>NC_073386.1:5139352-5826852 GCF_028641065.1 Leucoraja erinaceus | reverse complement strand
GGGAGTACAGAGAAGGTTCACCAGACTGATTCCTGGGATGTCAGGACTTTCATATGAGGAAAGGCTGGATAGACTCGGCTTGTACTCGCTAGAATTTAGAAGATTGAGGGGGGGTCTTATAGAAACTTACAAAATTCTTAAGGGGTTGGACAGGCTAGATGCAGGAAGATTGTTCCCGATGTTGGGGAAGTCCAGAACAAGGGGTCACAGTTTAAGGATAAAGGGGAAGTCTTTTAGGACCGAGATGAGAAAAACATTTTTCACACAGAGAGTGGTGAATCTCTGGAATTCTCTGCCACAGAAGGTAGTTGAGGCCAGTTCATTGGCTATATTTAAGAGTGAGGTAGATGTGGCCCTTGTGGCTAAAGTTATCAGGGGGTATGGAGAGAAGGCAGGTGCAGGATACTGAGTTGGATGATCTGCCATGATCATATTGAATGGCGGTGCAGGCTCGAAGGGCCGAATGGCCTACTCCTGCACCTATTTTCTATGTTTCTATGTTCTTCCCCTTTAAGAAATAGAACAGGACAGCAAAGGAACGAGCCCTTCGGCCCACGGTGTGTGGGCCAAGCATGATGGCCAAGTTCTAACTGATCTCAGCTGCCTCCATGTGATCCATAATCTCCCAGTTCCATGTGCCGAGCTGAAAGCCTCTTAAACGCCACGATCGTATCTGCCTCCATCACCATCCCTGGCCATGCGTGCCAGGCCCCCACCCACTTGCCCCACACATCTCCATTAAACTTGCCCCCTCCCCTCACCGTAGAGCTGTGCCCTCCAGTATTGGACATTTCCACCCTGGGGAAAAAAGGTTCTGACTGTCGACCCCATCTATGCCTCTCGCGTCTTTGTGATGTGGGAGGAAAACCGGAGCACCCGGAGAAAACCCACGTGGTCACAGAGAGGACGTGCAAACTCCACACACATGGTACTTGAGATCGGGATAGTCCGAATTTTAAAGCAAACTAGAAATTGCCACCAGATGAAGTGATGCTTAAAACTAGATCCTTACCCTAAACCAGACTAGTGTACACTCTGCACTGATGTGTTGCCTGGACTTTGGTCCTGACTTTGGACAAACAAACTCGGGAGAGGGTCTTGAACCGACAACATTCATAGAACATGGAGCAGTACAGTGCAGGAACAGGCCCATCATACACAAAGCACTGGAGTAACGCAGAGGGTCCAACAGCATCTCTGGAGGACATGGATAGGTGACGGCTCAGATCGAGACCAAAGAAAGATCCTGACCCAAAACATCACCTATCCATGTCCTCCAGTGATGCTGTCTGACCCACTGCGTTACTCCAGCACTTTGTGTCCTTTTGTGTGAGCCAGCACATGCGTTCCCTTGTTTCCACATAATGCCAAGTTAAATAATTCTCCTCTGCCCGCACGTGATCCATATCCCTAGAGTTATAGTCACACAGCGTGGAAAAAAGCTCCTTGGGCCCAACTTGCCCACTCCACCCAACATGTCCTAACTGCATTAATCCCACCTGCCTGCGTACCTATCTAAACGCTAATTACATTTTGCGGGATCACCTAAACCATCACCTATCCATGTCCTCCAGAGATGCTGCTTGACACGATGCGTTACTCCAGCACTTTGTGCATCTTAAGGTCCTGAAACGGGACCAAAAGTCCATGCAACGCCTCTGTGCAGTTACTGAGGGTAACGCTGCTTTGCCCAAGCTCCCATGACATGATAAAATGAGGCTCTGCTTGTCCCCTTGGGTAGATGTGAAATATCCCAGGCATTGTATCGAAGAACAATAGGAGAACAGTCCCCAGTGTCCTGACTACTATTTATTCCTCAATTAATATCACGACACACATTCAGAAACAAACCCGGCGTGATTATCACATTGCTGTATAGATGAAATCTGCAAGCAATGGTTAGCAGCCATTTCCTCCATGTACATTACACTTCCTTATCTGTAAAGAACATTGGGGAGGCCCTGAACTTAAGCGTGGGGTTCTATAAACACAAGCCGTGGTTTCAGAGTCAACACATGGGGGGGGTGGAACGGTGGTGCAGCAGTAGAGCTGCTGCCTTACAGCGCCAGAGACCCGGGTTCGATCCTGACTACGGGTGCTGTCTGCATGGAATTTGTGCGTTCTCCCCGTGACCTGCGTGGGTTCCCTCCAGGGGCTCCGGGTTTCCCCCCACACTCCCAAAGATATACAGGTTTTGTCGGTTGTGTAGGAAGGATCTGCAGATGTTTAGGAAAGAACTGCAGATGCTGGAAAGATCGAAGGTAGACAAAAATGCTGGGGAAACTCAGCAGGTGGGGCAGCAAAGGAATAGATGCCGCCTCACCCGCTGAGTTTCTCCAGCATTTCTGTCTACCAAGGAACTGCTGATGCTGCTTTAAACCAAAGATAGACACAAAAAGCTGGAGTAACTCAGTGGGACAGGCAGCATCTCTGGAGAGAAGGAATGGGTGACGTTTCGGGTCAAGATCCTTCTTCAGACTCCACCCGAAACATCACCCATTCCTTCTCTCCAGAGATGCTGCCTGTCCCGCTGAGTTACTCCAGCTTTTAGTGTCGAACGCAGGTTTGTCGGTTAGGTTGTAAATTGTCCCTAGCGTGTAGCGTGTGCTAGTGTAACGGGGATCGCAGGTTCGTGGACTCAGTGGGCTGAAGGGCCTGTTTCCGTGCTGTATCTCTAAACTAAACTAAACTACATGTGGAAATATGAACCTAAGCAAGCCCTTTCTTCATCTGACAGATTTCTCGATCAATCACTGATCGATGAGAAAAGATCTTTACCTGTTCAACCTGTCCTGTTTGCAGAAACCCTACGATATGTTAATATTTATAAAGTTTCCAATAACCGAGTTTGAACATTATTCTGCTTTTGTTCCATTTTTTTTGTTAAAAATTAATTTATCCCATTTTTATATTGAAAAGTGCAGGGAACCTGACTGATAGGAGAGGTTTAGATGGATATGGGCCAGATGCGGGCAAATGGGTCTAGCTTAGATGTGGCATCTTGGATGGCATGGATGAGTTGGAGCGAAGGGCCTGTGTCTGTACTGCATGATCCGATGACTCCATGGCTTTCATAAGTGATAGGAGCAGAATCAGGCCATTCGGCCCATCAAGACTACTCCGCCCACTCAATCATTGCTGATCTATCTCTCCCCTCCAAACCCCATTCTCCTGCCTTCTCCCCATAACCCCTGACACCCATACTAATCAAGAATCTATCTATCTCCGCCTTAAAAATATCCATTGACTTGGCCTCCATGACCTTCTATGGCAAAGAATTCCACAGATTCAAGACAACCCTCTGACTAAAGAGATTCCTCCTCATCTCCTTCCGACAGGAACGTCCTTTAATTCTGAGGCTGTGCCCTCTGGTCCTAGACTCTCCCACTAGTGGAAACATCCTCTCCACATCCACTCCATCCAGGCCTTTCACCAGGAAGTTAATGAGCAAAAGAATGTCACTTTGGTGTGTTGTAAGTGGTGAGAGAATCGGGAGACTCGGGAGAGAGGATGTTATAAGTGGTGAGAGAATCGGGAGACTCGGGAGAGAAATGGTTTTGAACAACTTTTTTTTAGTTTGTTTAAGTTTGGAAATACAGCCTGGCTAACAGGCCCTTCGGCCCACCGAGTCCGTGCCAACCAGCGACCCTCCTCCCCCCACCCCACCCGCCTCCTACCCATCACACACTGGGGAACAATACCAAGCCAATGAATCTACAAACCTGCACGTCTTTGGAGTGTGGGAGGAAACGGAAGATCTCGGAGTAAACCCACGCAGGTCACGGGGTGAAGGTACAAACTCCGTACAGACAAGCGCCCGTGGTCAGGATCGAACCCCAGACTCTGGCGCTGTCAGGCAGCAACTCTACCGCTGCACCACCGTGCCACCCCGTATACTTCTAAAACGGATGCAGCTTCTTGCAATATTAGACACACACCGCTGCTACTAATGAACAGTGCTGTTAGCACTGGCTGGACATTATGTATACGGGCAACAGTAAGTGCAGATTGCAAGCCACGGGTGCGGGTTAATGGCACATTGAAATCATTTTCGAGGCTATTGAATTTAGTCCCCAGTGTGTTTGGCCAGTAGTTAACAACAGTGAATTGTGGTTCTCATTTCCTGCTCATTTTCTTAATGTTATTTGCATGGACTCATTTAATTTAGATTGAATTTGAATTAAATAACACTACCTAAATTATGCAGATGGGTTTTATTCAAATTCAAGCCAAATTTAGAACCTGCTGCTTTGCCAAGATTGTCAATTCCCGGAATGATTCCCACATTTTTCTCCCCGCCCTGATGGAAATTGGATTTGATGAATTTTCCACTGTAATAAGGTTGCTGGCCGTCGAGAGAGGGAGAGAGAGAGAGCGGGAGAGGGGGAGAGGGGGAGTGGGGAGGGGGAGAGAGGGAGGGAGAGTGGGGGGAGAGAGAGGGAGAGAGAGGGAGAGAGGGAGAGAGGGGGGGAGAGAGAGAGAGGGGGAGAGAGAGAGAGAGAGAGAGAGAAAGAGAGAGAGAGAGAAGAAGAGGGTGAGAGGGATAGAGAGAGGAGAGAGGGGGGGAGAGAGAGGGGGGAGAGGGGGAGAGAGGGGGGGAGGAGAGAGGGGAAAGAGAGAGAGAGAGGAGAGAGGGGGGAGAGAGAGAGAGGGGAGAGTGGAGAGTGGGGGGAGAGAGGGGAGAGAGGGGGAGAGAGGAGAGGGGGAGAGAGAGAGAGGGAGAAAAAAGAGAGAGAGAGAGGGAGAGAGAGGAGAGAGAGAGAGCGAGAGAGGGGAGGGAAAGAGAGAGAGGAGGGAGGGAGAGAGAGAGAGAATGAGAATGATGGCCCCTGAACTGGCTATCATCTCTACAACAGTTTCTGGACCTTGGCAGTAAATTTAGCTTTGTTAGTGATGCCAGATCCAGTTTCATTTATTGTCACGTGTACCGAGGTACAGCGAAAAGCTTTTGTTGCGTGCTAACTAGTCGGTGGAAAGACAATACATGATTACAACCGATCCATTTACAGTGTATTCAGTGGATACGTGATAAAAGAATAACGTTTAGTGCAAGGTAAAGCCAGCAAAGTCCAATCAAGGATAGTCCGAGTGTCACCAAAGAGGTAGATAGTAGTTCAGCACTGCTCTCTAGTTGTGGTGGAATGGTTCAGTTTCCTGATAACAGCTGGGAAGAAACTGCCCCTGAATCTGGAGGTGTGCGTTTTCACACTTCTGTACCTTTTGCCCGATGGGAGAGGGGAGAGGAGGGAGTGGCCAGGGGTGCGACTCATCCTTGATGATGCTGCTGGCCTCGCCGAGGCAGCGTGAGGTGTAGATGGAGTCAATAGAAGGGAGGTTGGTGGAGTTCCTCTTGCACCTTGTGTTTTCTACACCAGATTTCAGCGTCTACCGTTAGAACACAGAACCTATAACAGTACAGCACAGGAACAGGCCCTTCAGCCCACTATGTCTGTGCTACACATGATGCCAAGACCAACTCTTGCAATCTGCACATAATCCATCCGTCTCCTTTCATAGAAACATAGAAACATAGAAAATAGGTGCAGGAGTAGGCCATTCGGCCCTTCGAGCCTGCACCGCCATTCAATATGATCATGGCTGGTCATCCAACTCAGTATCCCATCCCTGCCTTCTCTCCATACCCCCTGATCCCTTTAGCCACAAGGGCCACATCTAACTCCCTCTTAAATATAGCCAATGAACTGGCCTCAACTACCTTCTGTGGCAGAGAATTCCAGAGATTCACCACTCTCTGAGTGAAAAATGTTTTTCTCATCTCGGTCCTAAAAGACTTCCCTCTTATCCTTAAACTGTGACCCCTAGTTCTGGACTTCCCCAAACATCGGGAACAATCTTCCTGCATCTAGCCTGTCCAACCCCTTAAGAATTTGGTAAGTTTCTATAAGATCCCCCCTCAATCTTCTGAATTCTACCGTGTACAAGCCGAGTCTATCCAGGCTTTCTTCATATGAAAGTCCTGCCATCCCTACATTGCGAGCCGTACAGATCGGAAACAGGCCCTTCGGCCCAACTCATCATGCTATCCAAGTTGCCCAACCAGTTCCACATGCCTTCACCTGCCCTTTACCTTTACAAACCTCTCCTATCATATACCTGTTCAAGTGTTTGTTCAATGCCGTGATTGTACTCACCTGCGCAACTTCCTCTGGCAGCTTGTTCCAAGAGTCCAGAGTGTTTTATTGTCACATGTCCCAGATAGAACAATGAAATTGTTACTTGCAGCGGCACAACAGAATATGTAAACCTAGTGCACAGTAAACAATGTAATTAATGAGAAAATAAATTCAGTGTGTTTAGATACACATACTCACACCATATAACCATATAACAATTACAGCACGGAAACAGGCCATCTCAACCCTTCTAGTCCGTGCCGAACACATAATCTCCCCTAGTCCCATATACCTGCGCTCAGACCATAACCCTCCATTCCCTTCCCATCCATATAACTATCCAATTTATTTTTAAATGATGAAAAAAACGAACCTGCCTCCACCACCTTCACTGGAAGCTCATTCCACACAGCTACCACTCTCTGAGTAAAGAAGTCCCCCCTCATGTTACCCCTAAACTTCAGTCCCTTAATTCTCATGTCATGTCCCCTTGTTTGAACCTTCCCTACTCTCAGTGGGAAAAGCTTTTCCACGTCAACTCTGTCTATCCCTCTCATCATTTTAAAAACCTCTATCAAGTCACCCCTTAACCTTCTGCGCTCCAAAGAATAAAGCCCTAACTTGTTCAACCTTTCTCTGTAACACATTCATATACACACACAAATATAAATATGTCTAATGTCTAATGGGATCCCACTACTGGCCACATCTTCCCATCTCCACCCCTTCCTGCTTCCCGCAGAGACCGTTCCCTCCGCAACTCCCTGGTCAACTCGCCCCTTCCCACCCAAACCACCCCCTCCCCGGGTACTTTCCCCTGCAACCACAGGAAATGCAACACCTGTCCCTTTACCTCCCCCCCTCGACTCCATCCAAGGACCCAGACAGTCTTTCCAGGTGAGGCAGAGGTTCACCTGCACCTCCTCCAACCTCATCTACTGCATCCGCTGCTCCAGGTGTCAACTTCTCTACATCGGCGAGACCAAGCGCAGGCTCGGCATGGTTTCGCTGGACACCTCCGCTCAGTCCGTCTTAACCTACCTGATCTCCCGGTTGCTCAACACTTCAACTCCCCCTCCCATTCCCACACTGACCTTTCTGTCCTGGGCCTCCTCCACTGTCAGAGTGAGGCCCAGCGCTAATTGGAGGAACGGCACCTCACATTTCGTTTGGGCAGCTTATACCCCAGCGGTATGAACATTGACTTCTCTAACGTCAGATAGCCCTTACTTTCCCTCTCTCTCCATCCCCTCCCCCTTCCCAGTTCTCCCACCAGTCTTGCTGTCTCCGACTACATTCTATCTCTGTCCTGCCCCCTCCCCTGACATCAGTCTGAAGAAGGGTCTCGACCTGGGACGTCACCCATTCCTTCTCTCCAGAGGTGCTGCCTGTCCGGCTGAGTTACTCCAGCATTTTGTGTCTATCTTCGATTTAAACCAGCATCTGCAGTTCTTTGTGCAATAATAACAATAATAGTCTATTGTAGTTCAGAGCTTATTTGAGTTTGAAGTGTTGAATAGCCTGATGGCTGTAGGGAAGAAACTGTTCCTGAACCCGGACATTACAGTCTCCATATGTGCTCCATTCTCTCTTTATCAAAGATTGCCTCTCAGGTGACTTATAAATCGATCCCCTTTTGCCTTGAACCGATGCCCTCTAGTTTTAGACTCCCCTTTGTGCACCTTATCTATGCTCGTTGTGATTTTATAAACTTGTTAGGGGTGCTATAACAAATTTTGATGTTAGCAGTAGAGTTGCTGCCTTACAGCGCCAAAGACCCAGGTTCAATCCTGACTGTTTGAACGTTCTCCCTGCGACCACGTGGGTTTTCTCCGGGTTCTCCGGTTTCCACCCCCGTTACAAAGATGTGCAGGTTTGCAGTTCCATTGGCATTGTGTAAATTGCCCCTAGTATGTAGCGAAACGATCACCGAGCCTGCGCTTGGTCTCGTCGATGTAGAGAAGTTGACACCTGGAACAGCGGATACAGTAGATGAGGTTGGAGGAGGTGCAGGTGAACCTCTGCCTCACCAGGTGGCGCGGACTTGATGGGCTGAATGGCCTGTTCTAGTCTAAATCCGGGCAGAGAGTCCAGGACTCAGCAGGAAGGTGAGAGTGGGCAATGTCATTTCATGTTTACGACTTACATTCTCAAATAGCCTTCGCTACAGCAGATGCTGTTCACAAATTCATTTCCCACTACTGCATGTTTTGCTGACTGATTGGGATGAACATATGGAGGTGCATTTGGATAGAGTCAGGGAAGCAAGCACATGTGCTCTCCATAATAGATCGTAGAACCCTGAACCCAGACCCAGGGAAAAATCAGACCGTATCTGATCAGATGACAGTTGCAAGAGGAGCTGTCCCCTCTCTCCCTCTCTCCCCTCTCTCTCCCCCTCTCTCTCCCTCTCTCTCCCCTCTCTCTCCCCCTCTCTCTCCCCTCTCTCCCCTCTCTCCCTCTCTCTCTCTCTCTCCCTCTCTCCCCTCTCTCCCCTCTCTCCCTCTCCGATGGCCAACAACCTTATTGCAGTGGAAACCAAACATTGTCAGAGGAGGTGGTTGCGGCAGGTAGACATAGACATAGACATAGCAGGAGAAGGCCATTCGGCCCTTCGAGTCAGCACCGCCATTCATTGTGATCACGGCTGATCGTCCCCTATCAATAACCCGTGCCTGCCTTCTCCCCATATCCCTTGATTCCACTAGCCCCTAGAGCTCTATCTAACCCTCTCTTAAATCCATCCAGTGATTTGGCCTCCACTGCCCTCTGTGGCAGGGAATTCCATAAATTCACAACTCTCTGGGTGAAAACGTTTTTTTCTCACCACCGTCTTAAATGGCTTCCCCTTTATTTCAAGACTGTGGCCCCTGGTTCTGGACTCGCCCAACATTGGGAACATTTATCCTGCATCTAGCTTGTCCAGTCCTTTTATAATTTTATATGTTTCTATAAGATCCCCCCCTAAACTCCAGTGAATACAAGCCTAGTCTTTTCAATCTTTCCTCGTATGACAGTCCCGCCATCCCAGGGATCAATCTCGTGAACCTACGCTGCACTGCCTCAATCACAAGGATGTCCTTCCTCAAATTAGGAATTAGGTACAATCGCAAAATTTAAGGAACATTTAGACAGGTACATGGATAGGACAGGTTTAGAGGGGAATGCAGGCAGGATGGACTAGTGTAGATGGGACAGATTGGCCAGTGTGATCTCTTTCCACGCTGTATCACTCCAGGACTCCACAAATGGAGCCAGTCTGAGGAAGCCCGTTCCCTGATTGTTGGGAATGAACAGGAAGAGTAACCTACAAACCTGCGCGTCTTTGGACGGTGGGAGGTGCCCGCAGTAGACCCACGCAGGTCACGGGGAGAACGTACAAACTCCGTACAGACAGCACCCTCAGTCAGGATCGAACCGGGGTCTCCCGCGCTGTGAGGCAGCAACTCTACCGCTGCGCCACCGTGCCGCCCCCAATGGTCAGAGGGGTTGATGGGGGCTGGCGATGTTTCGGGTCAGAACACTTCATCTGGACAAAGCGTCGAGGAGAAATAGACACGAAATGCTGGAGTAACCCAATGTGCCAGGCAGCATCTCTGGAGGAAACAATAGTTAACGTTCCTTCCTCCAGACTATCTATCGACCTCTAACTCCCCTCCGCTCATGAACAGTCATTTACTGGATAACACACAAACAAAAGCTTTTCACTGCGACTAGTACGTGTGACTATAACAATAAACTAAACTAAACCTCTCCAGTTCAGACGAAGGGTCCTGAGCTGAAACGTTGGCTGTCCATTTCTAACCAAGGATGCTGCTCATCCCATTGAGTTCCCCCAGCAGATTGTTTGTCGATCCAGTTTGCAGCATCTGCAGTCTCTTGTGCCTCTGACATCAGCAACCCAAGTTCCTTCAGCCAGAGTACGGGCACTTGGTTTCCTGGCATCTGCTGATGGCAGTGCCATCTGGTGCAGACAGCCTGTGTTCAAAGGCAAAGCTAGAAGTGCTCTCTTGGTCCGCCAAAAGCCAGCGAGAGTGTACGCTCTCGGAGTAGAATTAGGCCATTCGGCCCATCAAGTATACTCCGCCATTCAATCATGGCTGATCTATCTCTCCCTGCTAACCTCATCCTCCTGCCTTGAGTTGGATGATCAGCCATGATCATATTGAATGGCGGTGCAGGCTCGAAGGGCCGAATGGCCTACTCCTGCACATATTTTCTATGTTCCTATGTTTCCCCATAACCCCCGATACCCGTACTAATCAAGAATCTATCTACCTCTGCCTTAAATATATCCATTGACTTGGCCTCCACAGCCATCTGTGGCAATGAATTCCACAGATTCACCACCTTCTGACTAAAGGAATTCCTCCTCATCTCCTTCCTCAAGGAACATCCTTTGATTCTAGTCCTAGACTCTCCCACTAGTGGAAACACCTTCTCCACGTCCACTCTATCGAGGTCTAGAACGGGCTGCCAAGAGTGGTGGTGAGGGGCAGATACAACAGTGTCATTTAAGAGTTTAAGAAGGAACTGCAGATGCTGGAAAATCGAAGGTACACAAAAATGCTGGAGAAACTCAGCGGATGCAGCAGCTTCTTTGGAGCGAAGGAAATAGGCAACATTGCTTATTTCCTTCGTTCCATAGATCCTGCTGTACCCGCTGAGTTTCTCCAGCATTTTTGTGTACCAGTGTCATTTAAGAGTTGTGTCGGCAGGAACGGCAGGTGCTGGTTTAAACCCAAGATTTGACAAAAAAAAAAGCTGGAGTAGCTGAGCGGGACAGGCAGCATCTCCGGACTCTGGCCCTCGGCTCTCCCACCAGTGGAAACATCCTCTCCACATCCACTCTATTCAAGCCTTTCATTGTAGGATCATTGGTGATCCTTCATAAGGAGAGTCCCTGTATATTAAAAAAAAAGCCAGATTCACCAGTCCCACTGTGTTTCAGGGCACTTGCCTTCTTCACTGAAGATAGACACAGAGTGCCGGAGTAACTCAGCGGGACAGGCAACATCGAGACCCGTCTTCGGACCTTCTTGACCGGTTCTACTTAGTAAAGCACGTGTATAATCAGTTTTAGTCGGGGAGCAGTGCGTAATGATCCCAGTACACAGTGCTCTCTATTCTAATCGTGGTGCAATTATACTGCTGCTGCATCGTTAAGACACAGACTTTGCTAAGTGCCTTAAATCAGAATGTTGGAGAGGTCAGAGAGCAGGCGCCTTCTGACCATGTTGCTTGCTGCATAGTTGCTGGCTGTGCGGAGCTATGGGTGAAGGGCACGAGACGGACTGCCTTGCCTACCAGCCACGACACACAGCACGGCAAGGGGTGAAATAAGTCACTGAAGATAGACACTACAAGCTGGAGTAAGTAACTCAGCGGGACAGGCAGCATCCCTGGAGAGAAGGAATGGGTGACGTTTCGGGTCGAGATTCGTCTTACATAGAAACATAGAAAATAGGTGCAGGAGGAGGCCACTCGGCCCTTCAAGCCAGCACCGCCATTCATCGTGATCATGGCTGATCGTTCCCTATCGATAACCCGTGCCTGCCTTCTCCCCATATCCCTTGACTCCACTAGCCCCTAGAGCTCTATCTAACTCTCTCTTAAATCCATCCAGTGACTTGGCCTCCACTGCCCTCTGTGGCAGGGAATTCCAGAAATTCACAACTCTCTAGGAGAAAAAGTTTTTTCTCACCTCAGTCTTAAATGACCTCCCCTTTGTTCTAAGACTGTGGCCCCTGGTTCTGGACTCGCCCAACATAGGGAACATTTTTCCTGCATCTAGCTTGTCCAGTCCATTTATAATTTTATATGTTTCTATAAGTCTTCAGACTGAGTCACGTTAAGAGTGATGAGTGTCACAGCGGTAGAATTAGCTGCCTTGCGGCGCCAGAGACCCGGGTTCGATCCTGACCACGGGTACTGTCTGTACCCCGTTTGTACGTTCCCCCTGTGACCACGTGGGTTTTCTCCGGGTGCCCCGGTTTCCTCCCACACTCCAAAGACGTACATGTTGAAAGGTTGAACAAGTTAGGGCTTTATTCTTTGGAGCGCAGAAGGTTAAGGGGGGACCTGATAGAGGTCTTTAAAATGATGAGAGGGATAGACAGAGTTGACGTGGATAAGCTTTTCCCACTGAGAGTTGGGAAGATTCAAACAAGGGGACATGACTTGAGAATTAAGGGACTGAAGTTTAGGGGTAACATGAGGGGGAACTTCTTTACTCAGAGAGTGGTGGCTGTGTGTGGAATGAGCTTCCAGTGGAGGTGGTGGAGGCAGGTTCGTTTTTATCATTTAAAAATAAATTGGATAGTTATATGGACGGGAAAGGTATGGAGGGTTATGGTCTGAACGCAGGTATATGGGACTAGGGGAGAATACGTGTTCGGCACGGACTAGAAGGGTCGAGATGGCCTGTTTCCGTGCTGTAATTGTTATATGGTTATATGGTTATATGTTTGTCTACATTGTAAATTGTCCCTAGAGTGTAGGACAGTGCTAGTGTACGGGGCGATTGCTGATCGGTGCGGACTCGGTGAGCCGAAGGGCCTGTTTCTGCGCTGTATCTCCAAAGCCTAAAACCTAACGGCAGTCCTCTCTCAATGGGCTGCATCAGATTGTAGCCCAAAATGAAGTGGCGGTTGCATTAGAGCTGAGCTGAAAAGGTATTAGCGACTCATGTGCACAGCTTGTAGAGCTGCTGCCTCACAGTGCCAGAGACCCAGATTCAATCCTCACATGGTGCAGCGGTAGAGTTGCTGCCTTACAACGCTTGCAGCGCCAGAAACATCGGGTTCGAATCCCGCCACGGGTGCTCTGTGTACTTGGCAAAAACGGGAAAGCAGACTATTATCTAAATGGTGGCCGATTGGGAAAGGGGGAGATGCAGCGAGACCTGGGTGTCATGGTACACCAGTCATTGAAAGGTAGGCATGCAGGTGCAGCAGGCAGTAAAGAAAGCGAATGGTATGTTAGCTTTCATTGCAAAAGGATTTGAGTATAGGAGCAGGGAGGTTCTACTGCAGTTGTACAGGGTCTTGGTGAGACCACACCTGGAGTATTGCGTACAGTTTTGGTCTCCAAATCTGAGGAAGGACATTATTGCCATAGAGGGAGTGCAGAGAAGGTTCACCAGACTGATTCCTGGGATGGCAGGACTGTCTTATGAAGAAAGACTGGATAGACTTGGTTTATACTCTCTAGAATTTAGAAGATTGAGAGGGGATCTTATAGAAACTTACAAAATTCTTAAGGGGTTGGACAGGCTAGATGCAGGAAGATTGTTCCCGATGTTAGGGAAGTCCAGGACAAGGGGTCACAGCTTAAGGATAAGGGGGAAATCCTTTAAAACTGAGATGAGAAGAACTTTTTTCACACAGAGAGTGGTGAATCTCTGGAACTCTCTGCCACAGAGGGTAGTTGAGACCAGTTCTTTGGCTATATTTAAGAGGGAGTTAGATGTGGCCCTTGTGGCTAAGGGGATCAGGGGGTATGGAGAGAAGGTAGGTACGGGATACTGAGTTGGATGATCAGCCATGATCATATTGAATGGCGGTGCAGGCTCGAAGGGCCGAATGGCCTACTCCTGCACCTAATTTCGATGTTTCTATGTTTCACCCCGTGGCCGCGATTTCTCCGAGATCTCCGGTTTCCTCCCACACCCCAAAGACGTACGGGTTGGTAGGTTAATTGGCTTGGTGTAAATGTAAAATCGCCGCTAGTGTGCGTAGGATAGTGTTAATGTGCGGGGATCACTGGTCGGTGTGGACTTGGTGGGCCGAAGGGCCTGTTTCCGCCCTGCATCTCTAAACTAAACTAAACTGAATTGGGATGGACACAAAATGCTAGAGTAAGTCAGCGGGACAGGCAGCATGTCCAGCATGGAGTTACTCCAGAGTTTTGTGTCTATCTTTGGTTTAAATCAGTATCTGCAGTTCCTTCCTAAACTAAATTTGGTAATGTCTATGTGGAGATAGCACATTCTCCCTGTGACCACATGGGTTTTCTCCGGGTGCTCTGGTTTCCCCCCATACCCAAAAGAGGTGCTAGTTAGAAGGTCAAGTCAGCCACTGCTATGTGTCCCTAGTGTGTGGGCGGGTGGTTGGGCCTAGGGGCAGTTGGAGAGAACGTGGCGGAGATTAAAAATTGATTAATGTAGGACAGTTCAGCATAAATGAATGGTTGATACCATGCACTCGATGGGCTGAAGGGACTCTTCCCTTTTTGACTATTATCGGTCTTAATGAATAGTGCAGATCCAGAGAAATGAGAGAGGCTGATTGCAATGGAGGCATTTAGTGTGTGCAGGAAGGAACTGCAGATGCTGTTTTATACCGAAGAAAGACGCAAAATGCTGGAGTAACTCTGGAGAAGAGGAATGGGCGATGTTTTGGGTTGGAACCCTCCCTCAGACTTCAGACCCGGTACGTCACCTATTCCTCTCACACTTGGTGTGTGTTGCCCCAACACATCAGCTGTAGAGAGGATGTTAGCCTGACAGTTCCTGTGACCACACCTCGGCACCAGCTTTCGAGCCAGGTGCACCGACTTCCTTCATTTGATTCATTGCCTAAACCCTGAACACTTGCCTAATCCAGTCCTTCCTCTTTATAAAAATGTTCTGGCTTCATCAGCCAAGCTTTTTTAGACACCTGCGTGTCATGGTCACACTGTTTTGGAGTGTCAAACATAGAACATAGAACAGTACAGCACAGGAACAGGGCCTGCAGCCCACAGTGTCTGGGCCGAACATGATGCCAACTTAAACTAGTCTCCTCTCCCTGTACATGGCCTGTATCTAGGGTTGCCAACTTCCTCACTCCCAAATAAGGGACAAAAGGTCAAAATAAGTGAGATAGCGGAGTCAAGGGATATGGGGAGAAGGCAGGAACGGGGTACTGATTGGGGATGATCAGCCATGATCACATTGAATGGCGGTGCTGGCTCGAAGGGCCGAATGGCCTGCTCCTGCACCTATTGTCTATTGTCAAATTCCCGGCGGCAATTCGTTGACCGACTCGGCCGTGGCTGGGTGAATGATGAGTTGGCCCGGGTGCTGGACTGCACACAGAGCCCAGCCGGCGGGGCCAGCTGAGGAGTTTTGGCCCGGGTCGAAGTCCGGCGCCCCGTCCAACTCATGAACCGATGATCGGCCGTGAGAAGGAGGGGTGGTGGTGGTGGTGGTGTCGGCGGTAAGCGAAGGTACGAAGGTCGGACAGCTGGCCGGGGCTGTCGACCGACGGGGCCACGGGCGAGGCGCTGCTGCTGCTGCTGCTGCTGCTGCTGCTGCTGCTGCTGCTGCTGCTGCTGCTGCTGCTGCTGCACTCCATGGGCTGCACTACGTCGGGACTGGTGAGGCGGGGCCGGACGCAGCACTCCGACCCGACAGTCCCCTTGACCCGAGTAGCAGCAGCCAAATACCGGGACAAGGGTGGTCCCGTATGGGACAAACCAATTTAGCCCAATGTACGGGATGTCCCGGCTAATACGGGGCAGTTGGCAACACTATATGTATCCCTCCATTCCCTGCATATCCATGTGCCTATCTAGAAGCCTCTTAAATTCCACTACTTAATAAGCCGTCGCCATCAGTTGATGTGTTTTACCACATTAAAAAGGTTGTTATTAGATTAGATTAGATTAGATTAGATTATTACTTTATCAACTTTATCACTTTATTGGTCTCAGTCCTAACAGAAAAAAGACACCACAAGGAACTGAGATTGGTCGACAGTCAGAATCTGCTTCCCAGAGTGGGAATGTCAAAGACTAAAGAGTGAAGAGTGTTATGTCCTGAAACAGAACAATGAAATCCTTACTTGCAGCAGCACATCAGATATTGTGACATAGTACTCTGTAAAACCCATAATAAACAGCAAAAAAAGTTGCAGACAGACAGACCGGCAGACAGACAGATAGACAGGCAGACAGACAGATAGATAGACTGGAAAGCAGACAGACAGACAGAGACAGACTGGAAGGCAGACAGAGAGACAGACAGACAGACAGACAGACAGACAGACAGACAGACAGACAGACAGACAGACAGACAGACAGGCAGGCAGACAGACAGGCAGGCAGACAGACTGGAAGGCGGACAGACAGACAGAGACAGATTGGAAGGCAGACAAACAGACAGACGGACAGACGGACAGACGTGCCAAGATACAAATGAAGCTCTCAGGTCAATGTAGTTCAGAACTTGTTTGGAGGTTGTAGTGTTTAATAGCCTGATGATAATAGACAATAGACAAGAGGTGCAGGAGTAGGCCATTCGGCCCTTCGAGCCAGCACCGCCATTTAATGTGATCATGGCTGATCATCCCCAATCAGTACCCCGTTCCTGCCTTCTCCCATATCCCCTGACTCCGCTATCTTTAAGAGCCCTATCTAGCTCTCTCTTGAAAGCATCCAGAGAACCGGCCTCCACCGCCCTCTGAGGCAGAGAATTCCACAGACTGGTTGTGGGGAAGAAGCTGCTCCTGGACCTGGGCGTTACAGGGCACAGATCTAAGGTGAAAGGGGCAAATTTTACAGGGGGTGTTTTATGTTTTTGACACGGTGAATGAGTGGCAGGTGGGTGGTGGCGGCAAACACAGTCATGGCATTTAAGAGGCTTTTTGAATAGACACATGGATATGCAGGGAATGGATGTCGTGCAGGCAGATGCGGCTAGTTTACCTTGGCATCATGTCTGGCAAGGACATTGTGGGCTGAAGGGGCTGTTCCCGCACTGCGTTCTACGCTGTAGGGGAGGAACGAGGAGCAGTCTGCCTATAAAGAGTTAATGAGTGAGTGCCTGATTAAACATCCCTGCAGCTAATAGTAAACAGCTATCAGGGCAACAGATTCCCCCTCGCAGCCGAGCCGTTAGTAAAATATGATAAATGCAAGTTAGTTAATTGTTACGGTGACTGTAAAATTTGCAGGACACGTGTTTTGTAGCCTCTGTGTGATATGTAAACCGGTGTCTGCCACACATGGAACGCTGCCGCTAAATGAAGACACGTGTGTGCGTGTGTTTTCTTCCAGGCTCCTCATCGACTGCTGCTCCGGCAGATACAGACGAGCCAAGATGTCCTCCATCTCCATCAGGGGGCGGAGTTTGGAGGAAGGCGGCGGCGGCGGCGTGAATTTCCTGCGCCCGGCCGGTCAGAGTGCGACGGCAGACGGGATGGGATCGGACAAGACCCTGGGTCTGGACCCCTACGTCTGAGGAGGAGCATGTAGGAAGGACCTGTAGGTGCCTGGAACCCCAGGCAAGGCCAAAGGCCAAGGATGCCAGCCACCCCCTTCTACTGTGCAAAGGGCAACACAGACTCGCCCTTGGCGACTCCCTTCTGCTTCTGGGTTTGGGTGGAAGGGCTGAAGGAAGGGTCTCGACCCAAAAACGTCGCCCGTTCCTTCCCGCCAGAGACGCTGCCTTGTCCCGCTGAGTCGCCCCAGCTTTTTGTGTCTATCTTCTTCGACGGAAGGGAGGAACTGTTCATAAGATGGACTGGGGAAAGAGAAGACTTTGGTCCAGTCCTTTCAACCTCTGCAGTTCCCGCCCGTCCCCCGCTCCGCAAGGGAAAAGGAAGCAAGCAAATACCTGGCAGAGAAATAAGTATCAGAGGATTAGAAATGACAGCGGCACAAGACTGAAGTCTGAAGAAGGGTTTCGGCCCGAAACGTCGCCTATTTCCTTCTGCTGCATAGATGCTGCTGCACCCTCTGAGTTTCTCCAGCATTTTTGTTTCCCTGCGGAGCAAGACTCCTTGGGCAAAATGGGCGACAACGATTATGAGTCGACGAGAACCTGTCCAAGCTTGCTCAGCTATCTCCGCAGGATAACTTATCCTTGTGAGGGCCAAAGAAAATATTGAAGAACAAATCTGCAATAACACAAGAAAATGATGTGGCTCTTAAACTCGGGGCTGAGTTGTCACGCACTCCCAGGCTTGGTTAATGAGTTAAGCTTTCAATGCATCATCTCTCAATTAACTGTTTCTTCGCTTCTGAATGAATATGTCAGCAACCTTTGCACACCAGTGGCCTGTGGACTGTGGACTGTACAGCAAGGCTAAAAATTAACTTTCTGAATGCACTTTTTTTTTGTAAAACGTTACTCAGTTCACTTCTAAGAAGCACTTTTCAGGTGACAAAGATTGTTACCCTGCCTGTCGGCTCCGCACTAACACTACATAAAGGGTTAAAAGGAGAAGAAAAAAACGTTTGCACTGTTTCATTTTTTGTTGCTCTCTTCCCCACGTTTAGTTTACGAAATGCGTAGGAATGATGGTTGAAACCGAAGATAGACAGAAAAAAAATGGATTAACTCAGCGGGACAGGCAGCATCTATGGAGAGAAGGAATGGGTGATGTTTCAGGTCGAGACCCTCCTGCAGACAGCCCGAAACGTCACCCATTCCTTCTCTCCAGAGATACTGCCTGTCCCGCTGAGTTACTCCAGCTTTTTGTGTCTATCTTTAGTTTAGTTTAGAGATAGGTACAGCACGGAAACAGGCCCGAGTCCACTCCGACCAGCAATCCCGGCACACTAACACTATCCCACATATACTAGGGACAATTTACATTCATAACAAGCAGGGCCGGATTTAGATGAAGAGAGGCCCTAAGCTGTTCCACGTGTGAGGCCCCCTCCGCGTTGGTTTTCAGCGCTGGCGGCGGAGGCAGCGACCGGACAGCCATGGCGGCCAAATCTCCCACAATTCAAAGCGAGGGAGAAAGTGCCCAGCGCCGACCAGTTGCCGTTGCAGTGCGCATGTGCAAGGCGGCCTGCCGTGCCGGCGGATGAGGAGCGAGTGGAGCCCGGCGGCCCGGACACGGATAGCGGGGGGAGATGGAGAGAGAGAGATAGAGTGGGGGGCCGCCCAGAGTTGAACGGTAGGTGTCCTGCCTTGGCCGGAGGCCCCCCTAGACCTCGAGGCCCTAAGCTTAAGCTTGTCTAACTTATACGTAAATCCGGCCCTGATAACAAGTCAATTAGCCTGCAAACCTGTACGTCTTTGGGGTGTGGGAGTAAACCGAAACATAGACATAGAAACATACCTGCCTTCTCTCCATACCCCCTGATTCCCTTAGCCACAAGTGCCACATCTAACTCCCTCTTAAATATAGCCAATGAACTGGCCTCAACTACCCTCTGTGGCAGAGAGTTCCAGAGATTCACCACTCTCTGCGTGAAAAAAGTTCTTCTCATCTCGGTTTTAAAGGATTTCCCCCTTATCTTTAAGCTGTGACCCCTTGTCCTGGACTTCCCCAACATCGGGAACAATCTTCCTGCATCTAGCCTGTCCAACCCCTTAAGAATTTTGTAAGTTTCTATAAGATCCCCTCTCAATCTCCTAAATTCTAGAGAGTATAAACCAAGTCTATCCAGTCTTTCTTCTTAAGACAGTCCTGACATCCCAGGAATCAGTCTGGTGAACAGTCTCTGCACTCCCTCTATGGCAATAATGTCCTTCTTCAGATTTGGAGACCAAAACTGTATGCAATACTCCAGGTGTGGTCTCACCAAGACCCTGTACAACTGTAGTAGAACCTCCCTGCTCCTATACTCAAATCCTTTTGCAATGAAAACTAACATACCATTCGCTTTCTTTACTGCCTGCTGCACCTGCATGCCTACCTTCAATGACTGGTGTACCATGACACCCAGGTCTCACTGCATCTCCCCCTTTCCCAATCGGCCACCATTTAGATAATAGTCTGCTTTCCCGTTTTTGCCACCAAAATGGATAACCTCACATTTATCCACATTATACTGCATCTGCCAAACATTTGCCCACTCACCCAGCCTATCCAAGTCACCTTGCAGTCTCCTAGCATCCTCCTCACAGCTAACACTGCCCCCCAGCTTCGTGTCATCCGCAAACTTGGAGATATTGCCTTCAATTCCCTCATCCAGATCATTAATATATATTGTAAATAGCTGGGGTCCCAGCACTGAGCCTTGCGGTACACCACTAGTCACTGCCTGCCATTGTGAAAAGGACCCGTTTACTCCTACTCTTTGCTTCCTGTTTGCCAGCCAGTTCTCTATCCACATCAATACTGAACCCCCAATGCCTTGTGCTTTAAGTTTGTATACTAATCTCTTATGTGGGACCTTGTCGAAAGCCTTCTGGAAGTCCAGATACACCACATCCACTGGTTCTCCCCTATCCACGCTACTAGTTACATCCTCGAAAAATTCTATAAGATTCGTCAGACATGATTTACCTTTCGTAAATCCATGCTGACTTTGTCCAATGATTTCACCACTTTCCAAATGTGCTGCTATCCCATCTTTAATAACTGACTCTAGCAGTTTCCCCACTACCGATGTTAGACTAACTGGTCTGTAATTCCCCGTTTTCTCTCTCCCTCCCTTCTTAAAAAGTGGGGTTACGTTTGCTACCCGCCAATCTTCAGGAACTACTCCAGAATCTAAAGAGTTTTGAAAGATTATTACTAATGCATCCACTATTTCTGGAGCTACTTCCTTAAGTACTCTGGGATGCAGCCTATCTGGCCCTGGGGATTTATCGGCCTTTAATCCATTCAATTTACCCAACAACACTTCCCAGCTAACCTGGATTTCACTCAATTCCTCCAACTCCTTTGACCCGCGATCCCCTGCTATTTCCGGCAAATTATTTATGTCTTCCTTAGTGAAGACGGAACCAAAGTAGTTATTCAATTGGTCCGCCATATCCTTGTTTCCCATGATCAACTCACCTGTTTCTGACTGCAAGGGACCTACATTTGTTTTAACTAATCTCTTTCTTTTCACATATCTAACGAAGATCCCGGAGAAAACCCACGCAGGTCACGGGGAGAACGTACAAACTCCGTACAGACAGCACCCGTAGTCGGGTCTCTGTAGCACTAAGGCAGCAACACTTGGAGACGCTGCTGCCACCGTCTCAACAGTGAGGCAGCGCGGTTGAAGTAAGATAGCCCTGCACGCCAGATGAGCACTTCATGTCTGTACGAGTGCTGGATTATTTAATTTCCTGCACCGAGGCCCTCCAAATGTTTTCACCAAGTATCGCTGGAGGAACCCAGGGAAGCAACAGGGCAAACCTTCTAAAGCAGGGACTCAAGCTAAATCAGGGTTAGGCTGCAGGAAGAGGAGCCACAAGTGTCTTCTTAATGACTCTTGTGGCAGTACAGGGATACATTTCATTATCCTATATATCTCAGTAATTGGTAACACACTTCAGCTAACCTTTCCTGCTGCTTCAATACTTGCACATGATAAGGACTTTGCCAAATCCTTGCGTGATTCTTCATGGGAATATTGTGGCGTTTGTTTCTTTTCTCAAAGTAAAACCAGCCTACAGTCAGGTTTGTAGATGGACCTATTAATTTAACCATAACTGAACCTCACTAGATATTAAGTGTTTAAGAAGGAACTACAGATGCTGGAAAATCGAAGGTACACAAAAAAGCTGGAGAAACTCAGCGGGTGCAGCAGCATCTATGGAGCGAAGGAAAAAGCTTTCTCCTTCGCTCCATAGATGCTGCTGCACCCGCTGAGTTTCTCCAGCTTTTTTGTGTACCTTCACTAGATATTAACCCTCACTAACTCGAGAGGGGTCCTGAGCTACCACCGACCTCAATGGAGACCCTCGGACTATCTTTAATCAGAATATGTCTTGCACTAAACGTTATTCCCTTTGCCCTGTAACTGTATACCGTGGATGGCTGGATTTAGTTTAGTTTAGTTTAGTTTAGAGATACAGTGTGGAAACAGGCCCTTCAGCCCACCAATCCCATGGGGACCAGCGATCTCCCCGTACACTAACAGTATCCTACACACTAGGGACAATTTACAATTTACAGAAGCCAATTAACCTGTAAACCCTGCACATGTTTGGAATGTGGGAATAACATATAACCATATAACCATATAACAATTACAGCACGGAAACAGGCCATCTCGGCCCTACAAGTCCGTGCTGAACAACTTTTTTCCCCTTAGTCCCACCTGCCTGCACTCATACCATAACCCTCCATTCCCTTCTCATCCATATGCCTATCCAATTTATTTTTAAATGATACCAATGAACCTGCCTCCACCACTTCCACTGGAAGCTCATTCCACACCGCTACCACTCTCTGAGTAAAGAAGTTGCCCCTCATATTACCCCTAAACTTCTGTCCCTTAATTCTGAAGTCATGTCCTCTTGTTTGAATCTTCCCTATTCTCAAAGGGAAAAGCTTGTCCACATCAACTCTGTCTATCCCTCTCATCATTTTAAAGACCTCTATCAAGTCCCCCCTTAACCTTCTGCGCTCCAGAGAATAAAGACCTAACTTATTCAACCTATCTCTGTAAATCTCTGTATCTGTAAATGAGAGAGTGCAGCGTAGGTGAGGGAGTGCAGCGTAGGTTTACAAGGTTAATTCCCGGGATGGCGGGACTCTCATATGCTGAGAGAATGGAGCAACTGGGCTTGTACACTCTGGAGTTTAGAAGGATGAGAGGAGATCTCATTGAAACATATAAGATTGTTAAGGGCTTGGGCACACCAGAGGCAGGAAACATGTTCCCGATGTTGGGCGAGTCCAGAACCAGGGGCCACAGTTTAAGAATAAGGAGTAAGCCATTTAGAACGGAGACGAGGAAAATCTTTATCACACAGAGAGTTGTGAGTCTGTGGAATTCTCTGCCTCTGAGGCAGGTTCTCTGGATGCTTTCAAGAGAAAGCTAGATAGGGCTCTTAAAAAATAGCGGAGTCAGGGGATATGGGGAGAAGGCAGGAGCGGGGTATTGATTGGGGATGATCAGCCATGATCATATTGAATGGCGGTGCTGGCTCGAAGGGCCGAATGGTCTGCTCCAGCACCTATTGTCTATTGTCTATTGTCGATTGAATCCGGAGCACACGGAGAAAACCCACGCGGTCACAGGGAGAATGTACAAACTCTGTACGGACAGCACCCGTTGTCAGAATCCAACCTGGGGCTCTGGCTGCTGTGAGTGAGCAACTCTACCGCTGCACGGGTCTGAAGAAGGGTTTTGGCCCGAAACGTTGCCTATTTCCTTCGCTCCATAGATGCTGCTGCACCCGCTGAGTTTCTCCAGCTTTTTTGTGTAACCTACCGCTGCACTACTGAGCTGCCCTTGATTGTAATCTTATGTAGTCTTTCAGCTGGTCGGATAGCACACAACAACAAAAATACTTTTCACTGTGCCTCAGCACACCTGACAAACTAAACCAAACTAAACCAAACCAACCTAACCTGGTCCTTGTGGAAAAACCATACAAATGCAATCTCTTACAGAAGTGTATCCCATTGATCTTCCATATGTATGTACAAGTGTGTGTTTTTTTTTCCTTTTATTGACATTCAGTATCAGCGGCATAGTGGTGATGTTGCTGGGTTAATATCCAGAGGCACGTGTTGATGAGTTCAAATCCCACGATGGGAACAAGGAATTAAATTGAAAGTCATTAAATTAATTAAAACTTAAAAGTCATTAAATGAAAAAAACAGTCGCTGTTGTGAAAAAACAAATTCATTTCTACCCGATCTGGCCCCTACATGAGGCTAATTCTTAACTGTTGGCTGAGATGCACACTAAAGGCACAAAGTGCTGGAGTAACTCAGCGGGTCAGGCAGCATCCCTCCCTGGAGGTGACGTTTTGTGTCGGGATGCTTCTTCAGAGATGCTGCCTGGCCTGTGTAATAAAGGAACTGCAGATGCTGGTTTAAACCGATGGTAGACACAAAATGCTGGAGTAACTCAGCGGGACAGCCAGCATCTCTGGAGAGAAGGAATGGGGACATCTCTCCAGAGATGCTGCCTGTCCCGCTGAGTTACTGCAGCATTTTATGTCTATGCTGCCTGACCTGTTGAGTTACTCCAGCACTTTGTGTCTTTCCTTGGCAAACCAGCTTCTGCAGTTCCTTGTCTCCATACACTGTGACACTCGGTTAAGGATGGTCAGTCTGATGATGCGTCCCGATCTGAAACGTCACCTATCCATGTTCTCCAGCGATGCTGCCTGACCCACTGAGTTACTCCAACATTTTGGGTCTTTCCTGCGTATCTCAGTCAACAGTTAAGAATTAGCCTCACTGCTCTGGGTTTATAGTCACAAAGGGGACAGATTGGGTAGAAATTAATTTGGGTTTGCCCCGCTGAGTTACTCCAGCACTTTGTGTCTTTTTGCTTTGTAAACCAGTGCCTGCAGTTCTTCGTTTCTGCTGCTAGTCGTATGTTGTTACGATACAAGGTGAGAGCAGGCAGGTTCAGGATTAAATGGAAAATGGCCTTGAAGTTTCTCATCTGCGTAAGGCAAAGACCTAAGGTTGGGCCCAATGTCGTAAGTACTTTGTTAATGACAAGATATTCCCCAAGTCTCCACACAGTCTCATTAGTATGTACCCGAACTTACAATGAGCCAACATCACCGTAAGCAACGGAAGCCTGGGGTAAGGTGGCAAACACGACCATCATACTTCCTTAAGTGTGGGAATGTAACGTTTCAACTCATTTAACCGTCATTCATGGTGACTGAGCACAGCAGGCTCATGTACAGCACAACGGGAGACTTCCCAGTGTGTAAGGTGACTTACATAGATGTCACAAGCATCCCGCCAGGGAGGCGGAAAAATGCTGAGCAGGGTCGCAGGGAGAAGCGTGCGTTTAACGCAAAAGAAACGCAAAGAAATCACAACTAATGACTGAAGGATAACTTTCCATCTCACTCCTGCGTCTCAAGGACTGGCTGCAAATATATACAAACACAATCCCCACCCTCCCCACCCCACCACCCTTTCCCAAACCCCCCACACACCCGGGCGATAGTGTTGCTGCCTTGCAGCGCTGGAGACCCGGGTTCAATCCCGGCTAACGGGCGCTGTCTGTACGGAGTTTGTACGCTCTCCCCGTGACCAGCGTGGGTTTTCTCTGAGATCTTCGGTTTCCTCCCACGCTCCAAAGACGTACAGGTTTGCAGGTTAATTTGACTTGGTAGAAAATGTAAAATTGTCCCTAGTGTGTGTAGGATAGTGTTAGTGTGCGGGGGCCGCTGGTCGGCGCGGACTCGACGAATGCCCCATGACGACCAGTGATCCCCGCACACTAACGCTATCCTACACACCAAGGACAATACACAGTCTTTTACCGAAGCCAATTGACCTATGAACCCTGCACGTCTTTGGAACGTGGGAGGAAACCGCAGCACCCGGAGAAAAAACACGCGGTCACGGGGAGAACGTACAAACTCGGTACGGTCAGCGCCTGTAGTCAGGATCAAACCCGGGTCTCTGGCGCTGTGAGGCAGCAACTCTACCGCTGTGCCACTGTGCACTTGGTAGAAGCATATAAAATTATGAGAGGCATAGATAGGGTAGAGGGTCAGAACCTTTTTCCCAGGGTGGGAGTATCCAACATTAGAGGGCACAGCTACAAGGTGAGGAGGGGAATGTTTGATGGAGATGTGTGGGGCAAAGTTTGTTACACAGAGTGGTGGGGACTGAGAATGGACGGCCAGGGGTGATGGTGGGGGCAGATACAATAGCGGGGTTTAAGAAGCCTTTGGATTAGCGCAGGGAAGTCAAGATTCAAGAGAGTTTATTGTCATGTGTCCCTGATAGGACAATGAAATTCTTGCTTTGCTTCAGCACAACAGAACATAGTAGGCATGAATACAGAACACATCAGTGTGTCCATATACCATTATATAAATATATATACACACATGAAAAAATAAACAGATACGGTGCAAATAAACAGATAATGGTCTATTAGTGTTCAGAGTTTTGTTTCATTTGAGTTAAATAGCCCGATGGCTGTGGGGAAGTAGCTATTTCTGAACTGGACGTTGCAGTCTTCAGGCTCCTGTACCTTCTACCTGTTGGTAGCGGGGAGATGAGTGTGTGGCCAGAATGGTGTGGAACCTTGATGATACTGCCAACCTTTTTGAGGCAGCGACTGCGAGAGATCTCCTCGATGGTAGGGAGGTCAGAGCCGATGATGGACTGGGCAGTGTTTACTACTTTTTGGAGTCTTTTCCTCTCCAGGGCGCTCAAGTTGCCGAACCAAGCCACGATGCACCCGGTCAGCATGCTCTCTACTGTGCACCTGTAGAAGTTAGAGAGAGTCTTCCTAGACAAACCGACTCTCCGTAATCTTCTCAGGAAGTAGAGACGCTGATGTGCTCTCTTTACAATTGCATCAGTGTTCTTGGACCAGGAGAGGGATATGGATCATTTGCAGGCAGATGAGATTAGTTTATAACTTGGCATTATATTCAACACAAATATTGTGGGCTGTTGGGCCCGCTCCCCTGCTGTTCTGTTCTATGTTCCATACTGAGGTTGATCATTGATAAGGTACTTAATTGAGTTGCCTTCAGGCCACGTGTCTCTGTGGCAGTGGATGGGGAGAAAGTTCAAGGCCTTGAACCAAAGCCGATCGTAGGAACAAAGGAAAAGGCCTTTCAACCCTTTGAGTCTAATTCACCATTCGGTTCACCCATGTCTGAACTCATTTTGAACTCAATCCACCTATTGGAATGATAGAGTGATACACTGTGGAAACAGGCCCTTCGGCCCAACTCGCCCATACTGGCCAACAGTGTCCCAGTTACGCTAGTCCCACCTACCTGCTTTTGGTCCACATCGCTCCAAACCTGTCCTATCCATGTTCCTGTCCAACTGTTTCTTAAACGTTGGGATAGTCCCAGCCTCATTCACCTTAAGTGAATTGAGGACCAGAGGACATAGGTTTCAGGTGAAGGGGGAAAAGATTTAATAGGAGCCTGAGGGGTAACGTTTTCACACAAAGGGTGGCGGGTGAATGGAACAAGCTGCCAGAGGAGGTAGATGACGCAGGGACTATTGCAACATGTACGAAACAATTAGACAGGTACATGGATTGGACAGGTTTGGTGGGATATGGGACAAACACAGATGGGACTAGTGCAGATGGGACATGTTGGTCGGTGTGGGAAGGTTGGGTTGAAGGGCCTGTATCCATGCTGTATGACCCTTCTATGAAAATGGGCCAAATACAGGCAGGTGGGACCAGTGTAGATGGGACATGTTGCTCAGCATGCCAAATTAAGGCAGGTGGGAATAGTGTAGATGGGACATGTTGGTCGGCATGGGCAAGTTGGGCAGAACCTGTTTCCATGGTGTATGACTCTGTGACTCTACAGCATAGCAACCACTGATGGAAGATTGAATAACGACAACAAAATAATGGAATCTCTGGTTGACATTCAAACGAGCATTTCTGATGTAATGAGGAAATGGTGCCGCTAAGCACCCCATCCACTCCCTGAACGGAGCTGAGAAAAACAACGGAGATGCGGCAAGGGGTCACACTGATGCAGGCGAAATGTGTAGGAAGCAACTGCAGATGCTGGTTTACACCGCAGATAGACACAAATTGCTGGAGTAACTCAGCGGGTCAGGCAGCATCCCTGGACAGAAGGAATGGGCGATGTTTCGGGTTGAGTCTGAAGAAGGGTCTTGACCCGAAACGTCACCCATTCCTTCTATCTAGAGATGCTGCTCACCAAACTGCTGCATGCCCACAGCTAGAGAGGAAGAACAAAAACTATTCAACCTGTGTCTCCTAAGGACAAAACTGAACTTCCATCCCAATGAGATCTGCAGTTTACAGCTCACCTAATAGGATTAGGCTGAATGATGCTCGACCTAGAACTTTTCCAGCCTACTACATACAATCAGATCCAGATTTGCGCAGTTGGCTTGTGAATCACTGGGTTAAAGACCAGCGGGTAAAACCGGGCTGATAGAGTCGTGAAAAAGGTTGTCTTTCCAGCAGGACATGGGGAGAAGGCAGGATCGGGGCACTGATTTTGGATGATCAGCCGTGATCATATTGAATGGCGGTGCTGGCTCGAAGGGCCGAATGTCCTACTCCTGCACCTATTTTCACTGTTTCCACGTCCATGTTCTACGCAAGATGCGAAGGAGTTGCAAATGGAACACATTGTTAGATGTTGCACTGTATAATGTGTAGGGCACAACTACAGATGCTGGTTTAAACCGACAGTAGATCACTGGTCGAGTCCAAAGATGTGGTCCCGACCCGAAACGTCACCTATTCCTTTACTCCAGAGATGCTGCCTGACCCGCTGGGTTATCCCAGCTTTTTGTACCTTGCACCATGTCAACGTAGTCCCCTCCCAATTCTCTCCTGTTTCCCCGCATTGCTGCCGCTGCTGCTGCCGCTGCCAGCAAATGTTGTCATTAACACTAACAAGTAGCATTAAACTAAAGAATGTTTAGCTCACTGCGTTACAGACCAGCAGCGTCAAACAAGGGAGAAGAAGGGAGAGAGAGGGGAGAAGGGGAGAGGGAGGGAGAGGGGAGGAGAGGGAGAGTGGGAGAGAGGGAGAGAGGAGGAGAGGGAGAGAGGGGAAGAAGGGGAGAGGGAGGAGAGAGGGAGAGAGAGGGAGAGAAGGGGAGAGGGAGAGAGGGAGAGAGAGGGGCAGGGAGAGACAGGGAGAGAGGGAGGGTGGGAGAGGGAGAGGGAGGGAGAGATGGGGGGGAAAAGGAGAGGAGAGTGGTAGATAAGGGGAGAGAGGGGGTGAGAGAGGAGGAGGGGGAGGTGAGGGGTGAGGAGGGGAGAGAGAGGAGGGAGAGAGAGAGAGTGGAGAGAGGGGGAGGGATGGAAGAGAGAGAGGGGGAGAGAGGGGAGGGAAGAGAGAGAAGGGAGAGAGAGGAGAGGAAGAGGGAGAAGGAGAGAGAGAGGGAGAGGGAGAGAGGGGGGAGGGAGAGAGGAGGGGGAGAGAGAGAGGGGGAGAGAGAGGGGAGGGAGGGGGAGAGGGGGGAGAGAGGGGGAGGAGAGGGGAGAGGGGAGGGGGGGGGAGAGAGGGGAGAGAGGGGGGAGAGAGGGGGGGGGAGAGGGGAGAGCGGGGAGAGAGGGGGAGGGGGGGGGGAGAGGAGGGGAGAGAGGCGGGGGGGGGAGGGAGAGAGGAGATGGGGAGGGAGAGGGGGGGAGGGGGAGGGAGGGGGGGGGGGGGGGGGGGGGAGAGGGGGAGAGGGGGAGAGGGAGAGGGAGAGAGAGGGGAGACAGAGGGGGGGGGGGGGGGGAGGGGAGAGAGGAGGAGAAGAGGAGAGAGAGTGCTCCTGGCAAAGACAGAACTACATGTTCATTTTGGTTATTAAGGGAAGCACATAGCTGAAGACTGTTCTTTGCTGTTGTAAATTCCTGCCCCAGGGCTTGTAGACTGACTCTCAATTACACGAGGTCTATGTTCGTGGACAGTGTTTGGCATCTGATTGAAGGTCCAATACAGCTAATTAATTTCATTAGGAAGTGAAGTCATCTTCGAGCAGGAATTAATATTTGGAGCTTCATGTTGCTAATTCATTTCCAGATTTAATTAGCTCGGAGAAGAAATGTTGCTTGGGCAAGAGGACTTTTTAATTATCAGCTTGGATAAATTTGAGAATGTTGATGCCTAGGGGTTGAGTTAATTAAAACCTGCATTATTTTAAGTTTAATTAGCTCCCATCTTTGTTTTGCTTTACCATATGGCCATGTCCTGTAGTCAAATTTAGTTAATTAAGCTAATTAAGCTAATCATTTTAATTACTCAAGACAATGTGATTGGATGGAGGATGACTACAAGTTTATAGGCAAGTACTTACTTTTCATTAAGCTGAAAGGACAGAACCGTTTCTGATTGCGATTGGCAAGCTGTGCCACGCAGTTCAAAAAAACCTGACAGCCTCTGAGATATTAAGGCTGAAGTCTAATTGCGTACTTTGATAAAAACAAAATGTCAGTAACACGACTCTTTTAAACATGAGAATAATTTAGTCCAGTGGCTATTAACATTCCTGAAATAGCTGCAATATCAGGGGACATTTGCACACCCTTTAACTAACTGGAGAAACTGGAGATGGCTTATTCAACTCGTGAAATTTCAGCTCATTAAGGTAGCGTGTGTGTGTGTATGTGTGTGTGTATTAACAGCCGCCTTGTTTTGGTTTTTGTTCTTTAAATACATTGACAGCTCTATTTCTACATGTACCCGGCTACAATGTATTCCCTGTCGAAGGAAGTTTTCAAAGTAAGTTAAAGTTTAGAGGTCAGCGAGAGAACATGTGCTTTGTCTCCCCCTTCTTTGGGGTCTGTAATGACCTTGGGCAATTGCACAAAAATGAGCGAGCCCTTTCAACGTCGTCGAGCCTGGTTTTCGCTCCCCCATTGAAGTCAATGCAGTGAGAAATTTAGGCTGCGTGCCAAAAGGGCTGGCAATTCACTCTGACCCATTTTCACACACACTGGAGGAGACAAATTCATACCCTCTTTGTGTCCTTTAATTAGCTGGCCTTTCATTCTCTTGCATTTATTGTGGAGACTAATTCAGCTCAGATGAGCTGCGGCTCCGGTTCTGACGACAAAGGATATCTATTGTCTCCGACCCTTTGCTGGAGATGGATAGAAACATAGAAAATAGGTGCAGGAGTAGGCCATTCGGCCCTTCGAGCCTGCACCGCTGATGAAGCCGAACCTGGTTTAGTAGTTAAGATAAGTAACTTTTTCACCGCCATTCAATATGATCATGGCTGATCATCCAACTCAGTATCCCGTACCTGCCTTCTCTCCATACTCCCTGAGCCCTTTAGCCACAAGGGCCACATCTAGCTCCCTCTTAAATATAGCCACTGAACTGGCCTCAACTACATTCTGTGGCAGAGAGTTCCAGAGATTCACCACTCTCTGTGTGAAAAATGTTCACACTGGACAAACTTGTTGTTGACACAAGGAACCGCAGATGCTGGTTGACAAAGGAAAAAAAAGACACAAAGTGCTGGAGTAACTCAGCAGGTCAGCCGAAGGGCTGTTCCACTGCTGTACATTTCTGTGTTCTACACTCCTTTGCTGGAAGGATATAACAGGCCTTGTGCCCCCCCCCCCCCCCCCTCGACTTGGCTCGACTTGATAAAATCCGCTTGGGGTGGTAGATTGCAACCTTCACGTGGTCCGCCCTGTTTCGACAAATGCAATCAACTTGGTGTGCGCAATCAAATAAGATCAAATAGAACAAGTTGTCCTACAACTTTAGGATGTGCATGCCATACGCAAGAAGAAGAAGAAAAGGTCCACTCCACCTTTCATTCATAGCTAATCTATCTTTCCCTCTTAACCTCCAGGACAAGGGGTCACAGCTTAAGGATAAGGGGGAAATCCTTTAAAACCGAGATGAGAAGAACTTTTTTCACACAGAGAGTGGTGAATCTCTGGAACTCTCTGCCACAGAGGGTAGTTGAGGCCAGTTCATGGCTATATTTAAGAGGGAGTTAGATGTGGCCCTTGTGGCTAAGGGGATCAGGGGGTATGGAGAGAAGGCAGGTACGGGATACTGAGTTGGATGATCAGCCATGATCATATTGAATGGCGGTGCAGGCTCGAAGGGCCGAATGGCCTACTCTTCACACCTAATTTCTATGTTTCTATGTTTCTAACTCCATTCTCCTGCCTACTCCCCATAACCCCTGACACCCATACAAATCCAGAATCTATCTACCTCTACCTCTGCTATCTGCCTTAAAAAATATCCATTGACTTGGCCTCCACAGCCTTCTGTGGCAATGAGTTCCACAGATTCACCACCCTCTGACTGAAGAAATTCCTCCCCTTCTCCTTTCTAAAGGAACGTCCTTTAATTCTGAGGCTGTGACCTCAGGACCTGGACTCTCCCACGAGTGGAAACATCCTCTCCACATGCACACTAAACAAGTGGTTCTTTGTTCCCACATTCGGACAGCACCTCTGATGAACATGGATAGGTGACATTTCGAGTCGGAATCCCTTCTTCAGACCCGAAAAATCACCTGTTCCCTTTTCTCCAGAGATGATGTCTGTCCCGCTGAGTTACTCCAGCTTTTTGTGCCTTATCTATGGGCCATTGTTGGCTGGAAATGAGGTGATAACGAAGGAATATAAACGGTGAAATTAGCAAGAGGACTAGGGTGGGGGAGGGATGGAGAAGAAGGGGGGGGACAGCAAGGGTTACTTGAATTTCGAGAAATCATGTCGCTGGGTTAATAGATAATAGACAATAGGTGCAGGAGTAGGCCATTCGGCCCTTCGAGCCAGCACCACCATTCAATGTGATCATGGCTGATCATCCACAATCAGTACCCCGTTCCTGCCTCCTCCCCATATCCCCTGACTCCGCTATCCCTAAGAGGTCCATCTAACTCTCTCTTGAAAGTATCCAGAGAATCGGCCTCCATCAGCCTCTGAGGCAGAGAATTCCACAGACTCACAACTGTCTGGGTGAAAAAGTTTTTCCTCGTCTCCGTTCTAAATGGCTTACCCCTTATTCTTAAACTGTGGCCCCTGGTTCTGGACTCCCCCAACATTGGGAACATGTTTCCTGCCTCCAGCGTGTCCAAATCCTTAACAATCGTATATGTTTCAATAAGATCACCTCTCATCCTTCTATATTCGAGAGTGTACAAGCCCAGCCGCTCCAATCTATCAACATATGACAGTCCCGCCATCCCGGGAGTTAACCTCGTTGTGAACTGCCCAAGCGGAATATGAGGTGCTGTTCCTCCAATTTGCGAGTGGCCTCACTCTGACAGCGGAGGAGGCCCAGGACAGGAAGGTCAGTGCGGGAATTGGAAGGGGAGTTAAAATGTTTGGCAGCGGGGAGATGGCCTAGGCCAAGGCGGGGACAGGCAGACCTAGGCAGGATTACACAGCACTTTAAGTCTCAATTTGTGCGAGATAATCTTATTGGGTTCATATTTTATTGTTCTGTTGGGCAAACAATTTATTCCTGCAATCTGTTCCTATTACAAAGCCTTTCCACTGCAAGCAGTTAAGCACTTTAATGACCCTTTAGCAATATTGTGTCGCTATAACCCTTCTATGTTGTTTTACTGCGTTTGCAGATGATTCTAGTTATGTTTTGACAGAACTAATCAAATGATGATCTTCCAATCATGGGCTGAATTGTTCCCAGATTACACAGATTGTTATTGCTGGAATGTGAAGTGCAAATTTCCTTTGAGTTTATTTTCGTTTAGATTAGAGACACAGCGCGGAAATAGGTCCTTCGGCCCACCGAGTCGGCACCGACCCCCGCTCACTGACACTATCCTGCACACACTAGGGACAATTTACATTTATACCAAACCAATTGACCCACTTGCCTGTACGTCTTAGGACAATAGACAGTAGACAATAGGTGCAGGAGGAGGCCATTTGGCCCTTCGAGCCAGCACTGCCATTCATTGTGATCATGGCTGATCAGCCACAATCAGTACCCTCATTTCTGCCTTCTCACCATATCCCCTGACTCCGCTATCTTTAAGAGCTCTATCTAACTCTCTCTTGAAAGCGTCCAGAGAATTGGCCTCCATTGTGTGGGAGGAAACCGAAGGCTTAGGATAAAACCCACGCCGGTCACGGGGAGAACGTGCCAACTCCGTACAGACAGCACCCGTGGTCAGGATCAAACCTGGGTCTCTGCCGCTGTGAGGCAGCAACTCTACCGCTGCGCCACCGGGCCACAAATTTTCTTTCTCGCCACCAAAGTGTTTATTGAAGTGAAATCAGAAATGATATCTTTGTCATTTGTACCTACTCACAGATTTACTAGAATGTTGCCTGGGTTTCAACAACTAAGTTACAGAGATAGGTTGAATAAGTTAGGTCTTTATTCTCTGGAGCGCAGAAGGTTAAGGGGGGACCTGATAGAGGTCTTTTAAATGATGAGAGGGATAGACAGAGTTGATGTGGACAAGCTTTTCCCTTTGAGAATAGGGAAGATTCAAACAAGAGGACATGACTTCAGAATTAAGGGACAGAAGTTTAGGGGTAATATGAGGGGGAACTTCTTTACTCAGAGAGTGGTAGCGGTGTGGAATGAGCTTCCAGTGGAAGTGGTGGAGGCAGGTTCATTGGTATCATTTAAAAATAAATTGGATAGGCATATGGATGAGAAGGGAATGGAGGGTTATGGTATGAGTGCAGGCAGGTGGGACTAAGGGGAAAAAAAATTTGTTCGGCACGGACTTGTAGGGCCGAGATGGCCTGTTTCCGTGCTGTAATTGTTATATGGTTATATGGTTATTATACCTATGGCCATAATTGCCCCATCACTAGCCACCAAGGCACGTTTAGGAACCGATCCCATTTGCCAAATTCATGCTCCCATATCTCTTTGAGGAGACTTTTCTATTAAAAAAAATCCCTACTCGAACTTATTTGTGTCAACATTTCCTGTTCTTACCCTTTTAGAAGTATGTGGGTGACCTCATTGAAACTTGCCGAATAGTGAAAGGCTTGGAAGGAGTGGATGTGGAGAGGAGGTTTCCACTAGTAGGAGAGTTTAGTTTAGAGATACAGCACGGAAATAGGCCCTTAAGCCCACCGAGTCCACGCCGACCAGCGATCCCCGTGCACTAACAATATCTTACACACACAAGGGACAGTTTTACATTTATACAAAGCCAATTAGCCTACATACCTGTACGCCTTTGGAGTGTGGGAGGAAACCGAAGAGCTCGGAGAAAACCCACGCAGGTCACGGGGAGAACATACAAACTCCGTACAGACAGCGCTCGTAGTCACAATCGAACCCGTTGGGTCTTCGGCGCTGCAAGCGCTGTAAGGCAGCAACTCTACCACTGCGCCACCGAGAGTCTAGGACCAGAGGCCATAGCAGATGTACCTTTAATAAGGAAATGAGGAGGAATTTCTTTAGTCAGAGGGTGTTGAATCTGTGGAATTCATTGCAACAGTAGGCGGCAGAGGCCAAGTCAGTGGATATTTTTAAGGCAGAGATTTGCAGATTCTTGATTAGTACGGGCTGCAGGGATTACGGGGAGAAGGCAGGAGAATGGGGTTGAGAGGTAGATCAGACATAAATGGCTGGCAGAGTAGGTCAGGCAGCATCTCTGGAGAAAAAGCATGGGGTGTCGTTTCGGGTCAGAACCCTCCTTCTGACTGGGAAGTAGATGTGGAGGGGGTGGGGGGAATAAATCCGGAGACGGGAAAAGGCCGGAATAAATCAGGGCCAGCAGCAGATGACCTCAGGAAAGGTGGAGCCCACAATGGCCCATTGTTGGCTGGGGAACCTGTGATAACACGAGAGATACAACAGTGGAACTGGTGGGACGACTAGGGTGGGGGAGGGCTGAGAGAGTGGAGGGAACTGAATGCAGGAGTTACTAAAAATTAATGGCATGGTAGAGTTGCTGCCTAACGCCGCTTGCAGCGCCAGAGACGTGGGTTCAATCCCGTCTGTATGTAGTTTGTACCTTCTCCCCGTGACCGCGGGGGATCTTCGATTTCCTCCCACGCTCCAAAGACATACAGGGTGGTAGGTTCATTGGCTTGGGTTTGCGCTATGACCTTATCAGTACAGGGGTCAGAGGTCATGGGGGGAGGGCAGGAGAATGGGGTTAAGAGGGGGAGATAGATGCAGCACAGAACGCCTCAGGGGATCCTTCTTCCCTGTGGCTATCAAACTGTACAACTCCTCCCCCATCTGTCGTGGGGTCGACTGACTTCCCTTCCCCACCCCACCCCCCACTCCACAATCTTTGCACATCCCCAATCCACTCCTCCCTTTAATTTTATGTTTCATGTATTTTGTCTTTTCTGACTGTTCTCAGATCAATTTCCCTCCTGTTCTATCGTATCGTAGATCAGCCGTGATTGAAATGGCGGAGTAGACTTGATGGGCCGAATGGCCTCATTCTACTCCTATCACACACATAACCCTTTCACTTATTAGAGAAATCAACGTTCATGCTGTTGGGTTGTAAGTTGCTGCCATCATTCCGTGTCTCTCTCCAGCATTAACCAGCATCTGCAGTTCCTTCCTACGCATTCTATTTTCCTTTATCGCCTTGCGTGCGATTCCTTTAGAAAATGCCACTGAAGAGACTGCCAACACTTTCCTGGCATTGCAGTTTAGATAAAAATAACGCTGCACAGAGAAAAACTCTCCCCCTCTCTTCTCAAGATCATTTCCAATTAACCTGTGTCTTCTACTTATCGACCTTCCTGTCATTGGAAGCACTTCCTCCTTATTTTCGTCATCAAAACACAGCATTCCCTCTTAATCACCCTCTTTCCTCGGGTAGAATAAAGGGCCTGTCCCACTGTACGAGGTGATTCGCGAGTTCTCCCGAGTTTTCCCCCGATTCCAACTCGGAGAATGTCCGTAGGGGGTCCGTAGGAGATCGTGGATGTCTCGTGGCGGTTCGCACGAGTAACGGTAGGTACTCGGGGAATCCGGTAAACTCGTGACGATTTTTCAACACTGTGAAAAATGTCCACACAGAAAAATATACTCGTGATGAAAAAAATGGTCACTTTTTACTCGTGCGAGCCGCTACGAGACATCCACGAACTCCTACGGACCCGCTACGGACATTCTCCGAGTTCGAATCACGGGGAAAGCTCGGGAGAACTCGTGAATTACCTCGCACAGTGGGAAAGGCCCTTAAGGGAGATTGTTACAGCTCTTTAATTTTCAGGCTGTAAGATAGACACTAAACGCTGGAGAGACTAGGAGGGACAGGCGGCATCTCTGGGGGGAAGCAATGGGTGACGTTTCGGATCGAGTCAGGGGAGAGGGAGACACAGAGAGGTATGGAAGGGTAAGGTGTGAAAGCAAGAGAACAAAGGGGACGAGGCTCAAGGAAAATGTAGAATAGATCATTGTTAGCTAGGGGAAGCTGACAACGAGGCATACGAAGATAACATTTAATCAGGAGGACAGTCCGACTGGCCGGAGAACTGGGATGGAGAGACAGGGATAGGGAGAAGTTAGAGAAGTCAATATTCACAGCACTGGGTTTTAGGCAACCTGACCCAATCTACTCTCTTCATCCCCTCTCCTGCGGGCTGCATTGATCACATCTCTTCCACTGTGCAAACGAAGGGTTAAAGGGGGCTATCCCATCAATGTCGATTTGGAATATCGTGAACAAATTTGGGCCTCATAACTAATAATAATAATAATAATAATAATTTTATTTATAGAGCACTTTAAAAACAAACATAGCTGCAACAAAGTGCTGTACATCACTAATCATTGACAAAAAAGTTAATACACACCAAAAATAACAATCAAAAGAAACAGTAGGAAAAGACGTGTAAAATAAAGAAACATCAAAAACACCACAAACAGAAGCAAAGCCTCAGGCATGGTCAAAAGCCAGGGAGTACAAATGTGTTTTAACACTGGATTTGAAGATGGACAGTGAGGGGGCCTGTCTGATGTGCAACGACAGGGTGTTCCAGAGTGCTGGAGCAGCAACAGAGAAGGCTCTATCCCCTCTGAGCCTCCGACTAGACCTCGGTACCTCCAGGAGCAGCTGACCAGCTGAGATAACTGAGGAAGGATGTGTTGGTACTGGACGGAGTCCAGAGGAGGTTTACACGAATGATCCCAGGAATAATTGGATTAACATACGATGAGCGTTTCAAGTCAAGTCAAGTCACTTTTAATTATATAGCACATTTAAAAAACAACTCTCGTTGGCCAAAGTGCTTTACATTGGTATAAGAATAGTATAACAAACAACAGCGGTTTGACAGCACTGTGCCTCTACTCGCTGGCGTTTAGAAGGATGAGGGGGTAACCTCATTGAAACTTACTGAATAGTGAAAGGCCTGAATGTGGAAAGGATGTTTCCATTCGTTGGGAGAGACTAGAACTACAGGCCACAGCATTAGAATAAGGACGCTCCTTTCGGAGAGGAATTTCTTTAGTCAGAGGGTGGTGAATCTGTGGAATTCATTGCCACAGAAGGATGCGGAGGCCAAGTTAATGGATATTTTTAAGGCAGAGGTTGACAGATTCTTCATTAATATGGTGGGGGGGGGGGTGTTATGGGGAGAAGGCAGGACAATGGGTTAGAGAGGGAAAGATAGATCAGCCATGATAGAATGACAGAGTAGACTTGATGGGCCGAATGGCCTAAATCTGCTACTGGAACTTATGTTTAGAGATACAGCGCGAAAACATGCCTTCGGCCCACCGAGTCTGGGCCGACCAGCGATCCCCTCACATTAACAGTATCCTACACACACTAGGGACAATTTACAATTACACCAAGCCAATTAGCCTATTGTACCAAACCAATTAGCCTACAAACCTGTACACCTTTGGAGTTATGAACTTATGAACTTGTGAATGTTTGCCGTCTCATGAAACCCTGCACTGAGTTTGCATCTGTGTGCAATTTGTAGGTAAATAAAAGCCAAGGATGGGGAGTTATATTGTTTTTTTTCCCCCAACAGATGCTAGAGAATGATATCATTGTTTCCAACAGATGCTGCAGGATCCACTGCCGATTGATTGCTAACTACTTCAGTTTACAATTTGGCTTTCTCTCTACAACTTACTACCTTGACTGAATGTTATAGAGTGATACGGCGTGGAAACAGGCCCTTCAGCCCAACTTGCCCACATGTCCCAGCTAGACTAGTCCCACCTGCCCGCGTTTGGTCCACATCCCTCCAAACCTGTCCTATCCATGTACCCGGGTAACGGTTTCTTAAACGTTGGGATGGTCCCAGCCTCAACTACCTTCTCTGGCAGCTCGTTCCATGCACCCACCACCCTAACATGAATGCTATCCACATACTGAAGGATGGGCAAACTCAAAACTTAATCTAGTCACCACCAACTTCTTATAACCATGTGACATTTAATTCTCTAATTGGACCCTAAAGTACCCTCTAACTAATCCACTCCCCCCCCCCCCCCAAAAAAAAAGAAAACCCCCCCCCCCCCTCCCCCCCCCCCCCCCCCCCATTTCCTACCCTGCACCGAGCCGAGTTTAATAGCCTGATGGCTGTGGGGAAGTAGCTATTCCTGAACCTGGTTGTTGCAGTCTTCGGGCTCCTGTACCTTCTACCTGAAGGTAGCAGGGAGATGAGTGTGTGGCCAGGATGGTGTGGGTCTTTGATGATACTGCCAGCCTTTTTGAGGCAGCGACTGTGATAGATCCCCTCGATGGAAAAGGTCAGAGCCAATGATGGACTGGGCAGTGTTTACTACTTTTTGTAGTCTTTTCCTCTCCAGGGCGCTCAGGTTGCCGAACCAAGCCACGATGTAACCGGTCAGCATGCTCTCTACTGTGCACCTGTAGAAGTTAGAGAGAGTCCTCCTTGACAAACCGACTCTCTGTAATCTTCTCAGGAAGTAGAGGCGCTGATGAGCTTTCTTGATAATTGCATTAGTGTTCTCGGACCAGGAGAGATCTTCAGACATGTGCACGCCCAGGAATTTGAAGCTCTTGACCCTTTCAAAACCCGTTGATATAAACGGGGCTGTGGGTCCCCCATCCTACTCCTTCCAAAGTCCCCAATCAGTTCCTTGGTTTTGCTGGTGTCGAGGGGCAGGTTATTGTGCTGGCTCCATATGGACAGTTGCTCGATCTCTCTTCTATACTGATGTGCAGAAGGTAGACACAACATGCCGGAGTAACTCTGCGGGACGGGCAGCATCTCAGGACACAAATACTGCAGCATTTTGTGTCTATCTTCGGTGTAAACCAACATCTGCAGTTTGTTCCTACACAGTTGACATACAAATAATTTATATAGCCCCTTTAATAGCCTCTTCGGCTGATATTTGTATACATTGGGTATGCAGCAAAGATGCAGTCAAGGTGACAATAAAATATTCCATTCCATAATATCCTTTTCAGGATGTCCCAATAGATTGATATCCAATTGTTGAGAAGCATTCAACGCAGGAAAGATAATTTGCGGAGGCAAGCTCTAACAAAGAAGGGACTGGGCAGATAATCTATTTTCTTAGTGATGCTGCCTGAGGAATGATTATCGGCCAACGAGCCGGCCTTAAATCTCCATCTCTTCTTCAGCAGGGAGCTGCAGAATTGGCCCGAAGGACTCAGTTGCCTCCTCATCCAGTAGGTTTTGTTATTCGTACATTGGCTTTATTGGCGAGGCACAGCATGTCCTTCCCATCAGTAATCTTAGTTTAGAGATACAGCGCGGAAACAGGCCCTTCGGCCCACCAAGTCCATACCGACCAGTGATCACCGCACATTAACACTACCCCTACACACACTAGGGACAATCTTTACATCAAGGACCCCTCTCTCCCTAACCATGGACTGTTTGCCCTCCTCCCATCAGGGAGGCGGTACAGGAGCCTCAGGTCTCGCACAAGCAGGCTGAGGAACAGCTTCTTCAACAACACCATTACACTGCTGAACTCGGAGTCCCGATGCTAGTCATCCTTAGACTCTCCCACTTGTATACAGTTATCTGCCTATGTATCAGTTTTAATTCATCCACAATCCACACATTGTTAACCAGTATTTTTTTTTACTTTTATTGGAGGCCAACTTTGTATTTTTATTTTTACTTCTAATATCTTGTACTATGACTATGACCAGGCGCTAACTGCATTTCATTGTATCTATACTTGTATTTGTGCAATGACAGTGAAGTTGCATTGAATTGAATTGAATTGAATTACACCAAGCCAATTAACCTACAAATGTGTACGTCTTTGGAGTGTGGGAGGAAACCGAAGATCTCGGAGAAAACCCACGCAGGTCACGGGGAGAAGGTACAAACTCCGTACAGACAGTACCTGTAGTCAGGATCGAACCCGGTTCTCCGCCGCTGCAAGCGCTGTAAGGCAGCAGCATCTCTACCGCTGCGCCACCGAGTCTCTGTACTTGGGTGACTTACCGAGGAACTTGGTAGAGGGGTGAAGAGTCAAACACAATGGTGGGTCTGGAGTCGCATAGAACGTGGGTGGCACGACGGCAGAGTTGCTGCCTCACAGCGCCAGAGACCCGGCTTCAATCCTGACTACGGGTGCTTGTCCGTACGGAGTTCGTACATTCTCCCCGTGACCTGCGTGGATTTTCTCCGGGAAAATCCAGTTTCCTCCCACAACTCCAAAGACGTACAGGTTTGTCAACTAATTGGCTGGGTGTAATTGTAAATTGTCCCGTGTGTGTATAGGATAGGGCTAGAATACGGGGATCGCTGGTTGGCGTGGACTCAGTGGGCTTAAGGGCCTGTTTCTGCGCTGTATCTCTAAACTAAACTCTCCCACTAGTGGAAGCATCCTCTCCACATCCACTCCTTCCAAGCCTTTCGCTCTTCGGTAACTTTCAATGAGGTCACCCCCACACTTCTGAAAGGGTAAGAACAGGACATTTTGACACAAATGAGTACGTTTTTTTTAAATTAAAATCTCTCCTCAAAGAGATATGAGAGCATGAATTTGGTAAATGGGATCCGTTCCTGGTTTGGTACAATTGTAAATTGTCCCCAGTGTGGGTAGGATAGGGCTAGTATACATGGATCGCTGGTCGGCGCGGACTGGTTTGGGCTGAAGGGCCTGTTTCCGCGCTGTATCTCTAAACTAAACTAAAAACGAAACGAAACATTGAGCAGTGCACCATGGGAAGAGGCCCTTCGGCCCACCATTATTTGTACTGACCATGATACGAATTTAAACCAATCCCGTCTGCCTTTACATGGTGCGCTTCCCTCTATTCTCTGCCTGCTTACGACAGATATTAATCACCACATAACCACTGATTTCATATCTGCTACCTCACCTCGCAAAACTTTCTCCCTTTCAACTAAAACCTACGCCCTTTAGTATTTGACCCTTCTACCCTGGGAGAAAGGAGGGCCTTCTATGCTCAGACAGGCAGACACATACACATACAGTCATTCTCTACAGAGATGCTGCCTGTCCAGCTGAGTTACTCCAGCACATTGTGTCTATATCCTCTGTTATGGAGGTAGGCCACACCATTCCAATGTGTGACGAGGAACTCCAGATGCTGGTTTACACCGAAGATAGACACACAATGCTGCAGTAACTCAGCGGGACAGGCAGCATCTCTGTAGAGAAGGAATGGGTGACGTTTCGGGTCAAGACCCCTCTTCTGTGTGTGTGTGTGTGTGTGTGTGTGTGTGTGTGTGTGTGATTGTGTGAGTGAGAGTGTGAGTGAGTGTGAGTGTGTGTGCTCTGTCTAAAGAAGGGTCTCGACCCGAAACATCACCTATTCCTTCACTCCACACCATTCCAATATTCACCGCAATGTTTAGCCTAGCATCTCGTGTCACTGGGTTGGCCCTGAATTTGCATTCTAGTGACTCAGAGCAACGATGCCACAACATCGGTTGTGTAAACAATAGGTGGTGTAAACAAGGAAGCAAGAGTGGACTGCAACCTTGGAGGTGATTTGTAAAAACAATGCACTGATGTTTAGGCCCTAAGCATGTCATGGGTATGAGAGTGTGTGGGAATGAACTGCACATGCTGGTTAAAACTGAAGATAGGCACAAAATTAAATTGTATCCTGTGTTTTTATGTCTGTATATTATGCACCAATGGACTGGCAATAGTAATTTTGTTGTATGCAGTGCTTACAAGGACAAATAAAGGCATTCATTCATTAAAAAAGATTCAAGATTCAAGATTCAAGAGAGTTTATTGTCATGTGTCCCAGATAGGACAATGAAATTCTTGCTTTGCTTCAGCACAACAGAACATAGTAGGCATGACTACAGAACAGATCAGTGTGTCCATATACCATTGAATATATATACACACATAAATAAGCAGATAATGTGCAATGGGCTATTAAAGTTCAGAGTTTTGTTTGAGTTGAGTTTAATAGCCTGATGGCTGTGGGGAAGTAGCTATTCCTGAACCTGGATGTTGCAGATTTCAGGCTCCTGTACCTTCTACCTAAAGGCAGCGGGGAGATGAGTGTGTGGCCAGGATGGTGTGGGTCCTTGATGAAGCCGGCAGCCTTTTTAAGGCAGCGACTGCGATAGATCCCCTCGATGGTAGGGAGGTCAGAGCCGATGGTGGACTGGGCAGTAATCTTCAAAGGAAGTAGAGGCGCTGATGTGCTTTCTTTATAATTGCGTCAGTGTTCTCAGACCAGGAGAGATCTTCAGAGATATGCACACCCAGGAATTTGAAGTTCTTGACCTTCTCCACCATCGACCCGTTGATGTGCGTCCCCATCCACTATGCATCCCCATCCTACCCCTTCCAAAGTCCACAATCAGTTCCTTGGTTTTGCTGGTGTTGAGAGCCAGGTTATTGTGCTGGCACCATTTGGTCAAACGGTCGATCTCACGTCTATACTCTGACTCGTATCAATCAGTGATACGTCCCACAACAGTGGTGTCATCAGCGAACTTGATGATGGAGTTCGCACTGTAACCGGCTACGCAGTCATGAGTGGGACGACAGATGGCACAATGGGCTAAGTGTTCGGCTGGCAACCGGAAGGTAGCCGGTTCGAATCCCGCTTGGAGTGCATACTGTTGTTGTGTCCTTGGGGCAAGACACTTCACCCATCTTTGCCTGTGTGTAATGTAATGTAATTATGTGAAGCACTTTGGGGTCAATGCAAGTTGACTAAAAATGTGCTATATTAATAATAAGATTATTATTATTATTATTATTATAGAGTGAGTATAGCAGGGGGCTGAGCACGCAGCCTTGAGGTGCTCCCGTGCTGATTGTTATCGAGGTTGACACATTTCCACCAATACGGACCGACTGTGGCCTGTGAATGAGGAAGTCGAGGATCCAATTGCAGAGGGATGCGCAGAGACCCAGTTCTGAGGGTTTGGTAACCAGCTTGGAGGGGATGATGGTATTAAATACTGAGCTGTAGTCAATGAATAAACGCTGGAGAAACTCAGCGGGACAGTCGGCAACTTGGACGAGAAGGAATGTGTGTCATTTCAGGTCGAGACCCTTCTTCAGACCCGAAACGTCACCCATTCCTTCTCTCCAGTGATGTTGCCTGTCCCGCTGAGTTACTCCAGCATTTTGTGTCTATCTTCTGAATTTTGGGGGGATTCAGCTTTAATCAGCTCCTGCTGTTCCTTCCTACATTATATATATATATATATATATATATCTGTGTGCATGTATCTATGTGTGCATCTATATATATATATATATGTGTGTGTGTGTGTGTGTGTGTATGTGTATATATATGTATGTATATATGTGTATGTATATATATATGTATGTATATATGTATATATATATGTATATATATATATATGTATCTGTATATGTGCACACATAGGTACATGCACACAGACATAATATATATGTGCCTATGTGTGTATGTGTCTGTGCCTGTGCGTGTGTGTGTTTATTTACGTATACGTCAGGGTGCATGTGTGCGTATATGTGCTGTGTGTTTTTTTAAGTTACATTGGGGTCCATGTCCACCGGACAGCACGGTGGCGCAGCGGTAGAGTCGCTGCCTTACAGCAGCAGGGACCCGGGTACAACCCTGAATACGGGGTGCTGTCTGTATGGAGATTGTACGTTCCCCACTGTGTGACCAGGTGGGTTTTCCCCGGGTGCCCCGGTTTCCTCCCGTACTCCACAGACGTCCAGGTTTGTAGGTTAATTGCCTTCGGTGAAGGGTATAAATTGTCCCTCTTGTGTGTAGAACGCTAGTGTACGTGGATCGTTAGTCGGAGCAGACTCGGTGGGCCGAATGGCCTGTTAACTAAAACTTAAAACTAAGATGATCGGAGACTATAGGTGGCCTGTATCTCAAGACTGAGTCAGCAGAGAAGTAGAAAATGGGAGAAAAAAAAGAGAGGACAGTTTGGCGAGCTGAAGTATTCATTTCCTTCCTATTTCATTAGATTCCTTCAATAAATATGTTCCCGCTGTCTCATCCCTGATATTCTATTTAGTTTCTTCCAAGCTCCTCCGAGAACTAATAATGGGTAAGTAGCTCGTGACTTCAGACACATTAAAGTCCATCATGCGCCCTCCGTCATCATAATAAGTTCCTAGAAAGTGCAGTTAACTCCACTCTGGAGGATGTAGTGCGGACCAACGATGGCACCTAATTAGATTTCACCTCTCGATACTTACTCGCCCTCACCCGATGATCTACTCTGGACAAGCTTACAAGATAACAGGACCTTTGTAATACGCTGTGGTTTATTTTCACCAACCAGCGAGAAAATATTTCTGAAGTGTGTAATTGTTAATACTATTATTTTTTTTTTAAATGCACTCAATAATCCAATTCCCAGGACAGTTTGGCTTGTTGTGCCGGTAAATTTTCTAAGATGTGAAGTTTGTGAATATCGATGGTGGATCACTGGTTCCATTTGTCAGTGACATTATTTTTGCAGATTTACGCTTTTACTTTTACATGGGGGTGTGGGGGGGGGGAGACAATGGGGGAGGGGGGGGAAGACAATGGGGGAGGGGGGGGGGGGGAGAGACATGGGAAACCCTAGATGGGGGAAGTAGGGGGGGATGGGGGGGGGGACACTCTAGTTTAGAATCCGCTGCTCAGGGGATAAGCCTGCGTTCGTTTGTTTGTCCGTTCGTTCCGGTTAGGGCGCTGCGCGCACGACATCCAGCCGACAGTCGCTTATCCTTTTTCTTTCTTATCACTTTTAATGTTGAGTGTCCGTCTACCATGTTGTGTGTTGTGACTCTCCCAACAGTGGAAACACCCTCTCCACATCCACTCTATCCAGGCCTCCAGAGATGCTGCCTGACCCGTTGAGTTACTCCAGCATTCTGTGTCTAATTTTGGTACCTTTCCATGTCGTGTCGTAAATTATAAAAGGACTGGACAAGCTAGATGCAGGAAAAATGTTCCCAATGTGGGGCGAGTCCAGCACCAGGGGCCACACAGTCTTAGAATAAAGGGGAGGTCATTTAAGACTGAGGTGAGAAAAAACATTGTCACCCAGAGAGTTGTGAATGTGTGGAATTCCCTGCCATGGAGGGCAGTGGAGGCCAAATCACTGGATGGATTTAAGAGAGAGTTAGATAGAGCTCTAGGGGGCTGGTGGAGTCGAGGGATATGGGGAGAAGGCAGGCACGGGTTATTGATTGGGGACAATCAGCCATGATCACAATGAATGGCGGTGCTGGCTCGAAGGGCCGAATGGCCTCCTTCTGCACCTATTTTCTATGTTTCTATGTTCCATGAAACATTGTGACCGTGAAGCTCGGGAGGGAGTGTGGGCAGGAGATTGAGGGCTGTGGAAAAAGAACATTTCAGAGTCAAGCTGATGCATCGAATGAATGTGTCAGCGGCTAATTTGTGTGCTTTGCTGTCTGTGCACCAGCGTTTTAAAAACAAGACTTAATTGAAATGGTGTGTACTTATATAACAGTGCAGATTAACTCACCGAGTCACTGTGACATTGAAAGGCAACACCACAGAGTCGATGGAGGAGGAGATTGTTCTCCAAGAAACTCAGACATTCTTTTGGGGGGGGGGGGGGGGGGGGGGGGGGGGGGGGGGGTGGGGAGAAGGTCTATGTCGGGGAAGTTGGCCTTACATCAATCACTGCACATGCACAATGTTTATAGGTAAGGAGACTAACGCCTCTTAGCTTCATCCAATCAACATGCGAGGCGGCATGGTGGCACAGCGGTAGAGTTGTTGCATTAAGCCCCTGTCCCACTTAGGCAATTGTTTCAGCGACTAGAAAGACTGGATAGACTTGGTTTATACTCTCTAGAATTTAGGCGATTGAGAGGGGATCTTATAGAAACTTACAAAATTCTTAAGGGGTTGGACAGGCTAGATGCAGGAAGATTGTTCCCGATGTTAGGGAAGTCCAGAACAAGGGGTCACAGCTTAAGGATAAGGGGGAAATCCTTTAAAACCGAGATGAGAAGAACTTTTTTTCACACAGAGAGTGGTGAATCTCTGGAACTCCTGCCACAGAGGGTAGCTGAGGCCAGTTCATTGGCTATATTTAGAGGGAGTTAGATGTGGCCCTTGTGGCTAAGGGGATCAGGGGGTATGGAGAGAAGGCAGGTACGGGATACTGAGTTGGATGATCAGCCATGATCATATTGAACGGCGGTGCAGGCTCGAAGGGCCGAATGGCCTACTCCTGCACTTAATTTCTATGTTTCTGTGTTTCTATGACTACAGGTGACTAGGCTGTCGCCACATGGGCGTGGGGTGACGCCTGTACGGTGGTGAGTCGTGTCCTCAAGTCGCCTAAAGAGTCGTAACGTTTTTCTGGTCGCCGTTGGATTTTGAAATGTTCAAAACTTTTCGGTGACTGCGGGCTTTATGTAGCGTGTCTCCTCCTGGCGTAGGTGATGTCGTAGGTTGTCGCCAGGATGACGCAGGTTGTCGCCGGGTGACGTTGGTTGGCGCCGGGTGCTGACCTTGGTGACCGCCTACGTCAACGTACGTCAACTGGCGACAGGAACCAGCGACTGAATGGTCTTCGATTATCTTCATTTGTTGCCTGTGTGGTCGTAGGTTGTCGTAGGTGTAGTCATAGGTTGACGTCCTAACGGGTCGCCGGTTGTCGGTAGCTTGCTGCAGCTTGACGTCGACTAGGTTGTTGTAGACAATGTCGTAGTGGGGGGTCCAGTCGCTGGTTTTTCGGCGACCTGCTACGACTGTGACAATCGCCGGCAGTCGCCGAAAAAATCGCCTAAGTGGGACAGCCCCTTTACAGTGCCAGAGACTCCGGGAGTCTGAAGAACAGTCTCGACATGGAACATTACCTATTCCTTTTCTCCAGAAATGTTGTCAGGCCTGCTACAGTAAGTTACTCCAGCTGTTTGCGCTAACCCGGGTTCGATCCCGGCTACGGGTGCTGTCCGTACCGAGTTTTTACGCTCTTCCCGTGACCCGCGTGGGTTTTCTCCAAGATCTTCGCTTACCTCCCGCACCCCAAAGACGCACAGGTTTGTAGGCTAATTGGCTTCAGTTAGAACTGTAAACGGTCCCTATTGTGTAGGACAGTGCTAGTGTACCGGGGTTGCTGGTCGGAGCGGGCTCGGCGGGCCGCAGGGCCTGTTTCCGTGCTGCATCCCCAAACTAAGCTGAACTAAACTAAAAGACCTCTGTTGCTGTGGCAAATGGATTATCCAGCAAGGCCCTGGAACGAAAGGGTGCCACAAAATCGGCACTATATTATCTTTTAAGTAGTGTGTTTATGGACTTATTACACTGACGAAAGTACAAATTTAATTGTTCTGTTTTTTGCATTTTCTGTCGAACTTCTGATTTCCAGCATCTGCAGTTTTTTCTTTGTTTTTTCAATTACTGCTTGGTTTTTCAATCCCTGCTAATAAACCTTTGCAGGAATTAGCCCGGTACTTGCCAACAGTGGTTGGATTTTTGCCTGAGATTTTCATCGTGTCAGCTTTGATCCACCCGGTCCCAATCGCCCCCCCCCCCACTCCCCCAGGTCCATTCGCCAGGTGTGCTCCTAACCATTGCCAATTGGAATGAAATTCGCTGCCTGTTATTACCTAATTTTTACCATTGGTTATTTTAGTTTAGAAATGCAGCGATGAATCAGGCCCTTCGGCCCATCAAGTCCACGCCAACCGGCGATGCCCGCACACTAACACAATCCGACACACCAGGGGCAATTTACAATTTACAGAAGACAATTTAACCTACAAACCTGCACGCCTTTGTAATGTGGGACAAAACCGGAGCACCCGGAGAAAACACACATTGTCACCGGGAGAACGTACAAACTCAGTACAATAAACTGGAGACTCTCCTTCCCTGAGAGAAGAACAGCATCTATCCATCGTATCTACTCCCCTCTTGAATTTAAGCACCTGAAGTGACAAACCCAAGTTGCAAAGAGTCGCCACATAGAGGTGGCCGACAGGGTTACAAAGTATCCCCGCCACACTCCCCGCCCCTCATGGCGGTCCCCCCAAGCCAAGTCCTCCTTTGTCCTCGGCAGCGGCACCTGCAACCAGCACCTACGTGGCCCGTCCTTATATAATGATACATGTTTTCTCGCTGGCAACAGTTTAGGGAGATTGGTCGTCATTTTTTTTTCAGAAACACAACGGCAGTCCAGAAAGTAGGAACCTGTTTGTGGGCCCAACTTTTCAGGACACTTCATGAAACTTGTTCTGCATTTGGCAGGCAACGTGTAACATCTAAGAACCGTCGATGAGATCTTCCACTGGCATGACTTTACATTCACAAACACTTCCTCGCTACAGTCGGCAAGTGTCTAAATCTAAGGGCGGTCATTCCTAAGTAGCACTTACAACTTTCTCCTTCAAACTGCCCGTGACTATATCAAAGTCAAAGCTGGGGCCAAAACCTCAATTGGATAGGTTTCCATTTCGACCGGTTTTAATGCTCTGTCAGTTTTGAATACTGACATTTGACTGGTAAAGAATAATATTAGAACCAGCAACAGTCAATTGGATAACAAACAGCAGTAGAGTTGCTGCCTCACAGCGCCAGAGACACAGGTTCGATCCTGACTACGGGAGCTGTCTGTACGGAGTTTGTGCGTTCTCCCCGTGACCCGCATGGGTTTTTCCCCGGGTGTTCCGGTTTCCTCGCACACTCCAAAGACGTGTGGGTTTGTCGGCCTCTGTAAATTGTCCCTGGTGGTAAGAATAGAATCAGTGAACGGGGCAATCGATGGTCGTCGAGGACTCGGTGGGCCACAGGGCCATGATGTGTAACTAAACTAAACTAAACTAAACTAAACTCGGTGTTATACATAGAGCTTTATAACAATACTGACATCTAATAGGAAGGTCATCGCTATATTATAGATAGGTATGCTAGGTAACAAGACCCCCCTCCCACACTTTTTCCTGCCCCCCCACCACCCAAGTGTTCCCCCCTCCCACCCTCCTCCACCCCCCCCCCCCCCCCCCCCCCCCCCCCCCCCCCCCCATATCCCCACTGCCTCATCCCCTTCCACATAAATCCTTATTTCAATTTACATTTAATAGCACTGCCATTCAATGTGATCATGGCTGATCATCCCCAATGTCCCGGCTACACTAGTCCCACCTGCCCGCATTGGGGCCCTTATCACTGAAAACCTATTCTATCCATGTACCTGTGTAAATGTTTCTCAACTACCTCCTCTGGCAGCTCGTTCCATACACCCTACACCCTTTGAGTGAAAATGTTACCCATCAGATCCCTATTAAATCTTTTCCCCTCCACCTTAACCTGTGTCCTCTGGTCCTCAATTCCCCTGCTCTGGGCAAGAGATTCTGTGCATCTACCTGATCTATTCCTCTCATGATTTTATACACCTCCATAAGATCACCCCTTTCTTAACCCTGCTGAGGCTGGCATTGTCTTTGATCCATGCAATATTAACTGAATGTAACATTTTCAAGGCTGAAATGTCCTGTTTTGATCATGTATTATAAGTGGAACCTATCTTGACAATGTTATTCTTAGTGGCACCTTCCCTTGTCGTTGCATTTTGGATTGAAGCTTTGGAATGAAGTGTAGGAAGATTGCCTCAATAATTACATGCAGAACCAGTATCTCACCTTCCAGCTGTTCTGCCCATCAACTCAGTAATTATATCCCTGGCGATCTTGGATTTCACCCTTCTCCTATCTTCAAGATAGTCACCGACTATACGCTCATCTGCACTCTGATTCATTTGTGCTGAACTGATTTCAAGACGACCTCTCTATGTGTACTACATGTGACCTTCGTACACACCTGCTCTCCTAGATGCAAACGGTGTGCTCATTCAACCCTTGGCTTGAGTGGATAAAGTAACACCTCCGCTCAGTCCGCACTAGACCTGCCTGATCACCCGATTGCTAGATACTTTAACTCCCCCTCCCATTCCCACACTGCCCTTTCTGCCCTGGGCCTCCTCCATTGTCAGGCAACGTTTATCAGGTCCTCTGTCCTGGGCCTCCTCCACGGCCAGTGAGCAACACCTGAAATTGGAGGAACAGCACCTCATATTCCGCTTGGGGAGTCTGCATCCTGGTGGCGTGAACATTGATTTCTCACAGTTCTGTTGTCAGGAGGCTCCTCCTCCTCCTTTTTCCTTTCTTCTCCCCGCCTCCCCCCACCCCCTATCATTCTGAAGAAGGGTTTCGGCCCAAAACGTTGCCTATCTCCTTCGCTCCATAGATGCTGCTGCACTCCAGCATTTTTGTGTACCTTCGATTTTCCAGCATCTGCAGTTCCTTCTTAAATCTATATTACTAAAAGTCTGATCTTGACCGCTTTTGGCCCACTGTGCTGCGATTTCCGAGAGAATGCCGCCACCTACGGCCGTCATTTTTGGCCACCTCACTCAGAGCCCCCCCCCGCCCCCCTCCGCCTTCCGGGACTGGAGGATTTTTCCCATCGATGAAAAATCAGAGAGATATTAATGTTTTTTTTTTAATTGCCATTCTCTCTGCTGCCCCTGCTGGCGGCAGTGGGGAGGGTCTATAAAACCTGGAAGTGTAGTCCCTCACTCAGTCTCTGCCAGACCCAGGAAGCGAGAGGATCAAGGCTCTCTGAGATGCAAATAACACTGAACGCACGTCTACTCCACGGTGAATCCCCTCGATGCTGCTGTAAAGTGGCTGCTGCCCAATTGTTTGCCTTGCCTATTCAAAAAGTTTGTGTGCACAAAATGAATTTTGGTTGTCGGGTGGCTGCAGCCCAATTGTTTGCCTTGGCTTGGCTTGTAAAATTGTTGCAACAGTTGGATGCCAGCCCAAGAATCCATTTGGCCCACAATGTCTATACTAGCCCTCTGGAAACCAGTACCTTGGGCCCGCAACACCCATTCCAGCGCAACAGGCAGCCCCCCCCCCAGCCCCCTTCCCCACCCGCCCCACTGGCGAGCAATATTGGAATTGGTGGAGAGGTGGAATATTGCGTTGGAGAGATCTTCAGAGATGTGCGCGCCCAGGAATTTGAAGCTGTGTCCCTGTGTCCCTTGAGACCATTGTATCGAGATGCATCACAACAGCGTTTGGGAACAGCTCCATCCAAGACCGCATGAAACCACAGCGAATTGTGGACGCAGCCCAGACCACCACACAAACCAACCTCCCTTCCATCTAATCCGTTTATACCTCACGCTGCCTCGGCAAGGCCAGCAGCATAATGAAGGATGAATCGCACCCTGGCCACTCTTCTCCCCTCTCCCACAAGGCAAAAGGGTACAGAAGTGTGAGAACGCACACATCCAGGTGCAGAGACAGTTTCGTCCCAGCTGTTATCAGGCAATTGAATCATCCCACCACAACCAGAGAGCAATGCTGAACTACCTCATTGGTGACCCTCGGACTATCCTTGATCGGACTTTACTGGCTTAGCCTTGAACTAAACGTTGTTCCCTTATCATGTATCTGTACGCTGTAAATGGCTCGATTGTAATCATGTGGTGTCTTTCCGCAGACTGGTTAGCACGCAACAAAAGCTTTTCACTGTACCTCGGTACACGTGGGCAATATAGTAAAGTAAACTAAACCACAACACTGCAATTTACTGCAAAATGCAGTTTTGGTTGCGAGCAATGTCTTGCTTGTCCAAGGAAGAAACAGCCAAGACCTTTAGGAAGGAACCAGTAGAGCGGCCCTTGTAGCCAGGGTCCAGAGGGCAATGACCACTGCCACTCCACCTAGGGTGCATAGGGGCAGGAGTGGCTCTGCGGTCAAAGACCGGGTGACTGGTGATGGGATCTAAGGAGCGGGCAGGGCCGAAGATGTCCTGGTTGGGTTATTCCTTGGCCTGGCCAAGCTGGCCATCCACCAGTCACGGCGCCAGGCGGAAGTGTGCTCTGCCCGAGCCGGATGCTTGCCCCTTTACCGAGGGTCACGCCCGCGCCCCGGGTGGTGTCGGAGGGAGACATAGTTGTATAGTAGTCATTTAATATATTTGTAAGGATTGTAAAATAATTGTTTGAAAATCTAGATGATTTGGTGATTTTGGACTCTGGTGGTGGGTGTGCTCCTACAGTTTTGGTTTTAAAGGGGCCACAGTCTTAGAATAAAGGGGGGGGGGGGGGGGGGTCATTTAAGAGTGAGGTGAGAAAAAAAAAATTCATCCAGAGAGTTGTGAATTTATGGAATTCAATGCCACAGAGGGCAGTGGAGGCCAAGTCACTGGATGGATTTAAGAGAGAGTTAGATAGAGCTCTAGGGGCTAGTGGAATCAAGGGATACGGGGAGAAGGCAGACACGGGTTATTGATTGGGGACGATCAGCCATGATCGCAATGAATGGCAGTGCTGGCTCGAAGGGCCGGATGGCCTCCTACTGCACCTATTTTTCTATGTTTCTATGTTATGTATCGTGTTTTTAATTAAATAAATTATTTTTAATACAAAAAAATTCAGATTCAATTCAGGTTCAATTTTAATTGTCATTGTCAGTGTACAGTACAGAGACAACGAAATGCATAGGAAGATACTGTGCCCCGTGCGTTCCCTCAGAGCTGGACGCTAAACAGGTTGCAAGATTTATTCTGGAATCGTGGCCCGACGCTCCCCGACAAACTAATTGCCGGTTCTGAGTCTGGTTTGTCTTGTCTTGTTGTTGGCTGTGACTTTGTTGGGTTGGGCCACACCGCAGCTGAGCAGGTTTGAAGAGCTGCCTGGGGCATACCTGGTGTGTTTAGCATGTGCAAAACTTCACAAGGAATCCAGCAGTTCGTGAAGTTCGTCGTCTCAAGTGCAGTTAGCTCAAGGCCCTCGCCACTGACGCCCACATTCCAGTAATCATTCAGTTTCCCAACATCATTATCGACAGTGAATTCCAGATTATAATTGCTCTCGGATCAAAACAATTCTTCATATTTCCTTGCAACAAAGAAGGTTGCCATTCAATTTAGAGATGCAACGTGGAAGCAGGCCCTTCTATACAGACCAAGCGGAGGCTGGGCGATCGTTTCGCCGAACACCTCCGCTCGGTCCGCAATAACCAACCTGACCTCCCGGTGGCTCAGCACTTCAACTGCCCCTCCCATTCCCCATCCGACCTCTCTGTCCTGGGTCTCCTCCATGGCCAGAGCGAGCAACACCGGTAATTGGAGGAACAGCACCTCATATTCCGCTTGGGGAGTCTGCATCCGGCGGGCATGAACATTGAATTCTCCCAATTTTGTTAGCCCTTGCTGTCTCCTCCCCTTCCTCAGCCCTCGGGCTCCTCCTCCTTTTTCCTTTCTTCTCCCCGCCACCCCCCATCAGTCTGAAGAAGGGTTTTGTCCCGAAACAATGCCTATTTCCTTCGCTCCATAGATGCTGCTGCACCCGCTGAGTTTCTCCAGCATTCTTGTGTACCTTCTATACACCAACTCCATAAATCACCCATTCATCTATTTCTTCTTCTTCTTATAGGAGTCCATATACAAGATTAGAAGTTGTTCACCCAGAGCTGAACACATGTCTCGGCATCTGCATACAATGGTGTCTGTCTTGTTGCTTTTGTGCTTCTTGTGCGGGGTGGTGAAAAGATTGCCGACAACAGGGCCGCGACGTGAATGCTCTTTCCTTGACCCCATTCCTCTAGTTAACACTAGTTCTGTTATTCCACTTTAGCATCCGTTCCCTACACACTAGGGGCACCTTACAAAGTCCACGCCTAATTCTTAAGGGATTGGACAGGCTAGATGCAGTAAAAGTGTTCCCGATGTTGGGGGAGTCCAGAACCAGGGGCCACAGTTTAAGAATAAGGGGTAAACCATTTAGAACTGAGATGAAGAAAAATATTTTCATCCAGAGAGTTTTGAATCTGCGGAATTCTCTGCTCAGAAGGCAGTGGAGGCCAATTCACTGGATGTTTTCAAGAGAGTTAGATAGAGCTCTTAGGGTTATCGGAATCTAGGGATATGGGGAGAAAGCAGGAATGGGGTACTGATTTTGGATGATCAACCATGATCATATTGAATGGCAGTGCTGGCTCGAAGGGCCGAATGGCCTACTCCTGCGCCTATTTTCTATGTTTCTATCTCATTCCAAATTAAATTACATCTTCAGGAGAGGTGGCAAATGGATTATACAAAATTAAAATTTATATTGCACCTTTCAGTATCTTCAGAACATCCCAAAGCAATTGCAGTTACTGATAGAACAAAGGATTAATGTGGCAATTATGATTGTCTTGATCTCTGGGGACAACTCTTTGAAGCAGAGCCCTGGGCCCTATCATTTTATCTCGTCCAAGAAACAGCACTCCCAATAGTGCCGTATCCCCTAAGTCCTCCAAAAATGTGGCCCAGCTTTTTTTTACTGGACCAGGCCTTTCGGTCCACCGAGTTTGCATCGACCAGTGGTCACCCCGCACACCAACACTATCCCCCGCACTAGTGAAGAAGGGTCACGTCCCGAAACGTCACCCAACCTCTCTCCAGATATGCTGCCTAACCTGCTGAGTTAATGCCCCTGTCCCACTTGGGAAACCAGAACAGAAACCTCGGGAGACTTTGCGCCCCACCCAAGGTTTCCGTGCGGTTCCCGGAGGTTGCAGGTGGTTGCCGGAGGTTGCAGGTAGTGGAAGCAGGTAGGGAGACTGACAAAAACCACCGGGAACCGCACGGAAACCTTGGGTGGGGCGCAAAGTCTCCAGAGGTTTCCGTTCAGGTTTCCTAAGTGGGACAGGGGCATAAGGTTTGAATACCAACTCCCAGGGCCAACAATGTATAATTCTCCCCAAGTCTGGAAGAGGCCACCACAGCACGGAAGCAGGCCCTGCGGCCCAGGTTTCCTAAGTGGGACAGGGGCATTATTACACCAGCACTGTGTGCCTATGGTAGCCATGAATATGGTGTCACGGTGGCGCAGCGGTAGAGTTGCTGCCTCACAGCGCCAGGGACCCAGGTTCGATCCTGACTACGGGCGCTGCCTGTACGGAGTTTGCATGTTCTCCCCGTGAACCTGCGTTGGTTTTTCTCCGGGATCTCCGGTCTCCTCCCACACTCCAAAGATGTACAGGTCCGTAGGCTTAGTGTTTAAGAAGGAACTGCAGTTGCTGGAAAATCGAAGGTAGACAACAGTGCTGGGGAAACTCAGCGGGTGCAGCAGCATCTATAGAGCGAAGGAAATAGGCAACGTTTCGGGCCGAAACCCTTCTCCAGACTTCAGGTCCGTAGGCTAATTGGCTTGGCATCATTGTAAATTGTCCCTAGTGCGTTTAGGATTGTGTTAGCGTGCAGAGAGCGCTGGTTGGGGCGGGCTCGGTGGGCCGAAGGGCCAGTTTGCGGGACGCATCTGCAAATTAAAACTAAACTAAACTAATCTATTAGCTCCTTCCCACCCACACTGACTAAACTAGGCCATTTGAAAAGCTCTTCCAGCACAGCAGCTCTTCAAAGCTCACTCACACCTTGCCTAATTGCTGTTAATGTAGAAAGTTTGCAGATTGTCAGCTGTTTGCAAATTCTTACCTCAGTGAAACCAATTAACCTGAAATTGACCCGAGCATGTGGTGACTGCAAATATATAGATGTAAAAGGCTCAGAAATGTGCTGCCTTCTTTGTAAACTTCCTTAAAGATAGATTGGAGATTAGATAATGCATGTAGCCCTCAAAATACATCTTATAATTCATTCTAAAATACACCATAAGATACAATGAACCAAAGCACAGTCATTGCTCTCTCTTCTCAAGGACATTAGTCGAAGATACTTATGAATTTTTGGTTGTCTTTTTTATTATTTTTTTTAGTTTTTACTGTGTATGTGGGGCGGGGGGTCGGTGGGGGGGGGGCTGGGAAAACTTTAAAAATCTTTCCCCTGCACGGAGAACCCAACCTTTTCTCTGTCGGGTCTCCGTTGTCGTTGGGGCCTAGCACGGTGGAGCGGCCTCCAGCCGGAACGACCTAGGGGCTCCAGTCGCGGAGCTGCGGACCTACTCACCATCGCGGAGCTGGCCGAGTTTGGAGCGGGAGGAGCTGTGGTGGCGCTCGGCTGCGACCCGACCCCCAGAGATTCGGAGGCTCCAACCGCAGGTCTGGTGGACAGTAACACCGGGAGCCCGCGCGCGGGTCTCTGCTGGGAGACCGCTTTTCGGGGCTTCCGCAACGGCGACTTCTCCCGCCCGAGTTGCGGGGTTGAAAAGTACCTGGAGCTGGGCCTTACATCATCGCCCCGGCGCGGCTTTAACGGCCGTGGGACTGGTTCAAGAGATCAAGAGTCAAGAGTCAATTTAATTGTCATTTGGACCCCTGGAGGTCCAAACGAAATGCCGTTTCTGCAGCCATACATTACACACAAATAGACCCCAGACACAACATAATTACATTTAACATAAACATCCATCACATAGCTGTGATGGAAGGCCAAATAAACTTATCTCTCCACTGCACTCTCTCCCCCCCGATGTCAGAGTCAAAGTCATAGCCCCCGGCTGGCGATGGCGATTGCCCCGCGGCCATTAAAGCCACGCCGGGTGGTGCGAGGTCGCACACTGGGTCTTGATGTTGGAGCCCCCGGCGTGCGCTCGCAGAGTCCCGCGGCCATTCCAGCCGCGCGGGGCAGTGATGTAGGCCCCGCTCCAGGAGCTCTTCGACCCCGCAACTCGGGCGGGAGAAGTCGCCGTTGCAGAAGCCCCGAAAAGCGGTCTCCCTCCAGGGAGCCGTGGGCTCCTGGTGCCGCCGTCCACAGACCCGCAGCAGCAGCCTCCGACTCTCCGGTAGCAGCAGCAGCAGCAGCAGCCTCCGACTCTCCGGCAGCAGCAGCAGCAGCGGCAGCAGCAGCGCTCCACCACCGCTCCAACCGCTCCGGACTCGGCCAGCTCCGCGACGGCAACGGTGAGTCGACACCTGAGTCCCCGGTCTCTTCCTGTTGGAGGCCGCTCCTCGTTGCGGCCTCAACGACACCCGAGACCCGACGAGAAAAGGTCGGGTCTCCAGTGCAGGGAGAAATTCAAAAAGTTTCCCCCCCCCTCCCACCCCACCCCCCCCCCCCCCCACACACACACCCCAACATAAAATAACAAAAACTACATAAAAAGTTAGCACCTGCCGGGGGCTCCAACACCAAGACCCGGAGCGCGGCCTTGCGTCACCCCGCGCGGTTTTAATGGCCGCGGGACACTTACCATTGCCCGCCGGGGGCTTTGTCTCTGACATCGGGAGGTGAATGAGGATTGCAGGGGAGAGATAAGACTTTGCCTTCCATCACAGTGAGGAGGAGATGCGCTGCGATGGATGTTTGTGTACATTGTGTTGTGTCTTGGTTCTTTTCCTTGTGTGTTTGACTGCAGAAACCAAATTTCGTTTGAACCTCAATGAGGTTCCAATGACAACAAATAAAATTGTATTAAGCAGTGAAGAATCAAGTCAAGAATGTTTAATTGAAGGTAGACAAAAATGCTGGAGAAACTCAGCGGGTGCAGCAGCATCTATGGAGCGAAGGAAATAGGCAACGTTTCGGCACGCTGCACCCGCTGAGTTTCTCCAACATTTTTGTGTACCTTCGATTTTCCAACATCTGCAGTTCCTTCTTAAACACAGTGTTTAATTGTCGGATGTGCCAGTCTTTAATTGCCGGTGGCGCAGCGGTAGAGTTGCTGCCTTACAGCGCCAGAGACCCGGGTTCGATCCCGACGATGGGTGCTGTCTGTACGGTGTTTGAGAATCTGTAGATACCTGCAGTAGGTAGTCCAGGTTTAGTTTAGTATAGTTTAGTTTAGAGATATACCGCGGAAACAGACCCTTCGACCCATCGAGCCTGCGCCGACCAGCGATCCCCACACATTAACACTACCCGACACACACTCGGGACAATTTTACACTTATACATTTATACCAAGCCAATTTGGGTGCCCACGGTGGCACACCGGTAGAGTTGCTGCCTTACAGCGCTTGCAGCGGCAGTGACCCGGGTTCGATCCCGACTACGGGTGCTATCTGTACGGAATTTGTACGTTCTCTCCGCGGCCTGTGTGGGTTTTCTTTGAGATCTTCGGTTTTCTCCTACTCTCCAAAGGCGTATAGGTCTGTAGGTTAATTGGCTTGGTGTCCCTAGTATGTGTAGGATAGTGTAATGCCCCTGTCCCACTTAGGAAACCTGAACGGAAACCTCTGGAGACTTTGCGCCCCACCCAAGGTTTCCGTGCGGTTCCCGGAGGTTGCAGGTGGTTGCCGGTGGTTGCAGGTAGTGGAAGCAGGTAGGGAGACTGACAAAAACATCCGGGAACCGCACGGAAACCTTGGGTGGGGCGCAAAGTCTCCAGAGGTTTCCGTTCAGGTAAGTGGGACAGGGGCATAATGTGCGGGGATTGCTGGTTGGTAGGGACCGGTGGGCTGAAGGGCCTGTTTCCGCGCTGTGTCTCTAAACTAAACTAAACTAAGCTACAAACCTGTACGTCTTTGGAGAGTGGGACAAAAGCAAAAATCTCGGAGAAAACCCACACAGATCACGGGAGAATGTACAAACTCGGTACAGACAAGGTGGCGTGGTCAGGATCAAACCCGGGTTTCTGGCGCTGTAAGGCAGTAGCTCTACTGCTGCGCCACCGTGCCGCCCTCTTAGAAACTCCTGGAGGACAGGATCTCTGCTGTCCAATATAGAGCGAATTTTGGGTCAAGTCTGTGTCAACCTTCCAAACCTACTGGATACATATCTGACACTGATCTTCCATATGACATAGTGCGCACTTAATATACATTTTCGCATCAGGAATTTCTGACGTGTGAGACAAAAACTCCAGTGTGTAAAATGGGGCCCGTATATATAAGCAGGCAGTCTCAAAAAATCCTTGCAGGAATGAATCCAAGTTAACAGCAGGAATCTCTTATGTGCGAAGCAACACCACTTTGTGAATGCACCGAGTCGATTAGAAATGCATAGAAACTGGGCAGGAAATCTTTCCTGGTTTTGAATTATTCCACAGATTTTGATGGAATGTATTACCGGGATTAAGGAGTGGAACCGCTGGAGATGACAGACGCCAGGAGCAAGGGCCGGTGGGAGGGTGAACCGGGGAAATGGCGCCAGCACCTTCAAGGTCGGCCGCACGAGGCTCCCCCCGAGACACAAAGATGGCCGGGTTGGGGAGAGGAGAGGGGCGTCGTTTCGTGGGCCGATCCGGTCAAAGGCGACGGGAGGAAGGCCCTGCAGGAAGCCTGGGGCTCGCCTGGATCAGGAACTGCTCCAGTGAACCGAGCGCAGCGGGCGGACCGCTCTTTGGACTCTGGAACTGGCGGCACAGTGGCGCAGCGGCCTTACAGCGCCGGAGATTCGGGTTCGATCCTGACTTCGGGTGCTCTCTGTACGGAGTTTGTGCGTTCTCCCCGTGACCGGCGTGGGTTTTCTCCAAGATGTTTGGTTTCCTCCCACACTCCAAAGACATACAGGTTTGTAGCTTAAGTGGCGTGGTATAAATGTAAACTAATCCACTAGTGTGTGTAGGTCGGATAGTGTTGATGTGCAGGGATCGCTGATCGGTGTGGACTCGGGGGGCCGAAGGGCCTGTTTTCCCGCTGTATCTCTAAACTAAACGGAACTAAAACTAAACTGGCGGTGTCCGCATGTGTAAATATCAAAATTAATTTCACCGTGCAGTAGCACATGTGGCAAATAAAGTACCTATGAACCATTGAAATGAAAGTCTGACTTTGAAACATTTTTTTTTTTTTTTTTTTTTTTTTAAATGAGGGGAATATTTGTTAAAAGACAGCGTGCTGGAGCAACTCAATGGGTCAGATGGCGCCTTTGAGGGCCGGTCCCACTTGGCGATTTTTTCGGCGACTGCCGGCATCATTGACTAACGTATCAGGACACCGAAAAATACACGGCATGATGCGGCATGATGTCGTATCGACGCGCGATGTTTTTTCAAGTGTCGCAATATTTTTTTCGTCACCGCTGGATTTTGAAATTATCAAAATCTTTTGGCGACACTGATAAGACGCCGGTAGTCGCCGAAAAAATTGCCAAGTGGGACAGGTCCTTTGGAGAACATGGATAGGTGATGTTTCAAGTCGGGACCCTTCTTCAGACTGATTGTGGTGGTGGGGAGGTGGGGAGAAAAGAGAAGCAAGTAGGCACAAAATGCTGGTGTGATTCAGTGGGACAGGCAGCATCTCTGTAGAGAAGGAATGGGTGATGTTTCGGGTCGAGACCCTTCTTCAGAGTGATGTCAGGGGAGCGGGGCAGGACAGAGATAGAATGTAGTCGGAGACAGTAAGACTGGTGGGAGAAATGGGAAGGGGAGGGGATGGAGAGAGAGGAAAAGCAAGGGCGAGTTGAAGTTAGAGAAGTCAATGTTCATACCGCTGGGGTGTAAGCTGCCCAAGCGAAATATGAGGCGCTGTTCCTCCAATTTGCACTGGGACTCACTGACAGCGGAGGAGGCCCAGGATAGAAAGGTCAGTGTGGGAATGGGAGGGGCAGTTAAAGTGCTGAGCAACCGGGAGATCAGGTAGGTTAATGCCCCTGTCCCACTTAGGAAACCTGAACGGAAACCTCTGGAGACTTAGCGCCCCACCCAAGGTTTCCGTGCGGTTCCCGGAGGTTTTTGTCAGTCTCCCTACCTGCTTCCACTACCTGCAACCTCCGGCAACCACCTGCAACCTCCGGGAAACCTTGGGTGGGGCGCAAAGTCTCCAGAGGTTTCCATTCAGGTTTCCTGTGTGGGACAGGGGCATTAGGCAGACTGAGTGGAGGTGTTCAGTGAAATGATCCCCGAGTGTGTGCTTGGTCTCGCTGATACACAGAAGATTACACCTGGAACAGCGGATACTAGGAAAGTAAAAGAGCTTGTATCAAGGATCATACAATAATCATGGGGAACTTCCATCTACAATTTGATTGTGCAATCTGAAGTTAACTGTGATAATGGGGAAGGTTGAAGATATTTAGTGTATAAGAGATGGTTCCCCAATATACTCATCTAGAAATCAAGAAGGGAACAGGTTTTTTGACCAAAAATGTCAACTGTCCATTCACTTCACAGAACATGCCTGACCCGCTGAGTTCCCCCAGCACCTTGTTTTTTTACTCAACATTTCAGCATCTGCAGATGGCACCCGTAGTCAGGATCGAACCCGGGGCAATGGCGCAGTAAGGCAGCAACTCTACCGCGGCGCCACCATGCAGTTGGAGCGGTGGATGGAGAGAATGCCTTACTCAGACACAGCGGACAATATCAGACACCATTTCCCCACCCTCCCCTCAGGGTCTGTTACAACAAGGGTTGTCTGCATTGTGTAGCACGTGAGGGTTAATTGATGAAAGACAATGATGATAGATGATAGAATTGATGAGTCTGAAGAAGGGTCCTTTTTTTCTCCAGAGATGCTGCCTGACCCGCTGAGTAAGTCCAGCACTCTGTGTCTATCTTCGATATAAACCAACATCGTCAGTTCCTTGAGGGGAGTCTGAAGAAGGGTCTCGACCCAAAACGTCACCTATTCCTTTTCTCCAGAGATGCTGCCTGTCCCGCTGAGCTACTCCAGCTTTTTGTGTCTATCAACAGTTCCTTTCTATGCAGCATTAATTGACGATCTGGTCAATAAAAACCCAGCAGTGAACAGCAATCAAAGCGCGATTGAATTTTAGATAAAAATTGAAAGTGTTTCAATTCAGAGTAAGAGACCAAAGTCTTAAAACTTAGTCAAGTAAATAATGACGGTATGGATGTGGCTTGGCTTATGATTATTTTTGCGAGACGGCATTAAGGGTAAACCATCAAAGGATAATTATTAAAGAAATAATGATTCGGTTGACAAGTAGCAGGGAAAAACTACAAGGAAAGTAGTTCTGCATTGGCGAACCACAGGAATTAAAAATAACGTTAGATCAGAGAGACGGGCTTATAATGGGCGCCAATGAAAGTACAAGGTCTTTTGGAGGTCTATGAGGATAGGAAAGATTTAGAATTCTGCAAAGGATAACTAAGGCATTCACAAAGGCAAGTGGAATATGAGGTCTAAAGGAGGGTCTCAAACCGAAACGTCACACATTCCTATTCTGCAGAGATGCTGCCTGACCCGCTGAGTTACTTACTCCAGCTTTTTGTGTCTATCTTTGGAATATGAGAGTCGGCCACCTCTATCAGACCAGGAATGATTTGGAGAAGATGGGTCTCCACCCGAAACGTCACACATTCCTTTTCTCCAGAGATGCTGCCTGACCCGCTGAGTTACTCCAGCTTTTTGTCATTAGGTCATAAGTGAAAGGAGCAGAATTAGGCCATTCGGCCCATCAAGTCTACTCCGCCTTTCAATCAGGGCTGATCTATCTCTCCCTCCTTCTCCCCATAACCCCCAAAGTCCCTACCAGTCAAAACTCTATCTATCTCTGCCTTAAAAAATATCCATTGATTTGGCCTGCACAGCCTTCTGTGGCAAAGAATTCCACAGAATCACCACCCTCTGACAAAATAAATTCCTCCCCATCTCATTCCTAAACAAAATTCCTTTAATTCTGGGGCTACGACCTCTAGTCCTAGACTCTCCCACCAGTGGAAATATCTTCTCCACATCCACTCTGTCCAAGCCTGGATAGAGTGGACGTGGAAGCAACCAGAGCACTCAGAGAAAGCCCACGCGGGTCACGGGGAGAACGTACAAACTCCGCACAGACAGCAACCGTAGTCAGGATCGATCCCGGGCCTCTGGCGCTGTAAGGCAGCAACGTTACTGCTGCGCCTCCGTGCCACCCTCGACTGAATTGCAGATTGACTTTCTCCTGCTCCGATGCGCACTGCGGTTTGAAAATCAATAGATAGACACAAAAAGATGGAATAACTCAGCGGGTCAAGCAGCATCTCTGGAGAAAATGAATAGGTGACCTTTCGGATCGAGACCCTTCGTTTGAGTGTTGGGGAAAGGGAATCGAGAGATACAGACGGTGATGTGGAGAGATATTTTTTCACCCAGAGAGTGGTGAATCTCTGGAACTCTCTGCCGCAGAGGGTAGTCGAGGCCAGTTCATTGGTTATATTTAAGAGGGAGTTAGATGTGGCCCTTGTGGCTAAGGGGATCAGAGGGTATGGAGAGAAGGCAGGTACAGGATACTGAGTTGGATGATCAGCCATGATCATATTGAATGGCGGTGCAGGCTCGATGGGCCGAATGGCCTACTCCTGCACCTAATTTCTATGTTTCTATGTTTCTATATAGAACAAACCTATGAAAGACATGCAAAAAAATAATGATGATAAAGGAAACAGGCCATTGTTAGCTGTGGGCTAGATGCAAACGAGTTACAGACAATGAAACTCAACAGGACGACTTTGAAGCTAGTACGACTTGGGTGGGGTGAGGGATGGAGAGAGAGAGAGAAGTTAGAGCAGTCAATATTCATACCATCAATGGATAGACACAAAAAGCTGGAGTAACTCAGCGGGACAGGCAGCATCTCTGGAGAGAAGGAATGGGCGACGTTTCAGGCCGAGACCCTTACCATCATGACTTGAATAGGGACATAGAACGCAAGAGACACTCGGGTGGCCAGGCAGCGACTGCGGGAAGGGACAGAGCAGTAACATTGTTGTCTCTGTTTCTATTTCCAAAGGTGGTGCCTGAGCTGCCGAATGTTTCCACTGCTCTGTGTTTGTGTCTCAGCTGCAGTTTGGCTGTCTGTCAACACCGGCCTGGTGTGTTAATTAACTTCTGTGCTTTGTGTGGTTCAGCTTCCACTTGGGTCGCCCTGGGAGACGGCTGGGCTGTCTTAGGGAGGAACTGCAGATGCTGCCGTAAACGGAAGATAGACACAGAAAGCTGGAGTAACACAGCGGGACAGCGGGGCAGGCAGAGTCCCTGCAGAAATGGCCACGTCTCACGCCTTCTACAGGGTCGCGACCCGAAACGTCAATAAATTACTTATCTGTCATAAGATCATGTGATAGGAGCAGAATTAGACCATTCGGCCCATCAAGTCCATACCGCCATTCAATCATGGCTGATAAATCTCTCCCTCCTAAACCCATTCCATAACCTCTGACACCTGTACTAATCAGGAATCTATCTATCCCTGACTTAAAAATATACACTGACTTGACCTCCACAGCCTTCTGTGGCAACGAATTCCACAGATTCACTATCCTCTGCCTAAAGATATTCCTCCTCGTCTCCTTTCTAAAAGAACGCCCTTTATTTATGGCTATAAATGGCTATATTTAAGAGTGGTGAATCTCTGGAATTCTCTGCCACAGAAGGTAGTTGAGGCCAGTTCATTGGCTATAGTTAAGAGGGAGTTAGATGTGGCCCTTGTGGATAAAGGGATCAGGGGGTATGGAGAGAAGGCAGGTACAGGATACTGAGTTGGATGATCAGCCATGATCATATTGAATGGTGGTGCAGGCTCGAAGGGCCGAATGGCCTACTCCTGCACCTATTTTCTATGTTTCTATGTTAATTCGGAGGCTATGACCTCTGGTCCGGGACTCTCCCACGAGTGGAAACATCCTCTCCACCTCCACTCTATCCAAGCCTTTCACTATTCTCATCTGGCCCGCTGAGTTTCTCCAGCTTTCCTAGTCTGTCATAGTTGTATGATTGCTGGATACAAGAAGATATTGGTTTGTTAATGTCACATAGACCAAGTTACAGTGATAAGCTTTATGTGACGTGCTATCCAGGCAAAACTGTATCATATATTAATGAGTACATCAGGTTCTACCAACGAGAAAATACACGGAGTGCGGAATATAGTGTTACAGCTACAGAGAAAATGTACACGCTAGAATTTAGAAAATTGAGGGGGGATCTTATAGAAACTTACAAAATACTTAAGGGGTTGGCCAGGCTTGATGCAGGAAGATTATTCCCGATGTTGGGGAAGTCCAGAACAAGGGGTCACATTTTAAGGATAAGAGGGAAGTCTTTTAGGACCGAGATGAGAAAATCATTTTTTACACAGAGAGTGGTGAATCTGTGGAATTCTCTGCCACAGAAGGTAGTTGAGGCCAGTTCATTGGATATATTTAAGAGGGAGTTAGATGTGGCCCTTGTGGCTAAAGGGATCAGGGAGTATGGAGAGAAGGCAGGTATAGGATACAGAGTTGGATGATCAGCCATGACCATATTGAATGGCAGTGCAGGCTCGAAGGGCCGAATGGCCTATTCCTGCACCTATTTTATATGTTTCTATGTTTCTATGTACTTTAGATAAAAATAAAGTGCATGGGTCGCAATGAGGTAGGTTGGAAGATCAGGAATTCATCCATAGCATATGAGAGGTCCATTAAAGAGTCTGATAACAGTAGGGGGAAAGCTGTTTCTCATGGGTTGCATGAGGGACTTTGGGCTTTGTTTTGTTTTTGCACTATATTTGTTTTTTAATTATTTAACTTAATTTCTAGTTTAGTTTAGTTTAGAGACACAGCGCGGAAACGGGCTCTTCGACGTCGGCTCAGCAAGTCCGCGCCGACCTGCGATCACACTAAAAGCCCTGTCCCACTGTACGAGTTCATTCAAGAGTTCTCCCGAGTTTGTCCTGATTCGAACTCGGATATTTACGGTAATGTCCGCTCGTCGGTACTCGGGGCTCTCGTGGACATTTTTCGACATTCAGGAGTTTTCCCGAGCTTACCGTGTTTCCAGAGTACCTGCCGTTAGTGTTACGAGCCGCCAAGAGACGTCCCCGAGCTCCGATGTACCCGCTACGTTCATTCTACGTGCTTCCACGAGTTTGATTTTTTTTTTTTAACTCAGGAGAGCTCTTGAATGAGCTCGTACAGTGGGACAGGGCCTTAACACTGTCCTACACACTAGGGACAATTTACAATTACACTAAGCCAATTAGCCTGTAAACCCGCACGTCTTTGAAGTGTGGGAGGAAACCGGAGCATCCGGAGAAAACCCACGCTGGTCGCAGGGAGAATGTACAAACTCCGTACAGACAAGCACCCGTAGTCAGGATCGACCTGGGTCTCTGGCGCTGTAAAGCTGCAACTCTACCGCTGAGCCACAACTTGGCACCAGGATGTTATTAGTCTTAAAGCATGAATGTTGTGAAATGATTAACCTAAAATTTTTTCCCAAATAATCCATTTCAAGAAGGCAAATACTATCGTGCTTTGAGGTGAAATTAAAGATACTAATGTTGCTAATCCCAAGGATTAAGGTGCACTGGAGTAAACCACAAAGTGCTGGGAAACTCAGATCAAGGTGCTTTTGAATAGATAATGAACTGCAGATACTGGGTTACAAGAAAAAAGTGCTGGAGTAACTCAATGGATCAGGCTTCTCCCAGTCCCACCCACATCCTTTTCTTGGGCATCACATTTCATTCCCATTCTTTTCTTAGGTCGGACCCTTTTGTCTTTTTGTTTCATCTCTGGTCTTTGTCAACCAATCATTGTCAAAATCGAACCCCCCCTCACCTATATCCACCTATCACTTGCAGTGTTCTCCCCCATCCCCATCTCTCTTCCAGCTTTCTCCCCCCCGCCCCCAACGATCACTATCAGCCTGAAGAAGGATCCCGACCCAACATGCCCATGTCCTCCAGAGATGCTGCCCTATCCACTCCAACGATTTGGTCCATTTTGTATAAACCAACACCTGCAGTTCCTGGCGCCCAAGAGATATCCCAATCTATCCCACAGTGGCACTGACATATTCTAAACCAGAGGGCGCTTCTAATTGAACAGAGACGCAGAAAGCTGGAGTGACTCAATGGGTCAGGCAGCTTCAATGGAGAAAAGAAATAGGTGACATTCCGGGTCGAGTCCCCTTCTTGGGACTGAGAGTCGGGGGGGAAAGGGAAACAAATGAGAGATGTTAGATGGTGATGAGAAGAGATATAGAACAAAATGAATGAAAAATTGCCTGTCCATTCCCTTCACCGATGTATCCTGACCCAACCCGTTGAGTTCTTCTAGCACTTTGTCTCTAGCCCAAGATTCCAGCATCTATAGCTTCTTGTGTCGCTGGTCAGTAATCCACGCCACCTTATTTTGTTTTGACACCGGGATGATTGCAGTCTTCTTAAACAACGAATGTTGTCAAAAATATTGTCAAAAATTGTAAATGTTGTAAAAGCAAAAGGGTGGTCACGGTGGCGCAGCGGTAGAGTTGCTGCCTTACAGAATTGCAGACCCGGGTTCGATCCCGACTACGGGTGCTGTCTGTATGTAGTTTGTATGTTCTCCCCGTGGCCGCGTGGGTTTTCTCCGAGATCATCGGTTTCATCCCACATTCCAAGGGGGCCCTGGTTTGTTGGTTAATTGGCTTGGTGTATGTGTAAATTGTCCCGAGTATCATTTAAAAATAAATATTGGATAGGTATATGGATGAGTGAAGGGAATAGGGCCGGATGGGGTTATGGTATGAGTGCAGCGGGGATCGGGTCGGGACTAAGGGAAAAAAAGTTGTTTCGGCACGGACATAATTTTGTAGGGCCGAGATGGCCACTGTTTCCGTGCTGTAATTGTTATAGTTGTGAATATATGGAAATTATATAGTGGTGCTGGATGGATTTAAGAGGGTAGCTCTGTTCGTGTGCGGGGATCCCTGCGTCGGTGCGAACTATCTTGTGGGCTGAAGGGCCTGTTTTCCGTGCTGTATTTCTAAACTAAACTAAACTCATTTTTACCTTTTTTGTTAAAATACACTGCGTCCCACTTTCGTATCCACTCCCTACACAATAGGGGCAATTTACAGAGGTCAATCCACCTACCAATGGCACCTCCTTCTTATGTTCATAAGTTCATAAGTTCTAGGAGCAGAATTAGGCCATTCGGCCATCAAGTGTCCTCCGCCATTCAATCCTGGCTGATCTATCTCTTCCTATCTTAACCCCATTCTCCTGCCTTCTCCCCATAACCCCTAACACCCGTCCTAATCAAGAATCGGTAATCTGTCTATCTCTAAATATATCCACTGACTTGGCCCCCACAGCCTTCTGTGGCAATGAATTCTCTTGGGAGTGTGGGGAGAAACCAGAGCACCGGGACAAAACTGATACAGCCACAGGGAGCACGTGCAAACTCCACATGGACAGCACCCGAGGTCGGGATCGAACCTGGGACTCCTGCGCCGTGAGGCAGCTGCTCTACCAACTGTGCCATCGTGCCGCGGATCCCCCCAGATGTTGCTGAGTCAGGGGTTATGGGAGGAAGGCAGGAGAATGGGGTTAGGAGGGAGAGATAGATCAGCCATGATTGAATGACGGAGTAGAGTAGACGGGCCGAATGGCCCAATTCTGCTTCTATTCCTTAAGAATTCATGACCTGGAGGAAACCGACGCGGTCACAGGGAGAACGTGCAAACTCCGTACAGACAGCACCCGAGGTCAGGATTAAACCCGGGTCCCTGGCACTGTGAGGCAACGACTCTACCATTGTGCCACTGTGCTGCCCTTGTGATATCAAAAATCTCACGCCTGTCTGTGCATGCAATGTTAAACACCCGGAAACGTGTGCAAAATTGGTTAACACCACGTTAATGTGACCATGCCAATCTTGGCGTGGACACACTCCATGGATCACGTCTCCAGATCCGTGGGGAGGCAGGTGTCATGAGGGATGCGCCATGGTCACATGGGGGAGAAGATCCTGTGTGGAGGATGCTCAGAGTCAAGGTGACCCTGGCCCCAGGTGGAGAGAGCAGATAACAGACTGGGGAGCTCAGCCGCACATCCTCGCACAGAACAACATCAGATATTAGCAACGGCAACCTTGGGAGAGATGAGCCTGCAAATGTGACAAGGCTCTGCTCCCTTCGAAGGCTCGGCAAGTTTGGCAAGTCCCCAACAACTCTCACCAACTTCAAGTCAAGTCAAGAGACAAGAGAGTTTATGTGTCCCAGATAGGACAATGAAATTCTTGCTTGCTGCAGCACAACAGAATATTGTAGGCATAAATACAGATCAGAACAGTGTGCCATATACCATAGAATATATATATACACACACACATAAATAAACAGATAAAGTGCAATAGGCTGTTATTGTTCAGAGTTTATTTGAAGTTGTGTTTAATAGCCTGATGGCTGTAGGGAAGTAACTATTCCTGAACCTGGATGTTGCAGATTTCAGGCTCCTGTACCTTCTACCTGATGGCAGCAGAGAGATGAGTGTGTGGCCAGGATGGTGTGGGTCCTTGATGATGTTCTCAGCCTTTTTGAGGCAGCGACTGCGATAGATCCCCTCGATGGTAGGGAGGTCAGAGCCGATGATGGACTGGGCAGTGGTTACAAGTTTTTGTAGTCTTTTCCGCTCATGGACACTCAAGTTGCCGAACCAAGCCACGATGCAACCGGTCAGCATGCTCTCTACCGTGCACCTGTAGAAGTTAGAGAGAGTCCTTCTTGAGATGCCGACTCTCCGTAATCTTCTCGGGAAGTAGGGGCGCTGATGAGCCTTCTTTATGATTGCATCAGTGTTCTGGCATCAGGGGATTCGACAGATGCGGCACGGTGCTGTGGTGGTAGAGTTGCTTCCTTTTCAAGGGGTTCAAGAGAGAGCTTCTTTCAAGAGAGAGTTACGGGCCTGTCCCACTTAGGTGATTTTTCAGCAGACTGCCGGGTAATTTTTCTGGTCGAGACCCTTCATCAGTCTGTCTTTAGACTTCCCTCTGAAGACTTTAGTCTGAAGAAGAGTCTCGACCCGAAACGTCACCCATTCCTTCTCTCCAGAGATGCTGCCTGTCCCGCTGAGTTACTCCAGCTTTGTGCGTCTATCTTCGGTGTAAACCAGCATCTGCAGTTCCTTCCTACACAAGGGCCTGTTTCCCCTCGACATGACTCTATGACTCTAACCGCAAGAGGTGGTAGTGGAGGCAGGCACCATTACAACACTCACAGGACACTTGGACAGGTACGTGGATACGACAGGTTTAGAAGGATATGGGCCAAACCCGGGCAGGTGGGACCAGCATGTTGGTCGGCGTGGGCAAGTTGAGCCGAAGGCCCTGTTCCTGAGGAAGGACATTATTGCCATAGAGGGAGTGCAGAGAAGGTTCACCAGACTGATTCCTGGGATGTCAGGACTGTCTTATGAAGAAAGACTGGATAGACTTGGTTTATACTCTCTAGAATTTAGGAGATTGAGAGGGGATCTTATAGAAACTTACAAAATTCTTAGGGGTTGGACAGGCTAGATGCAGGAAGATTGTTCCCGATGTTGGGGAAGTCCAGGACAAGGGGTCACAGCTTAAGGATAAGGGGGAAATCCTTAAAAACCGAGATGAGGAGAACTTTTTTCACACAGAGAGTGGTGAATCTCTGGAACTCTCTGCCACAGAGGGTAGTTGAGGCCAGTTCATTGGCTATATTTAAGAGGGAGTTAGATGTGGCCCTTGTGGCCAAGGGGATCAGAGGGTATGGAGAGAAGGCAGGTACGGGATACTGAGTTGGATGATCAGCCATGATCATATTAAATGGCGGTGCAGGCTCAAAGGGCCGAATGGCCTACTCCTGCACCTAATTTCTATGTTTCTATGTTTCTATGTTTCCTGCACCATATTATAACTCTATGACTAGGTTACCGTGACATACACCTGGGCGTAGTGACCCTACTCAACGGAGGTCACGGGGCCCACCCAACAGCTCTGATTTACATCAGCAAGGTGTGGCGCTTGACGTGCTGCTATTAGTTGCGTGCCTGGTGGCAGAAAAAAACCCACTGAGGGGAACTGCAGGGGTAGTGGGGTGGGGGGGTGGACCCCAGATGTTAATGGATCCAATTTCAAGCCTCCTATTCCTTCATCAGCCATATGCATTACTGATAATGAATGAAGGTGTTCAAAGGCATTGGAAAAAAAGATCAATTATTTTAAGTTATTTTCCTCCTGGGTTGCTTGCAGGAATGTCCCGCAGATTAATCTTTAATGCCTGGAGACTGCGGGGCAAACCTGGAGCGCTCCTGCTACGGCTGGCTGTAAATACCGCTGCTGTTGACCAAAACACGAATAAAGTCTGAATCTCGGCTCATTAGTTTCGTCTCCCTGTCTAATTAAAAAACCAAAACATTGAAGGAAGCAAATATTTATTAAGAAACACCCTACTGTAAATCGCAGTTCTCTCCCCGGAGACGAGTTGATATTTCATTCTGTTGCGGCTATTGTAATTTAAAAAGAAAAATTCAACCTAATTTCTTCGAGAAGAAACGAGCCTGTTCGACTGGATGCTGGAGGTGTGCACAGAATGCTGGAGTGGCTCAGCGGGTCAGACGGCATCTCTGGAGAAAAGGGTTTCGGGTCGAGACCCTACGGGTCTGTCCGATGAAGGGTCTACCACTATGCTGCCACCGATTTAGGATACTATGATGATACAGATTTAGAGGGATTATGGACCAAACACATGGGAGCTCAGGTAGTCAACTTGATGGGCACGTATGATTGGGGATAGTACGCATGGCTTTGTGTGTGGGAAATCATATCTCATGCATGAAGTTAATTGAGTTTTCTGAAGAGGGGACCAAGGAGATTGATAAGGGCAGTGTGGTGGTCATTGGCTAAATGGACTTTAAACAAGGCCGTGACAAGGTACCGCATGTGTAGGAAGCAACTGCAGATGCTGGTTTACACCAAAGTAACACAAATGCTGGAATAATTCAGCGGGTCAGGCAGCATCTCTGAAGAAAAGGGATAGGTGACAATAGACAATAGACAATAGGTGCACTTCGAGGCAGCACCGCCGTTCCATGCGATCATGGCTGATCATCCCCAATCAGTACCCCGTTCCTGCCTTCTCCTCATATCCCCTGACTCCGCTATTTTTAAGAGCCCTATCTGGCTCTCCCTTGAAAGCATCCAGAGAACCGGCCACCACCGACCTCTGAGGCAGAGACTCGCCACTTTCTGTGAGAAAATGTGTTTCCTCGTCTCCGTTCTAAATGGCTTAATCCTTATTCTTAAACTGTGGCCCCTGGTTCTGGACTCCCCCAACATCGGGAACATGTTTCCTGCCTCTAGCGTGTCCAAGCCCTTAACAATCTTATATGATTCAATGAGATATCCTCTCATCCTTCTAAACTCCAGAGTGCACAAGCCCAGCCGCTCCATTCTCTCAGCATATGACAGTCCCGCCATCCTGGGGATTAACCTTGTAAACCTACGCTGCACTCCCTCAATAGCAAAAAAGTCCTTCCTCAAATTAGGGGACCAAAACTGCACACAATACTCCAGGTGTGGTCTCACTAGGGCTCTGTACATCTGCAGAAGGATGTTTCAGGTCGAGACCCTAGACTGATGAATAGTCACCTATCCCTTTTCTCCAGAGATGCTGTCTGACCCGCTGAGTTACTCCAGCACTTTGTGTCGATCTACAAGGCACCGCATGGTATACTGGTCTGGAAGGTTACATCACATGGGATATAGGTTTGAGCTGGCCAATTGGATACAAAGTTGGCTTGAAGGTAGGAAACAGAGGGTGGCGGAGGAGGGAGATTTTTCAGACCAGAGATTGGTAGGTTCTTGATTAGTACGGGTGTCAAACATTATGGGGCAAAGGCAGGAGAATGGGGTCGAGAAGGAGAAATAGATCAGCCATGAGCGATTAGCGGAGTAGACTTGATGGGCCAAATCACCCAATTCTGCTCCCATGTCTAATGAACTCATGAAAAGAACACAACTAATTAGCATTAATGAAACTTCAGTATTCGGAAATTTAGCGGGGGCTAAACAGTCTTTTAGCTCCTGGGGAGAGTCATTAGTTTCAGTTTCAGTTTTAGTTTCGGAGATTAGTTTTACACACTGGGGACAATTTACAGAAGCCAATTAACCGACAAACCTGCACATATTTGGGGTGTGGGAAGAAACTGGAGCACCCGAAGGAAACCCGCATGGTCATAGGGAGAACGTACAAACTCCGTACAGGCAGTACCCGTTGTCAGGATCGAACCTGAATCTCTGGCGCCGTGAGGCAGCAACTCTACCGCTGCGCCACCGTGCTGCCCACTTGGGCTATTGAAACTCATGGTTGGCTGGGCCTAACATCTAGTTTAGTTTAGTTCAGAGAGACGGCACCCATAGGAGGGATCGAACCCGGGTCTCTGGCGCTGTAAGTCCCTTTGTAGTGTAAGGCAGCAACTCTAACATACCATACCAATACCATACCATTTATTGTCATTTCAGCCTCAGTGAGGCTCAAACGAAATTCCGTTTCCACAGCCATACAAACAAAGACAATATCCTACAGACATACACACAATTTAATTCACACAAACATCCATCACAGTGAACCCACTGCGATGGAAGGCAAAGTCTTTTCTCTCCCCTGTTCTCCATGTCTCTCCCGATGTCCAAGCCCCAGGCGGGCGATGATAAGTCCCACGGCCATTTTTAGGCCGTGCCGGGCGATTTAGGGCCCCGCTCCCGGTCTAAAAGTCACAGTGTTGGAGCCTGCGCCTCCGTGCTGCACCTAAGTGGGTGAGAGAGTGGCGAGGCTAGTGAGAGACATGGGAGCGTGTACGGGGGGGGGGAGAGGGAGCACAGGGAAGAGAGTCGCGCTGTTAGTGGCAATGCTAGTGAGCATTGTGTGCCCTTGATGATAATGCATTAATGCATGACTCTTTCATCATGCTGGCACCACCTGCAACTCTTTTTGAAACAATGCACAATTAAAAAAAATGCTGTGCTTTAAAGGTGAATGCAAGCACTCAGCAGGAACAGGGAGAAAAGCAGTTGAACAAAGTTCCCCTGCTGTTCCAACATGCAAGCCTCACCCACTTAAAAGCCTGAGTGATTACTCCACTCATTGTTGGGAGTTGTTGGTCCTATTGTATTGTAACAAGCCACAGTCCCTTTGTAGTGATACCTTCATTAAAAATGCTAATCTACGCTCACAAGTTAGATTTAATGCAAGCCCTCTTTGAAGTTGCTTCCCCTAATTACTTTTCTGCCGTCAGTAATACTGCCGTTGCCCAAAGCTCGGCTCAAGTGCAACTGATAACAACTTGTTAGGGTTTGTGTCACTTTTATCTCAGGATTCTAAGGATTAAGATGAACTTGAGTTGCTGGGTAACTCAGAACAAGGAGCATCATTTTAAATAAAAGCATCTTTTTTTTAAACCGGTCAGCATGGATTCAGCGGGCCGAAGGGCCTGTTTCCAAACTTAGCGTTTGGAAAGAGTTAGCACAGCGGTAGAGTTGCTGCCTTACAGCGCCAGATACCCGGGTTCAATCCTGACTGCGGATGCTGTCTGTACGGAGCTTGTACGCTCTCCCACGTCACCTGCGTAGGTTTTCTCCGGGAGCTCTGGTTTCCTCCCATATTCCAAAGACAATCCAGGTTTTGTAGGCTAATTGGCTTGGTAGAATTGTTCCTAGTGTGTAGGATAGTGTTAGTGTGCAGTGACCCGACTCGCAGTGTAATCAGCGTTGCGGGGGAACAGTTTGTGTTAATAAATTATAATTCTGAAAACGAGGAGAAGATTGTCCCCAAATAACTTTTATTTTTACGAGGATGTTTCCGTAACCGGCTTCCGTCTCCGCACTAGTATCCTATGGGATCTATGGGAAATGGGGCCGAAAATTACCCATCAATCTGCCCATGACCGTACTACGTCTTTTTCGTCGAGTGATCTATCTTGCTCGCCATAGGACCTTTGGTCTGTACTGTGTTTGTACGTTCTCCCCGTGACCTGCGTGGGTCTTCTCTGGGACGTCTGGTTTCCTCCCACACTCCAAAGACACTTACAGGTTTGTAGGTTAATTGGCATTGGTATAAATATAAATTGTCCCTCATGTTGCTGCGCAGACCAGTTCCGCCAAGATGCAGCACAGAACGCCACAGGAGATCATTTTTCCCTGTGGCTAGCAAACCGTACAACTCCTCCCCCTTCTGTCGTGGGGTAGACTGACTCCCCTTCCCCATCACCAATCTTTGCACATCCCAAGTCCCGGATCTTCCACTCGCCACTGTAATTTCATCTTTCATGTGTCTTGTGTTTTGTGACTGGCAGACCAATATCCCTCCTTTTATTTTGTATCAAAAAATAATTTATTTAAATTCCAACACGATACAAAAATCAAAAAAAACCAAAACCGTGATGACGCACCCACCACCACCATGTTACAAAATCATCAAACAACTATTTTACAAGTATTCTAATAACTACTGTACAACCCCCGGTAAAGGGGCAAGCATCTGGCTCGGGCAAAGCCCTCTTCCGCCTGGCCTTGTGACTCGCGGATGGCCAGCTTGGCCAGGCCTAGTAGCAACCTAGGCTAGGCAGCAACCCTGGGATGTCTTCAGCCCTGGCCACTCCCTAGATCCCGTCACCAGTCCTTCGGTCACTGACAGCAGAGCCATTCCTCCCCTACACAATAGACAATAGACAATAGGTGCAGGAGTAGGCCATTTGGCCCTTCGAGCCAGCACCGCCATTCAATGTGATCATGGCTGATCATCCACAATCAGTACCCCGTTCCTGCCTTCTCCCCATATCCCCTGACTCCGCTATATTTTAAAACCCTATCTAGCTCTCTCTTGAAAGCATCCAGAGAACTGGCCTCCACCGCCCTCGGAGGCAGAGAGTATGACCCTAGGTGGAGTGATGGTGCCCCTTGACCTCCGGACCACCAATATCCCTCCTGGGTTAAATGACGTTCCATCGTATCGTATCGTCTCGTATCTTAAGGGGTTGGACAGGCTCGACGCAGGAAGATTGTTCCCGATGTTGGGCAAGTCCAGAACAAGGGGTCACAGTTTAAGGATAAGGGGGAAGTCTTTTAGGACCGAGATGAGAAAAACATTTTTCACACAGAGAGTGGTGAATCTCTGGAATTCTCTGCCACAGAATGTAGTTGAGGCCAGTTCATTGGCTGTAGTTAAGAGGGAGTTAGATGTGGCCCTTGTGGCTAAAGTGATCAGGGGGTATGGAGAGAAGACAGGATACTGAGTTGGATGATCAGCCATGATCATATTGAATGGTGGTGCAGGCTCGAAGGGCCAAATGTCCTACTCCTGCACCTATTTACTATGTTTCTATGTATCGTAGGCTAGTGTTGGTGTGCGGGGATCACTGGTCAGTGCGGTCCCGTTGGGCTGAAGGGCTTTTGTCCGTGCTGAGTCTTAAACTAAACTTGGATGTAAAACCGTGCCATTTAATGCCAGTAGATGCTCAGACAGCTGCATGCTTTACGTCATGGACTCGGCCACATCAGCAGGAGTTTTATTTCTGTGCTTGTTGTGACAAAGAATGTCTTCCTGCCCAGCATTGCCAAAGTAAACGGTGCACAAATCACGGACACTCCGGAATTAATTTCAAGGCTTCGGCCATTGTTATCCTTGTTCACCGTCTGGCTGCCTGGTATCACTGATTATCACAAGTAAGAAGGGTCTCGCCGCGAAACGTCACCCCGTTCCTTCCCTCCAGAGATGCTGCCTGTCCCGCTGAGTTACTCCGGCAATTTGTGTCCATCAGTTTGGTTTGGAGAAGGGGGCGGCACGGTGGCGCAGTGGTAGAGTTACTGCCCTACGGCGCCAGAGACCCGGGTTCGATCCTGACCGTGGGTGCTTGTCTGCACCTGCGCGCTCTCACCGTGACCCGCATGGGTTTTCATCCAAGATCTTCGGTTTCCCTCCCACATTCCAAAGACGTGCAGTGTTGTAGTTTAATTGCCTTTGGTAAAGACGTCTGTGTCTCAAGCTCTTGGGATTACGCCCTTGGAGAGCCAACAATAGATTTACCAGGCACCGCCCTGCCTGAAGTCATTTGTGGCTGGCCTTGGTCTTTTCTCACCTCCAGCACTTTGCCCACAACCCCCCCCCCCCCCCCCCCCCCCCCCCCCCCCCCCCCCCCCCCCCCCCCCCCCCCCCCCCCCCCCACTCCGGGAATACCCAGTCCGGAAAGGTCCCAGTCCGAAACGTCACCCATCCTTCACCTCCAGAGATGCTGCCTGACCCACCACGTTACTCCAGCACTTGCGTGAGAAAGAACTGCAGATGCTGGAGAGACACAAAACGCTGGGGTGACTCAGCGGGAGAGGCAGCATCTACGGAGAGAAGGAATGGGTGACGTTTTGGGTCGAGACCCCTTACTCCAGCGCTTTGTGTCTATCTTTGGTGTAAACCAGCATCCGCAGTTCCTCGTTTCCACAATAACAGAATGGCCTACTCATGCGCCTATTGTCTATTGTATATCGAGCGCGGGAGGAAATCCGGAGTACCCGTGGAAAACCCACGCGGGTCACGGGGAGAACGTACAAACTCCGTACAGGCAGCAGCTGTAGTCGGGATCAAATCTGGGTCTCTGTCGCAGTAAGGCTGCAACTCTACTGCTGGGCCACCGTGACACACTAGTATCTACATCATTGGGATCTATTCTGGGGCCTGTGTCCACGCTGTATGACTCTATGACTCTAAGTAGGAAAGGTGGGGGAGGGATTTTTATCATCTCACTCACATCTACAGTGCCTCTTATGATAATACACTTTTTTCCTGAATCTTAATAACGTGGTACTCCTGTATTTACAGGCATTGGTCTTCAATTTTAATCTTGAAAATGTAGCTTTTATCCAGCTTACCAAATTCAGACTGATACTCCACTGGAATATTAAAGTGGGCAGGTTTATAGTCACACTGTCTAGGGTGGCACGGTGGCGCAGCGGTAGAGTTGCTGCCCTACAGCGCCAGAGGCCCGGGTTTGAACCTGACAACGGGTGCTGTCTGCATGGCGTTTGTGCCTTCTTCCCGAGATCTGCGTGGGTTTTCGGTTTTCGGTGGGCGCTGCGGATTCCTCCCACACCCCAAAGACGTGCAGGTTGGTAAGCTAATTGGCTTGGCAAAATTGTAAGTTGTTCCTAGTGTGTGGAGGGCAGCGCGGACTCGGTGGGCCGAAGGGCCTGTTGCTTGTTCTGCACCTCTGAACTAAACTAAACACTCACCTTGGTACAAAGACAATAGACAATAGACAATAGGTACAGGAGTAGGCCATTCGGCCCTTCGAGCCAGCACCGCCATTCAATGTGATCAAGGCTGATCATCCCTAATCAGTACCCCATTCCTGCCTTCTCCCCATATCCCCTGACTCCGCTATCATTAAGAGTCCTATCTCGTTCTCTCTTGAAAGTATCCAGAGAACGGGCCTCCACCGCCCTCTGAGGCAGAGAATTCCCCAGACTCACAACTCTCTGTGTGAAGAAATGTTTCTTTGTCTCCGTTCTAAATGGCTTACCCCTTATTCTTAAACTGTGGCCCCTGGTTCTGGACCCCCCCCCCCAACATCGGATCGGGACAACATCGGCAACAACAGACACAAAAAGTTGGAGAAACTCAGCGGGACAGGCAGCAGCTCTGGAGGGAGGGAATGGGTGACGTTTCGGGCCGAGACACTTCATCAACTCCATTTTGCTACAATGTCTCTGGGAACCTCGTGAGTTTCACCGATACTCTTCCGAACATGGAACAGTGCCCAGCGATGGACCCTGCACTCCATTTGCGTGGGGAGAAGTTGGGGGGGAACGGGACCACTGTTTAATTGCAAATTCCCACATCCCAGTTACAACCGAATACTCAAGCTGATGGGAAGGCAGCTGGTTTCTAAACAACGCTGCTCTGTATTGCATCTGACAGAGCTCAAATTATTTCAAACAAATTTATTCAAGCTGCTCAGATGCAGTTTTTTCAGATACATTACTATTAGGAGAGGGGGCTGGAGAGCATTGATTAGCAAGCTGCTCCCGTCTGCCTGTGTGGTGCTTTCCGCAACCATCGCAAACAAATTAAGTATTAGGTAAAGATCGGGACGCCTCGGTTTTTTTTTTCCAGGTGTAGGGAATGCCAAATAAAATGTCGCAATTGATTTTCTGTTCAGCTCTCAGTTACCGAGCAGCACAGCTAAAATAAATAACCTGTTAACACAGCGCAAATACCAGAGTCTCAGTGGGAACAGGACTGGGAGAATGGTAACCCGTAGCATCATAGAGTGAGACAGTGTGAAAACAGCCGCTTTGGAAATGAAGGGCCGAAGGGCCTGTTTCTCCCCACTCAAATGAAACAGGCCCTTCGGCCCAACTTGCCGACACCGGCCAACATGTCCCAGCTACACCTGTCCGCGTTTGGTCCCTATCCCTCCAAACCTGTCCTATCCATGTACCTGTCTAAAGTTGGGATAGTCCCTGCCTCGAGGACCTCCTCTGGCAGCTCGTTCCCATCTGATTCCGATTAAATATTTTCGGTGTGGAGTTACACAGCACAAGAGCCAACTGCAGGTATTTTCTCAAACCCTTTATATATTTTTAAAAAACAAATAAAATAAAATGTGAAGATCAAATTCTCGGACGTGCTTGTTTTACACCGAATACCTTTGGTGTAAAGTAGTGAGACGTTCGTTGAAGCCGCAGCTGGAGTACTGTGCACAGTGTTCTGGTTACCATGCTTCAGGAAGGATATGATCACACAGGAGAGGGTGCAGAGGAAATTCGCCAGGATGTTGCCTGGGGTGGAATATTTTAGTTATGCAGAGACTCTAGACACAGAGCGGCACGGTGGCGCAGAGATAGAGTTGCTGCCTCACAGCGCCAGAGTCCCGGGTTCGATCCTGACCACGGGCGCTGTTTGCACGGAGTTTATACGTTCTCCCTGTGACCGCGTGGGTTTTCTCCGGGCGCTCTGGTTTCCTCCCATATTCCAAAGTCGTGCAAGTTTGCAGGTGAATTGGTCTCTGTAAATCTCCCCTAGTGTGCGGCATGCGAGGCAGGGGTAAAATGGACCTCGGGTATCTTGGTCTTGATGGTCGGCGCTGACCCGCTGGGCCAAAGGGCCTGTTTCCAAGCTGTATCTCAAAACTACACAGGGCGGTCTCCACTCCGGTTTCCTCCCACACCCCAATGACGTACAGTTGTAGGTTAATTGGCTTTGGTAAAGATTGTGAATTGTCCCTAGTGCGTAGGATAGTGTTAGCGTGCGGGGATCGCTGGCCGGCGCGGACTCGGTGGGCCGAAAGGCCTGTTTCCGCGCGCTGTATCTCTAAACTAAACTAAACTAAACTAAACTTGTCACCAAAAGAAATGGAAATAAATAAACACATCTGGCCACTTCAGCTCAAGCTACAGAATGAGTTGTTAGTGAATCATAAACTTTGCATTTTATTTCTTTAAACACTGCTTTTTTGTTTACATTAACAGACTAATACATGCTTAAGTCTGGCATTAGCTGCTGCACTGAAATAAAAATTTGTGCAAAGCCTCCAGCAGCACAAAAGCACGCATTATGCCTGGCGGCTCACAACTAAATAAACAGAATGAACTGCAGATTTATGAAAACTAATGCATCCGAGTACTGAAATGACAATACCACTCTGAACAGAATGAGGAATTAAAGCTCTTGAATGAGGCCGTTAGGAAGGCAGATGGATGTGCTGGGACTGGAGGGATATAGATCATTTGTGGGCAGAGGCGCTGTCTGTACAGAGTTTGCACGTTCTCCCCGTGACCGAGTGGGTTTGTTCCGAGATCTTCGGATTCCTCCCACAAAGACGTGCAGGTTTGTAGGTTAATGTGTAAATTGTCTCCAGTATGTGTAGGATAGTGTTAATGTGCGGGGATCGCTGGTTGGCATGGACTTGGTGGGCCGAAGGGCCTGTTTCTCTAAACTAAACTAAAGTGATTAGTTCATCTTGGCATGAGGCTCGGCTCAGACACAGACTAGGTGAATTGAGAAACAGAGGACATAGGTCCCTTCGTCAGACAGGTTTTCTTCAGACAGGGCCTTCAGACACTTCGTCAGACAGGTTTAGGGTGAGGGGGGAAAGATTTAATAGGAATCTGAGGGATAAGATATTCTTGCCATAGAGGGAGTACAGAGAAGGTCACCAGACTGTTTCCTGGGAAGGCAGGACTTTCATATGAAGAAAGACTGGATAGACTCGGCTTGTACTCGCTAGAATTTAGAAGATTGAGGGGGGATCTTATAGAAACTTACAAAATTCTTAAGGGGTTGGACAGGCTGGATGCAGGAAGATTGTTCCCGATGTTGGGGAAGTCCAGAACAAGGGGTGACAGTTTAAGGATAAGGGGGAAGTCTTTTAGGACCGAGATGAGAAAATCATTTTTTACACAGAGTGGTGAATCTGTGGAATTCTCTGCCACAGAAGGTAGTTGAGGCCAGTTCATTGGCTATATTTAAGAGGGAGTTAGATGTGGCCCTTGTGGCTAAAGGGATCAGGGGGTATGGAGAGAAGGCAGGTACAGGATACTGTTGGATGATCAGCCATGATCATATTGAATGGCGGTGCATGCTCGAAGGGCCGAATGGCCTACTCCTGCACCTATTTTCTATGTTTCTAACCCTTTTCACACAAAGGGTGGTGGGTGTATGGAACAAGCTGCCATTGGAGGTAGTTGAGGCCAAACAGTTAAACAGGTACATGGATAGGACAGGTTTGGAGGGATATGGACCAAATACAAGCAGGTGGGACATGTTGGCCGATATGGGCAAGTTGGGTCAACACTGTATCACTCTATGACTCTATGCCATTGTGGGCCGAAGGGACTTTCCCTGCTGTACTTTTAGACTTTAGAGATACAGCATGGAAACACAGAGGCAATGCCAACTAGAGACCACCCTGGCCACTAACACTATCCTACACACTGGGGAAAATTTACCAAAGCCATTGAACCTTCAGACCTGTACATCTTTGGAGTGTGGGAGGAAACCGGAGCACCCGGTGGAGAGCCATGCAGGTCACGGGGAAAACATGCAAACTCCGTACAGACAGCACCCGAGGTCAGGATCGAACCCGAGTCTCTGGCAATGTGAGGCAGCAACTCCAGCATGCTGACCTCGACTGGGCATCACAGAGACTGAAGCATCTGGATAGAGGAGAACAGGGAATCTGTTCCATTGGCATGTGGCCATATAACAGTTAAGGCACAGGCAGCAGCATTATATTTAGTGAATTAACCTTACAATCTAAATTAAATTTAAACCAGAGGACACGTTTAAAGTGATTGGAAAAAGTCACAAGGAGATTTATTTGTCGACTAATGAGTGGCTAAGAAGTGTAGGTTTTCTGATTAAATCATCGCAAGGCTGATCTTCACATTCTGCCCAGGTCTCTTGGCTTCCGCAAAGCACAGGGTGCTGGAGGAACTCAGCGGGCCAGGCAGCATCTATGGAGGATCTCGGCCTGAAACGCCACCTGTCCATGTTCTCCAGGGATCGTGCCTAACCCGATGAGTAACTCCAGCACTTTGTGTTACCCAGAGGGTTGTGAATCTGTGGAATTCTCTGCCACAGAAGGCAGTGAAGGCCAGTTCGCTGGATGTTTTCAAGAGAGTTAGATTTAGCTGTTAGGGTTAACGGAATCACGGGATAAGGGGAGAAAGCCGGAACGGGGTACAGATTCTGGATGATCAGCCGTGATCGTATAGAATGGCGGTCTACTCATCTGTCCCGTTCCGCCCATCGGCTGTTTGCTTTTACTACATTAATTGCCAGAAGATCTATTTTATTTAAATGGACTCTAATCCTCCGACCACACTCCAGTGGTACTCTGAAACGATATCATGTTTTAAATTTAGAAAAAAATTAGGAGTGACATTGTTGAACCCTTGGTTAAATTTGATAGGACTTGGGGAAGCTTTATTCAATATTTTCATACGACATAAATTGTCCCCTCTCCAACCGTTATAATAATTACTTTACCTTTATACGGGGGAACGGACTTGATGGCAAACAGGGACTTAAATTGTTGAAATTCTTTGCAGCCCAGATTCTGGTTTGCTTTTTGTTCTAGTTTAGAGGGGTTTGTTTTTCTGTTTTTTCTTCTTTTTATCGTTTTGTGTTTCTATATACTTTCTCTTTTAAACACTTAACTATATTTACATAGAGACCGGGAGGTCTATACTCAATGTGTTTTTTGACACTGGACTCATATTTAGGTTATACTTGTTATTAATGTAATCCTGATCCCTATGTATCAATATCATTGTTGTGTTTTTCATTATTTTTTTTTGTTGTGTTTTTGTTTTTGAAAAAAACGAATAAAAAGATTTTAAAAGAAAGAAAGAATGGCGGTGATGGCTCAAAGGGCCGAATGGCCTAGTCCTGCACCTATTTTCTATGTTTTGTAAATCAGCATCTGCAAGTGGATCAGACTCATTTATTGTTTCAGCGAGATAATGGCCTAGAGCTAGACCTGTGGGGTCATGGTCCAGGGGTCAGTAGGAGTTGGCAAAGGGTCACGACCCGAAATGTCACCTGTTCCTTTTCTCCCAAGATGCTGCCTGACCCAGCTGAGTTACTTCATGTGTCCATCTCCAGCATCTGCAGTTCCTTGTTTCCACATCTCTGGAGAGAATGGAGGACAGGTGACGTTTCGGGTCGGGACAGTCTGACCCAGAACGTCACCTAACCATTCCGTCTATGGATGTTGCCTGACCCACTGTTCCTCCAGCACTATGTGTTTTTACTCAAGATCCCTTCACCTGCAGTTCCTTTTGTCTACATTAGAGATTAAGATCAAAAGTCCAGCCACCAACAAATTGTAAGCATCACCATGACGCCTTTATCGTGGTAGAACATCTCAAGGCAATTCACAAGAAATGTATCAAACTGAATTTAGCTGCATACAGTAGGGATTTTCCCACCCATTTGAGCCCAGGCATATTTAGCAACAATATCTTCCATACCTTCATCTGACTCATTTATATAAAAGGTTGAAGGCGCATCACTGATCCATATGACAAAACCCTCCTTACATCATGCCAACTTGGAAAACAAAACCCTGTATAGTTTGGAGGTACAGCATGACAACAGGTCCTTCGGCCCACCGAGTCCATACCGACCATCGATCACCTTTCAGTTTAGTTTAGAGATACACCGCTGAAACAGGCCCTTCAGCCCACCGAATCCGCGGCGATCAGTGATCCCTGCACACTAACGCTATCCTACGCACACTCGGGACAATTTACAATTTTACCAAGCCAATTAACCTGCAAACCTGTGCGTCTTTGGAATGTGGGAGGAAACTGGAGATCCCGGAGAAAACGGGGAGAACGTACAAACTCCAGACAGACGTCACCCGTAGTCAGGATCAAACCCAGGTCTCCGGCGCTGTAAGGCAGCAATTCTACCGCTGCGCCACCGTGCTTTGGTTTTCTCCTGTGGCTTGGTAGCTTAAAGGCCTCTGCAAACTGCTCAGACTCGGAGAAATATTCATAATAATTAAGGTTGTGTAGGAAGGAACTGCAGATGCTGGTTTACACCAAAGATAGACACAAAAGGCTGGAGTATGGAGCAACTCACCGGGACAGGCAACATCTCCGGAGAAAAGGAATGGTTGACGTTTTGGGTCGAGGCCCTTCTTCAGACTGAACGCCTCTGATTGCCCCTCAACTCCAGGAACCCAAGTTCAACCCTGATCTGAGGCGCAGTCTATGTGGAGTTTGCAAGTTCTCCCTGTGAACGTATGGGTTTCCTGCCACATCACAAAGCCATGCTGGGCGGTGCATCGACCAAGCGATGCAGGCAAATGGCAACAGTATCGAGGAGTTGTTGATGGGCTTGGAAGAGAACCTAGACTGCGGAGGGGAGATATATAAATACAGCAGGAATAGGATTAATCTGCTGGAGGCTGGCATGGGCTCAATGGGCCAAATGGTCTGCTTCCATATCATAATGGGCTAGTTAAACACACGCTTGTCAGATTCCTGCTACATCAATGTTTCTCTCTGGAAACAAAACATCGGGCGGCCACGGTGGCTCAGTGGTAGAGATGCTGCCTTACAGCATTGGCAGCGCTGGAGGCCCAGGTTCGATCCCGACTACGGGTGCTGTCTGTACGGAGTTTGTACGCTCTCCCCGTGGGGTTTCTTCAAGATATTCAGTTTCCTCCCACACTCCAACGACGTGCAGGTTTGCAGGTTAATTGACTTGGTGCGTATGTAAATTGTCCCTAATGTGTGTGGGATAGTGTCAGTGTGCGGGGGTCGCTGGTCGGTGCCGACTCGGTGGGCCGAGGCGCCTGTTTCCGCACTGTATCTCTAAGCCAAACTAAACATTATTATTTATGGGAATCATACCAATAGATAAGCAACAGCTAAGGTAGACAAAATTGCTGGAGAAACTCAGCGAGTGCCGCAGCATCTATGGAGCAAAGGAAATAGGCAACGTTTCGGGCCGAAAACCCTTCTTCAGACTTCAGTCATGAATGAATGGCGGAATAGACTCGATGGGCCGAATGGCCTAATTCTGCTCTCAATTCTGAAGAAGGGTTCTGGCACGAAAAATTGCCTATTTCCTTCGCTCCATAGATGCTGCCGCACCCGCTGAGTTTCTCCAGCCATTTTGTCTACCTTCGATTCTCCAGCATCTGCAGTTCCTTCTTAAGCAACAGCTAACACTGCTAAAGATGCAAAAATGAAGTCATGAAGGTGTAGCTACATGAATGACCTAGGCGAATAGGACACTAAGTACTGGAGTAACTCAGTCGGGCGGCACAGTGACTCGGTAGAGTTGCTGCCTTAGAGCGCCATAGACGTGGGTTCGATCCTGACGACGGGTGCTGTTTGTACAGACTTTGTACGTTCTCCCTGTGACCACGTGGGTTTTCTCCAGGAGCTCCACATTCCCTCTCACATTCCAAAGACGTGCTAGTTTGTAGGTTCATTGACTTTGGTAAATTCCCCATGGTGTGTAGGATAGAACTAGTGATTGTTGGCCTTCGTGGGCTCGGCGGGCCACAGGGCCCGTTTCCGTACTGTTGACCCTAAACTAAACTTAAAGGTCAGGCAGCATCTCTGGAGAACATGGATAGGTGACATTTTAGGTCAAGACCCTTCTTCAGACCATAGGCCAGTTGACAAACGCAAATCTCACGAGGGGAAACATTGCCATGCCGAGTTACTGTAAATTATACTAATTGTGATCTACCCCAATCATCTCATCGAGAGACGTTTTTGCACTAAATATTTAAAAAAAACCTAGATCTGAGGAAGGTTCGCAACCCAAAGCGTCGACTATTCCTTTAGGACCCGAGTTACTCCAGCAATTTGATTCTATCTTCGGTTTAAACAACCATCTACAGTTCCTTCCTCCACCTAGAAAGACAAGATGGCCTCCCACAACAAGACCTCCATAAAAGTTCGGACGCACTGTTTATTTTGGTATTTTACAGGCTGCCTTGCAATAAGAGCTGCATTTCAGAGGGTTTGAATTAACCATTTTCCAGAGAGGGTCATTCTGGGGCTGGTGAACAGATGTCTAATACACAGATACCGTGTGTTCGAGGTAGTCAGCTGGTGTTATCAAGCAACTGAACCATTCTATCAATAACTAGAGAGCGGTCCCGAGCTACTATCTACCTCACTGGAGACCCTCGGACTATCAGAAATCAGTCTTTACTGGACTTTATATTGCTCTAAATGTCAGTCCCTTTATCCTGTACCTGGGGATGGCTTGATTGTAATCATGTATAGTCTTACCGCTGACTGGTTAGCATGCAACAAAAGCTTTTCACTAAATCGTCCACTAAAACGTCATTCCCTTTATCCTGTATCTGTACACCGTGGACGGCTCGATTGTAATCATGTGTAGTCTTTCCGCTGACTGGTACAATAGACAATAGGTGCAGGAGTAGGCCATTCGGCCCTTCGAGGCAGCACCGCCATTCAATATGATCATGGCTGATCATCCACAATCACTACCCCGTTCCTGCTTTCTCCCCATAAGCCCTTGATTCCGTTAGCCCCAAGAGCTAAATCTAACTCTCTCTTGAAAACTGGTTAGCATGCAACAAAAGATTGCTTCGCTGTACTTTGGTACACGTAACAACAGACTGAACTAAACTGTGTAAACGGCAAAGAATGCATGGAAACACATCAGTGGCTCTGAACACACTTTAAGCACAAGTCCGCCTTCAATTAAAAGTTCCCCCCCCACACACTCCCAAAAGAGAATTTCCTGCTTTCCAGCTTTTATTCATTTTCCCCCAGGGAGCCGATTGTTCAGGCTGGGAGTGTGGGAGTCGAGTCAAAGTAAGGCAATACGCAGTTGAAATTTCTTTTCAAAAGGAAACAAACCGCCATATGTCCATTGTGTGCTTTTGAAGATTTATCCTCATTGAGATGGGGGAGATGCCAATCCAGTTTCATTCATAGTTTTGGGGATACAGCGCGGGAAACAGGCCCTTCGGCCCGTCGAGTCCGCGCTGACCAGAGATCACCCTGTACAGTAGCACTATACTAGTAAATCCGTAAAATGCAATGCTGCAAAGAAATGCAACAAGGAGAAAAGTAGGCGTGATGACGTAATTTCAGTCAATTCCCGTGCTGAAGAACAATCTCGACCCGAAACGCCACCCGTTCCTTCTATCCAGAGATGCCGCCTGTCCCGCTGAGTTACTCCAGCATTTTGTGTCTTTTCTTCTGTGCTACTTTAATCGTTTTTTAAACCCAGAGTCCGCTCTGCCCTGATTCAGAGAGCGGTGCGTTCCCTGTATCGAAACAAAGAACTGCAGATGTTGGTTAATACCGGAGATGATATGCAAAGTGCTGGAATAACTCTGCGGGTCTGGCAGTATCCCTGGAGTAAAAGGATGGGTGGCACTTTCAGTCTGGCGAAGGGCCCCAACCCGAAACCTCACCCGTCTTTTTTTCACCAGAGATGCTGCCTGACCCACTGAGTTACTGCAGCGCATTGTGTGTAACGTTGTGATCCCCTGCTTGTTGTTGGAGATGATCTCAGGCTAACATTGGAACGCACACGTTATTGTAGGAACGCAGAACCACGCACTGCATTTAACGTTGACATGGACTCACACAGCATGGAAACAGGCTCTTCGGCCCAAAGATCCTATAGCGGAGCAAGATAGACCACTCCTTCTAAATGCAATGGGCTGACGTGTAGTACGCAACGGAGCGGAACGTGGGCCTTTTTTTTCATCCATTTCAGTAACCCGACCCGACCCAACCCGACCCGCAGTGTAATCAACATTACGGGGGAACAGTTTGTGTTAATAAATTATAATTCTGAAAATGAGGCGAAGATTTTTACCAAATAACTTTTATGTTTACAAGGATGTTTCCGTAACCGGCTTCCGTCTCCGCACTAGTATCTTTGGGATCTTTGGTGCGGATACGGAAGCCGGTTACGGAAATGGGGCCGGAAATTACCCATGAATCTGCCCATGACCGTACTACCTCTTTTTCGTCGCGTGATCTATCTTGCTCGCTGTAGAATCTTTGCTTCGGCCCAACTTGCCTACACCGACCAACATGCCCCATCTACCCCAGACCCACCTCCCCGCGTTTGGCCCATATCCCTCTAAACCTGTTCTATCCATGTACCCATCTACATGAGTCTTAAACATTGCGATGGTCCCTGCCTCAACTACATCCTCTTGCACGTCATTCCATATACCCACCAGTCTTTTTGTGTTTGTTTAGTTTAGAGATGCAGCGCGGAAACAGGCCCTTCGGCCCACTGAGTCCGCACCGACCAGCGATCCCCGCACACTAACACTATCCTAACACACACACTCCGGTTAATTTAATATTTTATACCAAGCCACTACCCATCAACAAGTTTGTACTTCTTTGAAAAATTTACCCTTCAAGTTCCTACCAAATCTTTCTTCCTTCACCATTTAAGAGATTTTTGGACGGGCACACGGATGTGCAAGGAATGGAGGGATGCATGTGCAGGCAGATGAGAGTTGGCCTTGGCATCTCGTCCAGCACAGACATGATGGGCCGAAGGGTCTGTTCCTGTGTTGCACTTGTCTATATTCTCTGTTTTACGCACTTTAGTTCTCCTGCACCCACGAGATGGGACACTTTGAAAATTGACACCAAAGTGAACTGGACAGCACGGTGGCGCAGCGGTAGAGTTGCGGCCTTACAGCGAATGCAGCGCCGGAGACCCGGGTTCCATCCCGACTACGGGTGGTGCGCTGTCTGTACGGAGTTTTTGCACATTCTCACCGTGACCTGCGTGGGTTTTCTCCGAAATCTTCCGTTTCCTCCCACACTCCAAAGACGTACAGGTTTGTAGGTGAATTGGCTTGGTTTATATGTAAATTATCCCGAGTGTGTGTGTGTGTGTAGGATAGTTTTAAGGGCCTGTCCCACTTTCACGACCTAATTCACGACCTTTTTTACTCGTGGACATTTTTCATCAGGCTAGAAAAACGTCGCAACCTACTTGATGCCACGAGTACCTACGACTAGCATCACGGCCCACCTACGACCTACCTATCACCTCGTGACGACCATGCTGCGAGTACGAGTCAAGGGCAAACTCGGCAGAGGCCGTGAAAGTCGGGGATCGCTGGTCAGTGTCGACTCAATGGGCCGAAGGGCCTGTTTCCTCGCTGTATCTCTAAACTAAACTAAACTCATTTCTACGAAACAGCTTCACGCCAGTTTATTGTGCTTATCTAAATCTGTTAAGAAAACGCAAAAAAACGTATTTCCCCATTTCAAGCTTTTTATTATTTAAATACACCATACTAGAGCAAATGTTTATTTTTGTTTGAAAATATTACAAATAAAATTTCCATTCTTAAAGTCCTACATAAGAGGTGGGAAAGCTAGGATGTTCCCTGATTGGGGAGGGGAAGGGGAGAGGCGGGGGGGGAGGGAGGGGGGGGGGGGAGGGGGGGGGGGGGGGGGGGGAGGGGGGGGGGGGGGACGGGGGGGGGGGGGAAGCAACATTTGACAAATCACATACATGCATGCATACATGTCCTTGTACAGAGAATCACTACAAGTGTATGATAGTGAACTACCACAAAAATCGCTGGATTTTTTTTTTTAATGTCTCTCCCATTGCTGCCTCTTTATTAATGATAGCAAATAAACACGTCCTCTTTACAACACTTAGAAATACAAAGAGCCAACAACATTTTTTTTTTTTTGCAAGGATGTTTTAAAGAAAAATAGAATACAAGAGAGGGAGGGGGGGAACCCAAGGCTTGGTGCCCTGCTAATTATTAATGTAGGTACATAGCATGTTTCAAAAAACCTCCAATAATGAGTTTTATTTATCGTTTTCCCCAAATGTCCTTCAATGGCCATTTGATTGATTTTTTTTTTGTTTTACCTTCCACCCACCCCCCCCCCCTCCCCAACCCCACACCTTCTGAACAGTTATTAACCCCCCCCCCCCCCCCCCCTACCCCCCCAGGAGTTCAGATTCCTTAGTCTGGTGTCCTCAAGTCATTTTGAATGCGAGAAGAGTTGGGTGAGATCGAACTACCGAGGGGGGATACAAGAGTGCGATGTTGTCGTGTACCTGCCGTTTGAAACCAGCCAAAAAACATGACTGACTACTGGAACGCAGTGGGGTCCACTTGCCATGAGCCAGATTGAATAGATGAAGGCACGCTTTCTGCTTTCTGCTTCCAGCCATCTCAGCAAACCTGGAGACGGGGAAAAAAAGAAAGAAAAACACAAACTTGTTATAGTTTTTTCAAGTTTGGGTTCTTGATTAGTACGGGTGTCAAGGGGTTATGGGGAGACGGCACCAAGGCCAGTCTGTTGTCACCTTAACCATATAACCATATAATAATTTACAGCACGGAAACAGGCCATCTCGACCCTTCTAGTCCGTGCCGAACACATAATCTCCCCTAGTCCCATATACCTGCGCTCAGACCATAACCCTCCATTCCCTTCCCGTCCATATAACTATCCAATTTATTTTTAAATGATAAAAACGAACCTGCCTCCACCACCTTCACTGGAAGCTCATTCCACACAGCCACCACTCTCTGAGTAAAGAAGTTACCCCTAAACTTCAGTCCCTTAATTCTCAAGTCATGTCCCCTTGTTTGAATCTTCCCTACTCTCAGTGGGAAAAGCTTTTCCACGTCAACTCTGCCTATCCCTGTACTGTACTGATTAAGGTGCCGTGGAACTCGAATTACCATACAGCCATGCTAAAGGAAAAGCAACAAGACACACAAGAGAAGGCAGGAGAATGGGTTTCGGAAGGAGAGATATATCAGCCACGATTGAATGGCGGAGTAGGCTCGATGGGACCGAATAATTCTACTCCTACCACGTTATGATCATTAGAGATACAGCGCGGAAACAGGCCCTTCGGCCCGCCGAGTCCGTGCCGACCAACGATCCCCGCACATCAACACACATTTATAACCAAGCCAATGAACCTACAAACCTGTACGTCTTTGGAGTGTGGGAGGAAACCGGAGATCTTGGAGAAAACCCACGCAGGTCACGGGGAGAACGTACAAACTCCGTAAAGAAAGCACCCGTGGTCGGGATCGAACCCGGATCCCTGGCGCTGTAAGGCAGCAACTCTACCGCTGCGCCACCGTGCTGCCCAAGTGTGTGGAGATTGCTGGTCGGTGGGCCGAAGGGCTTGCCTCGTAGAAACATAGAAAATGGGTGCAGGAGCAGGCCATTCGGCCCTTCGAGCCAGCACCGTCATTCAATATGATCATGGCTGATCATCCAAAATTCAGTAACCCCGTTCCTGCTTTTTCCCCGGTATCCCTTGATTCCTTTGGCCCCAAGAGCGCAATCTAACTCTCTCTTGAAATCATCTCAGCCACGTATGCCTGAACTCTACTAAACCAAACATGGTGACTGACCCAGTACTAAAGGTTGCAGCAGAGACACTTGTTTCCTCTTCCCTGTCCACCTACAAGTGCCTCTGGCAGTTTCTGTGTGTGTTTAATTTTTTTGCCTTTACATTCGTCACAGCTCCCCTGCTCCAGCCAGGGGCAACCAAGATGACCGATTTGACTCCAACAAAGCGCAGCACTACAGAGATGAGCTGCCTATCGAAGTCAACATCTCCATTACATTAATCCAATACATTCAAATAGATTTCAGGAGTTGCGGCCAGAACTCAGCATTCAGCCCCGTAACATTTATTCAGGGCAGCTGTCAGCTTCTGACTAAGTGGATTTAAATTCCGCATTACTTAAAAATCATTCTGTTTTGAAAATCAGCTGATGTGATCCAAATAAAATGGAAAGCTTTTGATTTTTTTGTTCCCCCACTACCCAATGTCAGATCAAGGTACCAACCCAATGATAACCACAAAATGGAGATCTTGATTTGATTTTGCAGGCAAGCAGAAGGGGACTCGGCAGACTGCATTTGAAGTGCTGCACTATCACAGGCTTCAAACACTTAGCGTGCAAAGATGACCCACAAAAAGAGGTGGCACGGTGGCGCAGCGGTAGAGCTGCTGCCTCCCATCGCCAGAGATCCGGGTTCGATCCTGACCGCGGGCGCTGTCTGTAGGGTGTTTGTACCTTCTCCCCGTGACCCACGTGGGTTCTCTCCGCGCGCTCCGGTTTCCTCCCACACTCCACAAAGACACGCGGGCTTGCGGGTTAATTGGCTTCAGCAAAAATGGTGAGCTGTCCCTAATGTGTAGAAGAATGGTCTCGACCCGAAACTTCACCCATTCCTTCTCTCTTATAGAAACTTACAAAATTCTTAAGGGGTTGGACAGGCTAGATGCAGGAAGATTATTCCCGATGTTGGGGGAAGTCCAGAACAAGGGGTCACAGTTTAAGGATAAGAGGGAAGTCTTTTAGGACCAAGATGAGAAAATTATTTTTTACACAGAGAGTGGTGAATCTGTGGAAATCTCTACCACATAAGGTAGTTGAGGCCAGTTCATTGGCTATATTTAAGAGGGAGTTAGATGTGGCCCTTGTGGCTAAAGGGATCAGGGAGGTATGGAGAGAAGGCAGGGATGGGATACCGAGTTGGATGATCAGCCATGATCATATCGAATGGCGGCGCAGGCTCGATGGGCCGAATGGCCCACTCCTGCACCTATTTTCTATGTCTATGTCTATGCTACCTGTCCCCGCTGAGTTACTCCAGCTTTGTGTCCATCTTCGATTTAAACCAGCCTCTGCAGTTCCTTCCTACACATGACTAATAGGATCGATGGTCGGCGCGCAATTCATTGGGACGAAGGGATTGTTCCCGCACTGTATGTTGAAACTCAACTAAAGTCTAATATGGCAAGGAAATTGCGGCATGCTGCAAAATCCTTCTCCCCGTAAAAAGCAGGAGCGAAATTCCGTCACAATTAACAAAAACACTGTCCCCTTTAACCCTTACAAAACAATATCGTATATTTGTTATCCAAATCATGTCAAGAGCATTTAATTGTCGTAAGGACCGGAAACGGAACCATGATATTCTTACTTATAGCAGCAGAGCACGCCTGTATACACAGCACTCGTAGATACCGCAATAAACAGAATTCTACCTAACCAGGACCCACCAAAGAGTTAACTGAACGCCCAATTAATTAAACAAAATAAAGTCCTACCGTGAGTTCTCACTGGTTAAAAACTTTTAACAGTTTAGTGCATTTCTCTGCTTTCATCAAACCACTAAAAGCCCGAGGTGCATTAGTAATTTGCAACCCCCCACTCTCAGGCTAATTAAACTAGCTGAGGCATTCAGCTTTAATTCCCCAGAGTTTGACCACAATGTGAGAAAGGTAATTTGTCTGTCTTGAACAAAGACATTAGGGAGCAGCCTAGCGCCTATTTAATAAATGAACATCAAATGTCGTCCACTATCGACGGCGACAACACCAATTATGCCGTTTGAACGGAAATGTTTTGCTTATTTTTTTTAATTTAAAAAAACGCAAACTTGTAGCACAGTCCTTGGCAATACTTGCCCCCATTGGAACAAACACAGTCCTGTTCGTTTTGCAAAAATAAGTGTGCACGTTATGAGGTCGGTGAATGTGTTTTAAACATTGAAACCTGTATCTGTTGGCTTTTTTTCCCCATAAAACTCCACATTGCACAAAAGGCTAAAATTTAGGCCGTTGAGGCGGGGGACAAGGGCGTTAAAATTCAAGTCTGCTTTCGCCGCGGAAATGGTGACGGTATTCTCTGTGTTTTAAAGAAAAGCCTCATCTGTTTCACACTTGTTAAAACGCCACACAATTAACCTCCCCAGCCATGTGATGAAATGTACCGGCCGCGATTGCTGGCTGCGTGTGTGGCTGCATTTATTACTCCTGTGTACGGTTATGAAAGAAAGCAGGAGTTGGCAGGCCATTCGGCCCCTCGTGGCTGTCCTGCCACCCCCCAGTAAGATCACGGCTACTCTTGTACCACGGCACCACTGTCCCTGAAGTCTGAAGAAGGGTCTCGACCCCAAACGTCACCCATTCCTCCTCTCCAGAGATGCTGCCTGTCCCGCTGAGTTACTCCAGCTTTTTGTGCCATATCTTCGGTTTAAACCAGCATCTGCTGTTCCTTCCTGCACACTGCTTTCCTGGACTAATTCCACACATCCCTGGATTCACTCTGTTCCCAAAATCTCATCTGTTGTAGATATCAGCGCTGTGTTTGAAATCAGAGAACAAGAGTACATACGGGATCGCTGACCAGTCTCCAACAACCCAATCTTATCTACTCTGCCACACACGGTTGTGGAGGCCAAGTCAATGGATGTTTTTAATTCTTGACTAGTACGGGTGTCAGGGGTTATGGAGAGGGGGGGGGGGGGGGAGAATGGGGTTCAGAAGGAACGATAGATCAGCCATGATTGAATGGCGGAGTATTGATGGGCTGAATGGCCTAATTCTGCTCCTATCACTAACGAATTTATGACTGCCCCTGATGAAACAACTCCGCGCCGACTCTCCTTCTCCCTCCGATTCCCACTAGTGTGGAGTGTGCACAATGAGCCAATGATGACTTCCGCGAGGGTGAAATAGTTAACCACCTCCGATGAAACTCATCAACTTGGGGAAGAAAGCCTATCGCTTGCTTTTGATCCTCAGCTGGGTACTAGAACTCTTCCACACCCCGCCTAGTAACGAGGGGAACATTGTGGATGAAGAAACTGCAATAACCACACCATACCATGGGCGGCACGGTGGTGCGGCTGGTAAAGCTGTTGCCTCACAGTGCCTGAGACACAACTTCGATCCTGACCTTGGGTGTCGGCCGTGTGGAGTTTGCACGCTCTCCCTGTGACCACGTGGGTTTCCTACAGGTGCTCAAGTTTCTTCCCAAAGACTTGCAGGTTTGTAGGTTAATTGGCCCACTGTAAATTGCTCCTTGCGTGTAGGGAGTGGACGATAAAAGTGGGATAACATAGAACTAGTGTGAACGGGTGAATGGTCGGCGTGGACTTGGAGGGCCAAAGGGCCCGTTTCCATTCTGTATCTCTAAACTAAACTAATCCCTGCAATATTCCACGCTGTATCTTTCAACAATATTAAATCCAAAACCTACACAACTACAATGGCGAAAGCTCGATCTAATGTCTTCCTGTATCACGTCAGGTTCAATCCAATGAACTTGACCCCATGTGGAGGAATTCGGGTTTGACGGAAGTACACACATCCACCGTCAACGCTGCGCTCGTGAGCTGCCGCCAAGGCCTAACGTCACACGTCGAGACTCTCGTTTGGAAAGAGAATTTGGGAGGTAAGTAGGTGGAGGTTTAGTTTGGTTATGAGATACAGCGCGGAAACAGGCCCTTCGGCCCACCGAGTCCGCGCCCGCCAGCGATCCCCGCACATTAACACTATCCTACACACACTAGGGACAATTGTACACATACACCAAGCCAATTAACTTAACACACCTTACATTAACATTGGAGTGTGGGCGGAAACCAAAGATCTCGGAGAAAACCCTCGCAGGTCACGGGGGGAACGTACAAACTCCGTACGGACATCACCCGTGGTCGGGATCGAACCCGGGTCTCCGGCGCAGCGAGCGTTCCAAGGCAGCAACTCTACCGCTGCGCCACCGGGCTGCCATAAGGTGTGGGACGAGATCCTGTGGTTCTATTTGCCCCCACTCCACTGGTACTCCTGATCACTCTCTCCGTCCTTAACCACCTCCCTGGAATGACCAAGTGGACCCTACACCTTGGTCAACATTGCACCAGAGCAGACCAGGCTGATGGAGGTCAGTGGGATTGGGCCAGACAACCTACTGGGTCACCACCATCATGCCCGAGCTAGTTTTTACGGTCTTGATGTACTGCGGGGTTTCAGGTTATGGGGCATTTGGACAGGTACATGGATAGGAAAAGTTTAAAAGGATACACCAGTACATCCCTCTGAATACCAATACAACTTAAATCAGGAGTGGCACAGATCTTCCAAGAGAGCGCGGTACACCTCTCCCAAATTTGGGGCGGCACGGCACGGCGGTAGAGTTGGTGCCTTACAGCGCTTGCAGCGCCAGAGAACCCGGGTTCGATCCTGACTACAGGTGCTGTCTGTACGGAGTTTGTACATTCTCCCCGTGACCTGCCTGGGTTTTCTCCAGGAGCTCTGGTTTCCCTCCGGTTTCCTCCCGCACTCCACAGACGTGCAAGGCTTGTAGGTTAATTGGCGTCAGTAAAATTCTAAGCTGCCCGCAATGTGTAGGGTAATGGTTGTGTGCGGGGTGGTCGCTGGTCAGCATGGACTCGGTGAGCCGGATGGCCTGTGTCCGCGCTGTATCTCTAAGGTCTAAAGTTGAAGTAAAGAGAGCAGATGACTAACTTAGGGGTTAATCATGGACTGCCAGGCGTTGGCTATTTGGCAGCCTGATACAAGGGGCACTGGATTACAAGATAGCCTGACCCGAACAAATGGCTGCTGTACGACAGTTTATTAAAGAAGCCTTACAGTTCCCTAAAATCATCCCATGATCATCAAGCACAGTTTAACACCATAACAGTCTACCCATTCATTTATCGTGGATTATTGTTGCGACAGGCTGATATTTGCATATGCTCACTGGCAGTGACTGGGGAGGGATTATTTTTAGTATCTCATTTTTCTTTCATTGGTGTTGTCTTGTTATATGTTGGCATATGTTGTTTTTTATTTATTCTTTTCGTACACTCTCTCTGTTACAAATGGACAACTTTGCACTTTGTTATGTCCTGAAAACGAAATAAAAAAGATTTTGATTTTTTTTTAAAAAATCATCCCATGCAGAGAAACTCCCCCCTCCATTAATGAAAGAGAGAAAATGTGGAATGGCTGTAATATCTGATAAGGAAAGGTCATATTTTTTTTTTCAGTCTGTGTGAGGTGATAATAGGCAGATCGCAAAAGCAATGCAAATCGTTAAGGAACGAGATGAGGCAGCACTTTGCGTGACGTTGAGTCTGTAAGGTGCAGCTCCAGCGGCAAGTGTCTCGTCACAGAGCAACACAGCACGGAAACAGGCCCTTTGGCCTCACTTGCCCATACCGACCAAGATGTCCCATCTGCCTGCGTTTGGCCCACATCCCTCTAAACCTTTCCTATCCTGGGGGGCAGCATGGTGGCGCAGCAGCAGAGTCGATGGCTTACGGTGCCAGAGAACCAGCTTCGATCCTGACTATGGGTGCTGTCTGTACGGAGTTTGTACGTTCTCCCCGTGGATTTTTCTCCGGATGCTCCGTTTTCCTCCCACACTCCAAAGACGTGCAGGTTTGTAGGTTAATTGGCTTTGGTGAAAATTGTAAATTGTCCCCAGTTTGTAGGATAGTGTTAAGTGTATGATGACTGCTAGCCAGCGCAGTTGGTGGGCTGAAGGGCCTGTCTCTGTGCTGTATCTCCAAAACAAAACTAAAAAAGATTATCCATGTAGTTGTGCAAATGCCTTTTAAATGTTATGATAGTACCCGCTTCCTACAGCAGCTTGATCCATACGCCTACCACCCTCTGTGTGAAAAAGCTTGTGTTGGGAGTTAACATAGGAGCGACTGAATCCACTGGTAGGAACCACTTGCTACTTAACGTCCTGAGATCCCACACCACCGTTTGCTCAACTCTTGACTACTTTCAGAGCGTTAATACTTTCCACCAGTGTGATGAAATGTCTCGACCCGAAACCTCACCCATTCCTTCACTCCAGAGATGCTGCCTGTCCCGCTGAGTTACTCCAGCATTTTGTGTCTATCTCAGTTTAAACCAGCGTCTGCAGTTCCTTTCTACACATTTTGTCTGCTCCTCAGTGGAGATTTTAGACAATAAACAATAGACAATGGACAATAGGTGCAGGAGTAGGCCATTCGGCCCTTCGAGCCAGCATCGTCATTCAATGTGTTCATGGCTGATCATCCCCATTTTGAAAGATAACCTGAGCTATTTGGAAAAATAACAAGCATGGAACTACCAAGTTTTAAATGCTTAAAAGCACACATATACAGTATATATAAACTGAGACAGGCTTGAACATGTCAAATCAGCCGACCATCGGGCCAAAAGTGACTTGGGAAAGCCAAAAACAACTTTTATATATTGTTTTGGAAGAAAATAGCATGTTCAGTGCCAGCCTAAAGCCAGTCTTTTCACCAAAAACTCCAAACTACAGCATTAAAAAGACTGGCACACAGCAGTATAAGCAAATTCTAGAATACAGCATTAATCATACGTTAAATAAATGTCATTGTACCTCCGTACAGGCGAAAATAAAGAATGTTCGAACCATTGAGCCAAGTCGAGTCTATCAACAGAACACACGTCTCTCTGTGTGGGAAGGAACTGCAGATGCTGGTTTACCCCGAAGATAAGACACAAAAAGTGCTGGAGTAACTCAGCAGGACAGGCAGCGTCTGAGGAGAGGAAGGATGGGCGACGTTTCGGGTCGGGACCGTTCTTCAGATGAGTGAAGGAAGGGCACCGACCCGAATTGCAGTCCGTTCTTTCTCTCCAGAGAGGCTGCATGCCAGACCCGCTGAGTTAATCCGGCACTTCACCCTGTGCCATTTCCACAAACCTTGCAGCGACAGTCTGAACTCCATTCACCACCATTTTATCTTCTGCCTCATTTGCTACCACCGTTGAAATGTGATGTCTCTGTTTCCCCAGTGGCACAGCGGCAGAGTTGCTGCCTCACACGCCAGAGTCCCGGGTTCCATCCTGACCACGTCTGTCGATCCTGTCTGTATGGAGTGTGTGCCGTTCTCCCCGTGACCTGCGTGGGTTTTCTCCGGGAGCTCAGGTTTCCTCCCACACTCCAAAGACATACAGGTTTGTCGGCTAATAGGCTTGGTTAAAAATTGTACATTGTCCCCAGTGTGTAGGAGAGTGCTCACTGGTTTCTTGGTTTCTTGGTCCTCCAAAATATTCCAAATGGAATTTAAACTGGAGGTGGTGAAGGGAGGGATTAAGCCAGAAAGGGTTATTGGGAAGAAAGTGCTACTTTAAATTTAGTTGCATCTGGTTGGGTAACTATAGTTGGGTGGAGATTATTCCATGCTTTAATTGTGCGGGGGAAGAACGAATTGCTGTACACATCTGTCTTTGTAGCTGGGATCACAAATTGGATCGAATGCCCTCGTCTGCTCCTAATTGGTTTGGGTTTGGTGTAGGTCTTGTAGTCTATATCGAGCTGACCATTTAGCATTTTGTAAAAAACAGGTCAAACGGTGAGCTTCACGTCTGTCTTGGAGAGGGTTCCACCCCAGAGAATTCAGAAGTTTGGTGACATTCGCTTCTCTCTCATAGGTGTTAGTAACAAATCGAGCTGCCTGTCTTTGGACACGTTCGATGGGAGAAATGTTTTTATTTGTGTATGGGTCCCATGCTGCAACTGCGCAAGTCCAAATGAAGTCCAAATGGTCATACTATAACTGCACTATAAGTCTAAAACCAAAAACTGAAACTCTATTTAACACGCTGTGCTGTACGCCCTAGTTGCATTCACAATAGCTACAAACAAATTTCGAACGGCTGTGACCGACAATTTTCCTTCGTGTGGAGAATGGGGAAAAAGGGGGGCAGAGTCCCAAAAGAAGCCTTGCTCACCTTCTGATCAGATAGTAGAGGATTGCTCTGCAGCGGATTCAAATGTCCATTGATAAGAGATGTTGGTCTGTCATGTTCACAAAACAAACTGCCGTTGATATAATGAAACCTGTCTCCGGGGACGAGACGATTTCGGCAGGTGGCACAGGTAAAGCACTGGAGAGAGAGAGGGAGAGAGAGAGAGAAAGAGGGAGGGGAAAGTTACACCAGTCATTAGGGAGCCCAAAACTACAGGGCAAAAACATCAGACACATGGGCTCATAACACACACAGAACATACAGCAAAACATCACAAGGACGGGCCCTTTTTGGCCCACAATAGGTCCGTAAGTGATAGGAGCAGAATTAGTCCATTTGGCACTAATGCACTTATCAAGAAAGCTCATCAGCGCCTCTATTTCCTGAGAAGATTACGGAGAGTCGGTTTGTCAAGGAGGACTCTCTCGAACTTCTACAGGTGCACAGTAGAGAGCATGCTGACCGGTTGCATCGTGGCTTGGTTCGGCAACTTGAGCGCCCTGGAGAGGAAAAGACTGCAAAAAGTAGTAAACACTGCCCAGTCCATCATCAGCTCTGACCTTCCTTCCATCGAGGGGATTCATCGCAGTCGCTGCCATAAAAAGGCTGGCAGTATCATCAAAGACCCACACCATCCTGGCCACACACTCATCTGCCTGCTACCTTCAGGTAGAAGATATAGGAGCCTAAAGGACTGCAACAACCAGGTTCAGGAATAGCTACTTCCCCACAGCCATCAGGCTATTAAACCTGGCTCGGACAAAACTCTTGATTATTAATAACCCATTATCTGTTATTTGCACTTTATCAGTTTATTTATTCATGTGTGTATATATTTATATTATGGTATATGGACACACTGATCTGTTTTGTAGTAAATGCCTACTATGTTCTGTGTGCTGAAGCAAAGCAAGAATTTCATTGTCCTATCGGGGACACATGACAATAAACTCACTTGACTTGACTTGAGGTACCAATTCTACTCCGCCATTCAATCATGGCTGATCTATCTTTCCCTCTCAACCCCATTCTCCTGCCTTCTCCCCATAACCCCCGACACCCGTAAGCAATCATGAAGTAAGTAACTAAGTAGGTTTATTGGCCAAGCATTCACATACAAGGAATGTGCCTTGGTGCTCCGCCCACAAGTAACAACATGACATACAGTGACAGTTATGAATGACTCAGAAATCATTAAACATTAATAATAATGAAACATTCATGATAAAACACCATTGATCCAAGCATGTGAACCAACAAAATACGAGATCAAAGGGAGGCTACAGATTTTTGGCTGTCGGGCAGAGCAACTACTCGTGGATAAAAACTGAAGAAGGGTTTCGGCCCGAAACGTTACCCATTTCCTTCGCTCCATAGATGCTGCTGCACCCGCTGAGTTTCTCCAGCATTTTTTGTGTACCTGCTCGTGGATAAAAACTGTTTTTATGTCTGGCTCTGGCAGCTTTGACAGTCCGGAGTCGCCTTCCAGAGGGAAGTGACTCAAAGAGTTTGTGGCCAGTGTGAGAGGGGTCAGAGATGATCTTGCCCGCTCGCTTCCTGGCCCTTGCTGTGTACAGTTCATCAATGGGGGGGAAGGTTGCAGCCAATAACCTTCTCTGCTTGCAATGAATCTATTTACCTCTGCCTTAAAAAATAAATGTCCATTGACTTGGCCTCCACAGCCATCTGTGGCAATGAATTTCACAGATTCACCACTCTCTGGCTAAAGACAATGTGTGTGTCGATCATGATGCCACAACCAGTGCTTATCTGCCTGTGCATAATCCATATCCATCCATTCCCATATCCACGTGCTGATGCAAAAGCCTCTTAAATGCCACAACCATATCTTCCTCACCCAGGCAACACATTCCAAATGCTCACCACCCTCTGTGTAAAAAACTTCTGTTTTAAATCTTGCCCTTCTCACCTTAGAACTATCAATTTAGATGGCTCTTTAACCAGCGAGTGTAGCTGGAATCTAATAGTTAGTCTAGCTAAAATACCAAACGGAGCATGATTTAATATAAAGGCAAGTACAATAGAAGAAAAAAAGCAATACTAATACCTCCAGTAATGTGGGATGAGGTAGCATTAAGTATGAACCCTTGCAATATAGAAACATAGAAACTAGGTGCAGGAGGAGGCCATTCGGCCCCTCGAGCCAGCACCGCCATTCATTGTGATCATGGCTCATCGTCCCCTATCAATAACCCGTGCCTGCCTTCTCCCCATATCCCTCGGCTCCACTAGCCCCTAGAGCTCTATCTAACTCTCTCTTAAATACATCCAGCGACTTGGCCTCCACTGCCCTCTGTGGCAGGGAATTCCATAAATTCACAACTCTCTGGGTGAAAAGGTTTTTTCTCACCTCAGTCTTTAATGACCTCCCCTTTATTCTAAGACTGTGGCCCCTGGTTCTGGACTCGCCCAACATTGGGAACATTTTTCCTGCATCTAGCTTGTCCAGTCCTTTTATAATTTTATATGTTTCTATAAGATCCCCCCTCGTCCTTTTAAACTCCAGTGAATACAAGCCTAGTCTTTTCAATCTTTCCTCGTATGACAGTCCCGCCATCCCAGGGATCAATCTCGTGAACCTACGCTGCAGTGCCTCAATCACGAGGATGTCCTTCCACAAATTAGGAGACCAAAACTGTACACAATACTCCAGATGTGGTCTCACCAGAGCCCGATATGAACAACTCCGATAAAACAAGATACAGATGAAGGGTCCCAACCCGAAGCATCATCAGTCCATTCCCTCCACAGATGCTGCTTGACCCACTGAGTTACTCCAACTCTTTTTGTGTTTTACAATCAAATAAATGAGCTGGCCCCAATAGCCTCTCTCCGGCATTAATCAGAGCATTGGTTAGTTTGGTTTTGTGTCCTTCTCTAACGACTGGAAAAATCACACTAAGGAGGTAAAGGATGCAACAGTAGCACCATGCATTGATAAGAGGGGAGAGCTTTGCCTTTCTAATCAAGAGTCACAGTGATACAGTGTGGAAACAGGCCCTTAGGACCAACTTGCCCACACCAACCAACAAGTCCCAGCTACACTAGTCCCCCCTGCCAGCATTTGATCCGTATCCCTCCAAACCTGTCCTATCCATGTACCTCTCTACCTGTTTCTAAAATGTTGGGATAGTCCCTGCCTCAACTACCTCCTCTGGCAGCTTGTTCGGGTCCCTGAAATGTCACCTGTCCATGTTCTCCAGAGATGCTGCTTGGCCCGCTGAGTTACTCCAGCACTTTGTGTTTTATCTCTATAACACATCCTTCGTATGGTGTTCTCAATAGTCAGATTTATACAGCGTGGAAACAGGCCCTTCAGCCCAGCTTTCCCACACCAGACAACATGTCCCAGCTACACTAGTTAGTTCCATCTGCCCACATTTGGCTCATATCACTTCAATCCTGCCCTATCCATGTACCTGTCTAAATGTTTCTCAACTACCTCCTCTGTCCTGGGCCTCCTCCATGGCCAGAGTGAGGCCCAGTGCAAATTGGAGGAACAACATTTCATGTTGCTTGGGTAGTTTACACCCCAACGGTATGAACATTGACTTCTCTAATTTTAGATAGCTGTTGCTATCTCCTTCCTTTCCCTCCCCTTCCCAGTTCCCCCACGAGTCATATTGTCTCTGCACCCCCCCCCCCCCCCCCCCCCCACCCCCCCAATATATCAGAAGAATGGTCTTGATCCGAAACGTCGCCAATTCCTTCCTTCCTGCCTCATCCGCTGAGTTTTTCCAGCATTTTATTTGCCTACCTCCAATTTTTTCAGCATCTGCAGTTCTTTCTTAAATAGACCTCCTCTGGCAGCTTGTTCCATACACCCACCACCCTTTGTGTGAAAAAGTCACCCCAGATTCCTATTAAATCTTTTCCCCTTCACCAACGTCCTCTGGTCCTCGATTCCCCTACTCTGGGCAAGAGACTCTGTGCATCTCTCTTTCTCTCATGACCTTATACACCTCTAAAGCTATAAAATTCCTTAAAGCGGGCAAATGCCATCCCAAGGGAGGAGCCAAGGCTGAAGAGGGCCAGGTTTAAAGAGGGACGACCGGAATGGAGGCGACTGCTGCAATGGGCCTTTGTGGCCGACTGCAGCTCGGACTGTACAATGGCGCCTCCTTCATATGGACTCAGTGGGCAGTTCTGTGAGTAACACACTGACCAGGGCAATTGTGCTCGTGTCCGGGGGGGATAGTCTTGACGATCTGTGTGCACGAGTGTGTATTCCACTGTGTCTGGTACACGCAGCAATGCTGAAACCATAAATGAAACGTTGGTACCTTGAGATGATAGACGTTGCCTTGTGCTCTCATGACCAACTCGCTGGCTGGGATCGATTGGCCGCACGCACTGCACGCTCCGCTATTCCCAAACAATCTGCAAGGCAAAGGAGTTGCAAGAGTCACGCTTTGTACAGGGGGCTGTCGGAAAACTTTCATGACCACAAGCGAGGGTCCACTGAGAACGGGGGAAGGTGCATCGCTGCGAGATGCGATGGGTTCCAATGTTTCGCATTAATTATCACGTATGCAAATGGCACTACTGAGCATTTTTCGAATAAATTAGGGGCGTTGCTATGTCAACCACACATCGCCCGCACCCTCCCCTTTCATAAGTGATAGGAGCAGAATTAGGCCATTTGGCCCCTCAAGTCTACTTTGATCATTCAATCATGGCTGATCTATCTTTCCCAGTCAAACCCATTCTCCTGCCTTCTCACCATCACCTCTGACACCCGTACTAATCAAGAAGCTGTCAAATCTCCACCTTGAAACGATCCATTGACTTTGGCCTCCACGTCCTTTTATTCTGAGGCTGTGGCCTCAGGTCCTAAGACTCTCCCACTAGTGGAAACATCCTCTCCACATCCACTCTATCCAGGGCTTTAGCCATCCCTCTCATCCACCGACCCCCAATCTTCCCCCCCTCCCCATCAAAGGAAACCTGATTGTCCCATTCCCAAAATCTAGGCACCTACAATCAAGGTTTAACCATTAACGCAACGCTATCAAAACTCTGAACTAACTTAGTGAGAAACATAAAAGAGATACAAGAGGTAGCAGATGCGGGAATCTTGAGCAAAACACAAAGTGCCGGAGGAACTCAGCGGGCCAGGCGGCATCTGTGAAGGGACTGACGGGTGATTTTTCTGGCCAGGTCCGATCCTCAAAATCTGAAGAAGGGTCGCTGCCCAAAACATCACCTGTCCATTCCCTTCACAGATGCTGCCTGGCCCATTGAGATCTCCGAGCACTTTGTGTTTTGTGATGAGAACATAAAATAGTTAAGGAAAGAGTTTCCTCAGACAAAGTCGTATACAGGGGTGCCTGAGATAGGAGCCGCACTAGTTGGTAAAGGTGTAAATGCTACTGCTAACACTGTCGGGGGAGGGGGGGGAGGGGAGCACTCCAGACCAGATTTAACCCAACCACCTCTATGGGAGTGAATTCAGATAAAGAGGTCAGGTTGGACCCGAATAAAGTCATCAGTCCAACTGAGCACCATAAAAACAAATGCAGACGTCAACAATCCCTCCACTCCAGTCCTCTGCCTCCCTGTTCAATCATACGCAGGTTCAGCCATATCCGAGCAATCCCGCCCCGTAGACCAACGAGTGAAGCGGCACTTCTCCAACACAGTGGAGACCACCATCACCAACAACAGGGTGACACAGCGGTAGAGTTGCTGCCTTACCGCGCTTGCAGCGCCAGAGACCCAGGTTCAATCCCGACCACTGGTGCTGTCTGTACTGAGTTTGTACGTACTCCCCGTGACCTGCGTGAGTTTTCTCTGAGATCCCTCTGTTTCCTCCCACACTCCACAAAGACGTACAGGTGTGCAGGTTAATTGGCTTGGTGCATGTGTAAATTGTCCCTAGTGGGTGTAGGATAGTTTTAATGTGTGGGGATCGCTGGTCGGCACGTACTCGGTGGGCCGAAGGGCCTGTTTCCGCACTGTATCTCTAACTAAACTAAACCTGAACACCTAAGATTGACACAAAAAGCTGGAGCAACTCAGCGGGACAGGGAGCATCTCTGAGAGAAGGAAAAAGGGTCTCGACCTGAAACATCACCCATTCCCTCTCTCCAGAGATGCTGCCTGTCCCACTGAGTTACTCCAGCTTTTTGTGTCTATCTTTGGTTTAAACCAGCAGCTGCTGTTCCTTCCTCATGCCCCTGTCCCACTTAGGAAACCTGAACGGAAACCTCTGGAGACTTTGCGCCCCACCCAAGGTTTCCGTGCGGTTCCCGGAGGTTGCAGGGAGTGGAAGCGGGTAGGGAGACTGACAAAAACCTCCGGGAACCGCACGGAAACCTTGGGTGGGGTGCAAAGTCTCCAGAGGTTTCCGTTCAGGTTTCCTAAGTGGGACAGGGGCATAAGCCTGAACCTAACCAGACTGGAACGGGCTTCCCATCCTACACTTGGCTTGTGCCATAGATTAGGTGGGATAGCTTGTCATGATACCTAACCATAGCATGCAATCACCCAGCGTGATAACAGGCCCTTCGGCCCAACATGACCCATCTACACCAGTCCTATCTGCCAACGTTTGGCCCATATCCCTCTAAACCTAACCTTTCATGTTCCTGTCCACATATTTTTTTTACCTGCCTCAATTACCTCCTCTAGCAGCTCATTCCATATACCCACCTCCCTTTGTGGAAATACGTTGCCCTTCAGTCTGAGGTAGGGCCTCGACCCGAAACATCACCCATCCTTTCTCTCCAGAGATGCTGCCTGTCCCGCTGAGTTACTCCAGCATTTTGCGCCTATCTTCAGTGTAAACCAGCATCTGCAGTTCCTTCCTACACAAACAGCTTGCTATTATATCTCTCCCACCCCCCCCCCCCACCTTAAACCTATCTCCTCTGGTTCTTGACTTGGGGGCTATGGGAATGGAAGGCAGGAGAATGGGATTGAGAGGGAAAGATAGGTCAGCAGTGATTGAATGATGGGGGTAGCCTCGATGGGCTGAAAGGCCTACTTCTGTTCCTAGGACTTAAGAACTGCCTTACCCGGGCTAAAAGACCCTGTGCATTTACCCTATCTATTCCGCTCATGATCTTAGAGGCATGAGGGAGGGGAAACTGGCAGAGGTCACAAGAAGAAAATATCGTCTCCCCAACAACATGTACCTTCTGACACCCCCCCCCCCCCCCCCCTCCCCCCCCCACCCCCCCCCTCCCTCAAATTCCCCCCCCCCCCCCACCCATCCCCTCCCCATGCCAGATGCACCTGTGAAAGTGCGCCCTTCACGGCTCAATAATGGCCAGCGCTGGCCATGTCAAACACACCACTGTGCTGTCGCCACCTTATTGCAAACAGCCTCTTAAGTTGTTATTAAAAGTATCGACGAGGTGACACGCCGCAGTAAACCTGCCCGCTTAAGATAGCTTTTAATAAAGAGGCCGAGAAACAAATTTTACACCAGCATCGATTGCCAGGGTTCAATCAAAACTCCATCTCAAAACTAATTAGTTTACATACACGGCCCATCGACACGTTGGCCGCGGAATTGTAATGGGCTTCGCGAAGGAGGCACTGGAGCCAGGAACGCTGCAACAACTTGAAGCAAAAGGGTGATGAAGTCTGATGAAGGGTCCCGACCCGAATCGCCACCTACTCCCTTTCTCCAAAGATGCTGCCCGACCCGTTGGCTTATCTAGTTTGGCAAGACCACGGGGATAAATCGCGGTCTGTGGCCACACACGCAGTTTGCAAATGAAATGTCACCTCCTCGGGTCGTTAGCGTCCATTCAGTAGCGCAGCTGAATCCCAAGCCTAGGTTCGTTTTTAAATTGAGATACAGTACGGAAAGAGGCCCTTCGGCCCACCGACCAGCGATCGCCCCGCACACTAACACTATCCACACACACACACACGAGGGACAATTTGCATTGTTTTTTTTTTTTCAACCGGCGCCGATGAACCTACAAACCTGGTTCGGTTGTAAGGAGGAAACCGGAGCTCCCGGGGAAAAAGCCACGCGGGTCACGGAGAGAAGGTACAAACTCCGTGCAGGCAAGGACAGTCGGGATTGAAGGCAGGCAAAAATGCTGGAGAAACTCAGCGGGTGAGGCAGCATCTATGGAGCGAAGGAAATAGGGAGTCGTTTCGGGCCGAAACCCTTCTTCAGACTTCAGTCAGGATTGAACCCGGGTCTCTGGGGCTGTAAGGCAGCAACTCTACCGCTGCCGCTGCCGCTGCCGCCCCCCTCTCTCTTGTCTCTCTCCTCCGTGTTCAGCCCCGGGGTGCAGCGAGCCGACAGGAGTCTCGTTGCTATCGGGGGCGTTGAAAGAGCGGACCCAGTGGCCGAATCATCCAACCTTCATCAAACCCAGGCCGTGTTTCCCCTTCCCAGCAAAGAACACTAATTGAGGTTTACAAGACAAATCGCATTTAAGGCATTCACACGGATTTTGGGAACATTGGATGTCTCGGCAACCGGTTCCAAACAACCACGTATTTAAAATGTAAATGGCGGAGTAGATCGAATCGCAAACATCAGGGGTCGATGTTTGGACTAAAAACTCCCGTGCTGGGTTTGGGAGAACGGCTTGTTTTGAGGTAGTTAGGACAAACGTGGTTCATTCTTGGTGGATGCAAACGAGAGAGGGAAAGTGAAGGGGGGCGGCGATGGCGGGGGAGTGATTAGAGTGGAGTTGCTGCCTTACAGCGGTTCGATCCTGACTCCCGGTGCTGTCTGTACGGAGTTTGTACCTTCTCCCCGGGTCCTGCGTGTGTTTTCTCCGAGATCTTTGCCCCCCTGCCCCCCCCCCCCCCACCCCCCCCCACCCCAACCCACACCAAAGACCCACAAAATGCTGGAGAAACTCCAAAGAACGTGCAAAAAACAGTAACGTTCACAAAATGCTGGAGAAACTCAGCGGGTGCAGCAGCATCTATGGAGCGAAAGGGACTTGAATAAAGATATCAACGTTTAAGTCCCGCGAAAACGTTGACCTATATTCCTTCGCTCCTATCGCTCCATAGATGCTGCTGCACCCGCTGAGTTTCTCCAGCATTTTTGTGTACCTTCGATTTTCCAGCATCTGCAGTTCCTTCTTAAAACAGGTTTGTGGGTTAATCGGCTAGGTATACATGTAAAATTGTCCCATGGTGTGTGTGTGTGTGTGTGTGTGTGTGTGTGTGTGTGTCGGACCGTGTGTGTAGCGGGCATCGCTGGTCGGCAGGGACTCTGTGTTTCCGCGCTGTTTCTCTCAACTAAAGTTCGCAGGTCGCCGTGGAGAGACAGTTCAGGGTCAAATGTGTAACATCTGGTATGAGGAGAGAGAGATAGAGGGAGGGATAGAGAGAGAGAGACCTAGAGAGAGAGGTTGTGAGAGAAAGGGAGAGAGAGAGACCTAGAGAGAGAGGTTGTGAGAGAAAGGGAGAGAGAGAGAGAGGTTGTGAGGCGGTATGGAGAGAAGGCAGGTACAGGATACTGAGTTGGATGATCAGCCATGATCATATTGAATGGCGGTGCAGGCTCGAAGGGTCGAATGGCCTACTCCTGCGCCTATTTTCTATGTTTCTATCATCCGAAAACCTCTCACTTGTTGGGGCGCTGCCAGACTCGAATGGAATTAACGCCCAAAAAAAAGGGGGAATATTCATAAAATTCATGTAATGGACTCTGATGGAACTTCAAGAACCTGCGGGGCGCAATTAAGTTTCCATGGCCAGTGTCGGAAGGAACTGCAGATGCTGGCTTAAGCCGAAGGTAAGACACAAAATGCTGGAGTAACTCGGCGGGACAGGCAGCATCTCAAGTCTGAAGAAGGGCCCTCATCCATTCCTTCTCTCCAGAGATGCTGCCTTGTCCCACTGAGTTACTCCAGCATTTTGTGTCTGTTTTCGGTTTCTATCTTGCGACTGAGTCGCTTCTGCCCACAGCTCCGAGCGAGGGGGGAACACACTATCCTTAGTGCCGGCTAATTAATACAGGGGGAAGGGGGGTGGGGGTTTAATCTTCCCCTTAGACTGTGACGATCGAAAATTGGTTTCAATTTTCTCTCCCGGGCTCCTGGTCCGAGAGGTCGTTAATATTTCAACAAGCCGGCAACCCGATCAATCACTACATCAAGCCAGGGACCCAAATGAGATGGAACTCTTCAAGCGTTGAAATAGCAGAGGGAGGAATTGAGTGTAAACCGGCGCTTCCTTTGCGAGAGGTGCGGCGTCGGTGGAGAGGAGAGGGGAGGGGAGGGGAGGGGGATAGACTATAGGTGCAGCAGTAGGCCATTCGGCCATTTGAGACAGCATGCCGGGACAGAAAAGGTAGCGAAGATATATATATATAATATATATAGTAGAGAATGAGATATGTCGAGAGAGGGGGGGGGAGTAGAGATATATAGAGAGAGGGGTCGTAGAGAAATAGGGGTGGTAGAGAGGGGGGGTGTGGGGGGTAGAGAGAGAGGGTGGTACAGAGAGAGAGGGGGGTACAGAGTGAGGGTCGAGAGAGAGGGGGGTGTACAGAGAGGGTGGAAGAGAGTGGTGGGGGGGGTACAGAGAGAGGGGTACAGAGAGAGAGGGGGGGGGGGGGGGTTAGAGCGGGGAGAGCAGTCTGTTTGCCAAATGCGCGTGTTTAATGCAGAACCTTTTTCTCCCCGAGTGAATTGGAGACTTTGAATTAATTGTTGTGACAAATGAAGATAAACGTCCCCGCAAATTACACGCGGTTTAATTAATTCGAAACTACTTGGGGTCTTTTGTGCCAACCCCTCTCGCAACTCGCTCGGAGTCTCCCGCTGTCGTGGGAGTGGGTAGACTAGGGAAGTGTCACTAAGTGACAGAGAGAGAGAGAGTGAGAGAGGGAGAGAGGGAGAGAGAGAGAGAGAGAGAGAGAGAGAGAGAGAGAGTGACCCGAGAGAGAGGGGGGAGAGAGAGAGCAGGGGGGAGAGAGGGGGGGGGGGGGGGGGGGGGGGGAGAGAGAGCAGGGGTGGGGGGGAGGGGGGAGGCAGAGAGAAGGCTTTCATTTAATTTCGTGCCTGAGAAGTAAAAACAGAGAGGGCGAGCGCCAGACAAGTTGGTAATAATCCTACTCTCAAAAGCCAATTTTCCTAATTAAATTGTTTTTTTTTATCCCTGTTCGTTGGCTCTTAAACGACGGCACTATTCATTTTTGAACAAGTCGGTCTCGTCCGCCGTCCAGACCACAAACCCCGACTCTCTTCGCATCTCATTACGTATTTAAAATTAATAAAAATGTGGTGGGTTTTTGCGTGCGAGTAGAGGGGGTCTATCGCTAATTAACCGTTTTGAAATGGTGCCGACTTACATACAGTCCGCTGGCCATGAAAGATCTGAAGCCCTCGGGTCGAACTGGTGCCGCGCCTCTCCCACGGACCCGCCGCTTATTAAGAATACACCCCCCAAACCTACCCCCCCCCCCCCCCCCCTCGCTAGGGAACACCCAAAATAAAACGAGCGGACCCAGGCTGAGTTTAATTCACCCGGGAAAGCCCCACTCCCCCCCCCCCCCCCCCCCCCCCCCGCCAGCCCCCCGAAGCCTGATACCGCCACTGGGAAAAGTGTGCAATTATAATTGGTTTCCTTATCGTGGCGAAATCGAGCATCTCTCCTACTTGCCCCCCTCCCCTCCTCTCCTGTTTTCCCTGGCGCTCTCATTCGGGCCTCTCGATGATGTGTTTGACATGCTTACTGCCACTGATACCTACAGCGGCAAACTTTAACGCGAACTCTCCAGGGCTCCTGCACGCTTGTAAAGCGGGTCACTTCAAAACTTCACTTCAAAACATGCTCATTTGGATAGTAACCGCTCCGTCTTTCTCGCCCCCCCCCACCCCCCCCCCCTTCACCACGTTAAACAAAACACCTCAAGGGATTAAAAACATATCTGAAAGTTTTGACATATGATGAATAAAGCGAGAATCGCGTGGGGTTGGTTGGACGATCTCTGAACTTTCAATCCAAAACACTCTCTGCCTTCTAGTTATCTTATAGTTCACTTTACAGTTCTCTCCCCCCTCCCCGCAGTTCCCCCGAGCAATGAATCCGTGAGTCAGCATTGTCTGGAATTGATCCCACCTCCTCACACCGATACTTATGATTCTTTTTGGAAAACATTACACAATTCTCAACCTCCCTCAGATATGCCTTCTAGAACACCAGGGCAACAAAAATGTGCTCTATCATATTAACGCATCTCGCATTCGCAACACCACCATATCAAGATTAGTCGTGTGTATGTAGGAAAGAACTGCAGATGCTGGTTTACACCGAAGATAAAGCACAAGATACCGGAGTGACTCAGCGGGGACAGGCAACATCTCCGGAGAGAAGGAACGGGTGACGTTTCGGGACTGAAGAAGGGTTTCAGCCCGAAACGTTGCCTATTTCCTTCGCTCCATAGATGCTGCTGCACCCGCTGACTTTCTCCAGCACTTTTGTCTACCTTCGATTTTCCGGCACCTGCAGTTCCTTCTTAAACACCCATTCCTTCTCTCCAGAAATGCTGCCTGCCCCGCTGAGTTACTCCAGCATTTTTTGAGCCTGTCCAAAATCAGTGACCCTATTCTATTGAAAAGCTAGGAAACTAGTCAGGATCATTTATAAGATTGAAAAACGACAGCGGGATTGAAACGAGACGCGTTCAGCCCCGGTAGCGCGAGTGTTTATCTTTTCTGTCTGTTTCGAATCAATTACTATTCCAGCGATTGGGGGCGGGGAAACGCAAGATTGATCGACTTATTTTAATAACATTCCACATAGACCTCGGTGGAATTAATTTTTCGTTGCTACGAAGCCAAAAAGCCGATAGGTTGGGGTTTTTTTTTAAGAGATACAGCACGGAAACAAGTCTTTCAGCCCACCAACACCACCACACCACACCGATCAACTTTTCTTCACACTAGTTCTATTTTATCCCACCTTTCTCATCGATAACTGACAGAGAGGTCAACGAACCTACAAATTGTGCAAGGAAACCGGAGCACCCGGAGCAAACCCCGGGCGGCCACAGGGAGAAACCTGCAAACTCCACACAGACAGCAGCCGGGTCTCTGGCGCTGTGAGGCGGCAACTCTGCCAGTTTTCCTAGCGGTCTCACTCCAGATTACAGGGGGGTTTAAGGGGGGGGGGGGGGGGGGGGGGGGGGGAGAGAGCCCTTTGCGTGGAACTTTCAAATATAAAAAAACACCCTACTGAGAGTTGGGGGAGAGTTAGGGTAGATCGGCCAATAATTCAACAAGGTCATTTCTGTTTGTGTTTTAATCCCTCCCCCCCCCCCCCCCCCCCCGCCCGCGACAGGCGAACTGTCCCCAGGAGTTTTTTAAGTCTAGCTTTAGAGATACAGCGCGGAAAAAAAAACAAGCAGGCCCTCCGATCCCCACACACTAACATTACCCTACACACGCTGGGAACCTACAAAACCGCACGTCTTTGGAGTGTGGGAGGAAACCGGGAGCTCCCGGAGAAAACCCTCGCAGGTCCCCCATCGCGGGGAGAAGGTACAAACTCCAATACAGATAAGCGCCGGGAGTCAGGGTCGAACCCGGGTCTCTGGCGCGGTGAGGCAGCAACTCTACCGCTGCGCCACCGTGAAGCCCTTGTTTGATTCGTCTCGGTATAAAGTTGTGAGTTAATTAATCGTGGGATGGGGGTGGGGAGAGGAGAGCGAGTTGTGAGTATTACCTGATGTAATCGTTCCGGCACAGGATCATCCCGCTCTTGGTGTAACAAGAAGTGCCGATTTCCCCGAGTTGAGCGTGACAACAGGAGCACTTGAGGCAGCGACTGTGCCAGTAGGTGTCCATTGTGTAGAGGAGAAAGCGGTCGGCGATCTTACCCCCGCAGCCAGCGCACGTCTTCCAGGCCAAACCCGCGCGGTTCACGCCGGCTGAGGGCGTCTGCGAGTTCCCGTTGTTCACCATGATACCTTCGTATGCTTGCTTTTTCTTTTTATTTATTTATCGCAAAACCCTTCGAATCTGCATTGAAGTGGAGAGAGAGGGAGAGATGGGGAAGGGGGGTTGGGAGAAAAGGAGCCCGTAGGTTAGAAAACACGGGATATTTCATGCGAGCTCACAGTATTATTAATTTCCCTAACTGTCGGCCGCTTGGAGGTGGCAAAAGCGATCTGAAATCAGGCCCAGGGCGGCAGTGGCGTGACAAATATCCCCCCCTCTCTCCCCCCTCCCCTCCCCTCCCTCCTCTCTCCCTAACCCCGATTAAGTGGCATGTTAACCTGTTACGCGAGGCTTGTGTTTAGGGTCGGTCTACTCTGTCCGCGATCGGTAATCCAGCAATCGGCACTGCTGCACGGTAGATGAACGCGCCTCTCTCCCTCTACATGAAGACATAGAGAGGGGAGGGGAGAGGGAGAGGGGAGGGAGGAGAGAGGGGGAGCTGTTAGCTGCCCTGCACATGTGCCTGATGTACCGAGCGTTGGAGGCTTCCCTCGCCGTATTTTTGTGCAAAACACATAAAACAGGCCGACGCCGGTCTTGATGCGGGGCCGCGGCGACTGTACAGAGAGAGAGACAGAGACAGAGAGGGACAGGGAGATTGGAAGGGAAGTCAGACGATCCTGGAGACGGATTATCTCAGGGATCTCTCCCCCCCTCCTCTCCGAACTCGGGGTGATTAAATCTTCAAAATAAACCAAATGGGTTGGGAAATATTCTGCTCTCCCAGAAACACAAAACCCCCCACAGGATCCCATGGACAGGGCGACACCAACTTTTCCTCCAAAGTGGGTAATAGGGAGGAGAGAGAGAGAGAGAGAGAGAGAGTTGGGGGGGGGGGTGGATAAAACATTTTTTTTGTGTGGGGAGGGGAAAAAAGCTTGAAACTTAACAGCAAATGTAGGTCTCGGCAGCGCTGCCGAGAGAGAGGGGGAGATGCCGCGGGCCAACTACTGTACATTTTTTAAAAAAAGCAATGGTACGAGGAAGGGTGGAAATGGGCAAAGCGGCGGGGAATACGAGACCGAGCCGCAGAGAATCTAAACGTCTCGCTTCTCCTCCTCCTCCCCTCCCCTCCCTCCCTCCTTTGGCTTCCGCAAGCAAGCCTTACCTTCTCCCCGCTCGGCAGAGTAGCGAGAGTGGATGAGCTTGCGTGTGTGTGGAGTGGAGAGAGGGTTTTTTGGTCTCTCCCCCCACCTTCAAACACGATCGCTTATCAGATGTGTTGCGATGATCTTGAAAGACGAGCCTAGAATTTGATTGCAAACGATGAGTTTCCAGCGGCAGAGAGAGAGAGTCCTCTCCACCCTCGCACGGCGCCTCCACACACACACACACACACACACACACACACCGGCCTTGTGGTATTTCAATCGGCCGCTGTCTGGAAATAGCACGAAAGCTCTCGTTCTCTCTCCCTCTCTCTGGGATTCGCAGCCGACGGTGCAAGGTGAATCGAAGTTGCTGATAAAATGTCCGGCTGTTAACTTCTGTGCCAGCGGAAGGTCGGTGTTTACTCGCTGTTCTGGTCTGGAGAAAAACACCAGGCGGACGGAGGACGACGGAGAGGGTTTCTTCCCTTTTATAGAGGGAGTGAGTAGACGCTCTCTCTGTCTCTCTGCCTCTCTCTCTCTCACACACACACACAGACAGAGCGGCTGACTTGCTTCTCCGCTGCAGCCCCTCGCATGTGCTGGTGACAGCGGCGACACGAACACACACACACACACCCGCCCGGAGCAGCGCGTCAGCCCACAACCACCAACCAACAACGCACGATTCAGGCGGAATTAGAGAACCATCCAATCGTCAGTTCCCAAGGACAGGCAGGGCTGGATCCCACCGCTTGTGCGGCTGGAAACCGCCGCACAAGCCGATTCTGGGAAACGCACAGAGCGTGAACGCACACGCACACACACACACACACAGACAGATAGACAGACACACACGCATACACACACTCACCCAGACAAACACACTCACCCACACAGACACACTCAAACAGACACACACACACAGGCACAGGCACAGACACGCACACACTCTCACCCACCCACACACACACACACGCAGACAGACAGACACACACACACGCATACACACACTCCACACACAAACACACTCACCCACACAGACACACTCACACAGACACACACACAGGCAGACACACACACACACACACACACACACACACACACACACACACACACACACACACACACACACACACACACACACACACACACACACACACACAAACACACACACACACAGGCACACACACACACACACTCACACACACAGGCACAGACACACTCCCCCCCCCACACACACACACACACACACACACACACATACACATATACACACACACACACTCGCATATATACACACCCACACGCAAACACATATATACACACGTATACATACAAACACGCACATATACACAGACACACACACACACACATATATATATAGAGGCATGCATACATACATACATACAAACACGCACAGACACATATGCACAGACAAACACACGCGCACACACAATACATATACACAAAATATGCATTAATACACACACGCACGCACATACACACGCATCACACACAGACGCACATACATACACACATGTATACACATGCACACACACATGTATGTGTTCTCTACATCACGCTTCAAGGGGATAAAACAGGTCTGTTTCCCTCATGCTACATTTGGAGATTGAATTAACGTCACCCATTGCACTTCCCCAGAGATGCTGCCTGCCCCGCTGAGTTACTCCAGCATTCTGTGTCTATCTTCGGTGTAAACCAGCATCTGCAGTTCCTTCCTACACATCTCTGAAGAACTTGGGTTGGACGACGTTTCGAGTCGGTTTTGCTACCCTTCAAATCTATCCCTTCATCTGACTCAAGGCAGTTTGGGTTTAAGGAAAGAGAGAGGGGGGGGGGGCAGGGGTGTGAGAGAGGGGGGGGGGGGGGGGGATGAGGGTGTGAGGGAGGGGGGGGAGAGGTAGAGAGAGGGAGGGAGAGATGGAGAGAGAGAGAGAAATAGAGAGAGAAATAGAGAGAGGGAGGGAGAGAGAGAGAGTCGGGATTGACTATGTGAGTGTATTGAGCGAACGTGAAAGCGCATCTGTTTAGAACATTTCAAAGACGTGTGGGTTTGCAGGTTAATTGGCCTCTATAAATTGTCCCTAGTGTGCCAGTTGTAGACTACTACACTGAAGCCAGAGTGAACGAGTGATCGATCAGATGATGATCAGTGTAAACTCAGCTGGGCTGAAGGGCCTGTTCCCATGCAGTGTCTCTAAACTAAACCCGAATCTTTAAATCTGCACGTTTAAAACATCCAGGTCGTTTCAGAGAGTGTTTAAGAAGGAACTGCAGATGCTGGAAAATCGAAGGTACACAAAAAATGCTGGAGAAACTCAGCGGGTGCAGCAGCATCTATGGAGCGAAGGAAATAGGCAACGTTTCGTCCCGAAACGTTGCCTATTTCCTTCGCTCCATAGATGCTGCTGCGCCCGCTGAGTTTCTCCAGCATTTTTGTGTACCTTCCGTTTCACAGAGTAACGGGTCACAAGGTAGCAACAAGCCGGCATGTTCAACGTGACCGCCGAACGTTACTTATCTGAAGAAAGGGTCTCGACCCGAAACATCACCCATCCCTTCTCCCCAGAGACGCTGCCCGTCCCGCTGAGTTACTCCAGCATTTGTGTGTCTAACTTTGGTTAGTTTATTGTCACGTGTACCGAGGTACAGTGAAAAGCTTTTAGTTGCATTCTGTCAGGTTAGTGGAAAGACAAAACATGATTACAATCGAGTCATTCACAGTGTCCAGATGCACGGTAAATGGAATAACCTTTACCTTAAAGGGGTCACAGCTTAAGGATAAGGGGGAAATCCTTTAAAACCGAGATGAGGAGAACTTTTTTTCACACAGAGAGTGGTGAATCTCTGGAACTCTCTGCCACAGAGGGTAGTTGAGGCCAGTTCATTGGCTATATTTAAGAGGGAGTTAGATGCGGCCCTTGTGGCCAAGGGGATCAGAGGGTATGGAGAGAAGGCAGGTACGGGATACTGAGTTGGATGATCAGCCATGATCATATTGAATGGCGGTGCAGGCTCGAAGGGCCGAATGGCCTACTGCTGCAGCTAATTTCTATGTTCCTATGTTTCTATAACGTTCAGTGCAAGGTAAAGCCAGCAAAGTCCGATCAAGGATAGTCCGAGGGTCACCAATGAGGTAGATAGTAGTTCACTTCTGCTCGACAGTTGTGGTTGGATGATTCAGTTGCCTGATAACAACGTAACCAGGTTTTTACAAAAAAAAACAACACAGCTTACACTTGAGTACCAAATAAAAATTTAAAGTGGATATCATTGCCTACTTGGCGAATCGTTTACATATGAATAGTTGATTGTTGGAACGGTTTGGTGATTCTGGAGTGCGCCATAAAAGCAAGCAAACATATAGTCTATCGGGCTTTTGAAGAATAGAGGTTAGATTTTTTTTTGACCTTTTTGTAATACGGCGTTGCTTTAAAAAAAAATTCTCTGCTATCCCAGCGGATCTGACTCCCTGAGTCAGGTGGATTTTAGGTACGATCGCACTCTCGAGGTTTGGGTAGATGTTTTTTAACCAAAAATAAATTGAATCAATTATTTATAGTAATATGTGTACAATACAAACAAACCCACCACCATAACACAAGTAAAGCAAATATTCCTAGATAACTATTTCTCCATCCCACAGTATGTATGCAAGAGAGAGTTAGAATGTATTCAAGAGTTAATAGATGCAGAGACTTAGAGCATATGGGGAGAAAGCGGGAACAGGGTACTGATTCTGGATGATCAGCCATGATCATATAACCACATCACCATATAACAATTACAGCACGGGAAACAGGCCATCTCGGCCCTTCAAGTCCGTGCCGAACACTTACTTTCCCCTAGTCCCATCGACCTGCACTCAGACCATAACCCTCCATTCCTTTCCCGTCCATATACCTATCCAATTTATTTTTAAATGATATAATCGAACCTGCCTCCACCACTTCCACTGGAAGCTCATTCCACACAGCTACCACTCTCTGAGTAAAGAAGTTCCCCCTCATGTTACCCTTTACCCTTAAACTTCTGTCCCTTAATTCTGAAGTTATGTCCTCTTGTTTGAATCATATTGAATGGCAGGTGTTGGCTCGAAGGGCCGAATGGCCTACTCCTGCACCTACTTTCTATGTTTCTTATTTAGGATGCCCCCCCCCCCCCCCCCCCCCCCCCCCCCCCCCCCCCCCCCGAAGAGCCCTCTTCCGCCTGGCAACATGACTCGCAGTCAGCCAGCGTGGCCAGGCCCAGGAGCAACTCAACCAAGACATCTTCAGCTCTTCCCTCTCCCCTATGCACAGGGTGTCCAAAGATGAGTCGATATTTCAGTGTCGTATTGAGGGAGATACTGCTCAGTCAGAGGCAAAGCCTTACACTGTGTCCTCGTCATGAGTTCATAAGTGATGGGAGCAGAATTAGGCCATTCGGTCCATCGAGTCTATTCATGCTGATCTATCTTTCCACCTCACCCCCCAATTCTCCTGCCTTCTCTCCATAACCCCTGACACCCGTACTAATCAAAAATCTTATCATTCTCAGCATTAAAAATATCCATTGATTGGCGTCCACAAGTCTTTTCTTTGCCCACGGTTCAAGTTGGTGAAACATCTCTCTCCGTCCCTCCCCCACTCAACTCGTTGTTCTAGCTACAAAGTTATCTTGTTGACTTTCATTGTCTGTAACTCGTTTTCACATAGACCAGAGCCACCAATGGCCTAGCCTCCACTATCTGTTACATTTTTTGCCCGTCTTTCATTCACTTGATCTATATCTCTCGTTTCCCTTTCCCCTGACTCTCAGTCTGAAGAAGAGTCTCGACCCGAAACGTCACCTATTTATTCTTTTCCTCCAGAGATAATAATAATAATAATAATAATAATTTTATTTATAGAGCACTTTAAAAACAAACATAGCTGCAACAAAGTGCTGTACATCACTAATCATTGACAAAAAAGTTAATACACACCAAAAAAAAACAATCAAAAGAAATAGTAGGAAAAGACATGTAAAATAAAGAAACATCAAAAACACCACAAACAGAAGCAAAGCCTCAGGCATGGTCAAAAGCCAGGGAGTACAAATGTGTTTTAACACTGGATTTGAAGATGGACAGTGAGGGGGCCTGTCTGATGTGCAACGGCTGCCCTGACCCGCTGAGTCGCTCCAATTTTCTTGTGCCTATCTTTGGTGCAGGTAACATTGTTTTTTCTTGGTGTTGTGTTAGTGCTGAGAGTCACATCTGTTTTATAGATTCTGATATTTGGGGTATGACATCATGATGCAAACCAGCTACCCGCAGGAGAAAGGGGACAACTCATTAATGTTGGCATCGATGTACTGTCACGACCTTTGTGCTTTGCCAGTCAGGAATGAACATCTAATCAAATGAAGCATAGAAAGCATAGGAACAGGCTCTTTGGCCCACAATGTCAGTGTCGAACATGATACAAAAACTAATCTCCTCTGCCTGCCCATGGTCCATATCCCTCACTTCACTGTTTTGCCCCATTCCTATCTAAAAACCCCTTTAAAGGCCACTATCGTATCTGCTTCCACCACCACGCCTGGCAGTGTGTTCCAGGCACTGTCCATGCACAAGCGATCTTGCCCCGCACATCTCCTTTAAACTTTGCCCCTCTCACCTTCAAACTATGCCCTCGGCTCTTGCCTTTCACGTTTCCATCTCGGGAAAATATGTGTCATTGGGAGATTAAATGCGGAGCAGAATAAAACCTAGAGCAAAAGCATGCAGGACACTGTTTAGACAAGTACAATTATATCTGGTTTAGTTTTGCCTGCACTATTCCACCCCTTGTCTGAAGCAATCTTGTATCCATTTCCCTACGGCTTGCTGGTTAAAAGCGCCACCTGGTGGGCGGCCAAGGTACAAGATCAGTCGATCTATTTTTTGACTTTTCGACCTTACATTTCCACCTACAATATTAATAGCAGACTGTGCTAAATAACTGCACAGAGCACAAAAGGCGTGTCTGTTTTTTTCAGGAATCATCAAGTGCAGATTAGGAGCTTTACGTGTAATGAGATGTACACAGAGTACTGGAGTAACTCAGCCAGTCATGCAGCATCTACGGAGAACATGGATAGGTGGCGTTTTGGGTTGGGACCCTTCTTCATGCTTCCATTAAGTTCTATATCATGGATGAACTGAAGCAATTCGACACAGCGGCTGACGGGAACAAATACCGAAGATTGACACAAAATGCTGGAGTAACTCAGTGGGACCGGCAGCATCTCTGGAGACAATGGTGAATCTCTGGAATTCTCTGCCACAGAATGTAGTTGAGGCCAGTTCATTGGCTATATTTAAGAGGGAGTTAGATGTGGTCCTTGTGGCTAAAGGAATCAGGGGGTATGGAGAGAAGGCAGGTACAGGATACTGAGTTGGATGATCAGCCATGATCATATTGAATGGCTGAACGGTGCAGGCTCGAAGGGCAGAATGGCCTACTCCTGCACCTATTTTCTGCGTTTCTATGTTTCTAATAGACAATAGGTGCAGACGTAGGCCATTTGGCCCTTCGAGCCAGCACCGCCATTCAATGTGACCATGGCTGATGATTCCCAATCTTAAGGATAAGGGGGAAATCCTTTAAAACCGAGATGAGAAGAACTTTTTTCACACAGAGAGTGGTGAATCTCTGGAACTCTCTGCCACAGAGGGTAGTTGAGGCCAGTTCATTGGCTATACTTAAGAGGGAGTTAGATTGGCCCTTGTGGCTAAGGGGATCAGGGGGTATGGAGAGAGGAGAGGTACGGGATACTGAGTTGGATGATCAGCCATGATCATATTGAATGGCGGTGCAGGCTCGAAGGGCCGAATGGCCTACTCCTGCACCTAATTTCTATGTTTCTATGTTTCTATCAGTACCCCGTTTCTGCCTTCTCCCCATATCCCCTGACTCCCCTGACTCCGCTATTTTTAAGAGCCCTATCTAGCTCTCTCTTGAAGGCATCCAGAGAACCTGCCTCCACCGCCCTCTGAGGCAGAGAATTCCACAGACTCTCCACTCTCTGTGAGAAAAAGTGTTTCCTCGTCTCCGTTCCAAATGGCTTACTCCTTATTCTTAAACTGTGACCCCTGGTTCTCACTGTATAGAGAGAAGGAATTGGGTGACGTTTCGGGTTGAGACCCTTCTTCAGAATCAGTGGGTGACGTTTCGGGTCGAGATCCTTCTTCAGAATCAATGGATGATGTTTCGGGTCGAGACCCTTCTTCAGACCCACTGGCCACCAAGTACGTAGACACGGAGTGCCACCCTTTGCCACGTGTGGTGGCAGGTCTGGTTCACCACCGCGGAGATGGACCTGGCAGGCCGTTGCCTATGTGGGGAAACCCCGAAGACTGGAGAGTCAAGGAGGGAGCTGCTGGCGGCAATGGACGGTTAGAGGGAGAGCGGTGTCAGGTCAAGTCAAGTCAAGTCAAGTTTATTCGTCACATACACATACGAGATGTACAGTGAAATGAAAAGTGGCAATGCTCGCGGACTTTGTGCAAAAAGACAAACAAACAAACAACCAAACAAACTACAAACAGAATGGGACAGAATCACATGTTCTTTTACATATTAAATATTGTGGGCGGAAGGAAAAAGGGAAAAAAAACAGCAATTTTAAAAAAAAGCAGTAGAGTGGTTCAGTAAAGTTAGTCCCTGGTGGGATAGGAGTTTACAGTCCAAATGGCCTCTGGGACCTCTCCGTTCTCACAGCATGGCAACTGAGGCGTTTGCCTGACCGTAGCAGCTGGAACAGTCCGTTGCTGGGGTGGAAGGGGTCTCCCATGAATTTATTGGCTCTGGAGTTGCACCTCCTGATGTTTAGTTCCTGCAGGGGGGACGAGTGAAGTTCCCATAGTGCGTTCGGCCGAACGCACTACTCTCTGCAGAGCCTTCTTGTCCTGGGCAGAGCAATTCCCAAACCAGATTGTTACATTTCCAGACAAGATAAGGTAATGTCTCCAGCACCTTCAAGGTTGGATGCAGAAGGCGCTCCTGGGTCACAGAGGTGGTCGGGCGAGGGGAGGGACGTTGGGTCGCTGGCCTGCAGCAGCCTGGGGTTTACCTGAACTTACCTGGACTGGGGATCATCCAGCACTTCCAGCATGTGGACCAGACATTGGACCTTGGGCTGCTTCTTCTTTGTAAATGGCTGCCAAAATATGGTGTTGGTATACGTGTCGGTATAGAACAGAAGGCTGTGAAGGCCAAGTCAGTAGACTTTTAAGGCAGAGATAGATAGATAGATTCTTGATTAGTACAGGTATCAGAGGTTATGGGGAGAAGGCAGGAGAATGGGGTGAGGTGGTAGAGATATGGCAGCCATGATTGAATGGCGGAATAGACTTGATGGGCCGAATGGCATAATTCTACTCCTATCACCTTATGACCTTATGAGAACCATTGAACCATTGAAATTCACTCCGTAGGCCTAGAGGTCATCAATAGTCAACTTCAACGGGTAACTTTAATCACAGTCACCCTAGACATGTGAAAGTAGTGGCATACATGATCTTCTGGTCCAGTTAATGATGGTCCAGGTGTGATCAGCAGAGGTAGACCAGGTGCCGAGAGGGAACCGATGGGAGAGCTACGATGTTCTGACTGCACCCTAGATGATAGGATAATGGAGGTACTTGCGAAAAAACAGAATCTGGTGCCAGAACAAACTGCGAATAGACTTGAATACTGAATAGTTGCAAGAAGTGCCAAGAGTTATTAAATCACAAAGCGGATATAATATTCTTAGGGAGATGGGAAAATGTTATTGAAACTGTGTGAATTTTGGACTGGGCACTGGGAACTAATTTAGTTAGACCAGTGAATGAAGCAATATTATTTCAGTTCTGTTATTCCATCTTTAATTTCTTGAAGGACTTGTCCATGATACTTCATAACTTCATTAGTTCTAGGAGCAGAATAAGGCCATTCGTCCCATCAAGTCTACTCCGCCTTTCTATCATGGTTGATCCATTATTCCCTCTCAACCACATTACCGGGGTGGGTGGAACTTTAGGCTGTGCATGCCATACGCAAGAGGAAGAAGAGAACCCCATTCTCCTGCCTTCTCCCCATAACCCCTGACACCCATTCTAATCAAGAATCTGTTAATATCTGCCTTAAAAATATCCATTGACTTGGCCTCCACAGCCGTCTGTGGCAATGAATTCCACAGATTCACCACCCTCTGACTGAAGAAATTCCTCATCATCTCCTTTCAGGGGGGTGTCGGGGGGTTATGGGGAGAAGGCAGGAGAATGGGGTCGAGAGGGAAAGATAAATCAGCCATGATTGAATGCTCCATTCCTCGAACGTATGGACTTCCTAAAATTTCCTGGTTCCACATTTCTAACACCACATTTTAGTGAACTCTGAAATATAACAGTAACAATGCCACCAACGTTCTGAACACCCCACAACTGTTGTCGAGATCCCTTGCCACACAGTTTTGTGTTTAGCTCAGAGATACAGCATGAAAGCAGGCCTTTTGGCAGACCAGTCCATGCTGTCTCGGGTCTCGAGCCGAAAACGCCACCCCTTCCTTCTCTCCAGAGATGCCGCCTGTCCCGCTGAGTTTCTCCAGCATTTTATTTCTATCTCCTGGCCATTCATCTCCCGTTCACACTGTGCACTTTCCTTCAGCTGGGTCTTCCTATTTCTCAATGTTAAATATTTCCAGTGATTCCACATGGAGGCAGTTATGATCGTGGCATTTAAGAGACTTTTGATTTGGCGTATTGATATGCAGGGAATGGTGGGTTAGGGATTACGTGCAGGTAGATAAGAGATTGGCTTGGCACCACAGACATTGCGGGCCAAAGGGCCGTTATTCTGTGCCGTGCTGTTCTACGTTCTATACAGATGTGTATACATGTGAGACACACAATTAGTATTAATCTTATATAAAGATGTTGCATTTAGTGGCATCTTTTACAGGATAGTGCTATATTTCAAAATGCCAAACATTGTCACTTGTGTTAAATAGTATAGTATAGTGCAATAACATAGTGTTGTATGATATAGTATAGTACAGTACAGTATATAATAGTAGAGAAGCATCCTCAGTGATGTGACCTGGGGTCATCGGGTGTTTCGGGACTCGCAACATCACACACCCTCGCCCAGCCGGGGTTGATCAGGCCCCGACTTGCATCCCACCAGCAACCGCCCACGGATCAGCCATCTTAGTAACTACTCTGCAGAAATTGGGAGACTCTAGTGCGTGGAGGGACTGGGCTCTGTGGGGGTGAGTCCTGGCCAGGCTCCTCCCGCGTCTCACCAGGTTCAAGGCCTGTGCGCTGCACCTCTTTCTCCTTCTCCGAGCATTTCATTCTCGCCTGATGGAATTTTAGGCCACAGTGGTTCATTAAGCCTTTCCCTAGCTTTGTTGGGTATCTTTCTCATGAAAGACCCAGATTGGGGCGCTAACCCAGCCTGTCCCGGGGGCCGTCACCTGTCTCTCCAGTACAGTATAGTATATATAATATAATAATCTTATTTATATAGCACATTTTTAGTCAACTTGCATTGACCCCAAAGTGCTTCACATAATTACATTACATAGAAACATAGAAAATAGGTGCAGGAGTAGGCCATTCGGCCCTTCGAGCCTGCACCGCCATTCAATATGATCATGGCTGATCATCCAACTCAGTATCCCGTACCTGCCTTCTCTCCATACCCCCTGATCCCCTTAGCCACAAGGGCCACATCTAACTCCCTCTTAAATATAGCCAATGAACTGGCCTCAACTACCCTCTGTGGCAGAGAGAGTTCCAGAGATTCACCACTCTCTGTGTGAAAAAAAGTTCTTCTCATCTCGGTTTTAAAGGATTTCCCCCTTATCCTTAAGCTGTGACCCCTTGTCCTGGACTTCCCTAACATCGGGAACAATCTTCCTGCATCTAGCCTGTCCAACCCCTTAAGAATTTTGTAAGTTTCTATAAGATCCCCTCTCAATCTCCTAAATTCTAGAGAGTATAAACCAAGTCTATCCAGTCTTTCTTCATAAGACAGCCCTGACATCCCAGGAATCAGTCTGGTGAACCTTCTCTGCACTCCCTCTATGGCAATAATGTCCTTCCTCAGATTTGGAGACCAAAACTGTACGCAATTACATTTACACACAGGCAAAGGTGGGTGAAGTGTCTTGCCCCAAGGACACAACGACAGTATGCACTCCAAGCAGGATTCGAACCGGCTACCTTCCGGTCGCCAGCCGAACACTTAGCCCATTGCGCCATCTGTCGTCCCGTATAGTTTAGTATAGTACAGTATAGTGTAGTATAGTGAATTGGAATGTATTTTCATCACTAGCATCCAATACTATGTTAAAAGCCCCACAAAGAGATCGGAATCCACTGCTCCTGCTAACTATTAGTGCCCAAATACATTGACCTAGTCTGACAAATTGGCTCCAACAGGCTTAGAGATGATTATCATGGGAAAGTCAACACAAAAGTGCTTTAGGAGCTTTTCTTCTGTGGTTAGGGTTAACTCAGACCTGATTCATTTGGTGACCCTCTCAACTCTGAGTCAACTTTATAGGTCTTTTGGTTAGGCCACATTTGGTGTACCGTGTGCAGTTTTGGTTGCCCCCTCCTATTCATTACAGGAGGATGTGGAGGCTTTGGGGAGGGTGCAGAAACAGTTTACCAGAATGATGTGGAGGAAGGAACTGCAGTTGCTGTCTTACACTGAAGATAGACACAAAAATGCTGGAGTAACTCAGCGGGGCAGGCAGCATCCCTGCAGAGAACCCACTCCTTCTATACAGAGATGCTGCCTGTCCCGCTGAGTTACTCCAGGAGTTTGTGTTTATCTTCATCAGAATGATGCCTAGATTAGAGGGTTTTAGCTACGGGGAGAGGCTGGACAGACTTGGATTGCGTTCTCAGGATTGACGGACGCTGAGGGGCGAGCTGATGGAAGTAAATAGAATTACCAGAGCCATAGATATTTTAGACAGTCCCAGGTTAGAAATGTCAAAGACCAGAGAGCATAGCATTATGAGAGGGGTAACGTTAAAAGGAGATGTGCAGGGCAGGTTTTTTACACAGAGGGTGGGGGGCGAATGGAATCCGCTGCCAGGAATGGTGGTGGAGGCAGATACGATAGTGGTATTTAAGAGGCTTTTAGATATGCATATGGATTGACGGAGAATGGAAAGGTATGGATCACGAGAGATCAGTCTGTCTTCCTGCTGAGTTTCGCAGTTTGCATCACTCATTATCACCTTCCCCACAGCCAACAATGGACCATTGTGGGCTCCACCTTTCCTTGATCATCGTTGCTGGCTTTGATCTGTTTTTTTGCGTGCCTTTCATTATTTGTTCTATGTGCCTTTTCACATCTCTCGGTTCTCTCACCACTGACTCTCAGTCTGAAGAAGAGTCTCGACCCGAAACGTCACCTATTCCTTTTCTCCAGAGATGCTGCCTGACCCGCTGAGTTACTCCAGCTTTCTGTGTCAATCATCAGTGTAAAATGGCATCCGCAGTTCCTTCCTACACATATTGTCTTAGAATCCTGTTGGGCACAGACATTGTGGGCAGAAGGGCCTGTTCCTGTGCCGTGCTGTTCTATGTTCTGTGTTCTGAAATTGTGGATTCACGCCCCATTCTGGAGTATGGAACCCCACACGACTACCTTATTGTGCTGAACAGTCAGTTGATGCAGTACAGCAGTGTTATGGAGTAATAGTCATGGAGTCAGCGTGAAAACAAGCCATGAAGCCCAATTTTCCCATGCCGACTAACATGCCCCATCTACACTAGTCCCACCTGCCCGTAGTTGGCCCATATCCCTCAAAACATATCCCATCCCATTATTCCCTTTATCCTATATCTGTACACTGTGGATGGCTTAATTGTAACCATGTACATAGTCTTTCCACTGACTGGATAGCACACACCATATAACCATATAACCATAAGACAATTACAGCAGAAACAGGCCATCTCGGCCCTACAAGTCCATGCCGAACAACTTTTTTTCCCTTAGTCCCACCTGCCTGCACTCATACCATAACCCTCCATTCCCTTCTCATCCATATGCCTATCCAATTTATTTTTAAATGATACCAACGAACCTGCCTCCACCACTTCCACTGGAAGCTCATTCCACACCGCTACCACTCTCTGAGTAAAGAAGTTCCCCCTCATGTTACTCCTAAGATTCTGTCCCTTAATTCTGAAGTCATGTCCTCTTGTTTGAATCTTCCCTATTCTCAAAGGGAAAAGCTTGTCTACATCAACTCTGTCTATCCCTCTCATCATTTTAAAGACCTCTATCAAGTCCCCCCTTAACCTTCTGCGTTCCAGAGAATAAAGACCTAACTTATTCAACCTATCTCTGTAACTTAGTTGTTGAAACCCAGGCAACATTCTAGTAAATCTCCTCTGTACTCTCTTTATTTTGTTGACATCCTTCCTATAATTGGGCGACCAAAATTGTACACCACACTCCAGATTTGGTCTCACCAATGCCTTGTACAATTTTTACATTACATTTAACATTACACCAACAAGCTTTTCACTGTAACTCAGTACATGTGCCAATAAACTAAACTAAACTAAACAACCTGTCCAAAAGTCTTGGAAACATTATAGAAACATAGAAAATAGGTGCAGGAGTAGGCCATTCGGCCCTTCGACCCTGCACCGCCATTCAATATGATCATGGCTGATCATCCAACTCAGTACCCTGTACCTGCCTTCTCTCCATACCCCCTGATACCTTTAGCCACAACGGCCACATCTAACTCCCTCTTAAATATAGCCAATGAACAGGCCTCAGCTACCTTCTGTGGCAGAGAATTCCAGAGATTCACCATTGTCTCCAGAGATGCTGCCGGTCCCACTGAGTTACTCCAGCATTTTGTGTCTATCTTCGTCTCTGTTCCCGTCAGCCGCTGTGTCGAATTGCTTCAGTTCATCCATGATATAGAACTTAATGGAAGCATGAAGAAAGATTCACCACTCTCTGTGTGAAAAATGTTTTTCTCATCTCGGTCCTAAGCGATTTCCTGATAGTACCTGACTCAGCTACCTCCTCTGGCAGCTCGTTCCATACACCCTTTGTGTAAAAAGGTTACACCTCAGGTAGCCTTTAAATCTTGACCCCCCCCCCCCCCCCCCCCCCCCCCCTCCCCCCCCCCCCCCCCCCCCCCCCCCCACCACCTCCCACCTTAAACCTATGTCCTCTGGTTTCCAATTCCCCTACTCTGAGCAAAAGACTGTGCATTTACCTTATCTATTCATCTCATGATCTTGTATGCGGTTGGCAGTGTCTTTGGATGCACTTTGCTACATGAAGTCCTGTGTGCCCGTCAGGTGGTTATACAGAAGCCCATGCATCTTTTCGGCTGAAGAGTGGGACCTGCAGAGGTCAACAGCACTGAAATAAGTGATCTTACAAAGTTCATAAGATTTAGGAGCAGAATTAGGCCATTCGGCCCATCGAGTCTACTCCACCATTCAATCATGGCTGATCTATCTTTCCCTCTCAAACCCATTCTCCTGCCTTCTCCCCATAACCCCTGACACCCTTACTAATCAAGAATCTGTCAACACCGCCTTAAAAATATCCATTGACTTGGCCTCCACAGCCGTCTGTGGCAATGAATTCCACAGATTCAGCAACCTCTGATTGAAGAAATTCCTCCTCCTCCTTTCTAAAGGTAAGTTAGTTGTTGCATTTCCTGCAACAATAATAAGTCAAAAATACCAAAACATGGATCAACCCGAAGCTTTGAAAATTACTTTTTTTCATCCCTAATATTCTTATTCAGAGTTTTTTTAAATGAATACAAAACCGAAAAACTGTGCAAATATTCCTCAGGCATTCTCAATAACTATACATTCATTAGTGTCATCGTTAGCCGTGTTCGCAGCTACGTTTAAACAATACAAAACACCTTTGCCGCTCACCGAGACCACACCTGGAGTATTGTGTGCAGTTTTGGTCACTCAATTTCAGGAAGGACATTCTTGCTATTGAGGGAGTGCAGCGTAGGTTTGCAAGGTTAATTCCTGGGATGGCGGGACTGTCATATGTTGATCGAATGGAGCGGCTGGGCTTGTACACTCTGGAATTTAGAAGCATGAGAATGGATCTTATTGAAACATATAAGATTATTCAGGGCTTGGAGACGCTAGAGGCGTGAAACATGGTCCCGATGTTGAGGGAGCCCAAAATCAGAGGCCACAGTTTAAGAATAAGGGGTAAGCCATTTAGAACAGAGATGAGGCCATTTTTTTTCACACGGAGATTTGTGAGTGTGGAATTCTCTGCCTCAGAGGGCGGTGGAGGCCAGTTCTCTGGATGCTTCCAAGAGAGAGCTAGATAGGGCTCTTAAAGATAATGGAGTCAGGGGATATGGGGAGAAGGCAGGAACGGGGTACTGATTGTGGATAATCAGCTATGATCGGATTGAATGGTGGTGCTGGCTCGAGGGGCTGAATGGCCTACTCCTGCACCTATTGTCTATGGCTGGAATAACACAGCGGGTCAGGCAGCATCTCTGGAGAAAAGGCATAGGTGACGTTTCAGGTCGAGACCCATCTTTAGGCCATTCTTGAGTCTGATGAAGGGTCTCAACCCGAAACGTCACCCCTTCCTTCTCCCCAGAGATGCTGCCTGACCCATAGAGTTACTCCAGCTTTTTGTATCCACCTTTGATGTAGCTATAAACCAGCATCTGCAGTTCCTACCTATACCTTTGCCACATATATATGGCCCCCTGGCATTATATCCCTTCCCTTGTTCGGGGGTGCCCCCATCGACTGTGACCCCCCTCCCGATGTCGAGCAGCGGAAAGTCCCGAGATGATGGCCCTCCCACAGTGGAAAGGACTGAAGAACAGCCAGTGTTTATTTCACATTAGAAAATGGCGCACCTTCCAATACGTGGGAGTGTATGAGACTGGCAATGGGAGCATGAACAGGGAGGTGTTCCATTTCTCAGCATTCCTCACCTGGATAAGTGCATTGCTCCCGCAGTCTGTCAGAGAAACAATGCTGCCCTGGCTGTTCTTTGGCCTTCGGCCAGAAATGTACAAGCAGGTGGCAAACACTTACAAACAGAGCGAGGAATGTGGCCCTTAGATCCGCGACTTCGGGGGTGAAACTAAATATCTGAGTGGGCTGGACCCCAGCTCGATCTCCACACCGGTCTCCTGGGATCCAGCCTGTCCAACACATTGCAACTTGCTATTTAATCTTTAGAACTGTATCCTGCAAAAATAAGACCACCTCTCTCTTCGCCACTGCCCCATGACTCGTTACACACATACACACCCGCAAAAACATACACACGTACCCACACACACACAAACATATGCACAAACACATACACACAGACAAATGCGTACACATGCACATGTCCACACACACACACACACACCCTCATACACACACATGTCCACACACACACACCCCATCCCCCCCACACACACACACACAAACACACACCCACGCACACACACACACACACACACACACACCCACACATGCACACCCACACACACACACACACACACACACACACACAAACACACACACACACCCACACACATACCCACATACACACACACACACACACACATACCTCCTCACACATACACACACAAACATACCCACAACACACACACACACACCCAACACACACACACACACAACACACACACGTACACACACACCATTAATAAAAACACACACACACTTATTTGTATGTTGTAAATGGTGAGGGTTTTGGTGTTACCAAGGATTGCAGTGAAAGTTATTTTTACTTGTTATATTGGGCCCCAACTGTGCAACCTCTTTGAACCTGTAAGATGAACCAGTATGAATGCAACTTAGTAAGATTACACCGGAGCAACTCATCTGGACGGTTTAACAATCCCCAGCTTCCTTTAATGATCTGACAACGCACTAAACAATCTGACATCAACACGAGGAAGGGAAACAATACGGGACTTTGCAACTGATGGCAGCTCCCAGCACCGTTTGTCAACGCGCGGCCCTTATTTCACTCGGAGAGCTGGGGCAGGAGATCAGAGTGCCGCTGGGTGCCTTGAAACAGTCAGAAGCCCCGGCTGTCTTGACCATTGCCATTCAACTCCACCTGAACCCTTCCAACCTCATCTACTGTATCCGCTGTTCCAGGTGTGGACTCCTCCTGTATATATCGGCGCCACCTGGGGTGGGAGATTGCAACCTTCACGTGGTCCGCCCTGTTTCGACTAATGCAATCAACCCGGCGTGCACAATCAAATAAGATCAAATAGAACACGTTGTGTGACAACTTTAGGCTGTGCAAGCCATACGTAAGAAGAAGAAGAAGAAGAAGAAGGCGCCACCAAGAACAGGCTCGGCGATTGTTTCGCTGAACACCTCCGCTCATTCCGCCAAGTCCTGCCTAATCTGTCGGCTGCTAAACACTTTAACTTCCCCTCCCATTCCCACATTGACCTTTCTGTCCTGGGCCTCCTCCACTGTCAAAGCGAGGCCCAGTGCAAATTGGAGGAACAGCACCTCATATTTTGCTTGGGCAACTTACAACCCAATGGTATGAACATTGAGTTTAAGAAGGAACTGCAGGTGCTGGAAAATCGAAGGTACACAAAAAAAGCTGGAGAAACTCAGCGGGTGCAGCAGCATCTATGGAGCGAAGGAAATAGACAATGTTTCGGGCTGAAACCCATCTTCAGATCTGAACATTGACTTCTCTAACTTCAAATAACCCTTGCTTTCCCTCTCTCTCCATCCCTCCCCCTTCCTAGTTCTCCAACCAGTCTGGCTGTCCCCTCTGATTAAATGTATCCCTGTCTGCTTCGTTGTCACCTTCCCCTAGCTAACAATGATCTATTTGATGTCTCATTTTCACACCTTACCCTTCCTTATCTCTGTGTCTCCCTCTCCCCCTGATGCTCAGTCTGAAGGAGGGTCTCCACCCGAAACGTCACCCATTCCTTTTCTCCAGAGATGCTGCCTGTCCCGCTGAGTTTAACACCAGCATTTTTTTGTGTCTATCTTCGCCTTGAACCTAATGTTACTCTCAGAAACAGGGGAGGCAGTCACACCTGCAACTTGCCACCCGCCGAAGCCCTCTGTAAACTTGGCTTTTAACCAAAGAAGCAAAGAAATATACATATATATATATTATGTTACATCGCCGAGCCCAATATATAATTTGCTTTGATGTTGCTCACTTTTGACAAAGGGGTTACATTAACTTTCCTGAGTGAAATCTTGATAATGTCGTCTCTTTTGTAATCTGTGATGAATGTTTGATTCAGTGTTGCGTTTGACTGAATATTGCCTGCTACCTAACCGTTCCACGTTGAGCTGCAACACAGGGATGAAATATGACAGGTTTTTTTTCTCCCCCCCTTAAAGAAACGGCGAAGCTAAATAATTCACAATTAATAAATCAGTTGGGAATTAACCAGAGTCTCGCTGAAGCGCAGAACAAACACATTTTATTTCAAACGGGCAACGTGTAAGCAACTCTTGTTTACGGAGATTGCCGGGCGAAAATAGAGAGACATGCTTCTGTTAAAGTCTGATGGATGTGAATGTGATGCGGGCTTTAAATGGGTTTCTGTCTTCAGGTAACATCAAAGGGGTTAGCGTGTTCCCAAGAGAGCGGGTGATGCATTCTCGCCCTAATGGCATCTGGACCTGCCATTGTTTTTAATCTAATTTATCATTTCCTCAGACACACGCTGTCAAACGCGCCTCCATGTTCATTAGATTACAGGGCGCGGATAAAGGACCCTCTGATTGAGATCTGACTGTATAACACGTCTGATGTACACGACGTTTAATTTAGTCTTCGAACGACTGCTGTGAAGTCAAGTTAATCACAGTGTTAAGGGAAAAGCTATTTGCAATACAAATAACCAACACATGACGTTATTTGTCAAGGTAGGCTCGGTTGTTATTGGATCCGCAGTTTTAGGACCGTTTAGCAGGACATTCTAATACTTAGAGAAGTTTGTACTCGCTAGAATTTAGAAGATTGAGGGGGGGGATCTTATAGAAACTTACAAAATTCTTGAGCGGTTGGACAGGCTAGATGCAGGAAGATTGTTCCCGATGTTGGGGAAGTCCAGAACAAGGGGTCACAGTTTAAGGATAAGGGGGAAGTCTTTTAGGACCGGGATGAGAGAAATATTTTTCACACAGAGAGTGGTGAATCTCTGGAATTCTCTGCCACAGAAGGTAGTTGAGGCCAGTTCATTGGCTATATTTAAGAGGGAGTTAGATGTGGCCCTTGTGGCTAAAGGGATCAGGGGGTATGGAGAGAAGGCAGGTACAAGGATACTGAGTTGGATGATCAGCCATGATCATATTGAATGGCGGTGCAGGCTCGAAGGGCCAAATGGCCTATTCCTGCACCTGTTTTCTATGGTTCTATAAGACACAAAATGCTGGAGTAACTCAGCCAGCGGGTCAGCTAGCATCTCTGGAGAAAAGGGAATAGGTGACGTTCCGGGTCGAGACCCTTCTTCAGACTGAGAGTTGGGGAAAGGGAAAGGAGAGATATAGATGGTGATGCAGGGATATAGAACTAATGAAAGTAGACTAAAATGCTGGAGAAACTCAGCGGGTCAGGCAGCATCTATGGAGCGAAGGAATAGGTGACGTTTCAGGTCGAGACCCTTCTTCAGACGTTTCAGGTCTCGGCCCGAAACTTCACACATTCCTTCGCTCCATAGATGCTGCCTCACCCGCTGAGTTTCTCCGGCATTTTTGTCTACCTTCGATTTTTCCAGCATCTGCAGTTCCTTCTTAAACATTCTTAGAACTCATGAACGAAAGGTATACAAAAAAAGTAACGATGATCAAGGAAACAGGCCATTGTTAACTGTTAGGTGAGAATGAGTTACAGACAATGAGACTCAACAAGACGGCATTGAAGCTGGTATGTCTTAGGTGGGGGAGGGATGGAGAGAGAGGGAATGCAGGGGTTACTTGAAGTTAAAGATATCAATATATTTATACCATTGGGTTTGTAAGCTGCCCAAGCGAAATAAGAAATACTGAAGACATAGAGATATGGAAGTCTGAAGAAGGGTTTCGGCCCGAAACGTTGCCTATTTCCTTCGCTCCATAGATGCTGCTGCACCCGCTGAGTTTCTCCAGCATTTTTGTGACCTTAGAGATATGGAGGGTAAGGTGTAAAAACACAGGTCAAAGGGGGGGGAGGGGGGGGGGACGGGGGGACAGGGAACATTTTCACACCTTACCCTTCCATATCTCTATGTCTCCTTCTACCTCTGCCCTGACTCTCAAAGATGCTGCCTATCCTGCTGAGTTAATCCAGCATTTTGTGTCTACCTTCGGTGTAAACCAGCATCTGCAGTTCCTTCCTACACTCATTTTATGTACTAATTTTATCTAATTCCTACTAAATGTTATCCTTTGTTGTCACCTCCCAGCTAACAATGATCTATTCTACATTTTCGTGATCTGCATCACCTTTGATGTCTCGTTTTCACACTTTACCGTTCTTTATCTATGTGCCTCCCTCTCCCCTGACTTTCAGTCTGAAGAAGGAATAGGTGGATGTTTCTGGTCGAGACCCTTCTTCGGACAGAGTCTGGGGAGAGGAAAACAAAAGGTATTCTATGGTGTATTCAGAAATTGGATAAAGTCATTGGAGGTAGGCCAAATTTCCCGAAGAACCTTGACCCCGAAACGTCACCTACACCTTTTCTACAGAGATGTTGCCTGACCCGCTGTTACTCCAGCTTTTTGTGTCTATCTTTGATTTTATTTAATTATCGGACGTTGCTTTAGGAAGGAGATGAGAAGGTATTTATTTAGTCAGAAGGTGGTGAATCTGTGGAATTCTTTGCCACAGGAGGCTATGAAGGACAAGTCAATGGATTAAGAAATGTCGGTCAGAAGTCTGTCACCTGCGATGGAGATAGTGAGGTCAAGGAATGGTAGGGAAGTGTCGTAAATGGTCCAGGTGTATTTGAGTGCCGGATGGAAGTTAGTGGTGAAGCGGATGAAGTCAGTCAGTTGTGTGTAAGATGGGTTTCGGCCCGAAACGTTGCCTATTTCCTTTGCTCCATAGATGCTGCTGCACCCGCTGAGTTTCTCCAGCATTTTTGTGTAACCAAAAGCAAAAATATATAGATTCTTGATTAGTGCGGGTGTCAGGGGTTATGGGGAGAAGGCGGGAGAATGGGGTTAGCAGGGAGAGATAGATCAGCCATGATTGAATGGCAGAGTAGACTTGATGGGCCGAATGGCCTAATTCTGCTTCTATCACTTCTGACCTAAATGGTCTGGCATCCATTCGGTGATGTCCCATTGTAAGACTTAAAACAAAGAGGACAAAAACAAAACCAGTCAAAGACAGGGCCACACAAAACAACATTCTGGCCATTAGATTGGACACATCATTAGATCCAAGTCAGTCCAAGCCGCTGAAGGATGTTCACCAGACGCCGATGATCCAGCTTCGCGGCAGAGGGCCTGAAAACACCGGGTTGGCTGAAGAGGCCAGATATAGGCCCCGACCTCGGGTGGACTATGAGGGGGAGAACTGGATATTTTTTTTGCCTTCCCTCACAGTGAATTCTGCTGTGGGGGGACGTTTCATGTTGATTTCTATAGTGTACTGTTCTGTGTCTTTTTTTTCTTTTTCTCTTTTTTGTTTTGTATGGATTTATTGACATTTGATCTGTTCAATTAATTTAATCAATCTCTGTAAAGCACTTTGGTTCAAATACTGGTTTTGTTGAAAAGTGCTATATAAATAAACATTATTATTATTATTATTATTATTATCATTTGGTTTAGCTTTAGTTTAGAAATACAGCATGGAAAAAGGCCCTTCGGCCCACCAAGTCCAAGTCGACCAACGATCACCCGTACACTAATTCTATCTTGCTGTATTCTGTTGCTGAGAGAATGGAGTATGCACTAATTCTATGCTGAGAGAATGGAGCGGCTGGGCTTGTGCACTCTGGAGTTTAGAAGGATGAGAGGGCATCTCATTGAAACATATAAGATTGTTAAGGGTTTGGACACACTAGAGGCAGGAAACATGTTCCCGATGTTGGGGGAGTCCAGAACCAGGGCCCACAGTTTAAGAATAAGGGGTAAGCCATTTAGAACGGAGACGAGGAAACACTTTTTCTCTCAGAGAGTTGTGAGTCTGTGGAATTCTCTGCCCCAGAGGGTGGTGGAGGCAGGTTCTCTGGATGCTTTCAAGAGAGAGCTAGATAGGGCTCTTAAAAATAGCGGAATCAGGGGATATGGGGAGAAGGCAGGAACTAGTGGTACTGATTGGGGATGATCTGCCTTGGTCACATTGAATGGCGGCGCTGATTCGAAGGGCCGAATGGCCTACTCCTGCACCTATTGTCTATTGTGTATTGCCTTACACACTAGCGACAATTTACAGAAGACAATTAACCTACAAACCTACGGAAGACACAAAAAGCTGGAGTAACTCAGCGGGTCAGGCAGCATCTCTGGAGAAAATGGATGGGCGACGTTTTGGGTCGAGAAACCCCTTCAGACTGAGAGTCAAGGGAACGGGAAATCTACAAACCTATGTGTTCAAGAAGGAATTGCAGATGCTGGAATATCGAAGGTACACAAAATGCTGGAGAAACTCAGCGGGTGCAGCAGCATCTATGGAGCGAAGCAAATAGGCAACGTTTCTACAGGGAGGGAACCGGAGCACCCGGAGAACACCTTCGCGGTCACCGGGACAACTTAAAAACTCATGAACAGACAGCACCCGTGGTCAGGATCGAACCCGGGTCTCCGGTGCTGTGTAAGGCAGTAACTCTCCCGCTTCGCCGCCTGTGTTATTTATATGTTTGCACTCGATTTGTCGAGCACATCCTCTTATCGTCGATGCGACATATTCGGGAGAAGTTGCATCTCTCTCCAATTCAGGGGTGTGTGCCAGGTCTGGGGGCTAATTAATGAACTGGGGTTGGAGTGAGACAACACTCACTCGATCACCGGTAGACACTGCGGCATGTCGGTTGCGCCTTCTTAATGAACTTTCCCCCCGCACAGTCAGACTGCGAGAAATTAAAAAAAAACCCTCGCGATTTTGGAAGCGGCCCAAAAAAGGAATAATTTATATAAAACAGATGCTCCGGAGTGCGTTAATAGGCTCTAGCGCAATCTGGGTGAGCAATTGATATCTTTCTTGTGGTTCGTGGCTCCGTCAGTTGTGCTACAATACACAATGCAGCGCGTTCACATCACAGGCATCTGTTTTTGTGCAACTGAACCGAGTCAAAAATCCGCTCACGGCCCATTCTGTGCAGAGACCCCACCAAATGCTGGAGTAACTCAGCGGGACAGGCAGCGTCTCTGGTTGAAATGGAATGGGTGAAGTTTCGGGTCGAGACCCTTCTTCGAAAAGAGGTGCCATTCGGCCCGTCGAGCCAGCACCGCCATTCAATGTGATCATGGCCGATCATCCAACATCAGTACCCCAGTTCCTGCCTTCTCCCCCCCATATCCCTTGATTCCGTTAGCCCTTCCAGTCTGAAGAAGGGGTTCGGGCCCGAAACGTTGCCTATCCCCTTCGCTCCATAGATGCTGCTGCACCCGCTGAGTTTCTCCAGCATTTTTTTATACCTTGGATTTTCCAGCATCTGCAGTTCCTTCTTAAACACTTCTGCCCTTCCAGCTATATCTAACGCTCTTCAGAGGGGGAGTTGAGAGAGGGAGACACAGTGATGTGGTGTGAAAACGAGAGATCAAAGAAGGAAGTGGGATCATTTCCAATTGATCTTCCTTTTCCTTGAGCTGTGACCCCTTTGATGTCTCGTTTTCACACCATACCCTTCCATATCTCTGGTTTCCCTCTCCCCTGACTCTCAGTCGTTTTAAGATAATAAGATAATAAGATTTAATAGGAATCTGAGGGGTAATTTTTTCACACAAAGGGTGGTGGTTTTATGGGACAAGCTGCTGACAGAGGTAGTTGAGGCTGGGACTATTCCATCATTTAAGAAGTAGTTAGACAGGTACATGGATTAGATTTGGAGGGATATGGACCAGGTGGGACTAGTGTAGATGCAACATGTTGGCCGATGTGGGTAAAGTTGGGCCGAAGGGCCTGTTTCCACACGGTATCACTCTATGACTCCAAGGGTCTTGACCCGAAACATCACCCATTCCTTCTCTCCGGAGATGCTGCCTGTCCCGCTGAGTTACTCCAGCATTTCGAGTCTATCCGGTGTAAACCAGCATCTGCGGTGGCGCATTCCTAGAAGGAATGGGCAATGTTTCGGGCCGAGACCCTTCGTCAGACTGAGAGTCAGGGGAGAGGGAAAGGAGAGATATGGAAGGGTAAGGTGTGAAATCGAGAAATCAAAGGGGAAATGTAGAACAGATCAATGTTAGATGGGAAAGGTGACAACGAGACACACACAGTAAAATTTTAATCAGGACAGGCAAACATCCGGGTGCATAGGGCATGTATTAGAAGGGCAATAAGTCACCAGATCCCCAGATTCCCCCCTTTGTTTTTAATTAATTTATAGTCAAGAGTGTTTAAATGTCATATGGGTCGATAAATTCTTACTGGCAGCAGTTTAACAATCATGTAAGTAAGAATTTAAGGGTGGTATGGTGGCGCAGCTGGTAGAGCTACTACCTCACAATGCAAGAGACCCTGCAGGGTTCCATCCTGACCTCAGGGTGCTGTCTGTGTGGAGTTTGCATGTTCTCCCTGTGACTGTGTGGGTTTCCTCCGGGTGCTCCGGTTTCAATCTACATCCAAAAGACGTGCGGGCCTGTAGGTTAATATCCTTACAGGGAAGTTTGCAAAGGTTTTAAACTGACTGATTTGGTGGGAGGGATGAGTGGGTGGCCAGAATGATAGTGGTATAGCAGGTGGGAAGATAAAATGTGGAGATGAGATGAGAAGAACTTTTTTCACACAGAGAGTGGTGAATCTCTGGAACTCTCTGCCACAGAGGTTAGTCGAGGCCAGTTCATTGGCTATATTTAAGAGGGAGTTAGATGTGGCCCTTGTGGCTAAGGGGATCAGAGGGTATGGGGAGAAGGTAGGTATGGGATACTGAGTTGGATGATCAGCCATGATCATATTGAATGGCGGTGCAGGCTCGAAGGGCCGAATAGCCTACTCCTGCACCTAATTTCTAAGTTTCTATGTTTAGGGCAGTGCAGACAGGGCCGTTAGCAGGCTTGGGAGAGCTGGCGAGCTTTATTGCAAGGATAGACGAAAAATACTGGAGCAACTATGCGGGACAGGCAGCATCCCTGGAGAGAAGGAATGGGTGACGTTTCGGGTCAAGACTCTTCTTCAGATTGAGAGTCAGGGGAAAAGTAGTCTAAAGATATGGAGGGGTAAGATGTGAAAACAACAGGTCAAAGCAGACATGCCTCATGTAGGACAGATGATCTTGGAGCACCCAGATCGACCTACCCTATCTATGCCTAGAAAAAGTTCTGACTGTCTACCCTATCTATGCCTGAAGAGATTCTGACTGTCTTCTCTATCCATGTCTAAAAAAGGTTCTGACTATCTGCCAGATCTATTTAATATGGAGACTGGAATGAGAAACTATGCGGAAAAGCAGTCAATATGAAGGTCAGGACGGTTCGGACCCGAAGTGTCACCCATTCCTTCTCTGCAGAGATGCTGCCTGTCCCTGTGAGTTACTCCAGCACTATCTGAAGGTAGACAAAAATGCTGGAGAAACTCAGCGGGTGAGGCAGATTCTATGGAGCGAAGGAATAGGTGATGTTTCGGGTCGAGACCCTTCTTCAGACTTGCATCTGCAGTTCTTTCTTAAACATTGTGTCTATCTGAAGGTCACTTCTGTTGTGCACACAGACACACATAGTCACACAGTCTCTCTCACACACATATACAACACTGTCTCGCTGTCACACTCTCTCTCGCACACACACACACACACAGCTGATGAACAGGCACAGCTGTCACATACTCGAGCACGCAGAATCACACACACACACACACACACACACACACACTCACACACACACACACACACACACACACGCAGAGCCACACAGTAGGAGAGCAGCTATAATGAGGGTTTAGTAGCTTTCGTGGTATTTCTAATTTTCGATAGTCCTAAGTACCACTTGAGCCAAATAACACAACTAAATCTAAGCAAAGTACGGAGTATTTCTTTCCTTGTAAAAATATACAGAATTTCTGCCTCACTCAAAGTGACTACTGTCATCTAAATGAGCACTGCCAAGCTCCAAGTGCGTTTAGCAGCCCGACCTGACCACGTACTCTACTGATTTTTAAATCATCCTCCCCTGATTTATTACTGTATTTCGAATAGATGATTATTTTCCAACAGTCTCCGAATAACGGGTATTCCAATCCAAAAATAAGAAGGCATCAGTGTGTCCAGTGGGCAGTGAAACCTCTGAAATCTACATATACCCAAAGGGTATTGGTATCGGTAACTCTGGTGCTAAATCAGTACGACAGGGCAAAACACACAGGGCTGGAGGAACTTCAAGTCTGAAGAAGGTTCCTGGCCAAAACATAATAGAGTCATAGAGTCTTACGTAGAGTGGAACCAGACCCTTCGGCCCAACTTGCCCACACCCGCCAACAGTCTCACCTCCCTGCATTTGGCCCATTCCCCTCTAAACCTGTCCTATCTATGTACCTGTTCAAATGTACCTGTTAAACGTTGCGATAGTACCTGCGCAAGTAAGCAAGCGTAAAACAACGGTTCATTTGACTGGTTACAGAATGGGGCAAGAGGGTATCGACAGGGTGAGTATTTCCTACGATTTGTAAAAATGAATGGTGAATGAAGAAAAACATTTTTGCACCCAGAGAGTTGTGAATCTGTGGAATTATCTGCCACAGAAGACAGTGGAGGCCAATTAGAAACATAGAAACATAGAAATTAGGTGCAGGAGTAGGCCATTCGGCCCTTCGAGCCTGCACCGCCATTCAATATGATCATGGCTGATCATCCAACTCAGTATCCCGTACCTGCCTTCTCTCCATACCCCCTGATCCCCCTTAGCCACAAGGGCCACATCTAACTCCCTCTTAAATATAGCCAATGAACTGGCCTCAACTACCCTCTGTGGCAGAGAGTTCCAGAGATTCACCACTCTCTGTGTGAAAAAAGTTCTTCTCATCTCGGTTTTAAAGGATTTCCCCCTTATCCTTAAGCTGTGACCCCTTGTCCTGGACTTCCCTAACATCGGGAACAATCTTCCTGCATCTAGCCTGTCCAACCCCTTAAGAATTTTGTAAGTTTCTATAAGATCCCCTCTCAATCTTCTAAATTCTAGAGAGTATAAACCAAGTCTATCCAGTCTTCACTGGATGTTTTCAAGAGAGAGTAAAGGGCCTGTCCCACGAGCATGTGACCTGCATGCAGCAAGCGCGACCAAACCGGAAGCGGGGGCCGCGCGGAGATCGAGTGAGTGACGTGAAGTTCGAGCGGTGTCCGCGGGAGGTTGGCACGTGACGTACGGCGTCAAGACCATGCGTATTGCGTCGAGACGCTGCGCACGCCCGTCGAGGCGGTGCATACGGCATCGAGGCGGCTGTAGGCAGGCAGGTCTTTACCGCACGGAATTTTTGAACACGGTCAGTTTTTCGGAGCCCCGCGCGATGTCGGGACCAGCTCCATACGGCTCCGGCGATCGAAGTGGGACCGGCCCCGTGAAGCCGTACTGCTCAAGTGACCATGTTAGATCCCGCTTGACGCATGGAGTCGCATGCTCGTGGGACAGGCTCTTTTAGATTTAGCTCTTAGGGCTAATGGAATCAAGGTGATTCAATATGGGGGAAAAGCAGGAATGGGGTACTGATTTTGGATGGTCAGCCATGATCATATTCATGTGAAGGGCCGATTGGCCTACCCCTGCATCTATTTTCTATGTTTCTATGATCTGATTCACCGATCTAATAACCATGGTGCCCTTGACAAGGCAGATGATGGACAAACATCCTCCCCACCCAAACAAAACAATGCATCATCATCTCAGGATTATGTGTTAATCATCCAAGATGAAAACAAGGACAAACATTCTTCACTCAAATGGGTGTGAATCTTTCAAATTCTCCAGAGAGTAATCACCACTCAGTCCTTGAGTCTAATCAAGATGGATGGCAATAGAATTTGGGCGTTAACTTCATTAGGGGAAGTGGGGATACTGCAGTTAAGGTTGAGTAACATAGAAACATAGAAAGTAGATGCAGGAGTAGGCCATTTGGCCCTTCGAGCCAGCACCGCCATTCAATATGATCATGGCTGATCATCTAGAATCAGTACCCCGTTCCTGCTTTTCCCCTGTATCCCTTGATTCTGTTAGTTCTACGAGCTATATCTAACTCTCTCTTGAATACCTCTACGTCTTGAGTAGATGTAGATATCAGTCATGAAGCCTGAAGAAGGATTTCGGCCCGAAACGTTGCCTATTTCCTTCGCTCCATAGATGCTGCTGCCCCCGCTGAGTTTCTCCAGCACTTTTGTCTACCTTCGATTTTCCAGCATCTGCAGTTCCTTCTTAAACACCAGATATCAGTCATGATGCGTGGAGGGAGGAACTGCAGACACTGGTTTACACTGAAGATAGACGCAAAATACTGGAGTAACTTGGCCTTACAGGCAGCATCTCTGGATGGAAGGAATGGGTGACGTTTCGGGTTGAGACCCTTGTTCATGATGTTATGGAATGGTAGGGTGAGGCCAATGGATCCAACACCTCCCCCTGCTACAGTTTGTTACACTCTTACATTGAAATTCATCAACTACCATCTTCCATGTGCAATGCCTGCGAGCATGAACTAATCGCCTACACTGTTCATTTTCTATTGTTACTTGAGTCATTGTCAGTTTTTACTGTGCAATGCTTAATTGGTAACCACTTATGATTTAATCTTTACAGTGAAAAATATAGGGAATGAATAGATTTCTTCTGCATGAATATTCATAACCATGTTGAAAATTATTCTGCTTTTTGATATCATTTTAGTAAAATGTTTACCTAAAGTATTAGGGGAGGCACGGTGGTGCATTTGTTCTGGCCTTTTCTTACCTCCGGTTCCCTTCCCTCTACTTTCAGTCTGAAGAACCAAAATGTCACCCATCCTTTCTTTCTCCAGAGGTGTTGCCTGACTCATTGAGTTTCTCCAGCACTTTGTGCCTATCTTCGGTACAAACCAGCATGTGCAGTTCATAAGTTGCAGGAGCGGAATTAGGCCATTTGGCCCATCAAGTCTGCTCTGCCATTCAATCATGGCGGACCTACCTTTTCCTCTCAACCCCAGTCCTGCCTTCCCCCCATAACCTTGGCACCCTTATGTCCCATTTAGGAAACCTGAACGGAAACCTCTGGGGACTTTGCGCCCCACCAAAGGTTTCCATGCGGTTCCCGGAGGTTTTTGTCAGTCTCCCTACCTGCTTCCACTACCTGCAACCTCCGGAAACCACCTGCAACCTCCGGGAACTGCACGGAAACCTTGCGTGCGGCGCAAAGTCTCCAGAGGTTCCCGTTCAGGTTTCCTAAGTGGGACAGGGGCATAACTAATCAAGAGTCTATCACCTTAAAAAAAATCCATTGACTTGGCCTTCCGGGGCAAGGAATTCCACAGATTCACCACCCTCTGGCGAAAGAAATTCATCCTCATCTCCTTTGAGGCTCGAAGGGCCAAAGGGCCAAATGGCCTACTCCTGCACCTATTTTCTGTGTTTCTATGTTTCTATGTTTCTAAAGGTATGGTTTTATTCTGTGAAAGGACCTTTCGACATTTTTTCCAGTGGGATTGGAAGCATCGCGTTACAGCTAATTAGGTTGCCTGTTACATATCTGGTTACTACTGCTTGGGGGTGGGGGGGAGAAATAGGTAGTCTTTCAGTCAATCACGTAGACTCATAGAGTCTTGCATCATGAAAACAGGCACTTCGACCCAATTTGCCAACATATCCCATCTAAACTAGTCCAACCTTCCTACATTTGGCCCATATCCCTCTAAACCTGCCCTATCTACGTACCTGCCTAAATGTTTCTTAAATGTTGCGATAGTACCTGCCTCAACTACCTCCTCTGGAACTCATTCCATACACCCACCGCCCTTTACGTGAAAAAGTTGCCCCTCAGATTCTTATTAAGTTTTTCCTCCCTCACCTTAACCCTATGTCCTCTGGTTCTCGATTCCCCTACTCCAGGCAAGAGGCTCTGTGCATCTACCCAATCTATTTTGTACACGATAAGATCACCACTCAGGTAGACAAAAGTGCTGGAGAAACTCAGCGGGTGCAGCAGTATCTATGGAGCGAAGGAAATAGGCAACGTTTCGTGCCGAAACCCGGGTTTGAAGAAAGGTCTTGGCCCGAAACATTGCCTATTTCCTGAGCTCTATAGATGCTGCTGCACCCGCTGAGTTTCTCCAGCACTTTTGTCTACCTTCGATTTTCCAGCATCTTAAACAAGATCACCCCTCATCCTCCTGCGCTCCAAGGAATAGAGTCGTAGCCTGCTCAACCTCTACCTTTAGCTCACACCCTCGTGTCCTGTTCAGTTCAGTTTTGTTTATTGATGAAAAGTTACTCAACCTCTCCCTGTAGCTCAGGTCCTCGAGTCCTGGCAGCATCCCGGTAAATCTCCTCGACACCCTTTCCAGCCTGACAACATCTTTCCTGTAACACGGTGCCCAGAACTGAACACAATAATCTAAAAATGGACACAAAAAGCTGGAGTAACTCAGCGGGACAGGCAGCATGTTTAAGAAGGAACTGCAGATGCGGGAAAATTGAAGGTGCTGGAGAAATTCAACGGGTGAGGCAGCATCGATGGAGCGAAGGAAATATGCAATGTTTCGGGCCGAAACCCTTCATCAGACTGATGTGAGGGTGGGGAGGGGGGTGGGGGCTGGAAGAAGAAAGGAATAGGTGGAGCCAATGGGCTGATGGAGAGCTGTGAAGGGGAGGAGAAAGTAAGGACTACCTGAAATTAGAGAAGTCAATGTTCATACCGCTGGGGTGCAAACTGCCCAAGCGAAATATGAGGTGCTGCTCCTCCATTTTACGGTGGTCCTCACTCTGGCCATGGAGGAGGCCCAGGACAGAAAGGTCGGATTCGGAATGGGAGGGGGAGTTGAAGTGCTGAGCCACCGGGAGATCAGGTTGGTTATTGCGAACCGAGAGGAGGAGTTCGGCGAAGCGAATGCCAAGCCTACGCGATGTAGAGCAGTTGACACCTAGAACAGCGGATGCAATAGATGAGGTTGGAGGTGGTGCAGGTGAACCTCTGCCACACCTGGAAAGACTGCTTGGGTCCTTGGATTGAGTCAAGGGGGGAGGCAAAGCGACAAGTGTAGCATTTCTTGCGGTTTCAAGGGAAAGTGCCCGGAGAGGAGGTGGTTCGGGTGGGAAGGGACAAATTGACCAGGGCAGCATCTCTGGAGAGAAGTTTCGGATCGAGACACTTCTTCAGACTGGTTAGGGATAAGGGAAACGAGAGATATAGACGGTGATGTAGAGAGAGAAAGGAAGAATGAATAAAAGATATGCAAAAAAAGTGTCAATGATAAAGGAAACAGGCCATTGTTAGTGTTTAAGAGGGAACTGCAGATGCTGGAGAATCGAAGGTTACACAAAAAAGCTGGAGAAACTCAGCGGGTGCAGCAGCATCAATGGAGCGAAGGAAATAGGCAACGTTTCGGGCCGAGACGTTGCCTATTTCCTTCGCTCCATAGATGCTGCTGCACCCGCTGAGTTTCTCCAGCTTTTTTGTGTAACCAGGCCATTGTTAGTTGTTTGTTAGGTAAAGAAGAGAAGCCCAGTGCGTCTTATGAAAGTGCATCACGGACTAGGAGTTTGCTGTAGAGCAGGCGGCAGCTCTCAGCTTGCGATACACCCCGAGTGAGTTATTGGCCATAATTCATGAAAAGGTAAATATAACTGGAATGGCACGGTGGGAAACTCCACGTGGAGGCCTGGAGATTTATGAGGGAAACGCTGTAATCGCTCACAGCCCGGTCATTATCCCATCACCGTCGTTCATGCATCGTCGAGGCTGATTGGCATCAGAGGATGCTACCGATTTGCAAAGAGATTTACAAGGAGGCAGCGGGGATGGATGGATGGCTCGTTGTACAACAGAGTGGGCCTCGTTGCAAGAAAAGCCACACTGCCTATATAAAAAAAAAATCCTACTACACCCGCGAACTGGACTTGGAGATTGGCAGGGTTAACGAGGGTGCTAATGAGTGACAACGTGTGGTAATGATCCAAGGCTTCTGGCGTGCGTTATGCTTGGCTCAGCGTCTCGCTTCCCAAACTGGACGCGGTGGGTTCCCCGCCAGGAAGAGCGCCGGGAACCGACCAAAAGGGGGCGGGCGGACGAGGGATAATATCAGCGTTAATGCCCCTCGAATCTAAAATCACCACCTTGCATTATTGCCAGCCGGGCTGTAAAAGAGTCAGTGTGCAGGAAGGAATTGCAAGATGCTGGTTTAAACCGAAGATATAAAGGCAAGCAAAAGTGCTGGAGGAACTCAGCGGGAGAGGCGGCGTCTCTGGAGAGAAGGAATGGGTGACACTTCTTCACACTGGAAGCCACGAGAAAAGGAAACAGGAGATACAGACAGAGTATCGCGTAGAGAGATGCAGAACAGGGAATGCAAGACATGCAACAAAAAAACCTAACCTAAAGGAAACGGGTCATTATAGAGCAACTCCGCCAAGGCTAAAGTTCTAATGCTGTAAAAGAGACAAACTCTTGATTAGAAGGTACACAAAATTGCTGGAGAAACTCAGCGGGTGCAGCAGCATCTATGGAGCGAAGGAAATAGGCGACGTTTCGGGCCGAAACCCTTCTTCAGACTGATCAAACTCTTGATTAGAACGGGTGTCAAGGGCTATGGGGAGAAGGCAGGAGAATGGAATTAGGGGGCAGATTGAATGGCGGAGTAGACTCGATGGGCCGAACGGCCTAATTCTACCCCTATCATTTGGCGACCAGGGAAGGCCGGTGCTTGTGTGTGGTGTGGTGCTAACATGGACTTCCAGAATCTCTCTCCCTCTCTTCCAAAATCTCAGGTGTTCGTTCCAAGCTCGCCTTTATTTGGAAAAACCTCTTCGGGAAGCTCCTCGCTATCAATGGACTATTGTCTCGCCTTTCCCCCGCTGACTCGCAGCAGACTGTTGCATTTTTTTTTCTAATTTGTTCTCATATTCCACCCAGAGCAAGCCCATTCACCGAAAAATGAATGATGTGAATAATACCATTTTTTTTTCCACAATGGAGTAATTAATTTGTTCCAACTATTAAAACAAGGGAGAATTATGGAGTGAGTTTCACTGGAAACCTCGGAGGAGTCCCCGATTGTTTGTTCTTTAATGAGCTTTTGGTAAATGGCTGGGAAATATTGCATTTTATTCCCTCTCTCTCGCTCTCTCTGTAATATGATGGAGGAACAGTCCTCGGAATCCTCCAGCGAAAAGCGAGAACAGTTTCCAGGGACTTCTGGACATTATTTGTAGGCGCTTTGAACGTTTTCTCCAAGAGTGAAGTAGATTAAGGTTGGAGCAACATGCAAATGCTACACAAGGCCGTGATGTGGATGAAGCAGGTAGAATCTAATGAGCAACCGTGTGATAAATTTCATAATTATTCTACCCCACTGCTTAGAGAAAATTCATCAGTCAACGCAAATTAGTTCAGATTCATTAGTATAAGAAATCCAGCGAGCGCATATACTTTATTAGTTTCTTACACCAATAGGTTTAATTGGCTACATATTTCACACTACACAGTTCCTTCAACTTGGTCTTAAGAAAGTGACTGCCTGGCGTCGCTTATTTACGGTTACAGGCGAGCAGAGGCCGAGTTAACCGCGAGTTCCCATCAGATCTTCCCTCTCTGCCTCGGAGTTGGACAAATGTTGTCTTCAGTATTTCTCTCTCTCCCTCTTTAATCCTTCTTAATTCGGCTGGGCCTCACGCCAACCAGTGTCATGTATTGTTACAAGCGCCCCAAACAACGTTGATTCAGAACAGGTACACACTCACACACACTCACACACACACACACTCACACACACACACACACACACACACACACACACACACTCACACACCCACACACACACACACACTCACCCACACACACCCACACACTTGCACACACACACAAACACACTCGCACACACACACACACACACACACACACACACACACACACACACACACACACACACACACACACACACACACACACACACACACACACACACACACACACACACACACACACACACACACACTCACACACACTCACACACACACACACACACACACACACACACACACACACACACACACACTCACACACACTCACACACACACACCCACATTCACACACACTCACACACACACACACTCACACACACACACACACACACACACATTCACACACACACACACAGAGCTTTTGCTGACACACAACACACTCACACACACACACCACACACACCCCTCTCACCCACACACACACACACTCACCCACACACACCCACTCACACACACACACACACACACTCGCACACACTCGCACACACTCACGCACACACACACACACACACACCCACACACACGCACACACACACTCACACACACACACACACACACACACACCACACACACACCACCACACACACACACCACACCACACACTCGTACACACACCACTCACACACACACACACAAAGTCAGTTTTTCGGTTTGCAGGTTAGCATGCAACAAAAGCTTTTCACTGTACCTCGGTATATGTGACAATAAACTAAACTCAAACACACACAAGATTCGATAACATAGTGCCCCAATGTTGCCTTCAGATTCTGATAGTGCAGCGGTAGAGCTTACAGTGCCAGGGACCTGGGTTCGATCCTGACTATGGGTGCTGTCGGTGTTGAGTTTTAAGTTCTCTCCGTGACCTGCATGTTTTTTCTCCGGGTGCTCTGGTTTCCTCCCACACTCCAAAATTAATTGGTTTGGTATAAATGTAAATTGTCCCTAATGTGTGTAGGATAGTGTTAGTGTGCGTGGATCGCTGGTCGGCACGGACTCGGTGGGCCGAAGGGCCTGTTTCTGCTCTGTATCTCTAAAACTAAACTAAATTCTGCAGGTGGACACAAAATGCTGGAGTAACTCAGTGGGTCGGGCAGTATCTCTGGATAAAGGGATAAGTGACGTTTCGGGTCGAGATCCTTCTTCAGACTGTGAGTCGGGGGAGAGGGACACTAGAGATATGAGGAGGTATAAAGGAAAATGAATGAAAGGTAAGCAAAAGAACAAATCACTGCCAGTAACCATGATCAAAGAAGGGTCTCGACCCGACACGTCGCCAATTTCTTTCCTCCAGAGATGCTGCCTGACCCGCTGAATCACTCCAGCATTTTGTGTCTGTCTTCGGTGTAAACCAGCATCTGCAGTTCCTTCCTACACATTCAGATTCTGCAATTGCATATGCCCTTATGGAAATCATTAAGACTCACAATCACGATGAGCTGTAAATATGTAACAGATCTTGGGGCTGTTTCAAAGTCATTTCCTAAATTATCATATTTAGTGTTCTTGCTTCTTGCCAAACCACATTTTTTTTATATGAGCGAGGTTAATTTTTTTCAAATAATCCAGTTACTTGTCATTACATGTCGTGTTCCATCAAACTCGTTGGACGTCCTCAATGGCAATTGTCATCGCCTCTAACACTCACAGAGAAATGCCGGGGTCTTTGGGTCCCCTACCAACAAGTGCTGGATCTTCCAACACAGGCCGACAGGGTTACTAACACTTAACGCACCAAATAGCAATGCTGAACAACTATCTACCTCATTGGTGACCCTCGGACTATTCATGATCGGACGTTGCTGGCCTTACCTCACACTAAACGTTATTCCCTTATCATGTACCTATACGCTGTAAATGACTCGATTAGGTCATAAGGTCAAAAGTGATAGGAGCAGAATTAGTCCATTTGGCCTATCCAGTCTACTCCGCCATTCAATCGTGGCCAATCTATCTCTCCCTCCGAACCCCATTCTCCTGCCTCCTCCCCACAACCCCTGACGCCCGTGAGAAGAAGTTTTCACACAGAGTTGTGAGTCTGGAATTCTCTGCCTCAGAGGGTGGTGGAGGCCGATTCTCTGGATGCTTTCAAGAGAGAGCTAGATAGAGCTCTTAAAGATTGCGGAGTCAAGGGATATGGGGAGAAGGCAGGAACGGGGTACCGATTGTGGATGATCAGCCACGATCACATTGAATGATGGTGCTGGCTCGAAGGGCTGAATGGCCTAGTCCTGCACCAATTGTTCATTGTCTATTGTCAATTCCCCCACTCTGGGCAAGAGACTTTGTGCGTCCACCCTCTCGTGATTTCAAAAACTATAAAATCACTCCTCATCCTCCTGCGCTCCAGGGAATAGATTCCCAACCAGCTCAACCTCTCCCTATAGCTCAGACCCTCGAATCCTGGCAACATCCATGTAAATCCTCTCTGTACCCATTCCAACTCAGCACCATCTTTCCTATATCATTGTGCCCAGAACTGAGTTCTGAATGCGGCCTCATCAACATCTATATAAATAAACCTCCCAACTTCTATGCTCAATGTTCTGACTGACGAAGGCCAAGGTGCCTTGTTCTTCTTGCGTACGGCGTACATAAGCCTAAAGTTGGGGGCCAACTTGTTCTACTCAATCTATTTGTTTGTGCACGCCGGGTTGATTGCATTCGTCGAGACAGGGTGGACCACGTGAAGGTTGCAATCTCCCACCCCGCCAAGGTGCCAATAGCCTTGTTGGCCACCCCATCTACCTGTGACACCACCTTCAAGGAAACTGAATGTAGGCTGCGACTTCATTTATTTGTAGATCAGGAGGCTGCGAGGTGACCTTATTGTGGTCGGCAGGGGCATGAACACTCACAGTCTTTTTCCCAAGGTAGAGGATTCTAAAACTAGAGAGCACAGCCTGAAAGTGAGAGGGGAGAGATTTAAGAGGGACCTCAGTGGTAACTGTCTTTCACTCAGAAGGTTGGAGGAGTAGGCCATTCGGCCCTTCGAGCCAGCACCGACCGCCATTTACTGTCATGATGGCTAATCATCTACAATCAGTACCCCGTTCCTGCCTTCTCCCCATACCCCTTGACTCCGCTATCTTTAAGAGCTCTATCTAACCCTCTCTTGAAAACATCAAGAGAATTGGCCTCCACTGCCTTCAGAGGCAGAGAATTCCACAGATTCACAACACTCTGTGTGAAAAAGTGTTTCTTCATCTCCGCTCTAAATGGCTTACCCCTTATTCTTAACCTGTGGCCCTTGGTTCTGGACTCCCCCAACATCGGGAACATGTTTCCTGCCTCTAGAATGTCCAAACTCTTAATAATCTTATATGTTTCAATACGATTCCCTCTCATCCTTCTAAATTCCAGCGTATACAAGCCCAGCCGCTCCATTCTATCAAAATATGACAGTCCCGCCATCCCGGGAATTAACCTTGTGAACCTACACTGCACTCCCTCAATAGCAAGAATGTCCTTCATCAAATTTGGCGACCAACACTACAACTCATAGAGTCATAGAGTGATACAGTGTGGAAACAGGCCCTTCGGCCCAACCAGCCCACACTGGCCAACATGTCCCGGCAAACACTCAATGGGCTCCTGGAATTACCTGGGGAATAGCCCGCAGGGGAAAGATGCAGAAGTGGGATAACATAAACCAGTGATTGATGGTCAGCATGGACTAGATGGGCCGAAGGGCCTGTTACACACTGTGCTTTCCAATCAAATACCTCCCATTGGCTTCAGAAGACCCCCAGTGCAGACGGAACTGAAGAGATTAACCAAGGGTAGTCAATGGTGACTATGCCTCAATAGAATGCTGGTTGCCGTGCACTTCAGGATGTGATTCTGAAATTGCGTTCTAAAAATAATAATTTGACCTTAATTAAATAAATGCTAATGAAACATTTGAGCAATTGTAAGCAGATGTTCGGTGACATTATGTCAAAGACAGCTGGTAAGCGTTTGGTTTCACTGAGGCGATCTCCTCCAGAAATCAGAGGTTAGAAGCAAAGCACCCCAGCCACAGAGCCGTGGAACCGGGGAGCGCGGAAACGGGCCCTTTGGCTCAACTTGTCCATGCCAACATGGATGGCCAACCCATGCTGGTCCCACCAGCCTGCGTTTGGCCCATATCCCACCAAATCTTTCCTATCCATCTTGGACGAAGGCACGGAAAACCTCCTAGAAATAATGGAAAATATCAACAGCGATGTTTTCTGTACGGTGGCACAGCGGTAGAGTTGCTGCCTTACTGCGCCACCCCCTCCCCCCCCCCCCCCCCCCCTCCCCCCCCCCCCCCCCCCCCCCCCCCCCCCCCCCCCCCCCCCCCCTGGTTCCGATCCCTGGGACTCTGACTGGGACTGCTGCCTGTACAGAGTTTGGATGTTCTCCCTGTGACCTGCGTGGGGTTTCACCGGGATCTCCAGTTTCCTCCCACACTCCAAAGAGGTACGTATAGGTTTGTGGGCTAATTGGCTTGGTATAAATTGTCCCTAGCGTGTGTAGGATAGCGTTGGTGTGCGGAGATCGCTAGTCGATGCAGACTCGGTTAGTCGAAAGGCCTGTTAGAAACATAGAAATTAGGTGCAGGAGTAGGCCATTCGGCCCTTCGAGCCTGCACCGCCATTCAATATGATCATGGCTGATCATCCAACTCAGTATCCCGCACCTGCCTTCTCTCCATACCCCCTGATCCCCTTAGCCACAAGGGCCACATCTAACTCCCTCTTAAATACAGCCAATGAACTGGCCTCAACTACCCTCTGTGGCAGACAGTTCCAGAGATTCACCACTCTCTGTGTGAAAAAAGTTCTTCTCATCTCGGTTTTAAAGGATTTCCCCCTTATCCTTAAGCTGTAACCCCTTGTCCTGGACTTCCCCAACATCGGGAACAATCTTCCTGCTTCTAGCCTGTCCAACCCCTTAAGAATTTTGTAAGTTTCTATAAGATCCCCTCTCAATCTCCTAAATTCTAGAGAGTATAAACCAAGTCTATCCAGTCTTTCTTCATAAGACAGTCCTGACATCCCAGGAATCAGTCTGGTGAACCTTCTCTGCACTCCCTCTATGGCAATAATGTCCTTCCTCAGATTTGGAGACCAAAACTGTACGCAATACTCCAAGTGTGGTCTCACCAAGACCCTGTACAACTGCAGTAGAAACTTCCTGCTCCTATACTCAAATCCTGTTTACAATGAAAAAGCTAACATACCATTCGCTTTCTTTACTGCCTGCTGCACCTGCATGCCTACCTGTCAACCCCCCCCCCTGTCTTCCCCCCAGCCCTGGATCCCCTTTCCGCCCCTGCCTCCCACCCCATCAGCCGTTGCATACAACTCATAATCCCCTTCCCACCCAAACCACCCCCTTCCCCAGGTTCCTTCCCCTGCAACTGCAGGAGATGCGACACCTGTCGCTATACCTCCTCCCTCGACTCTGTCCAGGGACCCCAAGGTTAGTTTTCAGGTTAGGCAGAGGTTCACTTGCACCACCTCCAACCTCATCTACTGTATCCGTTGTTCAAGATGTGGACTCTTATACATCGGCAAGACCAAACGCAGACTGCGCGATCGTTTTGCGGAACACCTTCGCTCAGCCCGCCTGAAGCAACCTGATCTCCCGGTCTGAAGAAGGGTCTCGACCCGAAACACCCATTCCTTCTCTCCAGAGATGCTGCCAGTCCCGCTGAGTTACTCCAGCTTTTTGTTGTCTATCTTCTGATCTCCCAGTTGCTAAACACTTTAATTCTCCTTCCCATTCCTACACAGACCTTTCTGTCCTCCGTCTCCTCCATTGTTAGAGTGAGGCTAAATGCAAATGGGAGGAACAGCATCTCATATTTCGCTTGGGCAACTTACAGCCCAGTGGTATGAATAATGATTTCTCTCACTTCAGGTAGCCCCGGCATTCCCCCTCTCTCTCTCTCTATCCCTCCCCGACCCAAGTCCCACCAGCTTCTCATTTTCACCCAACAAACAACTAACAATGGCCTCTTCCCTTTATCATCGTTACTTTTTTGCATATCTTTCATTCATTATCCTTTCTCTCTCTACATCATCGTCTATATCTCTTGTTTCCCTTATCCCCAACCAGTCTGAAGAAGGGTGCAACAGCATCTATTGAGCGAAGGAAATAGGCAACGTTTCGGGCCAAAACCCTTCTTCAGACTGAACTGAAGAAGGGTTTCTACCCGAAACGTTGCCTATTTCCTTCGCTCCACAGATGCTGCTGCACCCGCTGAGTTTCTCCAGCTTTTTTTTGTGTACCTTCGATTTTCCAGCATCTGCAGTTCCTTCTTAAACACAACAGTCTGAGGAAGGGTCTCGACCCGAAACATCTCCCATTCCTTCTCTCCAGAGGTGCTGCCTGTCCCGCTGAGTTACTCCAGCTTCTTGCCTCTATCTTCAGCTCAAACCAGCATCTGCAGTTCTTTCTTATACATAAACAAGTCGTCCTTTCTCATGTGAGATTCAATCAAAGAAAGACTTCTTCATGTAAAGGCTTCTGTTTCACCTGATGGAACACTTGTCTGCCATCCAGGAGTATTAATTAAACCTGGAATAGGAGGCATCATAAATCTTTTCATTTAGGACTGAATCAGGTAAACATGGTAATCAACCACCTGAGGTTATTTTCATCTGATTTCTGCCAGTTTTCAATTTTGGAAAAATAAAAGTGCATTTCACACAAAGATTATTTGTCTGAATTTGGAAGAGGTCTCGAATTGATTTTGTGTGCAGATATTATCATTTCACGCACACATGCACCGCGCTCCGACATTTCAGTTGCTTTTTTATGTAACCCACCCAGCTGTCTGCCTGACTATTAATGTGGCTTACAGGCATAATTAAAAACCGTTCCATCCCCGGGTCCCTTCACAAACAATTAACAGACGTTCTGAAGGAAGGGGTGTGAGCATGTGCTCCAAGTTACTGGTACCTTCGATGCTGTGTGCAGTTTCTGACTGACTGCTGTGCGCAAGTTCTGCAGCATATTTCAACGACTTGGATGGTGATGCATACAGGAAGCGGCAGAGTATCTTTTCGCAGGAGAATTCCGTTTTAAATCAGACTAAAAGATATGGCGCGGAAACAGGCCCTTCGGCCCACGCCACATGTTCTCGCCCGTCCTGTGCATTCCCACTTTCTCATCTATTCCCAACACACCAGGGCGCCAAATCAGCGGGTGAGGCAGCATCTATGGAGCGAATGAAAAAGGCAACGTTTCGGGCCGAAACCCTTCTTCAGAAACCCTCCTGAAGAAGGGTTTCGGCCAGAAATGTTGCCTATTTCCATTCGCTCCGTAGATGCTGCTGCACCCGCTGAGTTTCTGCAGCATTTTTGTCTACCTTCGATTTTCCAGCATCTGCAGTTCCTTCTTAAACATTAGGGTGCCATCTTTTTTTTACAGAGGGCAGAAGCGGTAGAGTTACTACCTTATAGCGCCAGAGACCCGGGTTCGATCCTGACCACGGAGTGCTGTCCGTACAGAATTTACACCTTCTCCCCGGGACTGTGTGGGTTTCTCTGGGTGCTCTGTTTCCCTACCACATTCCAAAGGTGTGCAGGTTTGTAGGTTAATTGGCTTTTATAGAATGGCTCTAAGAATCTCTGCAATCTGGATGGAACTAGTGTACGGGCACTGGTCCGCATGGACATGGTGGACCTGTTTCCATGTTGTTTCTCATAAACTAAAACTAAAACTAAAAAGAGGCCAATTAACCTACAAACCCACGTGTCTTGTGTGGGAAGGAACTGCAGATGCTGGTCTACACCGAAGATTGACACAAAATGCTGGAGTAACTCAGCGAGTCAGGCAGCAGGTCTGGAAAAAAAGGAATGGGTAACGTTTCGGGTCGAGACCCTTCTTCAGGTTGCGAGTCCCAGCCCGCAACGTCACCTATGTGGCCCTTGTGGCTAACGGGATCAGGGGGTATGGAGAGAAGGCAGGTACAGGATACTGAGTTGGATGATCAGCCATGATCATATTGAATGGCAGTGCAGGCTCGAAGGGCCGAATGGCCTACTCCTGCACCTATTTTCTATGTTTCTTTGTTTCTATGTTTCTATTCCTTTTCTCCAGAGATGCTGCCCGACCCGCTGAGTTACTCCAGCATTTTGTCTCTACCTGCATGTCTTGTTTCCTTTGCACTTTGAACTTGCCCTGCATCCATTAAAAAAATATATATTAAAAAAAAAATATCGATCTCTCGAACCATACTCATCACGAGATACAGTTTTTTTTTATTTTTTGCATTTGTAGACACACCACACACACACACACACACACACACACACACACACACACACACACACACACACACACACACACACACACACACACACACACACACACACACACACACACACACACACACACACACACACACACGACGAAGGGCCACTGCCTTCCTCAGCATTTTTCACGTGACCATCCCGATTGGAAATCAAGATTATAAAGGGAATCCTTGTTCTGCCCCAAATTAGGTTGGGAGTCCATTGAGTGAGTGATGAGTTCCCGAGGCTGGGTGATGGCAGCAGTCTGAAGACAACAGAGAGATGTTTTTAACATGGTCATTACAGCCAGAGGGGGTTTCAAACCTGCTTCTGTTTGACAACTCGGAGATAGTGGTGACGGCCTGTATTCTTCTGCGAGAGACATACTGTCTGGCATTAGAAAAGGAAACTTTCTTCTTCTCCCCACTGATAGAGTTTTATTGTCATAATTGGCAAAAGGAAATCTCAAAGTCATCCACCTAATGTTTTTGAAGAACGAGTGAACAAAGGGTTCATTGTTGCAGTTCTCTGGGTCACTTTACTGTATAAGGGGAAATGAATTGGATTTGTAACGTCTGCAATGGGATGAATTGACTCAACAGTCCCGTCTCCCTAATCTTTTCCTTCACAAATGTCGGAAGATCTTTATTTTACTAAATTTTACTTGTGCGGTTAAATAGTTCTCGTTCAGTTTAGAGATACAGCTTGAAAATAGGCCTTTCGGCCTGCCGAGTCCATGCTGGCCAGCGATTCCTGTACACTAGCACTAGCACTATCCTGCGCACAGTTTTCAGTTTTTACTGAAGTCAATTAGCCCAGTGATTGCCAACCTGGGGCCATAACATGGCAAATTTCAGGGGGGCCATAGAAACATTTTGGGATTTAGGGGGCCACAGGTTCAATGAAGGGGGTCACAGAGCTACCACCCTGTTGCCTCCTAAATTTCAGTTCTAATAAATTAAAATCTATGTATTTGAAATGAATGTTTAATGTATGATTATAAATGGTTGTTTTACTGAACCTACAAAATATTTCTGATGTTTGTGGAATAGAATAAAAGAGAATATATGTACAATTAATAGACACTGATATTTTTATGGAAGGTATTATAATATTGAAGTACTTTTTTTCCGCTAATAATGTCAGGGGGGGCCACAGAAAAATTAAAAGATCCCAAGGGGGCCATGAGCTAAAAAAGGTTGGGAATGGAGTATGGAGAGAAGGCAGGTACAGGATACTGAGTTGGATGATCAGCCATGATCATATTGAATGGCGGTGCAGGCTCGAAGGGCCGAATGGCCTACTCCTGCACCTATTTTCCATGTTTCTATGAACCACTGAATTAACCTACAAACCTATGTAAGAAAGAAATGCAGATGCTGGTTAAAATCGAAGGTAGACACAAAATGCTGGAGTAACTCAGCGGGTGGAGCGGTTGTTAGCAAATACACCTAGTGGTCCCAAACATACCCAAGAATGTCAATTGTAGTGAAATCTTAGGGATTGTAACATCCAGTCCAATATGGAGAGAAGGAAGGGGTGGCGTTTCAGGTTGAGAGTCCCAACCCGACCCGACCGGAAACGTCACCTATTGAATATGTGTGTTATGATTGTGTTTATAATTTGTTTGGTTGTTTTGTTGTTTGTCTTTTGCACAAAAGTCCGCGAGCATTGCCACTTTCATTTCACTGCACATCTCGTATGTGTATGTGACAAATAAACTTGACTTGACTTGACTTGACTTCCTTTTCTCCAGAGATGCTGCCTCACCCGCTGAGCATTTTGAACCTACAAACATGTATGTCTTTGGAGTGTGGGAGGAAAGCACAGCACCCAGAGGAAAGCCAGGCAGGCCACGGGGAGAAGGTACAAAACTCTGTACAGACAGCACCCATAGTCATGATTGAACACAGGTCTGTGATGCTGGAAGGCAGCAACTCTACCGCTGCACAGTATAAGACAGTAAAAAACCTCTAACAAAAAACCATCTAAGAAAATGACAGTGAATAAAATGATAGATATATTCTTGATTGGTGAGAGTGTCAGGATTTATGGGGAGAAGGCAGGAGAATGGGGGAAGATAGATCAGCCATGATTGAAAGGTGGGCGGTGGGCCGAATGGCCTAATTCTGTTCCTATCGCTTATTAACATTAACTTATTGAGGGGGAAGAAAATCCCAGAGTGCACATGATGGCAATGTATTTTGAAGTTCCACAGACCTAAGGGCGAACAGCAATTCATTCAGCATCAAAACTCTGCAGATTTGTCACGGAGACAATTGTTATAGAGTCACACAGCTCAGAAACGGGCCCTTCGACCCGCCAAGTCCATACTGACCATCAAGCAGCCATTTAGAATCTCTCCACTATTGACCCCAAGATTCCCATCAACCGAAAGCAGGGGAATCAAGAACCTGAGGGCAAAGGTTTAAGATGGGAGGAGAAACAATGTAAGACTAGAAGATACAGGAGCCTGAAAACTACAACGACCAGGTTCAGGAATAGCTACTTCCCCACAGCCATCAGGCTATTAAACCTGGCTCGGACAAAACTCTGAACATTAATAGCCCATTTACTGTTTATTTGCACTTTATCAGTTTATTTATTCATGTGTGTATATATTTAGATAATGGTATATGGACACACTGATCTGTTCTGTAGTCATGCCTACTATGTTCTGTTGTGCTGAAGCATAGCAAGAATTTCATTGTCCTATCAGGGACACATGACAATAAACTCTCTTGAATCTTGACTTAACCTGACATTATTCACTCAGAGACAATAAACAATAGGTGCAGGAGTAGGCCATTCGGCCCTTCCAGCCAGCACCGCAGGGTGGTGGGTGTTTGGAGGAATTGCCTGAGGAGGTAGTTGAGGCAGGTAGAGCTGCTGCCTTTACTGCCAGCACCAGAGTCCTGGGTTCGATCCTGACCACAGGTGCCGCCTGTACGGAGTTTGTACGTTTTCCCCGTGATCTGCGTGGGTTTTCACCGGGATCGCGCACGCTCCAAAGACGTACAGATTTGTAAAAAGAATTTTGCTGTCGCGCTCACGTGACAATAAGTCACCGTTGAACCATTGAAACCCACGCAGATACAGGGAGAACGTCGCAAACTTCACACATACAGCACCCGCGGTCACAATCGAACCTGGGCTTCCGGCACTGCATGGCAGCAGGTCTACCCGCTGCCCCACTGAACTTCCCCTTGCTCATTTCTACACATAGTTGACCACATGATTGAACATAAGTTCCTAAATTCATAAGTGATAGGAGCAGAATCAAAGTCAAAGTCAATTTTATTCGTCACATACACCCGAAGGTGCAGTGAAATGAATTTGCCAGCAGCGATACACTTAAAAAAACCCACAATACGCAATAGAATTTAACACAAACATCCACCGCAACATTCTTCGCTGTGGTGGAAGGCAACAAGTTTCAGCTAGTCCTCCTCTTTTATAAGGTCATTCGGTGCATCAAGTCCACTCTGCCATTCAATCGTGGCCGATTTATCTTTCCCTCTCAATCCCATTCTCCTGCCTTCTCCCCATAACCCCTGACCCCCATACCAATCAAGGGGGACATGGAGAAAGAAGTTAAATATTGGAGTTAACAAATATATTGTAATGCCAGTTTGAATCATCGTAAAAGGGGTGTGTAAAAGGGCTTTGTAATTAACTTAAAGCTGTCGTGAGCAACATCATTGCTTTGGATCAACAGCTAATCTTCTCTGAAGAAGGGTTTCGGCCCGAAACGTTGCCTATTTCCTTTGCTCCATAGATGCTGCTGCACCCGCTGAGTTTCTCCAGCTTTTTTGTGTACCTTTGATTTTCCAGCATCTGCAGTTCCTTCTTAAACAGCTAATCTTCTATGTTGAGGAAGGAACCACAGATGCTGGTTTACACCAAAGATAGACATGAAATGCTGGAGTAACTCAGCGGGACCGGCAGCATCTCTGGAGAGAAGAATTGGGTGACGTTTCGGGTTGAGACCCTTCTTCAGACTGAGAGTCAGGGGAGAGGGAAACGAGAGATACGGAAGGGTAAGGTGTGAAAACGAGAAATCAAAGGGAATGAGGTTCAAGGAAAATGTAGAACAGATCTTTGTTAGCTAGGGGAAGGTGACAACGAGGCATACAATGTAGAATTGTATCTTGTATAAGAAGAAACTGCAGGTGCTGGTTTAAATGGAAGATAGACACCAAATGCTGGAGTAACTCAGCGGGACAGGCAGCATCTCTGGAGAGAAGGAATGGGATCACGTTTCGGGTCGAGACCCTTCATCAGGCTGGTTTTAGGAGGGAAACGAAAGGTAGACGAAAGGTAGAATCTGTCTGAAGAAGAGCCTGGAAATATAGAAACAAGGAGTTTCCGACCTGCAGGTTAATACACAAATGGACACAAAGTGCTGGAGTAACTCAGCAGGTCAGGCAGCATCGCTGGAGAGAAAACATGGATAGATGATGTTTTGGGTCAGGATTCTTCAGACTGATTGCAGTACACTTTTAGGTAGACAAAAATGCTGGAGAAACTCAGCGGGTGAGGCAGCATCTATGGAGCGAAGGAAATAGGCGACGTTTCGGATCGAGATCCATCTTCAGACGTTTAGCTGTGTTATCTCCTCTTAAAATCAGTCAGAAGAAGGGTCCCGACCAAAAACGTCACCCATCCATGTTCTCCAGAGATGCTGCCGGACCTAGACACAAAATGGCTGGAGTAATACAGCGGGTCAGGCAGCATCTCTGGAGAACAAGGATGGGTGACGTTTTGGGTCAATAGACAATAGACAATAGGTGCAGGAGTAGGCCATTCGGCCCTTCGAGCCAGCACCGCCATTCAATGTGATCATCCCCAATCAGTACCCGTTCCTGCCTTCTCCCCATATCCCCTGACTCCGCTGTATTTAAGAGGGGAAGGGACCCGGGTTCTTTGTTGAAGAAGGGGTCGGGACCCTTCTTCAGGCTGAAAATAGAGGGGAGGAAACAGGAAGTAGGAAAAGGCCAGAACAAATCAGGGGCACAAAGAGGTGACCAAGGAAGAAGGTTTGGTGCTGCCTGACCTGCTAGGTGACTCCAGCACTCTGTGTCCTTAAGTGCTGGCAATGCTCAGCAGGTCAGGTCACATCTGCGGGAAGCAAAAGCAGAGTTAATGTTTTTCTTGGCACGGCGATAAAACACGGAGAGACAGCAGGTCCAGAAGTGACATTAGCATCTTTCAATCAGAGGAATTAAGTTGTTGGAATGTGAGAGGATATCACTGAAGGCAAGACACAAGTAAAGTATAGACTGTTAATCCTTCCAGAGCAACATTGGATAAAATAAAACAGATGAAGTGCATGCCTGAGGTAGTCAAAGGCACTCTATAAATAAAAGTTTCCATATCCATTAATTATCTTTTCTTAACCCAATTAATGGTGTCGAGGTTTGTGAACAATAGATTAAATCCATCTGCAATACATAGGTAATGGTTAAAATAAGGTGTGTCTTTTGAATATTCATGAAACTTCATGCAAGGAACTAATGCCTTTCATGTTCTCTTCATTTTTAAATGGATCTGTCAAGCTCAGCGTTTATTAACATTCGTTCATTAGTCCTTGACAGAGTCACCACGTCTGATTCAACCGCAGTAATAAAAGGAACCATTTTAGGCTATTTGGAATGGTGTATGGTAAATAATCAAACTCATTAGTTTAGTTTAGAGATACAGCGCGGAAACGGGCCGGTCCACGCCGACCAGCGATCCCCACACACTAACACTATCCTGCACACACTAGGGGTAATTTACATTTATAGCAAAGCCAATTAGCCTACAAACCTGTACGTCTTTGGAGTGTGGGAGGAAACCGGAGATCCTGGAAAAAAAACCCCACGCAGGTCACGGGGAGAAGGTACAAATTGTGTACAGGCAGCACCCGTAGTCAGGATCGAACCCGGGTCTCTGGCGCTGTAAGGCAGCAGCTCGACAGCTGCGCCACCGTGCTGCCCCATGTATTTGGTCAAATTGCCCCGTGCAATTTGGGTACATTGTTGCTTCCTCAGCCTGAAGTCAATGGTTTTAAAAACACATTTTATTCCACTACGAGTGGCGTTTATACACCAATCCATTTGATCACATGATTTCGAGTGTTTGCAATAAAAGCTGTGAGTGAGCCAAGCAGAGGATTAAAATTTAGCCTTAGCGAGGTTTTAGAACATAGAACATAGAACAGTGCAGTACAGGAACGGGCCCTTCGACCCACAATGTTTGGGCCGTACATGATCCTAAGTTAAACCAATCTCATCCGCCTGGACATGATCCATATCCCTCTCTATTTGCATCTTGATGTATAATCACCATCACTGATTGTCGCATACATTAGGAGGGTCATGTGCAAAGTCGCGATGAAATATTAAACTGACCTAGAAGTCAGCGTCTTAATGTCGATTGTTTCCAGTTTGGTCTTGAAGGTCTAGACGTCGGGTGCAGTGCGAATGCCATGGTGGAGATGATTCCATTTGCGAATTGTCTTTGGGTACAGTGAATACTTTAACAGTATTTATTTGTTGGGATGAAGTTGCATTTGAAAACCCCTGATAGCCTGGTCTTTAGTTGACTGGATGAATTAGCAGATTGAAGATGGCTCTTGATGTTGCATGGAATGAACCCGTGCGTTTATCAGTCTGAAGAAGGGTCTCAACCCGAAACGTCACCTATTCATCGCTCCATAGATGCTGCCTCACCTGCTGAGTTTCTCCAGCATTTTTGTCTACCTTCGATTCTTTACAGATGGTCGTCAGGCGTAATTTGGTCTTACAGTCTTGAAGAGTTTCCCACTCTAGATCAGCAAGAGTTTTAGTGATGCTGGACACCCTGCTGAAATCACCGACTGTAAACCTTGCAGCTCCATTTTGAATTCTTTCTAACGTGTCCCATTGGGATCCAATACCACGGAGCAATACTCAAGTTTGGATCTTGTCAGAGATCTTGTCACAGTAGGCTATAAACTTGTGTTTAAGAAGGAACTGCAGATGCTGGAGAATCAAAGGTACACAAAAAAGCTGGAGAAACTCAGCGGGTGCAGCAGCATCTATGGAGCGAAGGAAATAGGCAACGTTTCGGGCCGAAACCCTTCTTCAGGCTATAAACTTGGTTCTGTTGTTGCAATAATATATATTTCTCTTCAGCAATCCCAGCATTCTGTTAGCCTTGGTGGTTGCTTGGTTGATGTGTGTAGACCATTTCAAATCGCTGCTAAGTTCCACTCCCAGGTGGGGTGATGTTTCACCTCTTCCAGGGTGGAGTGCCCCCATCTTGTACTTCATGGTAACCGGATTCCTCCTGTGTGTGACTCTCATACTGACACACTTAGAAGAATTGAAAGATTCCTTGCACTTCCATGAGCCTAGATGCAAAAGCCTCTTAAATGCCACTATCGTATCTGCCTCCACCACCACCACTGGCCCCCACCGTGTACGCTGTGTAAAACATTTGCCCCGCACATCCCCATTAACATTCCTCCTCTCACTTTATAGCTCTGCCCTCTAGTGCTGGACACTTCCACCCTGGGAAAATGTGTGTGTGACTGTCCACCTTATCTACGCCTCTCATAATTTTATACACAGAGGGACGCTTAGGGAGTGTGGTAAAATGATGAAGCGATGAATTGGTTTAAGGAGGAGAATTCCAGAGTTGCGACCCGCGGGTCACTTTGTGCTCTTTTATGATCATTCAAGTCTCTGCAAGTGATGGAAAAGGCCAGACATATGATTATCAAATTCTCATTTCAAAATGACCAAGTTATATTAACCACTGGTACTAAATTAATTACTGTGATGCTCTCGAAACAACACACTCTTTTCTGGTTTCCCGCAGACACATTTCTACGCTTATTTTTTTTATGTTGCATACGGTGGCGATACGATACGATCAAACTTTATTTTTCCCCAGGAGGGAAATTGATCTGCCAATAGTCATAAAACACAAGATACATAAAAGATGAAATTAAAGTGACAAGTGGAAAGGATTGGGGCATGTGCAACGATTGGGAGAGGGTAGAGGTGGAGAGAGGGGGGGGGGGGGGGGGGGGGGGGGGGGTGAACGGGGGTCAGTCTACCCCACGACAGAAGGGGGAGGAGTTGTACAGTTTGATAGCCACAGGGAGGAAGGATCTCCTGTGGCGTTCTGTGCTGCATCTTGGTGGAACCAGTCTGTTGTTGAAGGTGCTCCTCAGGTTAAATGCAGCAGCCAATAGAAATGGTAATGTTGTGATTCCCTCAACAAACACGCTTAGTTACTGAAAAAAGGGATCCCGGCCTGAAACGTCGTCTGTCCATTCCTTCCACAGATGCTGCCTGCCCCGCTGAGTTCTTCCGGCACTTTTGCCTTAAGATTCCAACATCGCACTCTCTTAGCTTAGTTACTATGCCGCTGTAATTGACAGAGTATAGATTAGTTTGGTTTTGTTTATTGTCACGTGTAACGAGGTACATTGAAAAGCATTTGGTTGCATGCTAACCAGTCAGCTGAAAGACTATATATGATTACAATCGAGCAGATAGACACAAAATGCTGGAGTAACACAGCAGGACAGGCAGCATCTCTGGAGTGAAGGAATGGGTGACGTTACGGGGCGAGACCCTTCTTCAGACTGAGCAATCGAGCCGTCCACACTGTACAGATACAGGATAAAGGGAATAATGTTTAGTGCAAGATAAATTCCAGTAAAGTCTGATTAAAGATAGACCAAGTGTCTCTAATGAGGTAGATGGCAGCTCAGGACTGCTCTCTGGTTGTGGTAGGATGGTTCAATTGCCTGATAACAGCTGGGAAGAAACAGTCCCTGAATCTGGAGGTGTGCGCTTTCACACTTCTGTGCCTCTTGCCTGATGGGAGAGGGGAGAAGAGGGAGTGGGACCCATCCTTGGAGGGCACATCATCGGAGGACGTACACTCCATTGAGGATAAATGGGGATCCTGTGGATAGGGTGAACTGTTTTAAATATCTGGGAGTCCACATCTCCGAGGATATGACATGGGCATCACACGCCTCAGCACTCGTGAGTAAGGCAAGGCAGCGCCTTTACCACCTCAGGCAATTGAGGAAATTCAGAGCGTCTCCGAGGATCCTCCAGTGCTTCTACGCAGCGGCGGTGGAAAGCATCTTGTCCGGGAACATTACCATCTGGTTTGGGAATTGCTCTGCCAAGGACAAGAAGGCTCTGCAGAGAGTAGTGCGTTCGGCCGAACTTCACTTGCCCCCTGCAGGAACTATACATCAGGAGGTGCAACTCCAGTGCCAACAATATCATGAGAGATCCCTTCCACCCCTGCAATGGACTATTCCAGCCGCTACAGTCAGGCAAACGCCTCCGTTGCCATGCGGTGAGAACGGAGAGGCTGAGAAGGAGTTTCTTCCCAGAGGCCATTCGGACTGTAGACACCTATCTCACCAGGGACTAACTCTACTGAACGTTTTTCCTTCCATTATTTATTATGTAAAAGAATATGTGTGTTATGATTGTGTTTATAATTTGTTTGGTTGTTTGTCTTTTTGCACAAAAGTCCGCGAGCATTGCCACTGTCATTTCACTGCACATCTCGTATGTGTATGTGACAAATACTTGACTTGACTTGAATTAATATTTAACTATCCTCCATTCTTGACATTATTTTTCTGGGGGGGAAACGACCCAGAAGTTGCTATAGATTCCATTTCCTTTACCCTTCGGACGGACCAGAGATGTTGCTATAGATTCCATTTCCTTTATTCTTCGGACGGACCCTGACCGAGAAATCTTTGGGAACAATAGCGAGAAAAAAGGGGGTGTGAAGTCAAAAGTCACATTAACATGGTGTTCATATGATCTTTGGTGTTAACCAATTTTGCACACATTTCTGGGTGTTTAACATTGCATGCACATACTGGTGTGAGATTTTTTATATCACAAGGGCAGCACAGTGGCACAATGGTGGAGTCGTTGCCTCACAGCGCCAGCGGACCGGGTTTGATCCTGACCTCGGCTGCTGTCGGTACGGAGTTTGCACGTTCTCCCTGTGACCGCGTGGGTTTCCTCCGAGATCTTCGGTTTCCTCCCACACTCCAATGACGTACAGGTTTGTAGGTTACTGGCGTGGAGGCCAAATCACTGGATGGATTTAAGAGAGAGTTAGATAGAGCTCTAGGGGCTAGTGGAATCAAGGGATATGGGGAGAAGGTAGGAACAGGGTACTGATTGGGGATGATCAGCCATGATCACATTGAATGGCGGTGCTGGCTCGAAACTCCTGCATCCATTGTCTATTGTCTATTGTCTATTGACTTGAAACGTTGTCTGTCCATTTCTCTCCACGGATGCTGCCTTGTCCAGCTGTTTATTATTTTTTTGCCAAAGATTGCAACATGTGTAGACTCTTGCGATCTATAGAGATCCATGTTCTTCAGAGGTACGGCCTCACCTGCTGAGTTACTCCAGCAATTTGTGACTTTTTCATCTCTTTTTTTAGTTTTCACTGCTTTGTTTCAGATTACACTTCCAGTAAGTTAGTCATTCATTTACATTAGTTTAATGTGCTTTAACGGATGTTACTTTTAACGACTTTATAAATAATTGGAATTTTTAAATTAATTAAGCATACCTCAAGTGACTCTAAATGTCACTGATTATCAGAAATATTTAGAAGCAGCAAATGTCACAAAGTGCTAGAGTAACTTAGCGGGTCAGGCAGCATCTCTTTAGAATAATAAAGCCCCTGTCCCACTTAGGAAACCGGAACGGAAACCTCTGGAGACTTTGCGCCCCACCCAAGGTTTCCGTGCGGTTCCCGGAGGTTTTTGTCAGTCGCCGTACCTGCTTCCACTAACTGCAACCTCCGGCAACCACCTGCAACCTCCGGGAGCCGCACGGAAACCTTGGGTGGGGCGCAAAGTCTCCAGAGGTTTCCGTTCAGGTTTCCTAAGTGGGACAGGGGGCAGTAAGGGTAGTAACGATATGATACGATGGACCTTTACTTATTCCAGGAGGGAAATTGTTCCACCAACACTCATAAAACACAACAAGATACCATGAAGCATGAAACTAAAGTGACAAGTGGAAAAGTCCAGGATTGGGGATGTGCAAAGATTGGGGAGGGAGAGGAGGGAGGTGGAGTCAGTCTACCCCACGACAGAAGGGGGAGGAGTTGAGAGCCATGGGTAAAAAAGGATCTCCTGTGGCGTTCTGTGCTGCATCTTGGTGGAACCAGTCTGTTGTTGAAGGCGCTCCTCAGGTTGACCAGTGTGTCGTGGAGAGGGTGAGCTGTATTGCCCAGGATGCTCCGCAGTTTGAGGAGCATCCTCCCCTCCAAGACCACCTCTAATGAATCCACCCTCAAGACAGAGCCAACCTTCTTGATGAGTTTGTTGATCCGATTGGCATCTGCGGCCTTCGCCCAGCTACCCCAGCACACAACAGCGATGAGGATGGGTGGCAGTGTGGCCCAGTGGTACAGGCTTTTGTACCTTCTCTACCATCCTTTTGTTTGTCCATAATTTGTCTGCTCTGGATTTAGAATTGAAATAACCATATAACCATATAACAATTACAGCACGGAAACAGGCCATCTCGGCCCTACAAGACCATGCCGAACAACTTTTTTCCCTTAATCCCACCTGCCTGCACTCATACCATAACCCTCCATTCTCTTCTCATCCATATGCCTATCCAATTTATTTTTAAATGATACCAACGAACCTGCCGCCACCACCTCCCCTGGAAGCTCATTCCACACCGCCACCACTCTCTGCGTAAAGAAGTTCCCCCTCATATTACCCCTAAACTTCTGTCCCTTAATTCTGAAGTCATGTCCTCTCGTTTGAATCTTCCCTATTCTCAAAGGGAAAAGCTTGTCCACATCAACTCTGTCTAACCCTCTCATCATGTTAAAGACATCTATCAAGTCCCCCCTTAACCTTCTGCGCTCCAGAGAATAATGACCTAACTTATTCAACCTTTCTCTGTAACTTAGTTGTTGAAACCCAGGCAACATTCTAGTAAATCTCCTCTGTACTCTCTAAATAAAATGGAGTTAACTGATGCGTGTGAATGGTGTTGAATGGTCCCCATGCCAGTATGATGAAGATCTTGCTGGAGATAAGTGTTGGGTGTTACCACCACTGTTGAAACTATTTGTCAATATGATTAACAGCGCAAGTCTAGTTTAGTTTAGAGATACAGCGTGGAAACAGGCCCAAGTTCGGCCCACTCAGTCCACGTTGACCACTGATCACTACCCATACACTAGTTCTATCCTACAACCCAGTACACAATTTACAGAAGCCAATTAACCTCCAGACCTGCACGACTTTGGAATGGGGGAAGAAGCCGGAGCCACATCAAGTCTACTCCGCCATTCAATCATGGCTGATCTATCTCTCCCTCCGAACCCCATTCTCCTGCCTTCTCCCCATAACTTCTGACACACGTACTGATCAAGAATCTATGTATCTCTGCCTTAAAAATATCCACTGACTTGGCCTCCACAGCCTTCTGTGGCAAAGAATTCCACAGAGTCACCATAGAAACATAGAAAATAGGTGCAGGAGTAGGCCATTCGGCCCTTCGAGCCTGCACCGCCATTCAATATGATCATGGCTGATCATCCAAATCAATACCCCATACCTGCCTTCTCTCCATACCCCCTGATCCCTTTAGCCACAAGGGCCACATCTAACTCCCGCTTAAATCCAGCCAATGAACTGGCCTCAACTACCTTCTGTGGCAGAGAATTCCACAGATTCACCACTCTCTGTGTAAAAAATGATTTTCTCATCTCGGTCCTAAAAGACTTCCCTCTTATCCTTAAACTGTGACCCCCGTGTTCTGGACTTCCCCAACATTGGGAACAATCTTCCTGCATCTAGCCTGTCCAGCCACCATCTGACAAAATACATTTCTCCTCATCTCCTTCCTAAAAGAACGTTCTTGAATTCTGAAGCTGTGACCTCTAATCCTAGACTCTCCCACTGGTGGAAACATCCTCTCCACATCCACCCTATCCAGGGCATTTCACTATTCTGTATGTCTCAAGGAGATATCCTCTCAATTTTGCCAGGACTCGAGGGACTGAGCTATAGGGAGATGTTGAACAGGCTAGAACTATTCCATGGAGCACAGGAGGGTGAGGGGTGATTTTATACAAGTGTACAAAATCATGAGAGGAATAGATCAGGTGGGCAGACAGAGTTTCTTGCCCAGAATAGGGGAATCAAGAACCAGAGGACCTAGGTTTAAGGTGAGGGGGGAAAGTTTGAATAGGAACCTGAGGGGTAACCTTTTCACACAAAGGGTGGTGGGTGTGTGGAACAAGCTGTTGGAGGAGGTAGTTAAGGCAGGTACCATCTCAATGTTTAAGACAGTTGCATGTATAGGACAGGTTTGGAGGGATATGGGCCAAACACAAGCAGGTGGGCCTAGTGTAGATGGGACATGTTGGTCGGCGTGGGCAAGTTGGGACAAAACGGCCTGTTTCCACGCTGTATGACTCTATAACAAGTTAAAAAAACACCAGGCAAGACAATTTTCCCCTCACGTTATGATGGACTGCCACCCCCTGTGGTGCACAGCTGTCACAGAAAGCCTCAGGCATTCCCGTAGCCACTGCCTGCACCTTCTCCAGGGACACGTGGACATCTCTGTGCTCTCAGAAGAAGGGTGGGCAATCAGGGTGGACAGGCCCTCATGCCTCGTTCTGCGAAGGGCCACCCTGGCCCGTCCACGCGACGCGATCCTTGCGCCCCCGGTGTTTTTTTTCCCGCGCTACTAACAAGCAGCAATTAGCGCCTGCAAACTGGCTGCGTCGCAGCACACATGTGGCTCTAAGTGCACCGCGCGCTGTCTCACTTACATTGGCACAGAAGGAGGCGATGCACAGAGGTGCAAAGTAATGTCAGGGAGAGAAACAAAACACTGCAGTGCGGAGCGGAGCACAAGCCTGAATTAGCACCGGCGTAGAGTCCTGACATTGCAAACAATCACGTTCACTTCCTTGGATAAGAAACAGGGTCAAGAGTTTGGTTCAGCCTTGGAGAGTGGACACCAGCACACAAAACTAAAGCCCCCAAGTACCAATTTTCCACAATCCACATTTATTGAAGACGTGGAGCATTTGTTAACATCCTGTTAATATTTGATTTGCCTGAATTGAGCCCTGCTAGGGATTCTCCACACCGTAGAAATATGCGGCAACAATGAAACAGAGGGTGCAATTTGTTATATAACTGAGGGCAATGTATTAATCCCTATCAACAATCATAAAAAGGCACTATATTTCCCCAGTTGACTCTGGTAGTCTATTTAATTCTCTTTCTTGCATGTCATGGTTAATTTAAAGGCTAAATTAAATTAATCTGAGTTATGAAATGTAATCTTTTAAGTCCTTTTCACACATACATCACTTAGAACGAGAGTGGGGGGGGGGGGGGTGGATCGGGGGGGGGGGGGGGAAGAAGGGAATGACGACTCCCGGAACATTAATTTCTCCAACTTTGCCTGCCGCTTTGCAGATAATACTTTGGCCACACATTGCAATGACCAAGATGATTGTTGTGACCTGATTGGAAAGCGAAAAAAAATAAAATAGAATAGGCAGAATGGAAAATTGGAAACAGCAACCTTATCATCTTTCTTTCATTTAGACTTGATTACTATGGGATTATAATGTAATCATAGCTATGTGTCAGAAGTTACCATGGGAACTCTGTTTAACTGTTTATCTAGCTCCAGATCTTAATTCAAGTTTGAACACTATGATTCATTTATATGTAAGAGACCGCGAAGACAAAAATATAAAGGAAACAGATGCTCCCCTTGTGCTGTGATTTTTTTTAAAATTTCATACAAGACCAGATAATTTGATGCGCGGGGAGGAAATGTTATTTTGATGACAATGCGGGACAAGTGGTAAGATGGACGTTACATGCGGAGGAAATTTGTGTGATTGTTGCAAAAGCAATATGCAATTAATTTCTCTTCACAAAACAAAAAAAATCCTCAACAACAGGCCCGAGGAGCAAAATCACAGACTGTGTGTCGGTTTGTAAGCTGCCTTGGAAACCTGGACTATTTATTTACTGAGGCAGAAAGCTGGAGCTGGTCTGAAGTCTGAAGAAGGGCCCCAAACCGAAACGTCACCCATCATCCCTGCTCTCCGGAGATGCTGCCTGTCCCGCTGAGTTACTCCAGCTTTTTTAGTCCATCTTCGGTTTAAAGCAGCATCTGCAGTTCCTCCTTACACATTTAATGAAGCAGTCTGTGCAGCTGGAGTTCCTAATTCCTCCCGGACTTTCAATAGCGTCCAGACTTAATTTTTTTTTAAAAAACAATTTAGTCCTTGTTTTGTTGAAATGAAAGGAGAATTCTATACTACCATGGGAGGGGGGTGGGGGAGGAGGGGGTTTGGGCAAGGGAGAGGAGGGGCTGGAAGCAATTAAAAGGAGCTATGAAGTAAATAAAGTAACCTACACACTTGCTATCAAATAACTGGGGTGTTGAAGAGATGGGACACTCAGCTGCCTGTCAAGACGACTTCACTTTAATGGGTATCATATTTGGCAGGGGATGCAATGTTCAGATCTAAATCTTTCCTCTTAATGCCAAAACCTCTGGGTCCTTTCAACAATACCCAATTCATTAACAAATGCCTCCATTCAGGTGAAAGTGTTTAATTACATGTTTTTTTTTCACATAGAGTTCAGTGTGGAGACCACATTCAGCCGACTTGGCCTATAGTGACGATTGCATTCCATATGTGCTGCCACCCACCCTGACAATAACCTTCACACCCTCACGCCTCTTGCCCGTCACATAGGCAACAAGCTCTCCGCAGTTCTGCCAATGGATTCTACTCCAGCCACTCAGTTGTACGGCAGTTTCCACGCTCTCACCGCTTCCAGCGTGAAGAAACCCCTCCTCAGTTCTTTACCTAGTTCAGAGATCCAGTGCGGAAGAAGGCCCTTTAGCCCACTGACCAGCGATCCCCGCACACTAACACCATCCCATGCACACTAGGGGCAATTTACAGTTGTACATACCAATCCAATGGACCTACAAACCTGTACGTCTTGGGAGTGTGGGAGGAAACCGGAGATCTCGGAGAAAACACACACGGGTCACGGGGAGAACGTACAAACTCTGTACAGACAGCCAGCCCTAGTCTGGATCAAACTCGGGTCTCCAGCGCCATTAGGCAGCAACTCTACCGCTGCGCCACCCTATCTAGCTGGACATAAAATCCTGGGTAGACAAAAGTGCTGGAGAAACTCAGCGGGTGCAGCAGCATCTATGGAGCGAAGGAAATAGGCAACGTTTCGGGCCGAAACCCTTCTTCTGACTGATGTAAGGTGGGGAGAAGAAAGGAAAAATGAAGAGGAGGAGCCAGAGGGCTGAGGGAGAGCTGAGAAGGGGAGGAGACAGCAAGGGTTACCGGAAATTTGGAGAATTCAATGTTTATGCCGCTAGGGTGCAGACTGCCCAAGCGGAATATGAGGTGCTGCTCCTCCAATTTCCAGTGTTACTCGTTCTGGTCATGGAGGAGGCCCAGGACAGAGAGGTCGGATTCGGAATGGGAGGGGGAGTTGAAGTGCTGAGCCACCGGGAGATCAGGTTGGTTAATGCGGACCGAGCGGAGGTGTTCGGCAAAACGATCGCCAAGCCTACGCTTGGTCTCACCGATGTAGATCAGCTGACATCTAGAGCAGCGGATACAATAGATGAGGTTGGAGGAGATGCAGGTGAACCTCTGTCGCACCTGGAACGACTGCTTGGGTCCTGGAATGGAGTCAAGGGGGGAGGTAAAGCGACAAGTTTAGCATCTCTTGCAGTTGCACGGGAAAGTGCCCGGGGAGGGGGTGGTGCTGGAGGGAAGGGTAGCATTGACCAGGGAGTTACGTATGGAGCGGTCTTTACAGAAAGAAGACAGGGGGGAGATGAGAAGATGCAGCGAGTGGTGGGGTCACGTTGGAGGTGGCGAAACTGACGGAGGACTATTTGTTGTATGTGACGGCTAGTGGGGTGAAAGGTGAGGAGTCATAAAATCCTGGAGTAACTCAGCGGGTCAAGCAGTACCTCCGGGGAAAAGGAAAAGGAAAAGGAAAAGGATCAACCCTACCAATGTCTCCACAACGGCGTCCCGTCCCACAGTCTGAAGGACTGTCAGGGAAGACCAATAAGTGTTCGCTAACGATCCCCACATGAGTAGACCACACCACCCTGGCCATGTTCTCATCTTGCTGCCACCATCAGGAAGAAGACAAAGGACCCTAAGAACCTTCACTCCTACAAACTGTACGTCATTATAGTGTGGGACGAAACTGGAGCACCCGGAGATAACCCACGCGGGTCACGGGGAGAACGTATAAACTCCATACAGCCAGCACCCGCAGTCAGAATAGTGAAAGGCTTGGATAGAGTGGGTGTGGAGAGGATGTTTCCACTAGTGGGAGAGTCTAGGACTGGAGGTCATAGCCTCGGAATTAAAGGACGTTCTTTTAGGAAGGAGATGCGGTGAAATTTATTTCGTGAATCTGTGGAATTCTTTGCTACCGATGGCTGTGGAGGCCAGGTCAATGGGTATTTTTAAGGCAGAGATGGATATACTTTCTTGATTAGTACGGGTGTCAGAGGTTATGGGGAGATAGCAGGAGAAAGGGGTTAGGAGGGAGAGATGGGTCAGCCATGATTGAATGGCGGAGTAGACTTGATGGGCCGAATGGCCGAAATCTACCCCTATTCCCTATGACCTTCTGACCCTTTGAAATACTAGATATTTTAAAATGTATTTGCAGATATTTAAAGCTACGTAATCATTTTGCTTCCGGACTTCAAGTGCATGATGTTGTTTAGAGAGGCACTTTGATTGGATCTGTGATCGTGATGGACACTGCATAAATTCTACTTTTTCCTTACTCTGTTTATTGTTCAACACATACAAGGAATTCACAACAACCTGCTTTTCCAAACCCCCCTCCACTAGTCCGGGGGGAAGTTGGAGGAGGAATTTAGAATTTAGAAGATTGAGGGGGGATCTTATAGAAACTTACACAATTCTTAAGGGGTTGGACAGGCTAGATGCAGGAAGATTGTTCCCGATGTTGGGGAAGTCCAGAACAAGGGGTCACAGTTTAAGGATAAGGGGGAAATCTTTTAGGACCGAGATGAGAAAAACATTTTTCACACAGAGAATGGTGAATCTCTGGAACTCTCTGCCACAGAAGGTAGTTGAGGCCAGTTCATTGGCTATATTTAAGAGGGAGTTAGATGTGGCCCTTGTGGCTAAAGGCATCAGGGGGTATGGAGAGGAGGCAGGTGCAGGATACTGAGTTGGATGATCAGACATGATCATATTGGATGGCGGTGCAGGCTCGAAGGGCCGAATGGCCTACTCCTGCACCTATTTGCTATGTTTTTATGAATGTTAGGAAGGAGAAGTCATGTCATAAGGAATAGGAGTAGAACTTGGCCATTGGGCCCATCAAGTCTACTCTGCCATTCAATCATGGCTGATCTATCTCTCCCTCCTAACCCCATTCTCCTGCTTTTCCCCATAACCCCTGACACCAGTACTAAACCAGAAAATTATGCAGCACAGCAGCACAGAAGTAGAGTTGCTTCCTTACAGCGTCGGAGAAACGGTTTCAATCCTGACTATGTGTGCTGTCTGTACGGAGTTTGTACGTTCTCCCCGTGACCTGCATGGATTTTTTCTGGGATCTCCGGTTTCCTCCCACACTCCAAAGACATGCAGGTTTGAGGGTTAATTGACTTGCTATCATTGTAAATTGTCCCTCGTATGTAGATAGTCTAACGTTAGTGCGTGGGTATCGCTGTGGACTCTGTGGGCCGTAGGGCCTGTTTCCATGCTGTATCTCTAAACTAAACTACACTGAACTAAAAAAACATAATTATCTCTGTCTGTGACCTGGGACGGGTGGAAAGCCCAGTGGCAATAAGTAAAAACCATGACAGGGGATGATTAAGAAAGATACAAAATGCTGGAGTAACTCTGCGGGTCAGGCAGCATCTCTGGAGAGAAGGAATTCTGGAGGCTGATTCTCTTCTAGAGAGAGTTAGATAGAGCTCTTAAGGATAGCTGAGTTAAGGGATATGGGAAGAAGGCAGGAACGGGGTACTGATTGTGGATGATCAGCCATGATCACATCGAATGGCGGTGCTGGCTCGAAGGGCCGAATGGCCTACTCCTGCGCCCATTGTCTATTGTCTATTGTCTATTTTCTGCTGAATGGGTGAGGTTTCGGGTCGAGACCCTTCTTCAGACCCGACACGTCACCCATTCCTTCTCTCCAGAGATGCTGCCTGCCCTGCTGAGTTACTCCAGCATTGTGTGTCTATCTTCGGTTAAAAGCTGCATCTGAAGTTCCTTCCTGCTGCACATGATCAGGAATGGATCCCAGGCTGTTCAAAGGTTGTGCTTAACTCAGGACACGATGGGATCTGTCGGAAGCTGGGGTCATGGGGTGTAACAGCGAGACCTGTGTGGACCTCACAGTGGACTGGAGCTACTTTAGTCAACAAGCTCTTGTACTGCTGTTTGTTTCATCATTTATGGGTTGTAAGCATTTGCAGGATGGTCAACGCTTCTTGCCCTCGAGAAAGTGGCGTTGAGAAGCTTCTTGGAACAGCGGCAACCCGTCTGGTGAAAACTCCGCCGCAGACCTGTAGTAGCGAATGCTCAGCGATGTAGAGTCAGCGATGAACAAAGATCAGCCATACATTTCCAAATCAGGATCATGGTAAAATGTGACCCGGGCAACACGGTGGCGCAGCGGTAGAGTTGCTGCCTTACAGCAGCTGAAACCCGGGTTCGATCCTGACTACGGGTGCTGTCGTGTGTACGGACTATGTACGTTCTCCCCGAGACCTGCGTGGGTTTTCTCCAGGTGCTCCGGTTTCCTCCCACCATTTTTAGTAGGTGAATTGGTTTGGTATAAATGTCAATTGTCCCTAGTGTGTGTAGGGTAGCGTTAGTGTGCGGGGATCGCTGGTTGGCATGGACTTGGTGGGCCGAAGGGCCTGTTTCTGCTCTCTATCTCTAAATTAAACTAAACTAAAGGGGAACCTGAGGTTGGTGGCGTTCCCATACGCATGCTGGCTTTGTGCCTCGCTGTAGACAGATGTGGGAGGGTTGGGATTATATACAATTATGAGAGAATGAATGAATACGTTTATTGGCCAAGTTTATACACATACAAGGAATTTGCCTTGGTGCTCCGCCCGCAAGTAACAACACGACATACAGTAAATAATTAAGAATTAAACATAAAACATTAAGAATACAACATTATAGTTTAAACATGTGAATGAAATAAAATGCCAGAGCTAAAGGAGGCTACAGACTTTTGGTTATTGAGTAGAGCTGCTGCTCGTGGAAAAAAAGCTGTTTTTATGTCTGGCTGTGGCGGCTTTGACAATCCGGAGTCGCCTTCCAGAGGGAAGTGATTCAAAGAGTTTGTGGCCAGGGTGAGAGGGGTCAGAGATGATCTTGCCCGCTCGCTTCCTGGCCCTTGCTGTGCACAGTTCGTCAATGGAGGGGAAGGTTGCAGCCAACAACCTTCTCAGCTGATCGGACGATTCGCTGCAGCCTCTGGATGTCGTGCTTGGTGGCTGTACAGACAGCACCCTGAGTCAGGATCAAACCTGGGTCTCTGGCGCTGTGAGGCAGCAACTCTACCGCTGCGCCACCGTGTCGCCCCATCTGCATTGACGTTGGGAATAAATTGACCTTGTTGCCATCACTTAACCTTCACAAACATTTCTGACAAAATTACAAGACGAATTCAGTTCCTTAGCACAGAATAGATTTAGGCAACTTACTCACTGGAGTTTAGAAGGTTGAGAGGGGATCTCATTGAAACCTACAGAATAATGAAAGGCATAGATAGAGTGGGTGTGGAAAGGATGCTTCCACTGGTGGGAGAGTCTAGGACCAGAGGTCACAGAAACATAGAAACATAGAAATTAAGTGCAGGAGTAGGCCATTCGGCCCTTCGAGCCTGATCAATATGATCATGGCTGATCATCCAACTCAGTATCCTGTACCTGCCTTCTCTCCATACCCCCTGATCCCTTTAGCCACAAGGGCCACATCTAACTCCCTCTTAAATATAACCAATTAACTGGCCTCAACTACCTTCTGTGGCATAGAATTCCAGAGATTCACCACTCTCTGTGTGAAAAATGTTTTTCTCATCTTGGTCCTAAAAAGATTTCCCCCTTATCCTTAAACTGTGACCCCTTGTTCTGGACTTCCCCAACATCGGGAACAATCTTCCTGCGTCTAGCCTGTCCAACTCCTTAAGAATTTTGTAAGTTTCTATAAGATCCCCTCTCAATCTTCTAAATTCTATAGAGTATAAACCAAGTCTATCCAGTCTTTCTTCATAAGACAGTCCTGACATCCCAGGAATCAGTCTGGTGAACTGTCTCTGCACTCCCTCTATGGCAATAATGTCCTTCCTCAGGTTTGGAGACCAAAACTGTACGCAATACTCCAGGTGTGGTCTCACCAAGACCCTGTACAACTGCAGAAGAACCTCCCTGCTCCTATACTCAAATCCTTTTGCAATGAAAGCTAACATACCATTCGCTTTCTTTACTGCCTGCTGCACCTGCATGCCTTTTGTAAGTAATAGACATAGCCTCAGAATTAAAGGGCGCTCTTTTAGAAAGGAGGTGAGTAGGAACTTCTTTAGTCAGAGGGTAGTTAATTTGTGGAACTCATTGCCACAGAGGGCTGGGGAGGCCAAGCCAGTGTACATTTTTAAGGCAGAGATGGACAAATTCTTGATTAGAACCGGTGTCAAGGGTTATGGGGAGAAGGTTGGAAAATGGGATTAGGGGGCAGAGATCAGCCACGATTTAATGGCGGTGTGGACTCGATGGGCCGAATGGCCTCATTCTACTCCTATAGCTTATGAACGTGAACTTCACCAGGCCCCATTGCTCTGTCAGTCAAAATTGGATTTGTTGGAATGGTTGTTGGGTGGTATGTCTAAGAAGGAACGGCAGATGCTGGAAAATCGAAGGTAGACAAAAATGCTGGAGAAACTCAGCGGGTGAGGCAGCATCTATGGAGCGAAGGAAATAGGCAACGTTTCGTCCCGAAACGTTGCCTATTTCCTTCGCTCCATAGATGCTGCCTCGCCCGCTGAGTTGGTTATTACCCTGGTTGTAATTTTTCCAAGGTGTTTCGCTACTGCCAAGAGGTACACATGGACACAATTTCCTCCAGCTCCTTATGCATGTTCAGCCAACACACCCAGTTCTGGCAGTGACCTTCATGTTAACTAATCCAACCTGTTCCTCATGGAGACCGACCACAATCCTCTTGCTGAGAAGACCTGCAGTGTGGGCTCCTCATCCCCACTTTAAACGTTCTTTGGGCTGGGTCTCTTACAGCGCCAGAGACCCAGGTTCGATCCCGACCACAGGTGCTGTCAGTGTGGAGTTTGCACGTTCTCCCCCGCGACTGCGTGGGCTTTCTCCGGGTTCTCCGGTTCCCTCCCACACTCCAAAGGCGTGCGGGTTTTGTAGGCTAATTGGCTTCTGTAAATGTTCCCTAATCTGTGAATTAGTATAGAACTAGTATATGGTGACCGCTGGGTGGGCCGAAGGGCCTGTTTCCATGCTGTGTCTCTAAAAGCTAAAACTAAGGCCCTTGGTCAGTTGATAGCTCGGGCCTGTGATTATACGAAGGCTGTGAATTGACACTTGTCCACTTGCCCAAGTTGGTTCATCCTCTCCATGTGCTATCCGTTGATACGTGCAGTCATGGAGCAAAGGACATAGGACAGAGTACAGCACAGGAACAGGCCCTTCGGTCCACCATGTGCATGCTGAACATGATGCCAAGTTAAACTAATCACATCTGCCTGCATATGGTGACCCCTCCACATATCCATATGCCCCGATTATATCTGCCTCCACCACCACCACCACCACCAGGCATCCGTTACCCTCTGTGTAAAAAACTTGCCCGCACCATCTCGGTCAAAGATTGCCCCTCTCACCTTGAAGCTATGCCCTCTTGACTTTGACATTTCCACCCTGGAAAATAGTTTCTGACTGTTCACCTTGTGTCATCATTTTGTTTACTTCTATAAGATCTCCCCTCATCCTCCGACGTTCCAGAGAAAACAATCCACGTTTGTCCAACCTCTCTTATTGCAAATACTGTCCTATTCGGGTAGCCATTTTGGTAAGCTACTTCCAATAGACAATAGACAATAGGTGCAGGAGTAGGCCATTCGGCCCTACGAGCCAGCACCGCCATTCAATGTGATCATGGCTGATCATCTCCAATCAGCGCCCCGTTCCTGCCTTCTCCCCATATCCCCGTGACTCCGCTAGGGACTTTCGCACCCTCTCCAAAGACTCCGCATCTTTCCTGTAATGGGGGCAGGCAGAACTGCTTTCGAACGACCGGCCCTGTATCTGATCATTCCTGTGGAATCATCCACATGAGCAACGATCGCATCTGCCTGATCAATGTCTGGCCTTGTGTAGGAAGGAACTGCAGATGCTGGCTTACACCGAAGACAGACACAAAATGCTGGAGTAACTCAGCGGGACAGGCAGCATCTCTGGATGGAAGGAATGGGTGGCGTTTCGGGTGGAGATCTATCATTGCGTTCTGTCGCTGGTGATCTAGTGTAGTCTGTAACTTGACATAATGATCATTATAGAAAGAGTTTCAAAAAAAATTACCCAGAATGGGGGAACCAAGAACCAGGGGACATAGGTTTAAGGTGAGAGGAGAAAGATTTAATAGGAACCTGAGAGGCAACTTTTTCACACAGAGGGTGGTGAGTATATGGAACGAGCTGCCAGAGGAAGTAGTTGAGGCAAGTACTATAACACCATTTCAAAAGCATTTGGGCAGGTACATGGATACGAAAGGTTCAGAAGGATATGGGCCAAATGCAGGCAGGTTGGACTAGTGTAGATGCCCGGGCAAGTTGGGACGAAGGGCCTATTTCCATGCGGAATGGCTCTACGATAAGATCATAGCTGATCTTTACCCACAGCACCATCCTCCTGCACTAACTTCATCACACGGGCTTGTCACTTCCTTCCATCCAGTCTCTCCTCACAGTACGTTGCATCAGCAAGGCTTGGATCGTCAAGGATGCCTCTCACCCTCCCCATTCCCTTTTCTTTCTACCACCTTCTGTGAGAATATACGGGAATTTGAAAGGTCAGACTTAATCCAGTCTTAATCCCTGTTTCTACCCCCACTGCGATACAAATTCCTGAAACAATCACCTCTTTCACACCCCATTCCCAGAGATGCTGCCACATACACTTAAGGACCTGTCTCACTTGGGTGTCATTTGCGCGTCCCGCAGATGGCGCGCGAAGATTTTGTACATCCCAAAATCCTGGGGTGCCGCGCGCGACCGCTCGTTACTGCCTACGTCACCACGCACCTTGTATGCGTAATGCACACCTTGCGCGCGTCGTGCATCGTGACGCGTAAATTATGTCGCGTAAAATACGCACAAATGACGCCCAAGTGGGACAGGCCCTTTAGTTTTCGTTTAGTTTAGTGACACAGCACGGAAAAGGGCCCTTCGGCCCATCGAGTCTGCGTCGACCAGCGATCCCCGCATATTAACAGTATCCTACACACACACACTAGGAACAATTTAAAATTTATACTAGGCCAATTAACCAACAAATCTGTACGTGTTTGGAGTGTGGGAGGAAACCGAAGAACTCGGAAAAAACCCACGCAGGTCACGGGGAGAACGTACAAACTCCGTACAGACAGCGCCCTGTTTAGCAGGCTCAAACCCGGGTCCCTGGCGATGGTAGGGAGCAACTCTACCGCTGCACCACCGTACTGCCCCTAAACTCTTAATGCCCCTGTCCCACTTGGGAAACCTCTGGAGACTTTGCGCCCCACCCAAGGTTTCCGTGCGGTTCCCGGAGGTTGCAGGTGGTTGCCGGAGTTTGCAGGTAATGGAAGCAGGTAGGGAGACTGACAAAAACCTCCGGGAACCGCACGGAAACCTTGGGTGGGATGCAAAGTCTCCAGAGGTTTCCCTTCAGGTTTCCTAAGTGGGACAGGGGCATAACTCTACTTCATTCAGTTATCCCATTATTCTTCTGCAATATTCTTTTCTTAGGCCTTTTCTTAGGTGCTATTCCCTATATGGAGGACGCCCTGTTTGTTTAACATGGGGAGACTGGTGCACAGACAGCTACCTTGACAGATCTGGGTCAGGATCCAGTGGCATGGAGTCCAAGACGACCGGAGACCCTGCAGCCTTCATCCATCCGCCTTCCCAGCCGTTGTGACGCTCCACTAAAGTCAGCCATCGTCCTCCGCCTGTTCCAGCGTTGAGGTCTTGGTTGGATTGCTCTTTGTCAGAGACCTCCCCCTCGACCTTACCGCCCTGGGTGGCCCTACCAGGAGCATAGCTCCAGACGGCATCGCTCTCAGGATCTCAGGTCCACACGAGCTTCTCCACCACGACAAGGTGACAATCCACGGAGAAGCGTAAATATTATTTTTCATAAATATAAATATTCTTTAAAGTATAAATATTACTTTATACTTCTCATATTTGCACTCCAGTATTGATTTATTTCTGCTGTTTTGCACTTGCCATTGCATTTATTATTGTATTTACCATTACTGCCTAGTCATGGAGTCGTACATCAGGGAAACATACATCAGCCCATAAACCCAACTCAATGGTTCAATGGTTCTTTATTGTCATGTAACCACAGTACAGTGAAATGCTTTCCCACAACCCACAAAATGCACAGTCACCATATTTTGTTGCCGTTTACAAAGGAAAAATAAATCTCATCCATGCTGACCTAGATGCCCCACCTACACTGGTTCCTTTGCCTGCGTTTGGCCCATATCCCTCTAAGCCTTAAAGAACACAATGTGTTGGAGTAACTATTCAGGCAGCATCTCTGGAGAGCATGGTTAGGTGATATTTTGGGTTAAGACTCTTCTTCAGTCTGAAGAAGGGTCTCGACCCTAAATCGCCGCCTATCCATGTTCTCCAGAGATGCTGCCTGACACGTTGAGTTACTCCATCACTTTATGTCTTTTTACGTATGAATCAGTCTCTCTTCAATTCACATTCCCATTCCCACACTGACCTTTCTGTCCTGAGTCTCCTCCACTGTCAGATGAGGCCACACACAGATTGGAGGAATAGGACCCCATATTTCACTTGGGCAGCTTACAGCCCAGTGGTATGAACGTGGATTTCTCTAGCTTCAAGAAACTCCTGAATTCCCACCCCCCAAAACTCCCTCCCATCCCCTAGTCATCCTACTAGTTCCACTAATCTCATCCTTGAATCCCTTCGTTATCACCTCTTCCCCAGCCAACAATGAGCCATTGTGGGTTCTACTCTTCCTAGGTCATCTGTTGCCGGCCCTGCTTTGTTCTGGCCTTTTTCTACCTCCAGTTCCCACCCATCTACGTTCAGTCTGAAGAAGGGTCCTGACCCTGTAAGTCACCCATCCTTTTTCTCCAGAGATGCTGCCTGGCCCGCTGAGTTACTCCAGCACTTTGCAATTTCATGTTCTGCAATTTCAAGTTTATCCAGCTAAACCCGGGTTCGATCCTGACTACGGGTGCTGTCCGTATGGAGTTTGTGCGTTCTCCGCGTGGGTTTTCTCCGAGATCTTCGGTTTCCTCCCACACTCTAAAGACGTACAGGTTTGCAGGTTAATTGGCTTGGTATAAATGTAAATTGTCCCTAGTGTGTGTATGATAGTGTTAATGTGCGGGGATTGCTGGTCTTTGCAGACTCGGGCCTGTTTCAGCGCTGTTTCTCTAAACTAAACTAAAAACATTTCCTATCCATGTACTCATGTGTGGACTCGTTAAGGGCCTGTCCCAGTTGGCCGTCATTTGCACGCCATTTACGTGACCTGGTAGCGTGTGGGTAGCGCAAGACGGGCGCATGGAGTGACGTGGAGGAGTGTTGAGTTGCGCGCGATATCGCGCAGTGCTCCAGGATTTCGTTCTGCACCAAATCTACGCGCGCCACGGGCCTGTCGCGTAAATGAAGGCCAAGTGGGACACCCTGGCGCAGCTCAACGTCTCACCTCCAACAGCAGCAGAAGCAGGCAAGCGATCGCCGAGCTCGGCCTGGGGCTCACGGCCGTTGCGGATCCGGATCCGGATCCGCCCCCCCACTCCTACTCCCATAGCGGGGCCAAGACGATTGGAGATGGACACAAAATGCAGGAGTAACTCAGCGGGACCGGCAGCATCTCTGGAGAGAAGCAATGGGTGACGTTTCGGGTCGAGACCATTCTTCAGACTGAAAAAGAGTCTCGACCCGAAACATCATCCGTTCCTTCTCTCCAGAGATGCTGCCGGTCCCGCTGAGTTACTCCTGCATTTTGTGTCCATCTTCAAATGAAGTCACGGGCTCCAGACGGCAGTGCGGACACATGGTGTCGCGTCGCGTTTCAGTAACTACCGGCCTGTCGTGTAAATGACGGCCAAGTGGGACAGGCCCTTTACTCTGTAATCTTCAAGGGAACAAGAAATTTCATTGCACCCTGGTGTATGTGACAATAAACCAATTAAACTAATCTGATCTAATCCAATACTCGCTGCTTCCTTTCATTCAGGTTGACGATAATGTCTTACCGCATGAACATGGCCTGCTGTGTCTCCCACATCTCAATAGTAACTACAGTTCCAAACTATATAACTGGCTGTAAAGTACTTTGGAACATTCTGAGGTTTGAAACCACATTATATAAATGAAAGACTATTCTTTCCATCTGTCTCTTTTTGTTGGCTAATGTGTTTTTAGTCTGTGCACTAAACCTACTTGGTCTTGGATTTTGATTGTTTAACATGACATCGAATCCTACTCAAATGAACAGTCAATATAGAGTACCCAGAATTTATGGGCAGTGTAAAGATTAAGTGGAGTGCACTTACATTAAAAGGAGTAGGCAAGTAAAAGATACATTTAATAATATGTCCGCGGGGAGAAGGGGGGGAGACGTGGTCTTGAAACCTTCATCTTCTATCTTCCAAATCTACCAAAGATTGAGAGTAAAGTTTCCCTCCCAACACTGGATGTACAGAAGGACACAGTGGTGCAGCGGTAGAGTTGCTGCCTTACAGCGCTTACAGCGCCAGAGACCCGGGTTCGATCCTGACCACAGGTGCTTGCCCATACGGAGTTTGTACGTTCTCCCCGTGGGTTTTCTCCGAGATCTTTGGTTTCCTCCCACACTCCAAACACGCACAGGCTTGCAGGCTAATTCGTTTGGTATAAATATAATTTGTTCCCAGATAGTGCTAGTGCGGGGATCGCTGGTCAGTGTGGACTTGGTGGGCCAAAGGGCCTGTTTCCGCGCTGTATCTCTAATCTAAACTAAAAGAAGTGCAGCACTGTCTGAGATGCTAACTATCAGGTGAGGTGTTAAACCAAGGAATTGTTAGCATCTAAAAATATTATAAATGGTTATTACAAATATTATCACTTAAAGTTATTTAAGTATAAAAGTATTATCACTTAAAGATCTAGATGTGTAAGTAATGAGGAATTGAGAACCAGAGGACATAGGTTTAAGGTGAGGGGGGGCGGGGGAAGATTTAATAGAAATCTGAGGGGTAACATTTTCACCTTGTATGGAACGTGGATCCTGAGGAGGTAGTTGAGGCAGGGACTATCGCAACATTTAAGAAACATTTAGACGGGTATTCTCAATTCAGTTTAGCTTATTGTCACCTGTACCGAGGTACAGTGAAAAGCTTTTGTAGCGTGCTAACCAGTCAGCAGAAAGACAATACATGATTACAATCAAACCATCCACAGTGTACATATACATGATAAGGGAATGATGTTCAGTGCAAGATAAAACCAGTAAAGTCCGATCAAAGATAGTCCGAAGGTCACCAATGAGGTAGATAGTAGTTCAGGACTGTTCTCCAGGTGCCGTAAGATGGTTCAGTATAGTTTAGCTTAGTTTAGTTTAGAGGTACAGCGCGGAAACAGGCCATTCGGCCCACCGAGTCCGCGCCGACCAGCGATCCCCGCACATTAACACTACTCTGCACACATTAGGGACAGTTTTACATTTATACAATTATACCAAGATGATTAATCTACAAACCTGCATGTGGGAGGAAACCAAAGGTCTCTGACAAAATCCACGCAGGTCACGGGGAGAACGTACAAACTCCGTACAGACAGCACCCGTAAGCAGGATCGAACCCGGGTCCCTGGCGCTGTGAGTCAGCAACTGTACCGCTGCGCCACCGTGTCAGTTGCCTGTTAGTAGCTGGGAAGAAACTGTCCCGGAATCTGCCCTTCAATGTCCAGCGAAGATAGACACAAAATGTTGGAGTAACTCAGCGGGACAGGCGGCATCTCTGGATAGGAGGAATGGGTGATGTTTCGGGTCAAGACCTTTCTTCAGGCTGTCCAGCAGTGGAGGGAACCCTCGGCTGCAGTCATGCGCTGTTGCATTTTAGTCAGCAAGCTTGCATGGTGTTGTGCAATTGACTCTTGTCCACCATGGTTCCTTTGAGATACATTTCACTCGGGACCCAGTGTTGAAAGGTCAGTGCTATAACGCACCTGGACTTTATCATGAATTATTTCCCATTGATCTCGCTGCAGCATGTGTGGGAGAAGAATAAGAGCAGAATTGAGCTGAAAGGAACCAACAAAATCAGCCATGCAAACAGCACTGCCTCTATAAATATTTACACACCTTCATAGACAAATGAAGTTAATTAAAACTGTTTATCACTTAAAGTTGCAAATCCTAACTCTGCTAAACTTGTTCATCCTGTTAGTAGAACACATTGCCAGAGTGTGTTCACCAGCTATTTGCACAGACACACTAAATTGAATAGGATAGATAGTTCCATTAGCCCATTTTATAAAAGAGCATTGTCGAAGATTCTCAAGCATCTTCTAATTTATAGGTGGAAAGTTTGTGCGGAAGGCAGTTGTGAAGTTTTTTTTTAACATGCATAGAATCAACCCGTATGAAATCAATTATATATGTAACTGATTGATTGAAAGATACAGCATGGAAACAGGCTCTTTGGCCCACCTCCAATCACCCATTCGCACGAGTTATATCGAAGATAGACACAAAATGCTGGAGTAAAGGACCTGTCACACTTGGGCGTCATTTGCGCGTCATTCACGTGACATCATTTACGTGTCACGACGCATGATGTGGTGCGCGGCGCCCCAGGATTTTGGGATTCACAAAATGTTTGCGTGACGCTCAAATGACGCTGAAGTTGCGCAGGCCCTTAAGTCAGCGGGACAGGCGGCATCTCTGGAGAGAAGGAATGGGTAATGTTTCGGGTCGTGACCCTTCTTCAGACAGAGAGTCTGGGGAGAGGGAGTCGAGAGATATGGAAGGGTAAGGTGTGAAAACAACAGATCAAAGCAGATGATGCTGAGTATATGTAGAATGGTTCATTGTTAGCTGAGGGGAAGGTGAACCAGTCGTTCCCTGTTATCCCACACACGGGGCAATTGACAAAGGCCAAGTAAACTATACATCCGCATGTCTTTGGGGTGTGGGGGGAAACCAGGGCACCCAGAGGCAACCCAGGTGGTCACAGGGAGAATGTGGCAAACTCCACACAGACAGCACCCGAGGTCAGGATCACAAACGAGTCTCTGGTCCTGTGAGGCAGCAGCTTTACTAGCTATGCCATTGTGCCCTATATTTAATGTAGCTGATAATTAAGTTGTACAGAAAAGAAAAAGATCAGAATGACTCTCCTGACTGAGCTGACAGACTGGATGTGGAGAGGATGTTTCCACTAGTGGGAGAGACTCGGATCAGAGGCTATAGCCTCAGAATTAAAGGACGTTCCTTTAGGAAGGAGATGAAGAGGAATTTCTTTAGTCAGGTGGTTGTGAATCTGCCACAGAAGGCTGTGGAGGCCTGGTCAATGGATATTTTTTAAGGCAGAGATAGATAGATTCTTCATTAGTACGGGCATCAGGGGCTATGGGGAGAAGGCAGGAGAATGGGATTAAGAGGGAGAGTTAGATCAGCCACGATCGAATGGCGGAGTATACTTGATGGGCTGAATGGCCTAATTCTGTTCCCATCACTTATGAGCACAAACTGATGAAGCACATGTGATATATGCTTCACATAAATCAAGGTTATTGTAAAGCAGTTTTTAAACTCAATTGTGACAAATGCACAAAGTGCTACAGTAATGGGAGGAATTGCACTTTAGAGCGCCATTGCACACTTCAAGGCCGCTCTATTTTTACAAGCAAAAGATTACTTATCAAATACAAAACAAAAGCAGGAGAGATGCAGCGGGTCAGGCAGCGTCTATTTGTAAAAGGCAACACAACAGAGAGAGAGCCTGCAGTCTTGAAGAACGGACCAGTCACTTGAAGAATGAACTGTTGCTGGAAGAACGAACTTCAATATGCAAGGTCAATATGGAACCTTTGCAGGCAGATGGAAACATGCTTTTAACTTCCCATCCAAACATAGAAACATAGAACCATAGAAAATAGGTGCAGGAGTAGGCCACTCGGCCCTTTGAGCCTGCACCGCCATTCAATATGATCATGGCTGATCATCCAACTCAGTATCCTGCACCTGCCTTCTCTCCATACCCCCTGATCCCTTTAGCCACAAGGGCCACATCTAACTCCCTCTTAAATATAGCCAATGAACTGGCCTCAACTACCTTCTGTGGCAGAGAATTCCAGAGATTCACCATTGTCTCCAGAGATGCTGCCGGTCCCACTGAGTTACTCCAGCATTTTGTGTCAATCTTCGGTCTTTGTTCCCGTCAGCCGCTGTGACGAATTGCTTCAGTTCATCCATGATATAGAACTTAATGGAAGCACGAAGAAAGATTCACCACTCTCTGTGTGAAAAATGTTTTTCTCATCTCGGTCCTAAAAGACTTCCCCCTTATCCTTAAACTGTGACCCCTTGTTCTGGACTTCCCCAACATCGGGAACAATCTTCCTGCATCTTGCCTGTCCACCCCCTTAAGAATTTAAGATTCTATAAGAATTTAAGTTTCTATAAGATCCCCCCTCAATCTTCTAAATTCTAGCGAATACAAGCCGAGTCTATCCAGTCTTTCTTCATATGGAAGTCCTGACATCCCAGGAATCAGTCTGGTGAACCTTCTCTGTACTCCCTCTATGGCAAGAATGTCTTTCCTCAGATTAGGAGACCAAAACTGTACGCAATACTCCAGGTGTGGTCTCAACTGCAGTAGAACCACCCTGCTCCTATACTCAAATCCTTTTGCTATGAATGCTAACATACCATTCACTTTCAAACCACAGTACAACTTCTACTGCACTCAGCTGAGACGATGGGGAAGACATTTGCCTTTGGCACGGTGGTGCAGCGGTAGAGTTGCTGCCTTACAGCGCCAGAGACCAGGGTTCACAAGCTCATAAGGAATAGGAGAAGAATCAGGCCATTTGGCCCCGTGAAGTCTACTCCGCCATTCAATCATGGCTGATCTATCCTCCTAACCCCATTCTCCTGACTTCTCCCCATAACCTCTGACACCTGTACTAATCAAGAATCTATCTATCTCTGCATTAAAAATATCCATTGACGGTCCCCACAGTCTTCTGTGGCAAAGAATTCCACAGATTCACTAAATAAATTCCTCCTCATCTCCTTCCTAAAAGAATGCCCTTTAATTCTGAGGATATGACCTCTAGTCCTAGACTCTCCCACTATTGGAAACATCCTCTCCACATCCACTCTATCCAAGTTCTGACTGCGGGTTCGGGTGCTGCCTGTATGGAGTTTGTACGTTCTCCCCATGACTGCGTGGGTTGTCTCCGGGTGCTCCGGTTTTGTCCCACACTCCAAAGACGTACAGGTTTGTAGGAGTGAACGTTCTCAGGCTTCATTAGTTTTTCCCCAATGGTTGCAGCGAGATGAGAGCATGGCCAGGGTGGTGTGGTCTACTCATCTGATGATCGTTAGCGAACACTTATTTGTCCGCCCTGACAGCCCTTCAGACAGTGGGACAGGACGTCACAGTGGAGCCATGGGTAGAGTCGATCCTCACTGCTTCAGAGGCCCAGGTTCGATTCCGTCCTCCGGTGCTGTCAGTGTGGAGTTTGCACGTTCTCCCTGTGACCACACGAGTTGCTCTCTGGGTACTCCGGTTTCCTCCCATATCCCAAGGATGTTCGGGTGTGTAGGTCTGTGAATGGGTGATCAATGGTCGGACTGAACTTGTTGGGCCGAAGGGCCTGTTTCCATGCTGTGTCTCCGAACTAAAGGACCTTCTTCAGCTACCATATTCTCTTTGGTGAAAGTACTATCACTGTAGCATTAGATAGAGGGATCTAACTCATTGAGGGCATGTTCTATGTTCTATGTTATGTGAAACTTTGAGATGGAGCGAGGCCAAGAAAATTTCCAGCCTCTGTAAAAACTGCAAGAAACATCACTTGAGTTCATAAGCTCGTTAGTGGTAGGAGCCGAATTAGGCTATTCAGCCCATCAAGTCTACTCTGCCATTCAATCATGGCTGATCTATCTCTCCCTCTCAACCCCATTCTCCTGCCTTCTCCCCATAAAGGATAAAGGGGAAATCTTTTAGGACTGGGATGAGAAAAACATTTTTCACACAGAGAGTGGTGAATCTCTGGAATTCTCTGCCACTGAATGTAGTTGAGGCCAGTTCATTGGCTATATTTAAGAGTAAGTTAGATGTGGCCCTTGTGGCTAAAGGGATCAGGGGGTATGGAGAGTAAGCAGGTACAGGATACTGAGTTGGATGTTCAGCCATGGATGGCAGTGCAGGCTCGAAGGGCCGAATGGCCTACTCCTGCACCTATTTTCTATGTTTCTGTGTTTCTATAATCCCTGACACCCATACTAATCCAGAACCTGTAAATCTCAGCGTTAAAAATATCCATCGACCTGGCCACCACAGCAATGAATTCCACAGATTCACCACCCTCCGATTAGAGAAATTCCTCCTCATCTCCTTTCTAAAGGGGTGTCCTTTTATTCCAAGGCTGTGCCCTCTGGTCCTAGACTCTCCCGCTGGTGGAAACATCCTCTCCGCGTCTACTCTATCCCAGGCCTTTCACCGTTCGGTAAGTTTCACTGAGCTTCAGCCTCCCCCCCTCCCCCCGCCTTCCGCTCATCCTTTGCCAAAAGTACATCCTTTTATTCCGAGGCTGCGGCCTCTGATTCTGGACTCTCCCACTCTCAGTGGAGACATCCTCGCCGCATTGAGAAGTGACGGGATTTAAAGCAACTTTAACACGAAGCAGCTACTTTCTGGATATCTTCCCCCGAGGAGAACAACATCATATTAGAGAATGCATGTTGTTGTCACTTCCCACTTATTGCCACTCTTCTGGCTGCCAAATTGAAGGCGGCAGTGGCAGGAGTCCACTGGGGCATCGCTAAGTGCTCCGGAGAGGGAGCTAAAGGTTTTTTTTCCCTCCTCTCTCTCCGCAGTGCGACCCAGTCACTTCACTCTTGCTCAGACTTTTTAAACTGCAAGGCCAACAAATCAATTCTGCCTCGATCCCCTGCACCGCAGTCAGCAGGTCTGTGTTAGTCGAGGTGCGGGATTCTCTTGAACAAATGCATCGTTCAAGGGTTCATTTATCGTCATGTGGGGCAGCTATGGAGAATTCACGACGGTGAAAAACAGCAGGATGACAGTGATACTAGTACGACGACTAGTGTTGGGGAGGGACGGGGAGAGATGTACCTGTGCTGTTCCATGTCCTATGTGTTTGAGACCTGGGTTCGATCCTGACTACGGGTGCTGTCTGTACGCAGTTTGTACGTTCTCCCTGTGACCTGTTTCCTCCCACACTCCAAAGACTTGAGGATTTGTAGGTTATTTGGCTTCTGTTCATTGTAAGTTCCCCCTGGTGTGTGTCGGATAGTGCAAGTGTACGGGGTGATCGCTAGTCAAGAGAGTTTATTGTCATGTGGCCCAGATCGAACAATGAAATTCTTGCTTGCTACAGCACGAGAGAATCTTTTAGGCATAAATACAGATCAGATCAGTGTGACCATATACCATAGAATGTATGTGTTTAAGAAGGAACTACAGATGCTGGAAAATCGAAGGTACACAAAAATGCTGGAGAAACTCAGGGGGTGCAGCAGCATCTATGGAGCGAAGGAAATAGGCAACGTTTCGGGCCAAAACCTTTCTTCAGACTGATTGGGGGGGCGGTGAGAAGAAAGGAAAAAGGAGGAGGAATATACCATAGAATATATATATATATATCTGCACACATAAATACACAGATAAAGTGCAATAGGCTGTTATAGTTTATAGTTTTTAAGAAGGAACTGCAGATGCTGGAGAATCGAAGGTACACAAAAAAGCTGGAGAAACTCAGCGGGTGCAGCAGCATCTATGGAGCGAAGGAAATAGGCAACGTTTCGGGCCGAAACCCTTCTTCAGACTGATCGGGGGCGGGGGTGGGCGGGGACAAGAAAGGAAAAAGGAGGAGGAGCCCGAAGGCTGGGGGATGGGAGGAGACAGCAGGGGGGCTGAGGAAGGGGAGGAGACAGCAAGGACTAACAAAATTGGGAGAATTCGATGTTCATGCCCCCAGGATGCAGACTCCCCAAACGGAATATGAGGTGCTGTTCCTCCAATTTCCAGTGCTGCTCGCTGTGGCCATGGAGGAGACCCAGGACAGAGAGGTCGGAGACGGAGTGGGAGGGGGAGTTGAAGTGCTGAGCCACCGGGAGGTCAGCTTGGTTATTGCGGACCGAGCGGAGGTGTTCGGCGAAACGATCGCCCAACCTCCGCTTGGTCTCACCGATATAGATCTGCTGACATCTAGAGCAGCGGACGCAATAGATGAGGTTGGAAGAGATGCAGGTAAACCTCTGTCGCACCTGGAACGATTGCTTGGGTCCTTGAACGGAGTCGAGGGGGGAGGCAAAGGGACAAGTGTTGCATCTCTTGCGGTTGCAAGGGAAAGTGCCCGGGGAGGGGGTGGTACAAGAGGGAAGGGAAGAATTGACAAGGGAGTTATGGAGGGAGCGGTCTTTGCGGAAGGCAGATATGGGGGGAGATGGGAAGATGTGGCGAGTGGCGGGGTCACGTTGGAGGTGGCGAAACTGACGGAGGATTACTTTTTGTATGTGATGGCTGGTGGGGTGAAAGGTGAGGACTAGGGGGACTCGGCCCTTGTTGCGAGTGGGGGGGATGGGGAGAGAGAGCAGTGTTGCGGGGTATGGAAGAGACCCTGGTGCGAGCCTCATTTATGGTGGAGAAGGGGAACCCCCGTTCCCTGAATAATGAGGACATTTCAGATGTCCTGGTGTGGAACGCCTCATCCGTGGAGCAGGGGGGGGGGGGGGGGAGAGAGGAGGAGAGAGAGAAGTGTGTGTGTGTAGAGAGGAGAGAGGAGGGGAGAGAGGAGGGGAGAGAGGAGGAGAGGGAAGGGAGAGAGAGAAGGGAGAGAGAGGGGGAGAGAGAGAAGAGGGGTGAGAGAGAAGGGAGAGAGAAGGGGGAGACGGGAGCGTGGGGTTCATTTTCCCACACAAGCCTGGGTGACTGGGCAATCTGAACCCAAGCACCAAGCTGAAAGCGGCCGAATGTGTGCATCCCTCGGGACAGCCCCCACTCTCCCACGGCCACCCTCCGCGGGCTGCGAGTCGGGTGGAGCGGAGGTTTGGGACAATGTTCATGCCTTCACAGTGATGTGATGGACGCGGGGGTCTGGACTAATCGCTGACAAGTCCCGCCCCCGGCAACGTCAATCCGTTATTGGATGTTTCTGTTGAGCGGCAGTCGGTCCTTTGGCCTGTAGGCGACGCCGCCTTTCGGGTAGGTGGCGTCGACGAGTGGCCATTCGGTAAGTTTGCTTTTAGGCGACGCAGCTTTTCGGTTCGTTGGCATTTTAGGCGTCCCGCCCTTTCGTTTCGTCTTCGTACTCTTTCCGTTTATTGGCGTTTCTGCCTCGTTTCCATTCGGTTCTTTGGCTTCGACTTCTTTGCTACGGCTTCTTGTCTGTCGGCGCCACGACCGGGTGCCGGGGGAGGGATAGAGGGAGAGGGAATGCCGGGGCTACCTGAAGTGAGAGAAATCAATATTCATACCAGCGTCCAAGCATATCATTCATACCACTGCCCAAGAAATATCAGATGCTGTTCCTCCAATTTGCGTTTTGGCCTCACTCTGACAATAGAGGAGACCCAGGACAGAAAGGTCCGTGTGGGAATGGGAAGGAGAATTAAAGTGTTTAGTAACCGGGAGATCAGGTAGGTTCAGGAGGACTGAGCAATGGTGTTCAGCAAAACGATCGCCCAGTCTACGCTTGGTCTCGCCGATGTTTACGAGTCCACATCTTGAACACCGGATACAGTAGATGAGGTTGATGGAGGTGCAAGTGAACCTCTGCCTAACCGTGGTCTCACCACAGCCCGGTGGCCTAAGTACAGATTCCTAACTTGGCCTTATCTGAGATATCGGCAAATATCTCTTCTTCCTTCATGGCTTTCCAGCTGTGGTCGAGTGGTAGCGAAATCACCTCCGAGCCGGAAGGTCGTGGGTTCAAGGCAGCGGCCTGCCACAATTATAGCCTCACGCAGTTGGAAACAGCCCGGAGGAGAGGTGCTCCACTTCCTGAGGAGCTGCTTGCCACCTACTGAGAAGGTGAGGCAGTAATCCCTTGAGGAAAAATAAGGAACTTTTTCTCATTTAACAAACAAGGCTCCATTTCTCTTTTGTGCTCGAAACCCGTTTGAAGGAACAGCGGGGGCAGCGAGGTCTGTTTTCTTTTTTTTAATATAATTTCCCCACAGAATCAGTTCATTCTCGTAACATCCCGGCCTGCAACCGAGCTGAAAGAAAATAATGTTCAGTGGCCTCTTTGCCCTGAACTGACCACCTGGAGCCCACCCCCCGACATCATGACCTTGCGGGGGATTTGGTTTCAGACCCAATCAGTCAACACAAGCGCAGGCGCTGATTAAATTTTACTTAACAAGAACTTATTAAGATAATTAAAATGATTGCAGAACTGGTGGTGGTCTTCTCTCGGGATTCTCCAGGATTCATCCACATTCTGTTCTTCGTCATTTATACGCAAGAAATTTCATTTATCTTAGAGATACAGAGCGAAAACAGGCCCTTTGGTCCACCGACCAGCGATCCCCGCTCATTCACGCTATGCTGCACACATACCAGGGACAATTTAGATTTACACCAAGCCAATTCACCTACAAGCCCGTACGTTTAGTTTAGTTTAGTTTAGTTTAGAGATACAACACGGAAACAGGCCCTTCGGCCCACCGGGTCAGCGCCGACCAGCAATCCCGATACATTAACACCATCCTACACCCACTAGGGACAATATTTGCATTTGCCAAGCCAATTAACCTACAAACCTTTACGTCTTTAGAATGTGAGAGGGAGCAGAAGGTTTCGGAGAAAAACCCACGCTGGTCTCGGGGAGAACGTACAAACTCCGTACGGACAGCACCTGTGGTCGGGATCGAACATGGGTCTCGGGCGCTGTAGGCGCTGTAAGGCAGCAACTCTGCCGCTGCGCCACCGTGACCGCCCCTTGGCTGACAATTTACTTGCTCACTTCTGTTCAAAATTCCGCCATCGGGCCCTTGTGTTTGCTGCTCGTGGGATCTTGCTTTGCACATGTTGGCTACCATTGTTCCCACCAGTTACAACAGCGAGTTACAACACTTCAAACATTCTGCTTTGGGATGTCCCGTGACGGATGTGAAGGGCAGTGTGTAAGCACAAGTCTACTCGTTATTCAATAGTCCATGAGGAGGCCAAGAAAGTCCCCTTGAGGGAGTTCCAGGACCGCTGGGCTCCGCAGGGTGTTGAATGTATCCTCAATAAGGATTGTATCATAATTGTATAATAGTTTAGTATGGATATATGTTTGTATTGTATTTATGGTGGTGGGTTCTGGCTTGTTTTATTGTAGTGTAAATATTATTTTTTAATAATTGAATAAATTTTTTGATTAGAAAAAATTTAAAAAAAAGCTGGTTAGCATGCCTGCCCCTTTTCCGGGGATACATCCGTGCCCGGGTGCAGATGGGAAGGGAATACGCCCTGTCTACAGGCACCCTGAGGGAGTTCCGCGACTGCTGGGCACCGAGGGGGGTTGAATATATCCTGGACAAGGATTGTAATATAGTTGTTTAGCAGTTGGTTAGCATATTTGTTTTGTCTTGTATTGTGGTGGTGTTTTGTTTTATTGTAAATATTATTTTAATATTTGAATAAATATTTTTGATTTAAAAAAAAAAAAAAAAAAAAGAAAGTCCCCTGCCTCTGTAAAAACTGCAGGGATGCATCACAAGAGTTCATGTTCATAAGGGATAGGAGCAGAATGAGGCCATTCGGCCCATCGGGTCTACTCCGCCTTTCAATCACGGCTGATCTGAAGGCCGCAGCCACAGTGGGGAATTCAGGTGACACAACTCGATTCCCAGAATGCATCACTCCACAACTGGTGTATTTTTTGAGGCAGAGTTGTGGCGGTATAGGATGTGGAACGATATAATTGCACCCAGAAATATCCCACAGATATGGTTCATGTGACGACGTGGTATTTGTACATGGAGTTGTGGAGGTTGAAGGCTGGCACAGTGCGCAGTGTTTAGGGGCAGCACAGTATTCGATCCTGACCACGAGGGCTGACTCTACGAAGTTTCTACACTCTTTATAAGTACATGTTCACAGATTCTAGGAGCTAAATTAGGCCATTCAGCCCATTCAATCAATAGACATTAGACAATAGACAATAGACAATAGACAATAGATAATAGGTGCAGGTGTAGGCCATTCGGCACTTCAAGCCAGCACCGCCTTTCAATGTGATCATGGCTGATCATCCCCAATCCGTATCCCCGTTCCTGCCTTCTCCCCATATCCCCTAACTACGCTATTTTTAAGAACCCTATCTCACTCTCTCTTGAAGGAAGAACCTGCCTCCACCGCCCTCTGAGGCAGAGAATTCCACAGACTCACCACTCTCTGTAAGAAAAAGTGTTTCCTCGTCTCCCTTCTATCTATCCGTGGCTGATCTATCTTTCCCTCCTAACCCCATTCTCCTGCCTTCTCCCCATTACCCCTGACACCCATACTAATCAAGAATCCATCTATCTCTGCCTTAAAACATATCCATTGACTTGGCCTCCACAGCCTTCTGTGGGGCAATGAGTTCCTCAGATTCACCACCCTCTGACTAAAGAAATTCCTCCTCATCTCCTTCCTGAAACATAGAAGCATAGAAACATAGAAAATAGGTGCAGGAGTAGGCCATTCGGCCCTTCGAGCCAGCACCACAATTTAATATGATCATGGCTGATCATCCAAAATTAGTACCTCATTCGGGTTTTTCCCCATATCCCTTGATTCCCTTTAGCCCTAAGAGCTAAATCTAACTCTCGCTTGAACACATCCAGTGAATTGGCCTCCACATCAATTCTACTCCGCCATTCGATCGTGGCTGATCTATCTTTCCCTCTTAAACCCTTAAACTTACAGAGGGGAGAAGGCAGGAAAACGGGGTTGAAAGGGAGAGATAGATCAGCCATGATTGAATGGCACAGTAGTCTTGATGGGCCGAATGGCCTGTTTCTGCTATTATCACTTTTGAACTTACCACCACACTGAGAGATAGACTGCACTTCGTCATCAAAAGTTCTACAGCATTAAATATAATAAGATGGTGTCCCTTCTCACCTCTGTAATGAAATATTAAAAAGTAATCCCGTTGTATGCACTAGCTGTAACAGTATAGAGACATGGATTGCTGCTCTTGAAAATTCATTCCATTCAGGTCAAGAAGCCAATTTTTGGTGCAGATAAGAGAGGATGAATATCTAGTTTTGAATGCAATGTTATAATACACATTCCTCAAACTAAAGTATTGGAAGAACTGAACTCCTGACTGGCAATTTCCATTTGGAATCCCAGTGTCAGTCGGGGGCAGTGGATACAGCCCAGACCATCACACAAACCAACCTCCCTTCCATTGACTCCATCTACACCTCACGCTGCCTCGGCAAGGCCAGCAGCATAATCAAGGCTGAGTCGCACCCCGGTCACTCCCTCTTCTCCCCTCTCCCGTCGGGCGAGAGGTACAGTAGTGTGAAAACGCACACCCCTGTCCCACTTAGGAAACCTGAACGGAAACCTCTGGAGACTTTACGCCCCACCCAAGATTTCCGTGCGGTTCCCAGAGGTTCCCGGAGGTTTTTTGTCAGTCTCCCTACCTGCTTCCACTACCTGCAACCTCCGGCAACCACCTGCAACCTCCGGGAACCGCACGGAAACCTTGGGTGGGGCATAAAGTCTCCAGACGCTTCCGTTCAGGTTTCCTAAGTGGGACATGGGCATTTCTTCCCCGCTGTTATCAGGCAACTGAACCATCCTACCAACAACTAGAGACAGGTCCTGAGCTACTATCTACCTCACTGGAGATCCTCAGATTATCTTTAATTGAACTTTACAGGACTAAACGTTAAACATGTTCTTCCCTTTATCTTGCACCTGTACATTGTGAATGCATCGATTGTAATCATGCATTGTCTTTCTGCTGACAGGATAGCGCGCAACAAAATGTTTTCACTACACCTCGGTGCACGTGACAGTAAACTAAACTGAACCTCTTGTAATTGTGTTTGAGACACATGAACCAAAGATCCTCTAGCAGAGCAAGATAGTCCACTCGACGAAAAACACGTGGTACGGTCATGGGCAGATTCATGGGTAATTTTCGGCCCCATTTCCGTAACCGGCTTCCGTCTCCGCACCAAAGATCCCATCGCGGAGCAAAGATCACGAGTGCGGAGACGGAAGCCGGTTACGGAAACATCCTCGTAAAAATAAAAGTTATTTGGTAAAAATCTTCTCCTCATTTTCAGAATTTATAATTTATTAAAAACACAAACTGTTCCCCCGCAACGTTGATTACACTGCGAGTCGGGTCGGGTCGGGTCGGGTCGGGTCGGGTCGGGTTGGGTCGGGTCGGGTTACTGAAATGGATGAAAAAAAGGCCCACGTTCCGCTCCGTTGCGTACTACACGTCAGCCCATTGCATTTAGAAGGAGTGGTCTATCTTGCTCCGCTATAGGATCTTTGACATGAACTGCTTTCACAATGTCCCGCCTTCAACTGATTCGCGGAGCGGCTGTGCAGTAAACTCATGCACGCTAATGTACACTGACTGGTAGAACTCCACTGTTTTTAGAGGTGTCAAGTATGCTTTCATGTCATAAAATAGATGTGTTACTTCACCCTCAGAGACAGAAATGTAATTATTTCAAGTCGGGACAGCTATCAAAAGGAGAAGGAACGTTCTCAGAACCCTGTCCAGTAATTCCATTGTAAGTGGAGCCCTCAGCATCCACCTCCTGCTAAAGACACTAAATGCTGGAGTAACTCAGCGAGACAGGGCAGCATCTCTGGAGTGAAGGAACGGGTAACATTACGGGTCGAGACCCTTCTTCAGACCAGAAACCTCTCGACCCGAAACGTCACCAATTCCATCTCTCCAGAGATGCTGCCTGATCCCGGCATTTCCGGCATTTTGTGTCTCTCTTCAGGTTTAAGCCAGATTCCGCAGTTCCTTCCTGCACAGCTCCTGCTATGCTCTACGGATCCATGCCAATATTCAAGGAGTCAATTTGCTGTAAGTACCAACCATTGTGCAGGGGGTCTGGAAAATAGTTCCAAGCATCGCAAAGAGCTGGCCAAAAAATAATCAGTTGCAGAGGCTATCAGGAATGCTGGTAAAATATATATTTTCCTCGGTAATTTAAACAGTTTTCAGCATTGCAATTGGCATCCAGTTGCTTTCCAGGCACAACCTCCTTGCAATCTGATACTTGTAGAGCAATAGAGAGGCAAGCCATGGGTGCTCTTTGAAACTTCCGTCTCCCCACATTTTGAAGAGTACGCTCCAGGGTGGGTCACATTTCATGTGGTGGAGGAGCAGAATTGGGCCATTCGGCCCATCAAGTCCACTCCGCCATTCAATCATTGGTGATCTCCCTTTCTTTCTCAACCCCATTCACCTGCCTTCTCCCCATTACCCCTGACACCCGCACCAATCAAGAATCTGAGCAAGAAATGTAATTATTCCAAGTCGGGGGCAGCTATCAAAAGAGGAAGGAACATTCTCTGCCACAGAAGTTGAGGCTAAAGGGACCAGGGGGTATGGAGAGAAGGCAGGTACAGGATACTGAGTTGGATGATCAGCAATGATCATATTAAATGGCGGTGCAGGCTCGAAGGGCCGAATGGCTTACTCCTGCACCTATTTTCTATGTTTCTATGTTTCTATTCTCAGAACCCAGTTCCGTTCCGATTAAATCAAGAATCTGTCCATCTCTGCCTTAAAAATATCCATTGACTTGGCCTCCACAGCCGTCTGTGGCAAAGAATTCCACAGATTCACCTCCCTCTAAAAAATAAATTCCTCCTCCTCATCTCCTTTCTAAAGGTACGTCCTTTTATTCTGAGGTTATGGCCACTAGTCCTGGACTCTCCCAGAGAGAGTCTCTCTGGACTCTCGACTGGTCCCTCTCGACTAGTTTCTCTAGACTAGTTCTAGATGTTCCCACTAGTGGAAACATCCTCTCCACATCCTTCTCTATCCAGGCCTTTCTTGTAGAACAATGCAAATGTAGCGAATGCAGCGCCGGAGACCCGGGTTTGATCCCGACCACGGGTGCTGTCTGTACGGAGTTTGTACGTGGGTTTACTCCGATATCTTCGGTTTCCTCCCATACTCTAAAGACGTACAGGTTTGTAGATTAATTGGCCTGGTAAATGTAAAAATTGTCCCTGGTGGGTGTAGGATAGTGTTAATGTGCGGGATCACTGGTCGGCACGGACCCAGTGGGCCAAGGGGCTGAGAAGATTCTGAAGAAGGGTCTCGACCCGAAAAGTCATCTATTCCTTCTCTCCATAGATACTGCCTCACCCGTTGAGTTTCTCCAGCATTTTTATCTACCTTTGATTTTTCCAGCATCTGCAGTTCCTTCTTAAACATCTATCCAGAGATGTTGCCTGCCCGGCTGAGTCACTAAGTGTCTATCGTCGATGAGAACCAGCATCTACAGTTTGATTTCTGCTTGCTACTCATCTCTATGCTCCCTGGTATACTGTGTATGAGAACATCTTATATATAAACATCCTTCATATTTTTAGATCCCTTCTTTGCGTCACTCCTCTATTATTTCTAGAATCAGTCGTAGCCGCAACCTGTTACTGGCGAGGTTTACTCATTAAAAAAATTAAAGTAGCGTAATATCTCTCAGTGCCTCCGCTCAACCAGAAAATACCCGCTTCAGAAGATAGAATCTTGGCCGTATTGTTCTTGCCTTGGTTGCTGGGGAAAGGTTTTAGCAGAGTCACTGTTTTCCACATGTAAATCAAGAATTGGCACGTACCCACACTCGTTTTATCCTAGAATGGGCTCATCCAACCCCTCTGAATAGAGCCTCATACAGGCTAATCAGATCTGTGTTTATACAACTGCTGATTTGACCAACTGGATAATTAGACATTGTCAACCTCCATAATGATGCAAAAAGGTATCTGCTCTGCTGCCAAACACTGTAACGACCTCCCCTTTGTCTGACTACAATGGCCAAGTCTGCAGTTTTGGGCAAAGATTCTACAGCGAGCAAGATAGATCACTCGATGAAAAAGACGTAGTACGGTCATGGGCAGATTCATGGGTAATTTTAGGACCCATTTCTGTAACCGGCTTCCGTCTCCGCACCAAAGATCCCACAGCGGAGCAAAGGTAACTAGTGCGGAGACGGAAGCCGGTTACGGAAACATCCTCATAAAATAAAAGTTATTTGATAAAAATACTCTTCTCATTTTCAGAATTATATGTTCCCCCGCAACGTTGATTACACTGCGAGTCGAGTCGGGTCGGGTTACGGAAATGGATGAAAAAAAAAAAAGGCCCACGTTCCGCTCCGTTGCGTACTACACGTCAGCCCATTGCATTTAGAAGGAGTGGTCTATCTTGCTCCACTATAGGATCTTTGGTTTTGTGGACGGCCATGGCAATATCCGCCTTCAAGATACCCAATGCCTTGGCCTCCACAGTCATCAATGATAAAGAATTCCGCAGTTGCAGTTCCCCCAACACCACCATATTACTGTGTAGGAAGGAACTGCAGGTGCTGGTTTAAACCGAAGATAGACCCAAAAAGCCTGAGTAACTCTGCGGGACAGGCAGCATCTCTGGAGAGAAGGAATGGGTGACGTTTCGGGTCTTGACCCGCTCTTTGTGTCCATCTTCGGTTTAAACCAGCATCTGCAGTTCCTTCCCACACACCACTGTAACCACCCTATGCACTTTATTTTCATCTTCAAATTTTGATTTTATGACATTTCCAAGCTTGATTAATCTATATAACTGATATTGGCTCAGTTTAGTTTATTGTCACGTGTACCGTGGTAGAGTGACATGCTTTGAACCAGTCAGCAATAATACAAGATTACAATCGAGCCATTCACAGTGTATAGATACATGAACGAATGAGAGATTGATTGAATGGTTGAATGAAATGAATGAATGAATGGATGAATGTATGAATGAATGAAATGAATGAATAGAATGAATGAATGAATGTATGAATGAATGATTGAATGTATGGATGAATGAATGAATGATTGAATGTATGAATTATTGAATGAATTATTGAATGAATGAATGAATACTTTATTGTCACAGGTGACAAGTCACAGTGAAATTCTTTGCTTCGCAAGTAGCTGTTATAAGGCGGTGCCTCACGGCAGCCCGTCTGCAGCCCGTCTGTCTTTTATTACATTTTTGTCCTGTTGAGTGTATAGCTTGGTTGTAGTTTATATATTGTTTTTAGCTGTGTATATGTGTGGGGGGTGGGGGGGAAACTTTTAAATCTCTTCCCCTAACGGGGGACCCGACCTTTTCCCTGTCGAGTCTCTGTTGTCGTTGGGGTCTAGCACCGTGGAGCGGCCTCCAACCGGAACGACCTGGGGGCTCCAGTCGCGGAGCCTGCTGACTCACCATCGTGGAGCTGGCCGGCCTCGGAGCGTAGAGAGCTGTGGTGGCGCGCGGCTGCGACCCGACTTCGGAGCTTCGGAGGCTCCGGCTGCAGGCCCAGTGGACGGTGACATCGGGAGCTCGCGGGTCCCTGGTGGGAGACCGCTTTTCGGAGCTCCCGCAACGGCAACTTCTCCCGCCCGAATTGCGGGGTTGAGAATGACCCGGAGCGGGGCCTTACATCGCCTGGCCCCTAATGGCCCTAAGATCGGGAGAAGAATGGAAAACAGGGAAGAGACAATGACTTTGCCTTCCATCACAGTGAGGAGGAGATTCACTGTGATGGATGTTTGTCTAAATTGTGTTAATTGTGTGTCTTGGTTTTTTTTCTTGTTGTATGTCCGCGGAAACCAAATTTCATTTGATCTTCATTTGAGGTTCAAATGACAATAAACTCTATTATATTGTATTGCAGTTGCCACATAGTGGCCGCTTACAAAGTTACAAAATCCCCCCACGCCAGGTCTTCCTTTGTTCTCCCCCTCCCTCCCCTCACGGCGGTCCCACCACCCCCATGCTGGGCCCTCGATTGTTCATTGTTCTTTCCCCTCGCTCCCACGATAAGGGAATAACGTTTGGTGCACGGTAAATCCATCAAAGTCCGATCAAATATAGGCCTGGTCCTTTGCTCAACTGGTCATCCTTCACATCACCCTCCAAGACACACATTAGCCTGACCTGAAAACATATTGGGGTACTAACGTACGATTACCAGCACTCGGTGTCAAAGAGCCATAGGGCATGGAAACAGGCCCTTCGGCCCAACTTGCCCATGCTGACCAAGATGCCCCATCTCAACTCCCTCCCCAGCAGCAAGGTGGGACCTCCTTCACCAGAAGGACTACGGAGAGTCTGGCAGAGACTCACCACCATTCCCCTCAGGGCAATAAAGTGTGGCTGATAAATTCCCACCAGCCTGCAATGCCCACATGCCACATATTAATTACAAAGAAACAGATTACAACACTCTTGCCAAACCATCTGATAATGAGTCGGATGTGGGTCGGAGAAGATGACACAGTAAACAATACCTAGTTTAGTTTAGTTTAGTTTGGAGATTCAGCAGCGTAATTTCTCTAGAGAAACATAATGAGTTGGGAACAAATTACATGCTAAAAAAATAGTGACTTACAGATGAGTAATTTTGAATGGTAGGGGAATTATCAAATCTCCCACAATCTGGTAAACTGTATATCCCTCATTGCAACAGAAAACAATATTTAGTTAAATAAGTAAGTTCATAGGGTTATCATTATAAGCTATCTTTAAACACTTTGGGTGGTCACGGTGGCGCAGCTGTAGAGTTGCTGCCTTACAGCGAATGCAGTGTCGGAGACCCGAGTTCGATCCCGATTACGGGCGCTGTCTGTACGGAGTTTGTACGTTCTCCCCGTGATCTGCGTGGGTTTTCTCCGAGATCTTCGGTTTCCTCCCACACTTGCAGGACGTACAGGTTTGTAGGTTAATTGGCTTGGTATAAATGTAAACACTGTCCCTAGTGGGTGTAGGGTAGTGTTAATGTGCAGGGATCGCGGACTCGGTGGGCCGAAGGGCCTGTTTCCGCGTTGTATCTCCAAACTAAACTAAACATAGAATATGTTGTTCCAACTCTTTTAATATCATGATTCTCCTGGACAAGCGAATCACATTGAGTGTCTTCCTCCCCACAGTGTGAAAGTTTCAGAAACATTCAGCGTGTCGGCTGAAAGTCTCAGTAGCTCATTCAGTGCTGTTTTTTGAATAAAATCTCTTTGGATACGTACATATCTGTGCTTCACTGCAGACATGAAGATCATGCGTCACTGATTGGAGTTATATAACTCTGGGGACTGGATGGAGAAATGTAGGGCTTTTCCCTTTACAAAGAGACTCTTCCCTTTCTCAAGAAAGCTCCCGACTTGAAAAGTCACCCTTCCATGTCGAAACAAAGATCTGCAGATGCTGATTCACACCAAAGATAGGCACACAGAGTTCTGGAGTAACTCCGTGCATCTGGCAGCATCTCAACAAGTCATAGAGTCATACAGCATGGAAACTTGCTCACACCAACCAACATCCCCATCTACATTAGTCCCATCTGCCTGTGTTTGGCCCATAAGATAGATAGATCGATATAATTTATTGCCACACAACCAGGGTCCCTCTAAAGGGCCTGTCCCACTGTACGAGGTAATTCAAGAGCTCTCCCCTCCTTGTTCTTCCTCTGCGCCAAGGCGATCCAGGCTTCGGATGTTGTGACCCCGCCGGGCGATGGTAAGTAATGTCAGTTCCGCGGCTGAATCCAAGCGCCGCGAACGGGCCGGTTCACACTCCGCGGCCCGGGGTGGTCGAAGCCGCCGAAGCCGCCGCCCGCCAGTCCAGGGTACGTCGGAGCTCGGGGACGTCTCTTAGCGGCTCGTAACGCTAACGGCAGGTACTCGGGAAACGAGGTAAGCTCGTGAAGACTCGTGAAGATTTTTCAACATGTTGAAAAATGTCCACGAGAGCCCCGAGTACCTACGAGCAGCTATGACCGTAATTCTCCGTGTTCGAATCAGGGGAGACTTGGGAGAACTATTGAATTAGCTTGTGCAGTGGGACAGGCTCGTATTCCTGTCTTATCCATGTACCTGTCAAAATGTTTGTAAAATGTTGTGATAGTGCCTGCCACAACTAACTCCTCCAGCAGCTTGTTTCATACTCTTTGTGTAAAAATGTTGCTCCTCAGTTTCCTATTTAATCCGATGTGCTAAAGAAAAATCTGCTACCTGAAGAAGGGTCCCAACCTGAGACGCCACCTATCCATGTTCTCCAGAGATGCTCCCTGACCTGGCTGAGTTACTCCTGCACTTTGTGTCTATATTTGCGAGCCAGCATCTACAATTCCCTACTCTTCCCTTTACAGAAAGGCGAAGAAGAAATTTGACAGAATCAGCATTGTTACAGTACAGAAGGAGGCCCTTCGGTCCATTGAGTCCATGCAGGCTCTAAGCAGAGCAATCCCCAGTCCCATCCTCCTGGTCATTCCTCCAGACCAGTAAATGATTCTCTCTCACCTAAGTACCCACCTATTAGGACGGCAGCATCTCAACAAGTCATAGAGCCATACAGGTGGCACTACCGGTAGAGTTGCTGCCTCACAGCGCCAGAGACCCCGGTTCGATCCTGACCTCGGGTGCCGTCTGTGAGTGGAGTTTGCACGTTCTCTCTGTGAATGCGTGGGTTTCCTCCGGGTGCTCCGATTTACTCCCTCATCCCAAACACATGCGGGTTTGTAAATTGACTGGTTTCCATAAAATTTCCCTCAGGTGTGCGGGCAGTGGATGAGAAAGTGGGATAACATAGAACTAGTGTATAATAACGAGGAGCTGCAGATGCTGAGTTATAATACACAAATATCGCATTAAATATGTAAAATATAAAAGATAAAAATAGAACAGGAAAGTTTGAAACGTTCTTTCCCCAGACCACCCCGCTGTAGCCAGGATGTGGTCTATTGGTACGTCCATTCTCTTAGCCGCCGACATGGATGCTGCCCTGGTGGAGTGAGATTTATACATGTTAGTATTTATACCAGCGGCTTTCAGCACCCTCTTGAGCCATCTTGAAATGGTTTGGCTCGTCACCCGACCCTAAGGTTTCTTGTGGCTGACCCATAAGGCTTTTTCTCTCCCTCGAGGGATTCTAGTTGTGTCAATATATTTCAGTAGGTGGGTCATGGCACATAACCGTGGTTCTGGTGGGTAAGCCCGGAATTCCATGACTGGGTTTGATGTTCCTGGCCTGCTCTGTTTGACCAGCCCCTGGATAGTAAATGAGACATGGTCTGGAGTTACGACCATGTTGTCCAATCGTAATAGGTGAAGTGATTTGTGCTGACACAAGTGCCATCAGCATGACCGTCTTCAGAGTTAATTGTTCCAGGGTGAGGGACCTAGCTGGTGACCATCCCCTAAGGTATGTCAGGACCACACTGACATCCCAGATTTGGGTATACCTAGGTCTGGGGGGATTGGAGTTAAATATCCCTCTCATGAGCTTGATCACCAGCGGGTGGGATCCCATGGCCTGTTGTCCTGGTGCTTGAATTAAATAGGCTGACAGAACACTTCTGGCTGTATTAATGGCGCTGTAGCTGAGTCCTTCACTGTGGTGAAGGCCTGCCAGGAACTCCAGTACATTGGTTACTGTTGTAGTTGTAAAAGTGGTTCCTGTGTCCGAACAGTATTTTTCCCACTTCTTGATACTTGACAAGTATTTTTTCCTTGTGGATACACGGTGGGATGCTGTCATGGTGTTGATGGTGTTTTCTGACAATCCCAGGCCCAGCAGAGGCCTTTTCAAAATCTGCAACCCAGGAGTTTAATTTTATCGTGGCATGGGTGGCTTATGCCAGATACTGGGTGGGTTAGCAATTCTGGGCTACTGGGGAAAGTCATTGGGGTCTCGACGACCATGTCGAGGAGCACTGGGAACCATGGCTGAGTAGGCTAGTCGGGTACTATCAAAATACCTGAAGCAGAGTCCATTTGTATTTTGCATAGTACCCGACTGATGAGGCAGAAGGGAGGAAATGCATAAAAGAAGAATTTTCCCCAGTCCAGCGCGAACGCATCTACCGCTGCTGCCTCAGGGTCTGGTTCCCAAGCGACACACATAGGAACCTGGTGATTTAGTCTGGATGCAAATAGATCGATATCTGGTGTGCAAGTGATGCATATTTATTGAATATGCTTTTAATCCATAAAATGCACCCAACATTTCCAGATAATTTATGCCCAGTGTAAGTAGTAACGATGACTCTGGGTTAGTCCATCTACCACCTGTGCTGGATATGGAATTAGTTGCTCCCCAGCCTTGAGCACTGGCATCTGTTTGAATAATTAACGTAGGGTTAATGATGATGATAGGGCTGGAGCTATGCCAAATATTCTCTACCCACCACTGTAACTCTGATATTGCTTCAGTGGGTAATTTCATGACTCGGTCAAAGTGACGTTTTAATGCCTGCACTTTCGCTCTTTGTAAGTATTGATAGTGCAGAGGTCCAAATTGTGTAGCTGGGAATGCTGCTACCATCTTTCCAATTACTCTAGTGACACAGCTGATTTAGCCAATTCCATGGTTTTGCCTACTATTAAGATATCATCAAGATATGCCATGACAATATGTTTTTGTTTTCTTAATATTCAACCTAGGCTGGTTTTAGTATCTTGGTGAATAATCTTGGGGCTGATGATAAACCGTTAGGCAACGCTTTAAACTGCAATCGTTGCCCCATCCAGGTAAATTTCAGGTATCTGCGATGATCCTTTTGAATGGGTACTGAATAGTAAGCATTTTTAAGGTCGATGCTTGCCATGAAGTATCCTTTGGAAATCAGTTGTTTGGCAGTTACAACCATTTCCATTTTGAAATGTATATACTTAACAAACATATTTAGTGAAGTTAAGTCAATGATGATGCGACATCCACCATCTTTTTTAGTTTTAGTGAATATATTAGAGACAAATTCCAAGGGTTCATGTTCGGTTTTTTCAATGATACCCTTTGTGAGTAGCCTCAGAAGTTCAGCTTGTCCCTCTCATTTTTCTTTAACTGAGAGGGAAAAGACCCTTTGGGGTGTATGCTGAACTGGTGGCATGTTTTCTTGAGTAAATTCTATTTTGTTAGTATAGAACCCCCACTTTTTATATACTGGTAGGAACCAGACCCACCTACCTCCATGGTTACGGTTGTTTCTTCTGTTTCTTTGTCGGACGATGTGTTGTCTGATGTGTTGCTGCTGGTTGGGGGTGGCGCATTTTCCATGGGGTCCGCTCTGGGCCTTGGCCTAAAAAAGGCTTCTGGTGGTGATGTGCGGATCCCGAGCTTTCACCGGTCCCATAGGGTTGACGTCGACTGGTGGACGCGGTGGGGTACTGCCGCTTGGGTTTTGTGGGTTTGCTCGTCCCGGGGCCTGCCCTCATGAGGCCAAATGCTTTGGACTCCTCCTCCATGTCCTTTACTTTTTTGGAGAGGTCCTTGCCGATGAGCAGGATTTCTGGCTCTGTGGTCGGCTTTTGCACAAACCCGTGAATTTCGGGTTGAGGGCAGGTCTTATTATCTCCTTACGGAGGTTGTTAATTTCAAATTGGTTATTGCACAGCATTGCCAGTGTATCCTGCTGATTCGTGGTCAGTTCCATCCCATCCATGGAACGAGCATAGGAAGTGATGGCTGACGTCAGGAGCCTGAGGATCCGCTGTAGTTTGAGTTCTTGGTTGCGGATGTTTGGCCCAACGTGCCCCCAGATTTGGCTATTGACAGCCGGCATGTTGAGCGAGGCACAATTCTCTGGGGCCGAATACAGCTCTAGGGCCTCATTAACTACCTGCTCTTGTAGGGGCTTGAAGGACAGGTAGTTAATGCTGGCCGCCAGTTTTGGCTCTAATGGCCGTCCTGCTCGTGGAGCTGCCACGTAGCGGTCGACCACACCCGGCAGCTCTTCCTGGTCCTGTACCCCAAGCGTACTCCCGACATCTTCGGCCAGTGACCCCTCTTCTTGACCAGCCCAGCCCTGGTCGCCAAAGCTGCCCTCGGATGAGGGGGAAGCGATGGCCAGTGCGTTGTGAGGCACTGTGGTGGGAGTGCCTGAACTCCCTTTGCGAGACTGTTCCATCTCCCGAAGCAAGTCTCGCTTGAGCATTTGCTCCACGAGCCGCTCCATGCGGCTCAGGCAGCTGTCTCTGCCCCGCACGGGCGGTGAGACGTCCCCGTACCGAGGAGTCAGATACCACCGGCCGGTTGGTCTTCCATGCTGATTTACATCCAGCCCACTGCTCAGGCTACGCTAGCGGGACTGGGCTCGGCTCAGTGTCGGGGATGGCGGACCGCAGGGTGTACGGTCCTACCGCCTCTTGCCTCCCACTGATGGAACGCTCCTCCGTTGGAGTCGAACGGGGGGCGGACTTCTTGGCTTGTCTTGTTTTGCTCATATTCCTGGTGAGACAAAACAAAACAACTTCTTTTTGGAATAAACGACCTCAGAATAAACCTCAGAAAAAACTTACCTGACGTTCCGTAGCGGGAACGCCTGTACTCCCGTTCGTCGCTGTTCCACTGCGTGAACGCTCATGTCGCGCATGCGTGCTGGACGGGTCTGAAAATCTGAACTTTAATAGCCTATTGCACTTTATATGCTAATCTTTGTGTATATATATATATATATATATTCAATGGTATATGGACACACTGATCTGTTCTGTATTTATTTATGACTACAATATTCTGTTGTGCTGAAGCAAAGCAAGAATTTCATTGTCCTATCTGGGACATGACAAAAAATCTCGAATCTTGAATCTTGAGTGATATATCGAAGGATCTCGATCCGTAAACGCCACCCATTCCTTCTCTCCAGAGATGCTGCCTGTCCCGTTGAGTTACTCCAGCTTTTTGTGTCTACCTTCACTGTAAGCCAGCCTCTGCAGTTGCTTCCTACCCCAATCTATGAGATCCACCTGTATCTTTAAAAGACTGGATGAGAAGAAATCACTTACACTAACAGGAACTTCATTAGCCAGAAGACAAAGATGAAAGGCGGGTGCAGCAGCATCTATGGAGCAAAGGAAATAGGCAACGTTTCGGCCCGAAACGTTGCCTATTTCCTTCGCTCTGTAGATGCTGCTGCACCCGCTGAGTTTCTCCAGCATATTTGTGTCCCTTCGATTTTCCAGCATCTGCAGTTCCTTCTTAAACAAGATTAAAGGCGATTGCCAACAGAACCAAAGAAGAAAGCTTTTTGCACGCAAGTGTTTCGACTCTGCATTTCACTGCCCTTTGGGGGTCAAGGAAAAAGCGTTCATGTCGCAGCCCCGTTTCCAGCAATCTTTCCACCACCACGCACAAGAATCACACGACGTGACAAGACGGACACCATTGTAAGCAGATGCCGAGACACGTGTTCAGCTCTGGCTGACCAACTTCTTTTTTTTAAATATTTTATTTTATTAGAAGTAAGTACAATCATGTGGCACCAAAGTGCCTAATATATATATATTTTCATAATACATTTTATGTACTGCTTCTTATTTTTTTTCTGTTATAATAAAGAACGATGAGAATAAGAAAAATAAATTAGATAGTAAAGGATAGAAAGGCGTGAGTGTATATAGTGTGTGTGAAGAAAAAGAGAAAAGACGAATGAGTGAAAGAAAGTTGAGGAAAAGAAAATAGAAAAAAGAGAATTACATAAATAAAAAAATTAAAAATAATAATAAATAAATAAATAAATAAATAAACAGATAAATAAATGATTAAATAAATAAATAAATAAAGGTAAGGAGATCATTGTTTATAATCTTGACCATCCCTCGTCCAGTCCTGAAACAGTTCGTTTTTACAATTGTGTTGCACCATATGATTCCAAAAAGACGACAAAATGGAGACCAACTCGAACAACTTCTAATCTGTGTGTGATCTCGATAGGAAGGCTGCCCTTTACCCTGGTGGAAGAGTTTTGCAACAGCTGTCTTCAGAAGCAAATGGAGTATACTGCAAATAGTTTAGTTTGGTTTAGAGGAACAGCGCAGAAACAGGCCCTTCGGCCCAGCATGTCCGCACCGACCAGCGATCACACTCCTTCCTACACACGCTGGAAACAATTTACAATTTTACCCAAGCCAATTAGCCTACAAACCTGCACGGCTTCGGAGTGTGGGAGGAAACCGGAGCAGACGGGGAAAAATCCAGGTGATCACGGGGAGAACGTACAAACTCCGTACAGGCGGCACACGTAGTCAGGATGGATCCCGGGTCTCTGGCGCTGTAAAGCATCAACTCTACCACTGCGCCACCGTGCCGCACCCTGGTAGAGGGAAAAATAATTGCAGGTAAATAGGAAAAGAACAGGAACAAAAACGAGGTGCTCTTCAAAATCATAGAATTATGGAGTTCTGCCACAGAAAGTGCCCTTTCAGCCCTACACGTCTATGCCGACTGATGCTCATCTGTACTAATCCCATTTGCCTGCATAGAGTCATACAGCGTGGAAACAGGCCCTTCGGCCCAGCTACAGCACCCATAGTCAGGATCGAACCAGAGTCTCTGGTGCTGTAAGGCAGCAACTCGACCGCTGCACCACCGTGCCGCCCCCGACTCTTACACTCATTGCCTTTATCACTACCCGATCCACCTGCGTGCCGTTTTCAAGGAGCGATGGACTTGAAGCCCAAGGTCTCTTTGTACATCAACACTTTGAAGATTACTGCCATTTACTCCGCACGTCCCAACACAATTTAATCTCCCAAAGTGCATTACCTCATACTTGTCTGGAATAAATTACATGTGCCATCACTCCGCCCAGCTTCCTAGCTGATCCATGCCCCTCCGTATCTTTGTATAATCTCTTCATTATATATGTCTCCACCTACATTTGTGTTGTCTACAGGCCTACTAATCATACCCCCCTACATTCTCATCCAAGTCACTTATACAAATGACAAGCAACAAAAGGTCCCTACATCAATCCCTGAGGTGCAACTCTTGTTGCAGACTTCCACTTAGATGAGCGCAAGTCCACTGCTATCCTCTCCTTCCCATCATCAGATCCGTTGTGGATCTACAGTAATGCCCCTGTCCCACTTAGGAAACCTGAATGGAAACCTCTGGAGACTTTGCGCCCCACCCAAGGTTTCCGTGCGGTTCCCGGAGGTTCCCGGAGTTTTTTTGTCAGTCTAACCCTACCTGCTTCCACTACCTGCAACCTCCGGCAACCATCTGCAACCTCCGGGAACCGCACGGAAACCTTGGGTGGGGCGCAGTCTCCAGAGGTTTCCGTTCAGGTTTCCTAAGTGGGACAGGGGCATAAGGCACTTTCCACTGCAACTGCAGGCGATGCATCACCTGTCTCTGTACCTCCTCCAGGGACCCCGACAGTCCTTTCAGGTGAGGCTTAGGTTCACTTGCACCTCCTCCAACCTCATCTGCTGTATCCGTTGTTCTTGCTGTGGGCTCCTATACCTCGCCGAGACCAAGCGCAGTCTGGGCGATCGCCTCCGCTCAGTCCGCCTTGACTTGCGTGATCTCCCGGTAGCCAAACACTTTAATTCCCCCTCCCATTCCCAATCTGACCTTTCCTCCATTGTCAGAAGCCACATGCAAATTGGAGGACCAGCACCTCATGTTTCACTTGGGCAGCTTACAGCCCAGCGGTATGGCAATGATTTCTCTAATTTCAAGTAACACTTCCATCCCCTCTCTCCCCAAAGCCTTCCCCACCCTGGTCGTTCTGCTTATCTCACTGTCATTATCACCTCTTCCGTAGCCAACAATGGACCATTGTGGGCTCCACCTTTACTTGGTCATCGGTGACGGCTCTGATTTGTTTTTGAACCTTTTCATGTCTCTAAAAGTCCCTCTCCCCTGACTCTCAGTATGAAGAAGGGACTTTTTTTCATGCTGTATCATGCTGTACTGGCACAGGGGGTACAAATACCTTGGACTTTACCTGGAAACAAAACTGGACCAGGAACGCTGAGGCCCTGAACAAGAAGGGACAGAGCCGGCTGTACGTTTTAGAAAGCTCCACTCCCTCAACATCTGCAGTAAGGTGCTGCAGATGTTCTACCAATCGGGTAGCCAGTGCCATCTCCTTGTGCAGGGCGAAGGCCATGGATGCCTATAAGATCAACAAACTCATCAGGAAGCCTGGCTCTGTCCTGGGGGCAGAGTAGGAGTTGGATTCATGGGAGGTGGGTCTTGGAGGGGAGGATGCTCCTAAAACTGCAGAGCATCCTGGACAATACAGCCCACCCCCTCCATGAAACACTGATCAACCTGAAGGGCCTGTCCCACTGTACGAGCTAATTCAAGAGCTCTCCCGAGTTTAGAAAAAAATCAAACTCGTGGTAAGCACGTAGAATGTACGTAGCGGGTACGTCGGAGCTCGGGGACGCCTCTTAGCGGCTCGTAACGCTAACGGCAGGTACTCGGGAAACGCGGTAATTTTTCAACGTGTTGAAAAATGTCCACAAGAGCCCCGAGTTCCGATGAGCGACCATTACCATAAATCTCCGAGTTCGATTCAGGGCAAACACGGGAGAACTCTTTGAATGAACTCGTACAGTGGGACAGGGCTTTTAGTCTAAAGAAGGGTTTCGACCCGAAACGTCACCCATTCCTTTTCTCCAGAGATGCTGCCTGTCCCGCTGAGTTACTCCAGCTTTTTGTGTCTATCTTCCGTCAGTCTGAAGAAGGGTGTCGACCCAGAGATGCTGCCTGACCCTCTGAGCTACTCCAGCATTTTGTGTCTATATACACTTCTGACTATTCTGGTCAACGTTGAAAAATGTCCACGAGAGGACCGAGTACCTACGAGCGGCCATTACTGTAATTCTCCGAGTTCGAATCAGGGGAAACTCGGGGAGAACTCTTGAATTCGTAAATGGGACAGCCCTATGAGGTGCACCTTCAGCAACAGACTGGTTCCACCAAGATGCAGCACAGATCGCCACAGGAGATCCTTCTTCCCTGTGGCTATCAAACTGTACAACTCCTCCCCCTTCTGTCATGGCATGGGGTAGACTGAGACTGACTTACCCCCCCCCCCTCCCCCCCCCAATCTTTGCCCATCCCCCAAGCCTTTCCACTCGCCACTTTAAGATCACGTTTCATGTATGTTGCGTTTTGTGTGCTTTGTGTTTCCACGAGTGTTCGCGGATCAATTTCCCTCCTGGGATAAATAGAGTTCTATCGTATCGCATCTCTCAGAAAAATACCGGAAGGGAAAAATGGAACCAGAAAACAGCACGAAATTGAACATGGTTGCTTCTGCCGATAAAATACTTAAGATAACAATTTCAAACAGAACAAGTTGAAAAGGTTGCACCTAATAAAAAGCACATTGGCCCGCTGCAGGCTCCAATAAATATTCTAAGTAGAGTTCGTATGAGAACAGGTGTTAGATCGCTGATGATGGACAGCCTAGTAACTCCATTTCCTGTCCATACTACTTGCTATAATCTTACAAACAACAATGTGAACCTTCTTTGAGTTTCTGCAGCCTCAAGGCCTCCTCACCGCCAAGCCGGCAAAGTGAATTTAATTAGATTTCTGACCACAAGCACTTTCGTCGGTCGACTCTCGCACAAGTGAAATCAAAAAGGGAATTTTCCGTTTAACATCTGCGTGCCAAGGCAGATTGGAAAGGTGGGGAGGGGAAATAAACCGTTCTATGAGAAGCTGTCTCGCACGGCTATGCATTGATTCCCATTGAAAGACACGAGATGCTGCAGTAACTCAGCGGGACAGGCAGCATCTCTGGAGAGAAGGAACGGTTGACGTTTTGGGTGGAGGCTCTTCTTCAGACTGAGAGTCTGAGACTGGGAGAGGACGTCTAGAGATACTTAGTTCATAGTTTAGTTTAGAGATACAGCGCGGAAACAGGCCCTTTGGCCCACCGTGTCCGCGCCGACCAGCGATCCCTGTACATCAACAGTATCCTACACCCACTAGGGGACAATTTTTACATTTACCAAGCCAATTAACCTACACACCTGTACGTCTTTGGAGTGTGGGAGGAAACCGAAGCTCTCGGGGGAAACCCACGCAGGTCACGGGGAGAACGTGCTAACTCTGTACAGACAGCACCCGTAGTCGGTATCGAACCCGGATCTCTGGGTCTTCATTCACTGTAAGGCAGCAACTCACCGTGACAATGGAAGGGTAAGGTGTGAAAACAACAGATCCAAGCAGACTAAGAGTCAGGGGAGAGGGAGACAGAGATATGGAAGGGTAAGGTGGGGAAAACACAGATCAAAGGGGAAGATGATCAAGGACATCTGGACTGGATCGTTGGTAGCTGAGGGGAAGGTGACCACGAGGAGAACAATCAGTAATATTTAATCGGGAGGACAGTGGAACCAGTCGGAGAACTGGGATAGGGAAGGACGGAGAGAGAGGGAAAGCAATGGTAACATGAAGTCAGAGGAATCAATATTCATACCACCGGGTTGTGATTCCTTCCTACAGATTACTTCCCATTTTCCCCGGAATACCGGAGGTTAAGAGGAGACCTGATAGAAGTATATAAAATTATTGAGAGGCCTAGATAGGGTAGACAGTCACAACCTTTCCTCCCACAGGTGGAAATGCTGGTGGGGACTCCCAGTCGGTCCGCTCCTGGGCCTGGCCAAGACGGCCATTCGCAGGTCTGGGCAGTGGGTAGTCGACTGCCTACAACGTGGTCGGCTGCCTGCCCCTTTACCGGGCCTACATCCGTGCCCGTATGTCCCTGGAGAGGAAACGCGCAGTGTCCACGGAGACTTTGGAGGCCTTCCGTGAACTCTGGTCACTGCAGGAGGTCGAGTGTACAACTGATTGATGGCGATGATGTGTTATAAAATTGATGATGAATGATAAACATAGAAACATAGAAACATAGAAAATAGGTGCAGGAGGAGGCCATTCGGCCCTTCGAGCCAGCACCGCCATTCATTGTGATCATGGCTGATCGTCCCCTATCAATAACCCGTGCCTGCCTTCTCCCCATATCCCTTGACTCCACTAGCCCCTAGAGCTCTGTCTAACTGCTGTTTTGTAAATTGCCGCTAAGGCAGTTTTTAACGTGGTTACCCTTTTCTATGTTTGGTTTTGTTTTCTGAATAAAACTAAATGATCAAATTGTAGAAAGTAGACAAAAATGCTGGAGAAACTCAGCGGGTGAGGCAGCATCTATGGAGCGAAGGAATAGGTGACGTTTCGGGTCGAGACTGTCTCGGGTCTGAAGAAGGGTCCCGACCCGAAAGGTCACCTATTCCTTCGCTCCACACACTTCTAATCTTGTGTGTGGACTCGACAAGAAGAAGACTCCAGCACTTTGTGTCTATCTTCTGTTGCTGAACCAGTGTGTTGACTCCTCCCAGCATTGAGTCCTCGTTCAGCAGTATGGAATGGTACGCACTTTGCACGTTGCTTTAAAATCGGCAATAATATAAAACATGCTCACAGTGCCAGAGAGAGCCGCAGAGACGGGAGTTCAACTTCAAGAATGATGGATGGATTACAGAGTGGAAAAGTAATGAAAAACACCATTTACAAGGCTAACTCTTGCGAGCGATATTTAATATCTTACAAGAAGCTGGAAAACAAGATGATATTAGAGTCATAGAGTGATACAGTGTGGAAACAGGCCCTGCGGTCCAACTTGTCCCAGCTACACTAGTCCCACCTGCCCGCATTTGGACCATATAGAAACATAGAGACGTGAAAAAATAGGTGCGGGAGTAGGCCATTCGGCCCTTCGAGCCAGCACCGCCATCCAATATGATCATGGCTGATCATCCAAAATCAGTACCTCGTTCCTGCTTTTTCCCCACATCCTTTGATTCCTTTGGCCTCCACTGCCTTTTGTGGCAGAGAATTCCACAGATTTTCAACTCTCTGGGAGAAAAAGTTTTTCCTCACCTCAGTCCTAAATGGCCTCCCCCTTATTCTTATACTGTGACCCCTGATTCTGGACTCCCCCAACATCGGGAACATTTTTCCTGCATCTAGTCTGTTCAATCCTTTAAGAATTTTATATGTTTCTATAAAGATCTACTCTCATCCTTATACATTCCAGTGAATACAAGCCCAGTCGACCTTGATTCTTTCATCATATGTCAGTCCCGCCATCCCGGGAATTAGTCTGCTGAATTTATGCTGCACTCCCTCAATAGCAATAATGTCCTTCCTCAAATTAGGAGACCAAAACTGCACACAATACTCTAGGTGCGGTCTCACCAGGGCCCTGTACAACTGCAGTAGGACCTTCCTGCTCCTAAACTCAAATCCTCGTGCAATGAAGGCCAACATCCTTCCAAACCTGTCATATCCATGCGTAGGAAAGAACTGCAGATGCTGGTTTAAACCAAAGATAGACACAAAATGCTGGAGTAACTCAGTGGGACAGGCAGCATCTTTGAAGAGAAGGAGTGGTTGACGTTTTAGGTCGAGACCCTTCTTCAGCCCCTTCGACCCGAAACGTCATCCATTCCTTCTCTCCAGAGATGCTGCTTGTTCCACTGAGTTACTCCAGCATTTTGTGTCTGTCCTATCCATGTACCTATCTAACTGTTTCTTAAATGTTGGGATAGTCCCTGTCTCAACTACCTCCTCTGGCAGCTTGTTCCATACACCCACCACCCTTTGTGTGAAAACGTTACCCCTCAGGTTCCTATAAAACCCTTTCCCCTTCACCTTAAACCTGGTCCTCGATTCACAATGTGACAAATAAATTTGAACCTTGCACCTTGAACCTACTGGCTTTTGGCTATTTTTTACGTTATGCTTATGCCCCGTATATGATATGCGGGGCAGTGGGAGGTGGGGAAGACTACAGGGGTCATGGGATGATCTTGAGAGGCTGCTTTTAGAGTCAGATTACAAAATTAATCAAATCATCTCATAGGTGATATGAGCAGAATTAGGCCATTTGGCCATCAATTCAATCATGGCTGATCTATCTATCCCACCTAACCCCACTCTCCTGCCTTCTCCCCATAACCCCTGTCACCAACACTAATCAAGAAACTGTCTCTGCCTTAAAAATATTAATTGAGTTGACCTCCACGGTCTTCTGTGGCAACCTCACAGATTCACCACCCTCTGACTCACGAAATCCCTCCTCATCTCCTTCCTAAAGGAATGTCCTTTCCTCTCTCTCTCTGAGGTCAAGAATCCCATTCTTCCTACATGTTGAACTCCTGCATGGTTATTTCCATTGCTCCAGATGTAGTTTAGAAACATTTTATGCCAATAAGATCCTTTGTTATGTTGACTCGGGTGGCACAGTGGTGTAGTGGGTCTGCTGCCTTACAGTTCCTGGCTGTCTGCATGGAGTTTGTACGTTCTCCCTGTGGCCTGTGTGGGTTTTCTCTGAGATCTTTGGTTCCCTCCTGCACTCCAAAGATGTACAAGTTTGTAGGTTAATTGCCTTGGTATAAACGTAAATAGTGTAGGACAGCGTTAGTTTAGTGTAAGGTACACAAAATAGCTGGAGAAACTCAGCGGGTGCAGCAGCATCTATGGAGCGAAGGAAATAGGCAACGTTTCGGGCCGAAACCCTTCTTCAGACTGATGGGGGGTGGGGGGGGGAGAAGGAAGGAAAAGGGGAGGAGGAGGAGCCCGAGGGCGGGCGGATAGGAGGGTGGGAGGAGACAGCTCAAGGGTTAAGGAAGGGGAGGAGACAGCAAGGGCTAGCAAAATTGGGAGAATTCAATGTTAATGCCATCCGGACGCAAGGTCCCCAGGCGGAATATGAGGTGCTGTTCCTCCAATTTCCGCTGTTGCTCACTCTGGCAATGGAGGAGACCCCGGACAGAGAGGTCGGATTGGGAATGGGAGGGGGAGTTGAAGTGCTGAGCCACCGGGAGGTCAGGTTGGTTATTGCGGACTGAGCGGAGGTGTTCGGCGAAACGATCGCCCAACCTACGCTTAGTCTCCCCGATGTAAATCAGCTGACACCTAGAGCAGAGGATGCAGTAGATGAGGTTGGAGGAGATGCAGGTGAACCTTTGTCGCACCTGGAACGATTGCTTGGGTCCTTGAATGGAGTCGAGGGGGGAGGTGAAGGGACAGGTGTTGCATTTCTTGTGGTTGTAGTTTAGTGTAGTTTAGTTTAGTTTAATTTAGAGATGCGGCACAGAAACAGGCTCTTCGGCCCATGGGAGTGTTGTCAAACAAAACCGACACCTAGCCACAAAAGCTTGGTTAGCGAGGATGAGACCAAAATAGGATGCAACATCACTTCAGTAGCAAATAACTAGTTGGGTGAGTGCCTGGAATGCACTGCCGGGGGTGTTTAGTTTAGTTTATTAGTTTAGAGATACAGCGCGGAAACTGGACATTCGGCCCACCGAGTCTACGCTGACCAGCGATCCCCGCACATGAACACTATCCTACACACACTTGACAATTTACACTTATTCCAAGCCAATTAACCTACAAACCTCTACATCTTTGGAGTGTGGGAGGAAACGGAAGATCTCAGAAAAAAAACCCATGCAGGTCATTGGGAGAACGTGCAAACTCCGTACAGACAGGCACCCGTAGTCGGGATCGAACCCAGACCTCCAGCGTTGTAAGCGCTGTAAGGCAGCAACTCTACCACTGCGCCACCGTGACGGGCATCTTGTTTGGCATCGACAAGTTGGGCCGAAGGGCCTGTTTCCCTGTGACTCTATGACTCTATAACAGTTGTGGTAGGTGAGAATATTTTGGGGTAGCAGTCCATCGAACTGCTTTGGCTCGGATGTTTTGCAAGCTTGTTCAATGATGCTGGAGCTGCCAGCATCCAGGTTTGTCCCTCTCCTGGCCTGTGCCTTGCAGATGGTGGAAAGACTTTCACCATCAGGAGGCGAGACACTTCTATGGCATTAGAGCGGCACGGTGGCGCGGCGGTAGAATTGCTACAGCACCAGAGACCAGGCTCGATCCTGACCATGGGTGCTGTCTGCACAGAGTTTATAAGTTCTCCCATTGACTGCATGGGTTTTCTCCAGGTGCTCCGGTTTCCTCCTACACTCCAAAGTCATACAGGTTCTGGACTTCAGGTGCTAGTGTATGGGGCTGTTCACTGGTCGGCACAGACTCGGTGGGCCGAAGGGCCTGTTTCCCACGCTGTATCTCTAAAGTCCCTAAAATCTGAAATGTAACGTTATACCACTGACTCGTTCTTGCATCCACAGCATTTCAGTTGCTTTAGACTTTAGAGATACAGCGTGGAAACAGGACCTTTGACCCACGCCGACCAGCGATCACGCCCGTCCACTTGCACAATCTTACACGCCGGGGACAATTTACAATTTTACCGAAGCCGATTAACCTACAAACCCTCACGTCTTTGGAGTGTGGGAGGAAACCGGAGCGCCCGGAGAAAACCCACGCGGTCCACAGGGAGAACGTACAAACTCCGTACAGACAGAACAAGGGGTCACAGTTTAAGTCCAGAACAAGGGGTCACAGTTTAAGTCCAGAACAAGGGGTCACAGTTTAAGTCCAGAACAAGGGGCCACGGTTTAAGTCCAGAACAAGGGGCCACAGTTTAAGGATAAGGTGGAAATCTTTTAGGACCGAGATGAGGAAAACATTTTTCACACAGAGAGTGGTGAATGTCTGGAATTCTCTGCCACAGAAGGTAGTTGAGGCCAGTTCATTGGCTATATTTAAGAGGGAATTAGGTGTGGCCCTTGTGGCTAAAGTGATCATGGGGTATGGAGAGAAGGCAGGTACAGTATAATGAGTTGGATGATCAGCCATGATCATATTGAATGGCGGTGCAGGCTCAAAGGGCCGAATGGCCTACTGCACCTATTTTCTATGTTTCTATGTTTCTATGACAGCACCCGTAGTCAGGATCGAACCCGGGTCTCTGGCCCTCTGGGCTGAAGAGCCTATTCCTGCGCTAATGTAAAGTTCAAGTCACGAATTTGAAGCATTCATTTTACAGCAGCAAATTGGTTGCACAGAAACACATGCTTCTTCCATACGAGGCAGTGCCTGTATTAGTAGATTACTAATATATAATATTAATAGTAAAATATAACAATGCACACTATTTAGAACAAAAACCTTTTGGTTCATTTTTCCACACGTGTCAAATTAACGGCAAAGCGATGGTATGCATTAGGTTTGGAATCAGAATTTATTAAATTTGTGGCAAAACAAACAGGAATTTAACACTTATACTGAACAATGTAAACATAAAATGTTCTCATAAATTCCAGATGTCAGTGCCTGAATAAAAATCTGTGCTGCCTCTAATAAATCATTGTTAGTGATTTTAAACGCATTACTAGTGTCACCTTTAATATTTCACCAATTAAGGATCTCATGAGCAGTTCAAAGCAAAGCATTGGTGAGCTCGGATCATTAGTTTTTATTAGCGCTGAGGTGAAAATGTAGAGTGGGACTCATGTGTCGTTTTGCAAATGTCCTTGTCCCAATGGTATTCGTCACTTTTGCCAGGAAGACTGTTTGTAGCTGGATCTTGTGATTCTTTCATGCAAGCTGACAGTTTGGGGGCAAGTAAACAGCTGCCATTTTGCAACGTTGACCATGTACTGAGTGCTGAGGTGGATGAGGACTAACTTCAGTTTCATTTTAACACAAAATGCCGGACAGTAACTCAGCGGGACAGGCGGCATCTCTAGATAGAAGGAGTGGACCCTTCTTCCACCCAGAGATGCTGCCTGTCCCGCTGAATTACTCCAGCATTTTTTATCTATCTCCAGTGTAAACAAGCATCTGCAGTTCCTTCCTGCACATTTAGTTAGGTTTTGAGATACAGCGCGGACACAGGCCGTGCAGCCCACTGAGTCCACGCCGACCAGCAATCCCCGCGCACTAACACTATCCTACACACACTAGCGACAATTTACAATTTACAATTTTACCAAAGCTGATTAACTTACAAACCCGTACGTCTTTGGAGTGGTGGGAGGAAACTGGAACACGCAGGGAAAACCCACAAGGTTACGTACAAACTCCGCACAGGCAGCACCTGTAGTCGGTATCGAACCCGGGTCTCTGGCGCTGTGAAGTGGTAACTTTACCGCTGCGCCACCGTGCCACCCTAACTTGTATTTATGTTTGGACTTTTAATGTCAGACTTGATGGGCCATTATTGAAGGACATTATTGCCATAGAGGGAGTGCAGAGAAGGTTCACCAGACTGATTCCTGGGATGTCAGGACTGTCTTATGAAGAAAGACTGGATAGACTTGGTTTATACTCTCTGGAATTTAGGAGATTGAGAGGGGATCTTATAGAAACTTACAAAATTCTTAAGGGGTTGGACAGGCTAGATGCAGGAAGATTGCTCCCGATGTTGGGGAAGTCCAGGGCAAGGGGTCACCGCTAAGGATAAGGGGGAAATCCTTTAAAACCGAGATGAGAAGGACTTTTTTCACACAGAGAGTGGTGAATCTCTGGAACTCTCTGCCACAGAGGGTAGTCAAGGCCAGTTCATTGGCTATATTTAAGAGGGAGTTAGATGTGGCCCTTGTGGCTAAAGGGATCAGAGGGTATGGAGAGAAGGCAGGTACGGGATACTGAGTTGGATGATCAGCCATGATTATATTGAATGGCGGTGCAGGCTCGAAGGGCCGAATGGCCTACTCCTGCACCTATTTTCTATGTTTCTATGTTTCTAAATGGCCTACTTCTGCTGTTATGAATTTATGATGTGAATAAATAGCAGGTAACATTTCATTGCTGGGGAATTAAATGAAAGAGGAAGATACCAAAATAAGAGGTAACATCACTTCTGTAGCTAACAGCCGAATAGCAGATAGGTTTATTGGCATGGAAACAGGCCCTTCGGCCCAGCTTATCCATTCCAACCATCATGCCCCATCGACACTAGTCCCACCGGCCTGCTTTAGGCAAAAGGTATAGAAGTGTGAAAACACACACCTCCATATTCAGGGACAGTTTCTTCCCAGCTGTTATCAGGCAACTGAATCATCCTACCATAACCAGAGAGCAGTTCTGAACTACTATCTACCTCTTTGGTGATCCAGGACAAGGGGTCACAGCTTAAGGATAAGGGGGAAATCCTTTAAAACCGAGATGAGAAGAACTTTTTTCACACAGTGGTGAATCTCTGGAACTCTCTGCCACAGAGGGTAGTCGAGGCCAGTTCATATTTAACAGGGAGTTAGATGTGGCCCTTGTGGCTAAGGGGATCAGAGGGTATGGAGAGAAGGCAGGTACGGGATACTGAGTTGGATGATCAGCCATGATCATATTGAATGGCAGTGCAGGCTCGAAGGGCCGAATGGCCTACTCCTGCACATAATTTCTATGTTTCTATGTTTCTATCCTTGATCGGACTTTGCTGGCTTCACCTTGCACTAAACATTATTCCCTTATCATGTACACTGTAAATAACTCGATTGTAAACATGTCTTGTCTTTCTGCTGACTGGATAGCAAACAACAACAAATCACTATACCTCAGTACACGTGACCATAAACTAAACTGAACAAATTCCTCTAAACATGTCCTATCCATGTACCTGTCTAAATGTTTCTTAAAAGTTGCGATAGAACCAGCCTCAACTACCTCCTCCGGCAGCTCGCTCCATACACCCACCACACTTTGTGTAAAAAAGTTTCCCCTCAAGTTCCTATTCAATCTTTTTCCCTCACCTTAAACCCATGTCCTCTGGATTTCAATTCATCTGCTTTTGGACCAGAGACTCTGTGCGTCTACCCCATCTATTCCTCTTATGATTTTGAAGACGTCTATAAGATCACCCCTCCTCCTTTGCGCCAAGGAATAGAGTCCTAGCCTGTTCCACATCGCCCTATAGCTCAGTCCTGGTCAACAGATTCATAAATCTTCTCTTCACCCTTTCCAGCTTGACAACATCTTTCCGATAACATGGTGCCCAACGTGCCCATCCAAAACCTCTTAAACCCCACTACCATATCTGCCTCCACCACCACATGCGGGCGGCAAAATGGCACAGCAGTGCAGCTCCCGATGTTGGGGGAGTCCTGAACCAGGGGCCACAGTTTAAGAATCAGGGGTAAGCCATTTAGAACGGAGATGAGGAAACACTTTTTCCACACAGCGAGTTGTGAGTCTGTGGAATTCTCTGCCTCCGAGGGCGGTGGAGGCCTGTTCTCTGGTTGCTTTCAAGAGAGAGCTAGATAGGGCTCTTAAAGATAGCGGAGTCGGGGGATATGGGGAGAAGGCAGGAAAGGGGTACTGATTGGGGATGATCAGCCATGATCACTTTGAATGGCGGTGCTGGCTCAATGGTACGAACGGCCTACTCCTGCACCAATTATCTATTGTCTATTGAGTTGCTGCCTTACAGCGCCAGAGACCAGGGTTTGATCCTGCTGGCTGTACGGAGTTGCTACGTTCTCCCAGTGACCTGCGTGGGTTTTCTCCGGGATCACCGGTTTCCTCCCACACTCCAAAGATGTACAGGCTTGTAGGTTAATTGTCTTGGTATAATTGTAAATTGTCCCTAGTGTATGTGTGTGGGATAGTGTTAGTGTGCGGGGATCGCTGGTCGACGTGGACTCGGTAGGCCGAATGTCCAGTGTCCGCGCTGTATCTCTAAACTAATTAACTAAACTAAACACATCTCCGGCAGCGCGTTCCAGGCACTCACCCAACTGGAGCGCAGAAGGTTAAGGGGGGACCTGATAGAGGTCTTTAAAATGATGAGAGGGATAGACAGAGTTGATGTGGACAAGCTTTTCCCTTTGAGAATAGGGAAGATTCAAACAAGAGGACATGACTTCAGAATTAAGGGACAGAAGTTTAGGGGAAATATGAGGGGGAACTTCTTTACGCAGAGAGTGGTGGCGGTGTGGAATGAGCTCCCAGTGGAAGTGGTGGAGGCAGGTTCATTGGTATCATTTAAAAATAAATTGGATAGGCATATGGATGAGAAGGGAATGGAGGGTTATGGTACGAGTGCAGGCAGGTGGGACAAAGGGGAAAAAAATTTGTTCGGCATGGACTTGTAGGGCCGAGATGGCCTGTTTCCGTGCTGTAATTGTTATATGGTTATATGGTTATTAGTTATTTGCTACTGAAGTGATTTTGCCTCCTAGTTTGGTCTCTTCCTCTCTAACCAAGCTTTTGTGGTAAGTACACAAAAATGCTGGAGAAACTCAGCGGGTGCAGCAGCATCTATGGAGCGAAGGAAATAGGCAACGTCTCGGGCCAAAACCCTTCTTCAGTGGTAGGTGTCGGCATGTTTTGTTTGGCAACACTCCCGTGAAGCACCTTCTGACATTAAAAGTGCTAAAGTGAATACATGCTAGGGTGGCATGTTAGTGCAGCGGTAGAGTTGCTGCCTTGCCATGCCCCTCACCCAGGCACTTTACCCTCTGTGTAAAAAATATGACCCGTACCTCCTCCTTTAGACTTTGACCCTCGCACCGTAAAGATAAGACTTTGGCTCTGAGAGGTACATTCAGGAGGCGTTGGCAAGTTGCTATGTGAATTTTGTAAATGGTGCACACTGTTGCCATGCTGAGTTGACAGTCGGAATAGTGAATGTTTGGAGCATTCTTTTCAATCTTGCCCGTCTCAAGTCCAAAACGAAGACATCGACGAGCTCCCTCATCAAGTTCCAATACGCAAACGACAACTCTCGTAGAAAACCATCTGCAACCGATCCTGGCTGCATTCAACAGTGCATACACGAAACCTGGACTTACCATCAACTCCAAGAAGACTCAGATCATCTACCAATCGTCACCAACTGAGACAAATGGGAAAGAACCGTCAATTCAACTCGGTGAAACAACCCTGGATAATGTGGATCACTTTACGTCCCTTGGAAGTCACCTCTACTCGAATGTCGACCTTGATGAGGAGATCCAACATCGTCTTAAGTGTGCTGGAACAGCTTTTGGACGTCTTCGAACGAGAGTCTTCCGAAATCGTGACATCCGAACAGACACCAAAATGTCAGTGTACAAGGCAGTGGTGATTCCAATGCTCCTGTATGCATCAGAAACCTCAACTCCATACCAACACCATCTGAAAACCGACGAGAAGGCCTACCGGGAAGAGGTGGCTGATCTAGCACTCTGGTGCCAGGATAACAGCCTCCTCTTGAACATCAAAAAAACGAAGGAGCTGATCATGGACTTTAGGAGGGCACATCATCCGAGGACGTACACTCCATTGAGGATAAATGCAGATCCTGTGGATAGGGTGAACTGTTTTAAATATCTGGGAGTCCACATCTCCGAGGATATGACAAGGGCATCACACACCTCAGCACTCGTGAGTAAGGCAAGGCAGCGCCTTTCCCACCTCAGGCAATTGAGGAAATTCAGAGTGTCTCCGAGGATCCTCCAGTGCTTCTACGCAGCGGCGGTGGAAAGCATCTTGTCCGGGAACATTACCATCTGGTTTGGCAATTGCTCTGCCAAGGACAAGAAGGCTCTGCAAAGAGTAGTGCGTTCGGCCGAACGCACTATGGGAACTTCACTTGCCCCCCTGCAGGAACTATACAACAGGAGGTGCAACTCCAGAGCAAATAAAATCATGGGAGACCCCTTCCACCCCTGCAACGGACTGTTCCAGCTGCTACGGTCAGGCAAACGCCTCCGTTGCCATGCGGTGAGAACGGAGAGGTTGAGAAGGAGTTTCTTCCCAGAGGCCATTCGGACTCTAAACGCCTATCACACCAGGGACTAACTCTACTGAACGTTTTTCCTTCCATTATTTATTATGTAAAAGAATATGTGTGTTATGATTGTGTTTATAATTTGTTTGGTTGTTTGGTTGTTTGTCTTTTGCACAAAAGTCCGCGAGCATTGCCACTTTCATGTCACTGCACATCTCGTATGTGTATGTGACAAATAAACTTGACTTGACTTGACTTGAAAATTTCCATCAGCGATGACTTCGAAGCAGCTTAAATATCAGCTGGGAAAACAGAAGAACCAACGTCAGCGTGCTGAATGAAGCAAAAACATCTAGCATATAAGCCTTTGTCATCAAGAACCAACTAAGATGGGTCGGTGATGTTGTTTGGATGGAAGACGAGCGTCTACCAAAGCAAACCTTCGACTCCCAGCTTAAAGAAGGCAAACGTCAAAGAGGCGGGCAAAAGAAGAGATTCAAAGACGCCGTAAAAGCCAGCACAAAGAAATGTGCAATCAACAACGACAATTGGGAAACCAATGCCAAGGACAGGAAACTCTGACGGACCATCATCCAAGAAGGAACAGCGACCTTCGAAGACAAGAGATGCGCAGAATTGGAAGAAAAGAGAAGAAAACGGAAAGAGAGGCAGCAACAACCAAAGACCGATCTGCCGTCTGGAATTACCTGCCCTGAATGTCGATGAACTTTCAAAGCCAGGATTGGACTCATAAGCCACCTGAGAGTCCATAAAAACAACAGAACATAGACCATCTTCCTCGACCTCGAGTGATAGCCACAATGACGACTTGCCCTGAGCTGGCAGAGCTCGCACAGTTACATGGAGCAATATGGCCACATCCAAGCTTTAACCTATTTGGTCTTCGGGATGACACAGAGATGTAATGCTGAGGCTCTGTAAGGTGCTGGTCACACCGCATTTGAAGTATTGTGAGCAATTTTGGGCCCCATATCTGTGGAAGGAGGTGCTGGCACAGGAGAGGGTCCAGAGAAGGTTTACAAGAATGATTACAGGAATGAATGGGTTAACATATGATGAACGTTTGACAGCACTGGGCCTGTACTCGCTGGAGTTTCAAAGAATGAGGCGGGGGGGGGGACCTCAATGAAACGTACCTAATAGTGAACGGCCTGGATAGAGTGGATGTGGGGAGGATTTTTCCACTAGTGGGAAAGTCTAGGACCAGAGGTCATAGCCTCAGAATAAAAGGACACTCCTTTACTAAGATGAGGAGGAATTTATTTAGTCAGAGGGTGGTGAATCTGTGGAATTCATTGCCACAGAAGGATGTGGAGGCAAGTCAATGGATAATTTTAAGGCAGAGATAGATAGATTCTTGAGTAGTGTAAGTGCCAGGGGTTATGGGGAGAGGGCAGGACAATGGGATTGAGAGGGAAAGATTGAATGGCGCACACAATTGAATTGCGTGGTAGACTTGATGGGCCAAATGGCCTACTTCTGCTGTTATGAACTGATGACATGTGAATAAATAGCAGGTATTGCTGAGGAATTTAACTGAAGGGGAATTAAATTGTGAGTTTGTTACAAAAGGATTGAATATGATATGTTATACAGAAGGTGTTGAACAGAGGGTTTATATGGAAGGCGGGCCAAACACATGGATTAGGGACAGTATGACCTGAAGAGTAATGTTTTTGTTAATTTAACCTGTCTGTCTGGTGCTGGGAATGTTAGATCGAGATCCAAGATTTTATCATGCGTGTGTATGAGGGTAAACTTGCGAGTTTGTGTGTGTGTGTGTGTCATAGAACTGTGTCTCAGGGTGAAAGAGTCATACAGCATGGAAACAGGCCCTTCAACTTGTCTATGTCAACCAATACGCCCCATCTAAGATAGACCCCGTGTTCAGCTTATATCACTCTCAACTCTTCCTGTTCATGTGTGCATGTGTATGTGTCTATGTGTGTGGGTCTATGTGTCTATATGTGTGTGTCTATATAATTTATGTGTGTGTGTGTGTGTGTGTGTGTGTGTGTGTGTGTGTGTGTGTATATGTGTGTGTGTGTGTGTGTGTGTGTTTATGTGTGTGTGTGTGTGTGTGTGTGTGTGTATGTGTGTGTGTGTGTGTGTGTCTATATGTGTGTGTGTGTGTGTGTGTGTGATGTGTGTGTGTGTGTGTGTGTGTGTGTGTGTGTGTGTGTGTGTGTGTGTGTGTGTGTGTGTGTGTGTGTGTGTGTGTGTGAAGGTATGTGTGAGTGTATGTGATTGCGTTGTGTCTTTTTGTGTGCATATGTACGTGTTTTCATGTGTGTGGGTGCATGTGAGCGTGTGTTTATGTGCGTGTGTGTATGTGCGTGCATGGTTACGTGTGTGTGAGTGAGTGTATGTGTGTTTATGTGTGAGTGTCAGGTGAATGTGTATGTGTTCATGTGTGTACGAGCGTGTGTATGCGGAATGCGTGTGTGTGTGTGGAGTGCGTGCGTGTGTGTGAATGTGTGTAAGTGTGAGTGTGTGCATTTGTGTGTGTGTGCAAGTGTGAGTGTGCACCTGTGTGTGTGAGTGTGCAAGTCTGAGTGTGTGCGTGTGTGAGTGCGCATGTATGAGTGTGTGTGCGTGTGCAAGTGTGAGTCTGCGCATGTGTGTGTGTGAGTGAGTGTGTGAGTGTGCGCATGTGTGTGTGTGCCTGTGCATCTTTTCCTTCCCAGATCTCTGCCCTGTCACTTGCCCGTTGCTGGAGTTTCCTCCCGGGCCCTTTGTCCAGACGTTCTCCCTCCTTGTGAAAAGCAGGCAGGCAGGCAGGCAGGCAGGCAGGCAGGCAGGGTATCACATCACAGTGGAGCCCCACTCTGTCCCAACTACAAACACCAGCAGAGGAAATGATGACCAATTTCCTGGGTCACTGAATCCAATTACAGTGTCGCTCAGCTCCTGGCCTAATAAACTAGACTCGAGTCTTGACCCTGCTCAGCATGTTTTAGTTCCAGGGTCATAAAGTCAAGAGTGTTTAATTGTAATATGTACCTAAAACAGAACAATGAAATTCTTACTTACAGCAGCATAACAGACCAGGCGGTGAACACAGTGCTCGTGGATAACATAATAAACAAAACCATTTCAATAAATTACAAACCTCAATATTATCCTAAAAAAAAGCCCAAAGTCCTGAATGCAACTAAGACAATTCATAGTTCATATTTTAGTTGGTGTTTAGAAACATAGAAACATAGAAAATAGGTGCAGGAGTAGGCCATTCGGCCCTTCGAGCCTGCACCGCCATTCAATATGATCATGGCTGATCATCCAACTCAGTGTCCTGTACCTGCCTTCTCTCCATACCCTCTGATCGCTTTAGCCACAAGGGCCACATCTAACTCCCTCTTAAATATAGCCAATGAACTGGCCTCAACTACCTTCTGTGGTTTCTCATCTCGGCCCTAAAAGATTTTCCGTTTATCCTTAAACTGTGACCCCATGTCCTGGACTTCCCCAACATCGGGAACAATCTTCCTGCATCTAGCCTGTCCAACCCCTTGCAGTGTTCAAGATCTGAAGACAGGTTTGTGGATCCTTGGCCTTCCTCTTCATCAGTCAACAATCTGCTCCTTGGTCTTGCTGACACTGGCGTCCTTAAGGATTTAATGCGGATCTGAGGGGCATTTGTTGCGGAGAGGGTGAAAGGTTTATGGAACAAGCTGCCACAGGATGTGGTAGAAGCGTTTGCAATTACATTGCCTGAAAAAGCATTTGGACAAGGTATAAGGGTAAGAAAGGTTCAAAAGGATATTTTCTTGTTTAGATTAGAGATACAGCGTGGAAACAGGCCCTTCGGCCCACAGAGCCTGCACCGACCCCTTAATCCCCGTACATGAACACAATTCTACACACACTAGGGACAATTTACACTTTTATCAATCAAATTAACCTACAAACCTGTATGTCTTTGGGAGGACACCGAAGACCTCTGAGAAAGCCCTCGCCGGTCACGGGGAGAACATACAAACTCCACACAGACAGCACCCATAGTCAGGATCGAACCCGGGTCTCTGGCGCTGTAAGGCAGCAACAATACCACAGCGCCACAGTGCCGCCCGATATGGGCCAAAGTCAAGTAAATGGGATGAGCATTGATAGGCATCTTGGTTAGCATGGACGAGTTGGGCCGAAGGGCCTGTTTCAGTTAGTATAGATCTATGAATCTCTATGAATCTATGAGATAGAATCTAGAAGAATTTGTGGAGTTCTCCTGAAAACATACACAGTTCCTAAAAGGAACATACTCCCCTTGACTGGAAGTGTCAAATGATTCTTTAGTCAGAGGGTGGTGAATCTGTGGAATTCATTGCCGCAGGCAACGGTGGCCAAGTCAATGGGCATTTCTAAGACGGAGATTTCTAAGACGGAGACGGATTCTTGATTAGTACGGGTGTCAGAGGTTATGCGGAGAAGGCAGGAGAATGGGGTTGAGAGGGAAAGATAGATCAGCCATGATTGAATGGCGGAGTAGACTCGATGGGCCGAATGGCCTATTTCTGCTCCTATGAGCTTATGAACTTTGATGAAACCAAGGTTTAGGAAACACAAGGTTTTTGAAACATGGGCTTTAAGAGAGCAATTTTTCAAGTCAGAGTAGGGACAAATCCTCAGCATTTTTTACTCCAGAATTCCGTGGAATGTCACTGGTTATTTTCACCTGAAACAGGGATGGATAGATTTCTGGACGTTGCGGACATCGACGGTTTTGCAAAAAAGTGCTTGAAAGTGACACTGATAGACAATAGACAATAGGTACAGGAGTAGGCCATTCGGCCCTTCGAGCCAGCAACGCCATTCAATGTGATCTTGGCTGATCATCCACAATCAGTACCCCATTCCTGCCTTCTTCCCCATAATCCCTTGACTCCACTATCTTTAAGAGTTCTGTCTGACTCTCTCTTGAAAGTATCCAGAGAACCGGCCTCCACCCTCTAAGGCAGAGAATTCCACAGACTCACAACTCTCTGTGAGAAAATGTTTCCTTATCTCCGTTCTAAATGGTTTACCCCTTATTCTTAAACTGTGGCCCCTGGTTCTGGACTCCCCCAACATCGGGAACATGTTTCCTGCCTCTAGCGTGTCCAAACCCTTTATAATCTTATATGTTTCAATAAGATATCCTCTCATCCTTCTAAACACCAGAGTATACAAGCCCAGCCGCTCCATTCTATCAACATTAAGGGGTTGGACAGGCTAGATGCAGGAAGATTGTTTCCGATGTTGGGGAAGTCCAGGACAAGGGGTCACAGCTTAAGGATAAGGGGGAAATCCTTTAAAACCGAGATGAGGAGAACTTTTTTCACACAGAGAGTGGTGAATCTCTGGAACTCTCTGCCACAGAGGGTAGTTGAGGCCAGTTCATTGGCTATATTTAAGAGGGAGTTAGATGTGGCCCTTGTGGCCAAGGGGATCAGAGGGTATGGAGAAAAGGCAGGTACGGGATACTGAGTTGGATGATCAGCCATGATCATATTAAATGGCGGTGTAGGCTCGAAGGGCCGAATGGCCTACTCCTGCACCTAATTTCTATGTTTCTATGTTTCTATGTAACATACGACAGTCCCCGCATACCGGGAATTAACCTGGTGAACCTACGCTGCACTCCCTCAATAGCAAGAATGTCCTTTCTCAAATTGGGAGACCAAAACTGCACACAACACTCCAGGTGTGGCTTCACTGGGGCCCTGTAAAACTGATGTGGGTCAGCCCTGCAGGACCAAACTCGAAGGGCTGAATGGTCAAGATCCCTGCACTTACAACAATGGGGTCTTGAAAATGGTGCCAAACTGGCGACTCTGTATACTGTCTCAGTGCACTACCGCGATACATTTGTACTGCATCTGAGATGCTAATCTAACATGTATCTACATGCTTATGTATGGTGATACCAGTACTGAACTGTATACAAAAATGAATTGAATTACACTGTACACATGACAAACAGTGTTGTACCATAAAGCACCATATCTATTCTGATTTCTTACATTTGCAGTTCTTGGCTCCGGCTCAGACCACTAACAAAAACCTCGGTTTAAACAACGATCAAATCACTGCAAGTCATTTTTTATTTACTACCTGTTTTAAATCCATACCACAGGACTCAGGACAATGGGAACCACAAGTATCTTAGACCTTAAGATGAAAATAAATCATTCAAAACTCCATTTACTGGATATTGTGCTGTGTACATCTGTACCTAAACTGTGTGACCACAACCACACAGAAGATGAATTTATATGGCACCTTTAATACAGAAGATGGCAATTGATAGGTGTATCATCAATAAAATATACACGCCAACGGTGGCGCAGGAGTAGAATTGCTGTCTTGCCGCGCTTGCAGCGCCAATGAACCGGGTTCGATCCTGACTACGGGCGGGAGTCTGTACCTTCACCCCGTGACCTGCGTGGGTTTTCTCCGAGAACTCCGGTTTCCTCCCACACTCCAAAGACGTGCAGGTTTGTAGGTTAATTGGCTTGTTGTATGTGTTCATTGTTGCTTGTGTGTGTGTGTGTGTGTGTGGGGGGGGGGATAGTGTTAGTGTGTGGGGTGATCGCTGGTCGACGGGGACACGGTGGGCCGATGAACCCGTCTCCCCGCTGTATCTCTAAACTAAACTGAACTAAACTAAACCCCCGGGAGGTAGACGATGAAAGTTTGGCAAGGGGGAGATGTGTTCAGCAGGATTTAAATGGAGGAGAGGGTGAGAAATAAAGGGAGCTACCTTTTCTCATGTTATCAAGCTGCCATGATGAAATGGTAGAGGCAGGTATAACAACGACATTTCAACGGCACTTGGATAGGTACATGCACAATAGGCAATAGACAATAGGTGAAGCAGTAGGCCATTCGGCCCTTCAAACCAGCACAGCCATTCAATGTGATCTTCTTCTTCTTGCGTATGGCATGCACAGCCTAAAGTTGGAGGACAACTTGTTCTATTTGATCTTATTTGATTGTGCACGCCAGGTTGATTGCATTTGTCGAAACAGGGCGGACCACGTGAAGGTTGCAATCTTAAACCCCATTCAATGTAATCATGGTTGATCATCCACAATCGGTACTCCGTTCCTGCCTTCTCCGCATATCCCCTGGCATTAAGGGCTCTATCTAGCTCTATCCAGAGAATAGGAAAAACTTTGGATGGGTATGGGCCAGCAGGCAGGCATGTGGGACTGGAGTCATAGAGTGATGCAGTGTGGAAACAGGCCCTTCGGCCCAACTAGCCAACATGGGCCTAAATGTCCCATCTATACTAGTCGCACCTGCCCACGTTTGGCCCATATCTCTCCAAGCCTGTCCTATCCATGTACCTGTCTAACTGTTTCTTAAATGTCGGGATAGGCCCTGCCTCAACTACCTCCCTCTGGCAGCTCGTTCCATACACCCACAGGTAGGGCAACCTGGTCACCACACCTGTTTCCATGCTGTATAACTGCACCATGTTACATACACATCCAATATTATTTACTTACCTGCATCCTTTTTGTTTAGAGATACAGTGCGCAAACAGGCCCCTTCGGCTCACCGAGTCCGCACCGACCAGTGATCCGTGCACATTGCCTCAGAGGGCGGTGGAGGCCGGTTCTCTGGATACTTTCAAGAGAGAGCTAGATAGGCCTCTTAAAGATAGCAGAGTCAGGGGATATGGGGAGAAGGCAGGAACGAGGTACTGATTGTGGATGATCAGCCATGGTAATAATAATAATAATAATAATAATAATAATAATAATAATAATAATAATAATAATAATAATAATAATAATAATAATAATAATAATAATAATAATAATAATAATAATCTTATTTATATAGCACATTTTTAGTCAACTTGCATTGACCCCAAAGTGCTTCACATAATTACATTACATTTACACACAGGCAAAGGTGGGTGAAGTGTCTTGCCCCAAGGACACAACGATAGTATGCACTCCAAGCGGGATTCGAACCGGCTACCTTCCGGTCACCAGCCGAACACTTAGCCCATTGCGCCATCTGTCGTCCCAATGTCGATCCTGATCACATTGAAGGGCAGTGCTGGCTCGAAGGGCCGAATGGCCTACTCCTGCACCTATTGTCTATTGTCTATTAACACTATCCTACACACACTAGGGAGAATTTTACATTTATACCCAGCCAATTAACCTGCAAACCTGTACGTCTTTGGGGTGTGGGAGAAAACCGAAGGTCTAGGAGAAAACCCACGCAGGTCACGGGGAAAAGGTACAAACTCCGTACAGACAAGCGCCCGTGATCAGGATCAAACCCTGTAGGTGGATTGGAGAGGCTTAGAGTGTTACCAGCCAAGTGCCGGCAGGTGGGACAATTGTAGATGGGGCATAGTGGTCAATGTGGCCCAGATGGACCAAGGGGCCTGTTTCCACGCTGTGTGACATTATGACTATGACTCCAGGGCTAACCCTTTCGGGAATGAAACCCAAACCTGTTAACTCTGAATCATTGAAACGTAGAAAACATAGAAAATAGGAGCAGGAGTAGGCCATTCGGCCCTTCGAGCCTGCACCGCCATTCAATATGATCATGGCTGATCATCCAACTCAGTATCCTGTACCTGCCTTCTCTCCATACACCCTGATCCCTTTAGCCACAAGGGCCACATCTAACTCCCTCTTAAATATAGCCAATGAACTGGCCTCAACTACCTTCTGTGGCAGAGAGTTCCAAAGATTCACCACTCTCTGTGTGAAAAATGTTTTTCTCATCTCGGTCCTAAAAGACTTCTCCCTTATCCTTAAACTGTGACACCTCGCTCTGGACTTCCCCAACATCGGGAACAATCTTCCTTCCTGCAACTAGCCTGTCCAACCCCTTAAGAATTTTGTACGTTTTTATAAGAATCATCACATCACAGGCGCTGCCCAACCTGCCGCGCACGACCAACGCCTTTTGTCACTGTCTCAGATTTCCACTGTAAAGGCAACAACTTTATTGAAGTCATAGAGTGATGCAGTGTGGAAACAGGCCCTTTGGCCCAACTAGCCAACATGGGCCTAGATGTCCCATCTACACTAGTCGCACCTGCCCACGTTTGAAGTATGAAGTATGAAGAAAGACTGGATAGACTTGGCTTGTACTCGCTAGAATTTAGGAGATTGAGGGGGGGATCTTATAGAAACTTACAAAATTCTTAAGGGGTTGGACAGGCTAGATGCAGGAAGATTGTTCCCGATGTTGGGGAAGTCCAGGACAAGGGGTCACAGCTTAAGGATAAAGGGGGAATCCTTTAAAACCGAGATGAGAAGAACTTTTTTCACACAGAGAGTGGCGAATCTCTGGAACTCTCTGCCACAGAGGGTAGTTGAGGCCAGTTCATTGGCTATATTTAAGAGGGAGTTAGATGTGGCCCTTGTGGCTAAGGGGATCAGGGGGTATGGAGAGAAGGCAGGTACGAGATACTGAGTTGGATGATCAGCCATGATCATATTGAATGGCGGTGCAGGCTCGAAGGGCCGAATGGCCTACTCCTGCACCTAATTTCTATGTTTCTATGTTTCTATTGCCTAAGAGACGACACCATTTCCAAAGCCTCTGAGGTTGTCGAGAGAGAGCCAAGCTCAATTGTGAGCAGCGGTCAAGGCAATAAAGAGTGCCGGACAATTTATGTGCAATCAGTCCCCCCCCCCCCCCCCCCCCCCCCCCCCCCCCCCCCCTCCCCCCCTTGTTTCTCTCCCCACCTACACTTCAAACAGCAAAAATAAAAAGGCTGACAACGTGTGCCGGCGAGCGGGCCTCTGTTTTATTGCACATTGCACGCGCTTTTATCCCACGCACATGCCTTTGTGTTTGACCGTTTCCGAGCGCTCTCTGCCTTCAATGTAAGGCTAATCCAAGGAGATGCGATTTCTACACATGTGGTCCGAGTCCTGCCCAACTCTCATTAGAAACAGCTGCTGGAACTGGCTTCGGGGGGGGTGGGGGGGGGGGTTGGAAAGGGCAGCTCAGAGAAAAGTGGTTGTTCGCCTCTTTGTACAGAAGCTTGGTACGTGGTCTTGAGAGTGGAAAAAAAACCTTCCCTTAACCTCGAGATTGGAACACTAGCCCGGGAAGTGACAGACACAGGCCCTCGAAGACAGTGCCGTGACTCGATTCAAGAGTTCATTATGTCTTTAGCAGAGAGAGACACACAGAGAGAGACACAGAGAGAGAGAGACAGAGAGAAAATGGATTTGCAGCGGCTAATTATTGGTTACAGATGTTTCAATAATAAACCACTTGAAATACAACCTTGCTGAATTAATAAAATTTGTAGGGGTGCAAGACTTATGATCTCGGATAATTTCTATTTGCAGGTTGCTGCTTGGAGAGGATATTGCACACTGCATGGAACGACAGCTGAGGAATGTAAATCAAGCGGAGCCCTTGGTATATTAAAACTAAATTTAAAAAGCTGCCAGAGTCTGATTAGTCTTAATGTATAGACTGATCTCAGCAACAAATCATAATCCATTAGCAATATTATTTACGGGGAGATTTTTTTTTTTGCTTTACCGAGTTCCAAAGCATTAAATTGCCTCAATGCAGCCCTTCTTAAAAAAATATACATTTGGTGATTAATAAATCCCTGTCCTTGAAGAACAAATATCACTGTCAAAATATATAGTGATTCAAGACGTCAGTCGCTCTAATGCTTTGTAAATGAAATATCATTACACAAAGCCACGATTAATTTCCTTGATGTGACTTTACTTGGAGATGAACATTTCAGGGCTGCGTATCACATCGCAGAGAGAGAAATGTAATCAGTTTTCTTCATTAATTGCTCTTTGTCAGGTTAGGGCTTTATGTAGTATTAATAATTAAACGGATAGCATGCCTTAGAGGTGAGTAATATATTGGGGGATTAGCACAAGCGCTCTACAAGCAAGGCTAAGTTGCCTTCCTCACCGAAGATGTGGTTCCCAGAGTGTGGAAATCACCGCAGTCACTTGGCTTTGAAAACAAGTGCACTCTCTCATAATGGGTCAATGGTGCTTTTAGTTTTAGTTTCAGTTTAGATTTGTGATACAGCGCGGAAACAGGGCCCTTCGGCCCACCGATCCCTAATCTGAAGAAAGACATTCTTGCCATAGAGGGGATTACAGAGAAGGCTCACCAGACTGATTCCTGATATGTCAGGACTTTCATATGAAGAAAGACTGGATAGACTCGGCTTGTACTCGCTAGAATTTAGAAGATTGAGGGGGGATCTTATAGAAACTTACAAAATTCTTAAGGGGTTGGACAGGCTAGATGCAGGAAGATTGTTCCCGATGTTGGGGAAGTCCAGAGCAAGGTGTCACAGTTTAAGGATAAGGGGGAAATCTTTTAGCAGCCTCACAGCCTGTGGAATGGAGCATGTGAAGGAATTTCTGACCAATTACTTACAGTGCTGGCCTGTGTTCACCCTTTAAACTAAACATCCTAGACACACTAGGGACAATTTACAGTTTTACTGAACCCAATTGGCCAACAAACCTGCGCGTCTTTGGAGTGCGGGAGGAAACCGGAGCTCCCGGAGAAAACCCACGCAGGTCACGGAGAGAACGTGCTGACGCTCAGTACTGACAGCACCCGTGATCGGGGTCACCACCGACACCCTGGTCAGGCGGAATTGCTGCAGAATAGCTGGGGCGGCACGGTGGTGCAGCGGTAGAGTTGCTGCCTTTCAACGCTTGCAGCTCCAGAGACCCGGGTTCGATCCTGACCACGGGCGCTTGTCTGCACGGAGTTTGCAAGCTCTCCCCGTGACCGCGTGGGTTGTCTCCGAGATCTTCGGTTTCCTCCCACACTCCAAAGGCGTACAGGTTTGTAGGTTAATTGGCTTGGTATAAATGTAAATTGTCCCTAGTGTGTGTGTGTGTAGGATAGTGTTGGTGTGCGGGGATCACTGGTCGGCGCGGACTTGGTGGGCCGAAGGGCCTGTTTCCCCGCTGTATCTCTGAAACTAAACTAAACGACCTTTCATTTAAACTGCTGCACTGCCCGCTGGCCCTTAACCCGAATGCACAACCTCTGAACCAACTTCTTCCTGCACCACCTATGATTTACAGGCATGAACAGGCCTTCTTAGATCAAAGCTATGAAGGGGTAAAGGGGGGAGGGGGGGGGGGAAGGTGAAAATCATAAGGCTATTTTTTAATGTTATTTTCTTTGAAATGTGTTATTCATTAGTTTAGTTTAATTTAGTATTGTCACATGTGCCAAGATACAGTGAGCAGCCATTTTTGTTGCGTGCGGTCCCGTCAGCAACAAGGCCACTCATGATCACAATCAAGCTGCCCACAGCGTTACCAATGCAGGATAAAGGGAATAATGTTTAGTGCAAATTGATTAGGCTCGAGGGGCCAAATGGCCACCTCCTGCACCTATTTTCTATATTTTCTATAAAGTCCAGTAAAGTCTTATTAAAGATAGCCTGGAGGTCTCCAATAATACATTGGAGAAAACCTCTCTGTCCTGGGCCTCCTCCATGGCCAGGGTGAGCACCACCGGAAATTGGAGGAGCAACACCTCATATTCCACTTGGGCAGTCTGCACCCTAGTGGCATAAACATTGAATTCACTAATTTCTGGTAGCCTTTGCTGTCTCCTCCCCTTCTCAGCTCTCCCTCAGCCCTCGGGCGCCTCCTCTTCCTTCTTCCTTTCTTCTCCCCATCCACCCCCCCCCCCCCCCCCCCCCCCCCCCCCCCCCCCCCACACCTACATCAGTCTGAAGAAGGGTTTCGGCCCGAAACGTTGCCTATTTCCTTCGCTCCATAGATGCTGCTGCACCTGCTGAGTTTCCCCTGCACTTTTGTCTACCTTCGGTCTGCAATGATGTTAGGTCAGGACCGCTGGCTCGTTGTGGATAGGATGGTATAGTTGCCTGATGACTGCTGGGAAGGAACACTTAGAAGGATGAGAGGCAATCTCATTGAAACATACATGATTGTTAAGGGTTTTGGCACGCTGGAGGCAGGAAACATGTTCCCGATGTTGGGGGAGTCCAGAACCAGGGGCCACAGTTTAAGGATAAGGGGTAAGCCATTTAGAACGGAGACGAGGAAACACTTTATCACACAGAGAGTTGTGAGTCTGTGGAATTCTCTGCCTCTGAAGGCGGTGGAGGCCGGTTCTCTGGATGCTTTCAAGAGAGAGCTGGATAGGGCTCTAAAAGATAGCAGAGTCAGGGATATGGGGAGAAGGCAGGAACGGGGCACTGATTGGGGATGATCAGCCATGATCACATTTAAGGGCGGAAGCTGGCTAGAAGGGCCGAATGGCCTATTCCTGCACCTATTATGTATTGTCCCTGAATCTGGAGATGTGCGTTTTCACACTTCTCTACCTCCTGCCTGATGGGAGAGGTGAGAAGAGGGAGTGTTCGGGGTGCGACTCAGCCTTGATTATGTTGCTGGCCTTGCCGAGGCAGCGTGAGGTGTAGATTATGTCACAAAAATGAAGGAAAGGCTGTTTGACTGAGAGGGGCAGTTGAGAACAAGTCACGCAATCCACCAGCAGAAGAGGAGATGTGTGGAAAGGAACTGCAGAGGCTGGTTTACACACAAAGATAGACACAAAATGCTGGAGTAACTCAGCGGGTCAGGCAGCATCTCTGGAGAAAAGGTATAGGTGACATTTCAGGTGAAGACTGCGTGAAAAAGGGTCTGGACCTTAAACGTCACCTATTCCTTTTCTTCAGAGATACTGCCTGGCAAGTTGTGCTACTCCAGCATTTTCAATCCAGTTCAGTTTAGTTTATTGTCACGTGTGCCGAGGTACAGTGAAAAGCTTTTGTTGCGTTCTAACCAGTCTGTGGAAAGACAATACATGATTACAATCAAGCCATTTACATTGTACAGATACATGATAAGGGGATAATGTTTAGTGCAAGGTAAAGCCAATAAGGTTGGATCGAAGATAGTCCGAGGATCACCAATGAGGTGGATACTAGTTCAGAACTGCTCTCAGGTTGTGGTAAGATGTTTCAATTGCTTGATAACAGCTGGGAAGAAACTGTCTCTGCATCTGGAGGCGTGCGTTTTCATACTTCTGTACCTCTTGGCTGATGGGAGAGGGATGAGGGGAGAAGATAGTTGAGGCCACAGAAGGTAGGTGAGGCAGTTCATTGGCTATATTTAAGAGGGAGTTAGATGTGGCCCTTGTGGCTAAAGGGATCTGGAGAGAAGGCAGGTACAGGATACTGAGTTGGGTGATCAGCCATGATCATATTGAATGGCGGTGCAGGCTCGAAGGGCCGAATGGTCTACTCCTGCACCTAGGTTCAAGATTCAACATTCAAGATTCAAGATTCAATTTAATTGTCATTTGGACCCCTTGAGGTCCAAACGAAATGCCGTTTCTGCAGCCATACATTACAAACAAATAGACCCAAGACACAACATAATTTACATAAACATCCATCACATTGCTGTGATGGAAGGCCTTAAAAACTTATCTCTCCACTGCACTCTCCTCCCCCGATGTCCGAATCAAAGTCAAAGCCCCCGGCTGGCGATGGCAATTGTCCCGCGGCCATTAAAGCCACGCCGGGTGATGCAAGGTCGCACACCGGGTCTTGGTGTTAGAGCCCCCGGCGGGCGCTCGCAGAGTCCCGCGGCCATTCCAAGCCGCGCGGGGCGGTGATGTCAGGCCCCGCTCCAGGAGCTCTTCAACCCCGCAACTCGGGCGGGAGAAGTCGCCGTTGCGAGAGCCCTGAAAAGCGGTCTCCCTCCAGGGACCCGCGGGCTCCCGGTGCCGCCGTCCGCCAGACCCGCAGTTGCAGCCTCTGAATCTCCGGAGGTCGGGCCGCAGCAGCAGCAGCAGCGCTCCACCACCGCTCCACCCGCTCTGGACTCGGCCAGCTCCGCGACGGTGAGGTGAGTCGTCGGCACCAGAGTCCCCAGTCTTTCTACTTTCTATGTTTCTATGTTAAGATGGAGTGCCAGGTTGCGACTTGGTCCTTGATGCTGCTGCTGGCCTTGCCGAGGCAGCGTGAGGTGTAAATGGAGTCAATGGAAGGGAGGTTGGTTGGCGTGATGGCCTCATGTGATGGTTTTGAGCCCATCTTCAGCTGAAGAGGAAAGGGGACAACAGCAAGATGTCATCCGTGCTCTGCGAGGCTGACACCTGGACCACCCGCGGACCTCCGTCGAAGCTGGCCGAGATCCGGTGGGGACCGCGGTGGGTAGTGGACTATGCGGCCTTGTTTCCACACCGGAGAGAAGGGGGGGGGTGGGGGGGAGAGCTGTGAGAGAGCGGTGATCACGGGGCGATCCCTGCACCTGGTATGATGCGCCGTGCGAGAGGGGGGGACTCTGATATCAAACGGCCCGGCAGCACAAAATGCAACAGGGCTTGAAACAAAAGAACCATTCAATAAAGTTGGAGGTGGCTGCTTTGATGATCGAGTTCCTCTCCAGTGACTGCGATCCTGTAAAAGGAAACAGGTGCTCTTAATTACAACGTGCTGGAGCTGCTTTTTCTTTGCAAGGGAGAAATGCCTGAGTTGGGGGGGGGGGGGGGGGGGGGGGGTGGGGGAGGGACATGGTGGGCACATTTCACACAGCTCCGACACACAGGCCAGTTTGTCTTCACACCCAGACTCTGCAGGGAAGGGGCCGAGGCCCAATCTAACTACTCCATGGATCGTGTCTCGACCTGAAACGTCACCCATCCCTTCTCTCCAGAGATGCTGCCTGTCCCAAGTTAACTCCAGCGTTGTGTATCTATCTTCTGTCTACAACGCAAACCAGCCCTTTATAATATGTGTCACTTTGGAGGAAGAAAGTTCATGGCAGGTGCAAAGTGAGCCATCACAGATAGATCTCGGTAGACGCAAGTAACTGCAGATACTGGTTTACTAAAAAGGTCATTCATTTACAATAGTTCTACATGCTTTAATTGCCACAGACGGCTGTGGAGGCCAAGTCACGAATATTTTTAAGGCAGAGATAGATAGATTCTTGATTAGTACGGGTGTCATGGGGTTATGGAGAGAAGGCAGGGATTGGGGTTAAGAGGGAAAAATAGTTCAGCCATGATTGACTGGGGGAGTAGAGGTGATGGGCCGAATGGCCTAATTCTGCTCCTAGAACTTATGAACTTACAGTGTAATAAAAGTTGAACTGAAGATGCAGGTTTATACCAAAGATAGACACAAAATGCTGGAATAACTCAGTGGGTCAGGCAGCATAGAAACATGGAAAGATAGAAAATAGGTGCAGGAGGAGACCATTCGGCCCTTCGAGCCAGCACCGCCATTCATTGTGATCATGGCTGATCGTCCCCAATCAATAACCCTGCCTTCTCCCCTCTCTGGATGGGTGACATTTCAGGTCGGGAACGTTCTTCAGATAGATTGTGGATGGGGTGGGTGGGGGAATGGGGTGGGGGACTGGAAATAGGAAAAGACCAGCAACTGACACTTTAACAAATGTTACATTTAATTACTTTAAAAATAGTTGTAATTTTATAATGAATTAAGCATACCTCAAGTGCTTATAAATTTCTCTGAATTTCATAAATATTAAAGATCGGCAAAAGACACAGAGAAATAGAGTAACTCAGCTGGTCTTTACAATATAAATATACAGCATGGAAACAGGCCCTTTGGCTCACCGAGTCCATACCAACCAGTGATCACCCCATGCGCGAGTTTTGATCTCCAGATTTGTTCTCCTCTGTTTTGGTCTCCAGATTTGAGGAAGGGCATTCTTGCTATTGAGGGAGTGCAGCGTAGGTTCACAATGTTAATTTCCAGGATGGCGGGACTGTCATCTGCTGAAAGAATGGAGCGGCTGGGCTTGTATACTCTGGAATTTGGAAGGATTAGAGGGTATCTTATTGAAACATATAAGATTATTAAGGGTTTGGACATGCTAGAGGCAGGAAACACGTTCCCGATGTTGGGGGAGTCCAGAACCAGGGGCCACAGTTTAAGAGTAAGGGGTAAGCCATTTAGAATGGAGATGAGGGAAAACTCTTTCACACAGAGAGTTGTGTGTCTGTGGAATTCTCTGCCTCAGAAGACGGTGGAGGCCGGTTCTCTGGATGCTTTCAAGGGAGAGTTAGATAGAGCTCTTAATGATAGCGGAGTCAGGGGATATGGGGAGAAGGCAGGAACGGGGTACTGATAGTGGATGATCAGCCATGATCACATTGAATGGTGGTGATGGCTCGAAGGGCTGAATGGCCTACTCCTGCACCTACTGTCTATTGTCTATTGTCTATTGTCTATCCTACACAGTATGGACAATTTACAATTTTACCGAAGCCAATTAACCTACAAATTAACCTGTATGTCCTTGGAATGTGGGAGGAAACTGGAACACCAGGAGAAAACGCATGAGGTCACATGGAGAACGTACAAACTCCGCACCGACAGCACCCGTGGTCAGGTTCGAGCTTGGGTCTCTGGCGCTGTGAGTCATCTACTCTACCGCTGCGCCGCCGTGCCGCCCGGATCTGGCAGCGTCGCTGGAGAACACGGATAGGCGACGTTTCAAGACCGGACTCTTCTTCAGACTTAAGATGTATCAGTATTGGTTTATTCTTCTTGAGTGCACTGAGATGCGAAGAAAAACGTTATTTCCAGTCTCATCGTGCTATACACGAGTGCAATCGAGCCATACAAACGTGCGATGGGGTAGTGCATAGAGAAAATAAGACCAGGCTGCAGAAAATAGTGGAGACTTCAGGCCTGGTAAGATTGTTCCATATTCTGTTCCGTTTACTTGGAGAATGGTGGGCTTGTAGTGCACAGGCAGAAACCCGGCCCTTTACAACAGTGCAAAAGCCATAACTCATAAATACCTAGATGGACACAAAAAGCTGGAGTAACTCAGCGGGGGGACAGGCAGCATCTCTGGAGAGAAGGAATGAGTAACGTTTCGGGTCGAGGCCCTTCTTCAGACTCTTACCTGGGTCAGTAGCCAGCCAGTGTGTTGATTTCCTGAGCATCTATCACAGTCAGAGAATGATACAGCACGGAAACAGGCCCTTCGGCCCAACATGCCCATGCCGACCAATATGCCCCAATCCCCACACTAGCCCCACCTGCCTGCGTTAGGGCCATATATCCATCTAAACCTGTCCTATCCATATTTAAATGTTGTGTTAACGTTATTGAAACATTGTTATAGTACCTGCCTCCAACTACCTCCAGCAGCTCATTCCATATAGCTACAAACCTTTGTGTAAAGAGGTTATTAAATCTTTCTCCCCCTCACCTTAAACTTATGTCCTCAGGTACTTGATTCCCCAACTCTGAGTAAAATACTCTGAAGAAGGGTCTCGACCCGAAACGTCGCCTATTCACTTTGCTCCATAGATGCTGCATCACCCGCTGAGTTTCTCCAGCATTTTTGTCTACCTCCTGTTCATTCAACCCGGTCTATTCCCCTCGTGATCTTATACACTGAGGGGCTGAACAGTAGGCAAGCGATTTAAATTTGAATCATTAAATGTACCGCAAATAAAAATGACCAGTAATGACAGCATAAATCTCATGGATTATTGTGATTCTATCTGGTCTATATGTAACTCCATATGTACAGCAATCTAATTGTGTCTCTGAACTGACCTAACAAGCTGTTTGCTGCAGTAATTAGTGACGAGAAACAGATGCTGGCAGAGTTGATGACTCCTGTAAACAAATTAAGATAAAACTCCCTGGAATACAAACGCCAGGTCACCATGCTCACTTATTGTTGCATTATGAGTGCACCAGCTTTATTGAAACTGGCAATGAAGTCATTTTGAGGCCCTGTTCGACTTTCAACTTTAGACTTCAGAGACAGTGCGCGGAAACAGGCCCTTTGTCCCACCGAGTTGAACGATCGCCTCGTACACCAGCAGTACCCTGCACACAGGGGACAATTTACAATTATAGGAGCCAATTAACCTACAAACCCTGTACGTCTTTGGAGTGTGAGATAGTGCTGGTGTATGAGGTGATCGCTGGTTGTACAGAGCCCTGGTGAGACCACACCTGCAGCATTGTGTGCAGTTTTGGTCCCCTAATTTGAGGAAGGACATTCTTGGTATTGAGGGAGTGCAGCGTAGGTTTACAAGGTTAATTCCCGGGATGGCGGGACTGTTGTATGCTGAGAGAATGGAGCAGCTGGGCTTGTACACTCTGGAGTTTAGAAGGATGAGAGGGACTCTCATTGAAACATATAAGATTGTAAAGGGCTTAGGCAGGGAACATGTTCCCGATGTTGGGGGAGTCCAGAACCAGGGGCCACAGTTTAAGAATAAGGAGTAAGCCATTTAGAACGGAGACGAGGAAACACTTTTTCTCACAGAGAGTGGTGAGTCTGTGGAATTCTCTGCCTGTGGAGGGCGGTGGAGGCCGGTTCTCTGGATACTTTCAAGAGAGATCTAGATAGGGCTCTTAAACATAGCGGAGTCAGGGGATATGGGGAGACGGCAGGAACGGGGTACTGATTGGGGATGATCAACCATGATCACATTGAATGGCGGTGCTGACTCATAGGACCAAATGGCCTACTCCTGGACCTATTGTCTATTGTCTATTGTTGGCATGGACTCGGTGGGCTGAAGGACCTGTTTCCCCACTGTATCTCCAATGTCTAAAGATCCAATTCCCTGCTATTTCTATGTCTCTTTCCACAGATGCCTCCTGATTTGCTGAGTGTTTCCACTATTTTCTGCTTTTATCTTAGATTTCTGGCATCTGTAGATTAGTTCAGAGTTAGTTTCGAGATACAGCGTAGAAACAGGCCCTTCGGCCCATGCTGACTGGCCATCCCTGCACACTAAGACACAATCCTACACACATTAGTGACAATTTTTACCGTTTTTACCAAGGCAATTAATCTACAAACCCGCACGCCTTTGGAGTGTGGGAGGAAACCGGAGATCCCGGAAGAAACCCGGGCAGGTCACGGGGAGAAGGTACAAACTCCGTACAGACAGCACCCGTAGTCGGGATCGAACCCAGATCTGTAAGGCAGCAACTCTGTGCCGCCGGCAATTATTTTATTTTATTGACACCATGGCTTTCTGGATAGTTTCCGACCTCACCAAAATGATCACATTCAAAAGTACTCAATGGCTGCGAAATGCATCAAGATGACTTGAGGTCCTGGAAGGTTTGATAAAAATTCCAAATCTTTTGATTACTTTGGAGTCAGTTCAAGCATTTATATGACAGGTTTATAAGTGGCTGCCTTATTCTCATCATAAAATATGTGCACATAAACTCTGCACCGACAGAAATCTCCAAGAATTCTTTTTTAATCAGCTCAAACAGCAGGGAAAGTATAGCTACGCGGAATAATGGAAGCCATTCGGTCCTTTGTGTCTGTACTGGGTCTTCAAGTGCAGCAATCTAGCTTAGTTTAGTTTAGAGATACAGCGCCGAAACAGGCCTTCCGGCCCACCAAGTCCGCACCAACCAGCGATCCCCGCACATTAACGCTGTCCTACACACACTTGGGACAATTTACAATTATATCAAGCCAATGAACCTACAAACCTTTGGTTAGTCACAGTTTTCCACTGTCTCCCAGTCTCTGCAATGCTTTGCCCTTAAATTTTAACGGGTTCTTGTTCACCACCCTGTGATGCACGGTGAAACATGTGTTTTTCCCCACATCTCTTTATGTTCCTTTCGCAGACTGAAAAAAGGGTCACAGCCCGAAACGTCACCGACCCACCGATTCTGCAGAGATGCTGCCTGACCCGCTGAGTTACTCTGAGGCACTTTGTGCAGTCCTCTTGTGCATTTAAAATCTGCATCCTTTGCTTTACAACTATTTTGTGATGATTTGCAACACTTTCCCCCCAGAAATCCATTCCCAATGGTGGAGCTAACTGCATGGCACATTGTAAAATATTCAAAGAATACTCAAGCAGGGCGGCATGGTGGCGCAGCGGTAGAGTTGCTGCCTTACAGCGCCAGAGACCCGGGTTCAATCCTGACTATGGGTGCTTGTCTGTGCGGAGTTTGTACATTTTTCCTGTGACCTGCGTGGGTTTTCTCCGAGATCTTCAGTTTCCTCCCACACTCCAAAGACGTGCAGGTTTGTAGGTGAATTGGTTTGGTAAATGTAAAAAATGTCCCTAGTTGGGGTAGAATAGTGTTAATGTGTGGGGATCGCTGGCTGGTGCGGACTCGGTGGGCTGAAGGGCCTGTTTCCACACTATATACATGGGATCTAGCAGTACAGGTGCATGGTTCCTTGAAGGTCGAGTCGCAGGTAGATAAGGTGGTCAATAAGGCTTTTGGCATTTTTGGACTTCATCAGTCAGAGTATTGAGTATAGAAGTTAGGAGGTCATGTTGCAGTTGTATAAGATGTTGGTGAGACCACATTTAGAATATTGTGTTCAGTTCTGGGCACCACGTTATAGGAAATGTTGTCAAGCTTTAAAGGGTTCAGAAAAGGCTTACGAGGATGTTGCCAGGACTAGAGGGAGTGAGCTATAGGGAGTGGGTGAGTAGGCTGGATCTCTATTCCATGGAGTGCAGGAGGATGAGGGGGGAACTTATGGAGGTGTATAAAATCATGAGAGGAATAGATCAGGTAGTCTTTTGCCCAGAGTAGGGGAATCGAGGAGGACATAGGTTCAAGGTGAAGGGGAGAAGATTTAATAGGAATCTGAGGGGTATCTTTTTCACACAAAGGGTGGTGGGTGTATGGAACGAGCCGTCAGAGGAGGTAGTTGAGGCAGGGACTATCCCATCGTTTAAGAGACAGTTAGACAGGTACATGGATAGGACAGGTTTGAAGGATATGGGCCAAGCGCAGGCAAGTGGGACTTGTGTAACTGGGTCATTGTTGGCTGATGTGGACAAGTTGGGCCGAAGGGCCTGTTTCAACACTGTATCATTCTATGACACTATCGGAAAAAAAATGCTCAAAGCCACCAAATAAATGCAACGTCCCGGCTATCTACACAGATCCTCTGGCCCGTGACTATTCATACCGAAGAAGGAACATTCAGGGTGGTTTTTGTACATCACCTCTGCTCTGGGATTTCAGAAGCGGCCTTGTCATAGAGTCCTGGAGTTGGACGGCAGGGAAACCGGCCCTGAAGTCCAACATGCCCATGCCAACCAACATGCCTCATCTACACTAGTCCCACCTGTCCACATTAGGCCCATATCCCTCTAAACCTTTCTTATCTAAGTACCGGTCCAAATTTTTTTTTAATTCAATTTCAATTTTATTTTTAATATGTTTTATTATTTATTTATTATTTACTTTTTTTTTTTATGATTTTTTTTTTTTTTTTTTAATTTATTTTTATTTTTTTTATTTTTTATTTTTATGATACTGCCTGTAAGGGAAATTAATTTTGTTGTCTCAAATTGAGACAATGACAATACATTTGAATACAATACAATACAATACAAAATTCCCTTTTAAATGCTGTTATAGTCCCCGCCTCCTCTGGCAGCTCATTCCATACACCCACCTGTGTGGAAAACTATTTTCCTATTAAATGTTTTCCCTCTCAACTTAAACCTATGTTTCCTGGATCTTGATTCACTTACTCTGGGTAAAATATCCCGTGCATTTAACCTACCTATTCCCTGCATGACCTTTCACACCTCTATACGATCACCCCTCATCCTCCTGCGTTCCAAGGAATAAAGTCCTAGACTGCCCAACCTCTCCCTACAAAAAAAAAGATCACCCAGCCTGCGCTTGGTCTCGCCAATGTCCAGGAGCCCACACCGAGAACAGCGGATACAGTAGATGAGGTTGGAGGAGGTCCAAGTGAACCTCTGCCTCACCTGAAAGGACTGTCGGGGTCCCTGGACAGAGTCGAGGGATGGGGTATAGGGACTGGTGTTGTATCTCCTGCAGTTGCAGGGGAAAGTTCTCTGGGCCACTCCCTCTTGTCCCTTCTCACATCAGGAAAACGCTCACCTTCAGATTCAAGGCCAATTTCTTCCCAGCTGTTATCAGGCAACTGAATCATCCTAGCACAACCAGAGAGCAGTGCTGAACTACTATCCACAGCACCTGGCCCACTTTGCAATTTTTTTCGGCGACTGCCGGCATCAATGACTAACGTATCAGGGTCGCCGAAAGATTTTGAACATTTCAAAATCCAGCGGCGACAAACAAAATGTTGCGACACTTGAGGAGACACCGCGCGTCAATACGTCGTCACGTCGCATCACGCCGCATCTATCTCGGTGACCTGATACATCAGTCAATGTTGCCGGCAGTCGCCGAAAAAAATTCTCCGAGTGGGACAGGCCCTGGATGGTGAGTAAGTTAAGGGCCCATGAGCATGCGACCCCATGCGGCAAGCGCGACCTAACGTGGTCGCTTGAGCCGTACGGCCTCGCGGGGCCGGTCCCACTTCGATCGCCGGAGCAGCGTGGAGTTGTGCGGAGCTGGTCCCGACATCGCGCGGGGCTCCGAAAAACTGACCGTGTTCAGAAATTCCGCGCGGCAATGGCCTGCCTGCCCGCAGCGTCTCGACGCCGTACGTCACGCGCGAACTTCCCGCGGACTTCGCTCGAACTTCACGTCACTCACTAAACCTCCGCGCGGCCCCCGCTTCCGGTTTGGTCGCGCTCGCCGCATGCAGGTCGCATGCTCGTGGGACAGGCCCTTAAGTCCCCGCTAGAAGTACCGCTGACCGCGGCTTCAAGCCGTTGTAGGCCGCAGGCCGGCGTTCGGAGCTCTTCTCCTCCGGGGATCCCAAGGAAGGGCCAATAAACTAAACCTAAAACAATCGCCCCCTAGCATGAGTGCAACTGGACTGTACAGTCAATGAAGCATCGAGATGAGGTGCCATTGAAACACAACAGCAAAAATGCACTGTAATGAGAGATTGTGCGGAAAAGGTCAGGAGCTTTTTGGTGTCAATTAGTTGCCACCTGGAGATTATTTTCAACGTTTGCCTCAATGAGTTGCAAGTGCACAAAGGCACTCGATTTATAAATACAGGATCAAGTGGGAGATTACCGGATTTCCTCCGAAATATTAAATGTTCTGTAATTAAAACTGGAAATGAATTCACCCTGTGCGTTGCTGAGGACAGTCGGTTCCGAAAAAAACAACCTTCCCGTGACCCAGTTAGTCCGAAGCAAACCAAATTATTTTCAAGGCTTCCTCAGGTGGCTAAGAGTTGAGCCAAAAAAACAAAAATGGAAATTAAAAACTGGATGACTAATATTAAAAAAAGGTCATCGCTCAGACAGCCAGAGGTCACCAGGCTTTGTAAGGTGTTCACGGAAGATAGACACAAAATGCTGGAGTAACTCAGTGGGACAGGCAGCATCTCTGGATAGAAGTTGAGACCCTTCTTCAGACTGGTGAAGGGGAATTTATAAGGTGGTGTTGGTTGGGTATGAGACCGAATATCCATGCCTTCATGCTTTACTTTAAACTTTAGAGAAACAGCGTGAAAACCCACCCCTCAGCCCACGGAGATCGCGCCTACCAGCGATTACCTGGACGCAGGAGATGCAACATCTGAGGAAAGACATTCTTGCCATAGAGGGAGTACAGAGAAGGTTCACCAGACTGATTCCTGGGATTCAGGACTTTCATATGAAGAAAGACTGGATAGACTCGGCTTGTACTCGCTAGAATTTAGAAGATTGAGGGGGGATCTTATAGAAACGTACAAAATTCATAAGGGGTTGGGCAGGCTAGCTGCAGGAAGATTGTTCCCGATGTTGGGGAAGTCCAGGACAAGGGGTCACAGTTTAAGGATAAGAGGGAAATCATTTAGGACTGAGATGAGAAAAACATTTTTTCACACAGAGAGTGGCGAATCTGTGGAATTCTCTGCCACAGAAGGTAGTTGAGGCCAGTTCATTGGCTATATTTAAGAGGGAGTTAGATGTGGCCCTTGTGGCTAAAGGGATCAGGGGGTATGGAGAGAAGGCAGGTACGGGATACTGAGTTGGGTGATCAGCCATGATCATATTGAATGGCGGTGCAGGCTCGAAGGGCCGAATGGCCTCCTCCTGCACCTAATTTTCTATGATTCTATGTTTCTACCCTGTGCACTAGCACTATCTTACACACACGAGGGACAATTCACAATTTTTATCAAAGGCAATAAGCCGACAAACCTGTTCATCTTTGGAGTATGGGAGGAAACCGGAGCACCTGGAGAAAACCCATGTGGTCACAGGGAGAATGTTCAAACTCCGTACAGACAACTGCTACACACACGCCTCGTCTCTCCTTATCCTTATCTCCTCTTCATCTCTGGCCTTTAGTCAAAGGGTGGTGCATCTGTGGAATTCTTTGCCACGGAAGGCTGTAGATTTTTGTTTAGTACGGGTGTCAGAGGTTATGGGGAGAAGGCAGAAGAATGGGGTTAGGAGGGAGAGGATAGATTGAATGGCGGATCAGCCATGATTGAATGGCGGAGTAGACGTGATGGGCCGAATGGCCTAATTCTACTCCTATCACTGATGACCTTATGAACTTTGTCCACCCACCTGCCAGCAGTAAACCCTCACCTACACCTGCCGGGCTTTGTCCCACCACCACCTTTCTTCCCGCTTTCTCTCGCCCACGACAATCCGTCTGAAGAAGGGACCTGACCCATAACGTCGCTTGTCCACCTCCTCCACAGAAGCTCTAATGTACGATGAGCATTTGACGGCTCTGGGCCTGTACTCGCTGGAGTTTAGAAGGGCGAGGGGGCACCTCATTGAAACGTACCGAACAATCGCTGGAGTGGATTGGAGAGGATAGAAACATAGAAACAGGGGGAAATTCATTGAAACGTATTCGGCCCTTCGAGCCTGTAACCGCCATTCAATATGACATGGCTGATCATCCAACTCAGTATCCCGTACCTGCCTTCTCTCCATACCCCCTGATCCCCTTAGATGTGGAGAGGATGTTTCCACCAGTGGGAGAGTCTAGGACCAGAGGGCGCAGCCCCAGAATAAAAGGACACACCTTTAGAAAGGGAGATGAGGAGGAATTTCTTTGGCCGGTGGGTGGTGAATCCATAGATGGCTGCGGAGGCCATCATTTGGGTATTTCAAATGTGGAGATTGGCAAGTTCTTCATTAGTAATGGTGTCAAAGGTTATGGGGGGAAAAGGCAGGAGAATGGGGTTGAGGGGGATAGACAGATCATCCATGATTGAGTGGTGGAGTAGACGTGATGGGCCGAATGGCCTATGTAAAGAAGTTAAGTCTGACACACTTGTAACTTTACTTATTGTTTAATGATCACTCAGGTTAGACACATTCCAGCACTGACTACTAGCAGTCTATAACCGTGCTGGAACCAAGAGAGGGAGGGAGAGATAGAGAGAGTTATTATACTTGATAACTAAGGCATGGTTAGTGGTACTGAGGTAGCTATATTATTGGTTGCATGCATGGACCATCTACATCCTTCCCCTTAGAAATCAAAACAGAATTAGTGCCGTGGCAGTGTAACAGCACAGGGCGTGCGAGTTTAAACAAAGTCGCCGTAGCGAACAGGCGGCTTGACATTGCGACCCGAACGCGTGCGTACAACACCTCCCCATCGGAAAGAAGAGAAGGCGTAGCGGAGGCAGGTGAGAAAGTTAAAGCAGGATCAGGCGCAGTCGAAGCTGGAAAGGCAGGAGGGGGAGGTGAACTCAGAGGAGGTGAAGAAACCCGGCCAAAACCAGGCTTCGGCTCGTTCACGGCCAGTAGGTGTTGACGGCTCCGACGATAGACGGTCCCATCGTAGTCCACCAGGGGGAGTCAGCCATACCGACCACGGTCGCGAGGCGGGAGTAGCCGGTGGTCGTCTGCATCCGAACTACTTGGCCTGGCAGTAGAGGAGACAGGGGGCGGCAGGACCTATCATGCCACCGTCATTGACTTTCATGCTTCTGGTCAATCCGCTGTTGGACAGTGGCAGGCTCGAGCACTTTGGGTATCAGGGCCTGTTGGGCGATTGGCATGGGTGGTCTTGTCATCCTCGACATCAGACGCTGGGCAGGGGAACCCATGGCTGGGTCCCGGGAGATGTTTCGTAGGTTGAGCAAGCCCAGGTAGAAATCGCAGTTGGACAGGCGCGACTGCTCCAGCAGAGCCTTAGCACTCCGCACAGCCCGTTCGGCCAGGCCATTACTCTGTGGATACTCAGGGCTGCTGGTGGAGTGATGAAAGTTCCACCTGGCAGCGAAAGCCTTGAATTCGGCGCTAGTGAATTGCCGGCCGTTGTCGGTCTGCAAGCGTACAGGGGCACCGAAGGTGGCGAAGTGCCTGCGCAGTTTGCTGATGACCATCTCGGAGGTGATGGAGGGAAGTATGTCCACCTCGAACCAGTTGGAGTACGAGTCGACCAGGACGAGGAACTGCTTGCTCCGCCATTCGAATATGTCGGCAGCCAGCGATGTCCAGGGCATGGTAGGCGCCGGCTGCTGCAAAAGAGGCTGACGCTGCTGGTGTGGGGCGAGGTTGTTACAGGAGGGACAGGAGGACACTCTGTCCCTGATGTATTTGGCCATACCGGGCCAGTAAAATTGTCCTTGGGCATGAGAGATGGTAGCATCGACCCCGGGATGACCGCTGTGGGCAGCATTGAAGTATAGATCGTAGAGGGAGGCTGGGACCACGACCTTGTGGCCCTTGATGATGACACCGTCTTGGATCACCAGTTCATCACGGACGAGGAAGAAAGGCTGGGCACCCGGCGGCAGAGTGGTGCACCTGTCGGGCCACCTGCGGTTGATAACGGCTGCGAGCTGCTGCAACGCAGGGTCAGCGGCGATGTGCTCTATCAGGCACTGTAGCTGCTTGGTTGGGACAAAGTTGACGTTCAGTACCAGCAGGTCCTCCTGCTCGTAGGGGTGGCGGTCGCAGGAGGCTAGCGGGGCACGAGACAAGGCATCTGCCACATGCATCTCAGTGCCCTTCTTGTAAACGATGTTGAAATCAAAACGCTGGAGCTGCGGCATCATGTGCTGCAGCCTGGCGGGGGCAATATGTATCGGTTTGTTGAGGATAGTCACTAATGGCTGGTGGGCCGTTTCGACTGTGAATTTGCTGCCAAAGAGGAAGTCTTTGAACTTGGAGCAGGCGAACACCACCGCCAGGAGCTCCTTCTCGATCTGAGCATACCGTTGCTCCGTGTCGGTCATGGTCCGTGAAGCATACGAGATCGGTAACAGCGATCCGTTGTCATAGAGCTGCAGGCAGGCAGCACCTAGTCCAAAACGAGAGACATCACATATACAACAATGGGACGGCGCAGGTCGAAGATTTTTAGGGTCGGGGTACAGGTCAACTTAGACTTCAACCATTCGAAAGCCTGCTGGTGTTGTGGGAACCAGGACCAGGCACTGTCCTTTTTTGTTAGCTGTCTCAGGGACGAGCTCAGTTCACTGAGATTGGGGATGAACTTCCCCAGGTAGTTGACCATGCCCAGGAATCGCTGCAAACCGAGGACGTTGGTGGGGGCTGACATCTGGGAGATTGCATTTGTCTTTTGCGGGTCGGGCTTCAGTCCGTTAGAAGTGAAGATATGACCAACGTAAGGCACTTCGGATACGCAGAATCTGCATTTTTTGTCATTCAGTTTCAAATTGATCTGTCGGGCTCGGTCCAGGACCCGGCGGAGGTTCTTGTCATGTTCTGCGGCATTCTGCCCGTAGACTAGGATATCATCCACGATGATGGCACACGGCATGCCGGCGAACAGCTGTTCCATGGACCGCTGAAACACCTCGCTGGCAGAGCTAATACCAAATGGCATCCGTAAGAACTTGAATCTGCCATATGGAGTGGCAAACGTTGTCAGGCCGGAGGAACGTTTGTCGAGTGGTATTTGCCAGAAAGAGCTCTTGGCATCAAGGACAGAGAAGACCGTGGCCTGGCCGACTTGAGCTGCAACGTCTTCCACGGTTCTCAAGGGGTAGTGTGGTCGCCTGATCGCGAGGTTCAGGTCCTTCGGATTGATGCACACCCGTATCTCGTTCGTGTCCTTTGTCAGGGTGGCGACCATGGTGGAGACCCAGTCGGTGGGTTCGCTGACCACTTCCATCACTCCCATCGCGACCGTGCTTTTCAGCATAGACTCAACTTTATCCTTCATGGCGAGGGATACTCTGTGTGGTGCACGGACCACGGGCACCACTTTCAGGTCTGTGGCGATTTTGTAAACGAGTGGTAGCTTGCCCAGCTCATTGTCGAACAGGTCCGGGTACTCAGACATCGGATCCAGCAACACCTGCACTTCGTTGACGGTGCGGTCGAAGGACACCAGTCCTAGGTCCTGGCATGCCTGCTTGCCCAACAGAGTCACACAGTCATAGTCGAGAACATAGAACAGGAGAGGCCGCGATAACTTCTGCAGCACACAATTGAAAGTGGCCTTCCCCACAGGTTTCAGCACCTCGCCCCCATCAGCATGTAAAGTCGAACAGTCTGCAGTCAGCAGCTCATTAAGTCTAATCTTCTTGAACAGGCTTGTTGACATAACATTGACCTTTGCCCCAGTATCGAGCTTAGCCGAGAAAGAATGATTGTTGACAGTAACGAGGACCGATGGATCAGGGAGTAGAACAGGTGCGTGTAGGAGTGTGAATACACTGGCATCTCCTTGAGAACTAATTGGCTCAGAGTCGTGGGCAGTGTCGAGAGAGGACTGGGAACCAAACTCGTTATCGACTTGTACCAGGTTGTTTAATACTTGTCTAGAAGCTGGGGGAAGTTTTCCATGGGACCGGCAGGCAGCCGAGAAATGGTTAAATTTCTTGCAGAAATAGCAGGATTTTCCGTAAGCCGGGCACTGCGACTGCATCGAATGCACATAATTGCAATTGGGGCACTTATTAACAACGTGCTCGCCGGGGGGGTAGCTTGTCCGCGGCACAGGTCTATTGTAGTCTATTTTGGGACACGGTCTGTTGAGAACCGTTAGATTGATAGCTCGGCTATCGGACTCCCGCTGTCCGAACTGCGGGTCAACAACTTCGGCCAACCTGCATGCGTGCATGGCCTCGGTCAGAGTAAGATCTGGCTTTCTCAGTAGCTCCGATCGCAACTTCTGATCCAGCATACCCGTCACTAGAATGTCCCTAGTAAGCTGGTCAGTCATATTTTCAAATCGGCACCTCTGGGCGAGATAGCGCAGATCAGCAATAAAGCACTCAACTGGCTCATCAGGCTGTTGTTTCCGCGTAAAGAACTTAGCTCGCTCTAAAATGCGGTTAGAAGGCAAGTCACAAATTTCAGCAAACTTCCGTAGCAAACATACCGGATCATTGGCAGACTCCGCAGGTACTAAGACCAGATCGTTTTCATCCTGGACCGCGGGATTGTAGGCAAAAGCAAGTGCTCTCCTCATGGCATCAGGACCGGCAAGGTTCAGCAGGAGAGATGCTTTGACGGCGTTGGGATCGTTACAGTGACCGATATTCATGTCGTGTGTGAAATCCAACTCAAATGTCGCCCAGCGCTCCGCTATGTCGGCATCAAAGACCAGGGGCGAGGGCTTGCGGCACGAGAAGGCCATAGTGGTAGAGGGGTGCAAAAAAACTCCGATAAAGCAACACTTATAAAGAAATAAAACCCGATGAACAGGAGGCGCGCGTTTTAACCATCTGACACCATGTAAAGAAGTTAAGTCTGACACACTTATAACTTTACTTATTGTTTAATGATCACTCAGGTTAGACACATTCCATCACTGACTACTGGCAGTCTATAACCGTGCTGGAACCAAGAGAGGGAGGGAGAGATAGAGAGAGTTATTATACTTGATAACTAAGGCGTGGTTAGTGGTACTGAGGTAGCTATATTATTGGTTGCATGCATGGACCATCTACAGCCTATTTCTGCTGCTGTGACTTAATGAGTTACTCCAGCCCTTTATGTTTTTTTTTAACTTAGAGTGGGCGGCACGGGTTCACAGCGGTAGAGCTGCTGCCTCACAGCGCCAGAGTCCCAGGTTGGATCCTGACCACGGGTGCTGTCTGTACGGAGTTTGTACGTTTTCCACGTGACCTGCGTGGGTTTTCTCCGAGATTTTTGGCTTCCTCCCACACTCCAAAGACGTACAGGTTTGCAGCTTAATTGGCTTGGTATACATGTAAATTGACCCTAGTGTGTGTAGGATAGTATTAATGTGTGGGGCTCGCTGGTAGGTGCACAAAGGGTGGGCCGAAGGGCCTGTTTTTATGCTGTATCTCTAAACTAAAACTAAAAATACAATGAAGTCAGCTGTGTCTTGCCGAAAGGTCTGAAACCTCAGTGAGCCAGTACGTTTTTGTGTCTATCTTCACCTGACTAGGTAGGCTAAGAATATTGATTTCTATAACTTCAAGTAACCCTTGCTCTCCCTCCCTTCCCCACCCTAGTCCCCAGTTCTCCAACCAGTTTCATTGTCCTCATTAATTTTACTGTCTGTGTGCCTCGTTGTCACCTTCCCCTCAGCCAAGCACCATTCTATATCCCGTTCAACGTGGTCTGCTGTGATCTGTGCAGGAAGGAACTGTAGATGCTGGTTTAAACATGAAAGACTTGAAAAGCTGAAGTAACTCAGAGGGTGAGCCAGCATCTCCGGAGAAAAGGAATAGGCCGAGACCCTTCTCCAGAAGAGACCTGAAGGGTCTCGACGCGAAACGTCACCTATTCCTTTTATCTAGAGATACTGTCTGACCCGCTGAGTTACTCCACCTTTTAGAGTCTAACTTCTACTTTGATCTGTCGTTTTCACAACCTACTCTTCCATACCTCAGGTAGAAGAAAATGCTGGAGAAACTAAGCGGGTGAGGCAGCATCTGTGGAGCGAAGGAATAGGCGACGTTTCGGGTCGAGACCCTTCTTCAGACTGATGTGGTGTGGGGGGGGGGGGGAGGAAGAAAGGAAGAGGCGGAGACAGTGGGCTGTGGGAGAGCTGGGAAGGGAAAGAGAGAGAAAGCAAGGACTACCTGAAATTGGAGAAGTCACTGTTCACACCACTGGGGTGTAAACTACCCAAGCGAAATATGAGGTGCCAATTTGCGGTGGGACTCACTGACCATGGAGGAGGCCCAGGACAGAAAGGTCAGATTCAGAATGGGAGGGGGAGTTGAAGTGCTGAGCCACCGGGAGATCAGGTTGGTTATTGCAAACCAAGTGGAAGTGTTGGGCGAAGCGAATGCCAAACCTACGCTTGGTCTCACCGATGTAGATCAGCTGATACCTTAGAGCAGGGGATGCAATAGATGAGGTTGGAGGAGGTGCAGGTGAACCTCTGTCACACCTGGAAAGACCTTTCAGGTCCTTGGATGGAATCAAGGGAGGAGGTAAAGAGACAAGTGATTCCCCCTTCCATAGCTCAAGTCTCCCTCAATCCTGACTCTCATGGCCCTTGAATTCATTCAAGTGCTCTCCCGAGTTAAAAAAAAATCAAACTCGTGGTAAGCATGGCGAATGAACGTAGCGGGTACATCGGAGATTGGGGACGTCTCTTAGCGGCTCGTAACGCTAATGGCAGGTACTCGGGAAACACGGTAATTTTTCAACGTGTTGAGAAATGTCCACAAGACCCCCGAGTACCGATGAGCGGCCATTACCGTAAATCTCTGAGTTCGAATCAGGGCAAACACGGGAGAACTCTTTGAATGAACTCGTACAGTGGGACAGGGCTTTTAGTCTGAAGAAGGGTTTCAACACGAAACGTCACCCAGTCCTTCTCTCCAGAGATGCTGCCTGTCCCGCTGAGTTACTCCAGCATTTTGTGTCTATATACACTTTTCTGACTATTCTGGTTAAGATTAGTTAATCCAAACCTGGGATTTCGTGGACAACCTGACACAAGTCAGTCGCACAATGCCGTTACCAGATTGTCCAGAATCACGGCTTCCCATCTATAACACGATGCAAAATTCATCAACACACACAGTCAACTTTTTTAACTGAAGCATTTTTTTAAAAATAATCAGATGCATTAAGGTTAGGCAAACAACAAATTTATCGGATAGGATTTTATCCTTTTAATTAACAGGTGAATGTAAATCTTTTAATTATAATGCTACAGAGGCTTTTAAGATCGATTCTTATCTGGCAACGGAGCGAAACAATTTTATCTTGAGTAGATTGTTATCTTAGTTAGTGCAGGGCAGAGGACATTTTTCACCGTTGTATTTCTGACAGGGTTCATCTCCTGGACCACAAACAGGTCACAGACCCACACGTGGCAGGTGAAAGAGAACACAACCAGCCCCACCCCGATATAATTCCACTGCGATTCTGTACACGCAGCTCAATCCAGTGGTTCAAAGGTATTTTGTTTAAGGCGGCACGGTGGCGCAGCGGTAGAGTTGCTGCCTTACAGCGCCAGGGACCCAGGTTCGATCCTGACCACGGGTGCTGTTCTGTACGTCAACCGGCGACAGTTACCGGTGACATTGAGTTGTCTTCAGTTGTCGCCGACAAGGTCGTTGCTTGTCGCGGGTAGACGTAGGTTGACGTAGGTTGTCGCCTATGTGGTCGTAAGTTGTAGTAGGTGTAGTCATAGGTGGACGTCCTAATGGGTCGCTGGTTGTCGGTAGCTTGCCGTAGCTTGACATCGACTACGTGGTAGGTTGTCATAGACATTGTCATAAGGTAGGGTCCAGTCGCCGCTTATTCTAGGATCTGCTACGACTGTGACAGTCGGGGGCGGTCGCTGAAAAAAATCGCCTTAGTGGGACAGGCCCTTCAGCCTTCTGAAATTGTTCCCTTTGTCATGTATGTGTACACTGTAAATGGTTCGATTGTAATCATGTATTGTCTTTCCGCCGACTGGTTAGCATGCTATAAAAGCTTTTCACTGTACCTCGGTACACGTGACAATAAACTAAACTAAACTCTACAGTTTGTGACTGCTGACATACTGATTTATGCAAAAAAAATACATTTCTTGGCGTAAACAACAACCGTTCAAAAAGTGAGGGTTAAATACTCTGTGTACGAATTCAACTTGCAACTCAATTTTCGGCAACCTATGACGGGTGCCGGCAGTCGCCAAAAAGGTTGCGTAAGTGGGACAGGCCCTTAAACATTTCTTAAGTGCTTTTATTCACATAAAACCTGCTTCACAGGTGCCTCCAATGTCAAACATGCCGCAGTTTATTTGAAAACTAATCACGCTCAAAAATTAATCATCAGCCACAAAAAATTACAATGGGATCACAGTAAATAAAGGATAGACTGTGACTATTATTATTCAAATGAAAACAAGTTCATTGTTGGACTGTTTTTTTTTTATTTAGCAGATCGTGGAATAAAAAGACGTTAGATTGCCTATAGATTTGAACTGCGCAATGCAAGTTGGCAAGTTGATCCCATTTCTTCATGAAAACAAAAGACAAACTAAAGTCGTTAATGCAGTGGCTTCTACCTCAACGCTGACTTGTGACTTCCTTAAAAAAGTCCAATTATAAAACCCTCTGGGGCAGCACGGTGGCGCAGCGGTAGAGCTACTGCCTCACAGCGCCAGAGACGCGGGTTTGATCCTGAGCGCGGGCGCTGTCTGTACGGAGTTTGTACGTTCTCCCCGTGACCTGCGTGGGTTTTCTCCGAAATCTTCGGTTTCCTCCCGCACTCCAAAGGCGTACAGGTTTGTCGGTTAATTGGCTCGGTTATGTAAGCAGTGTTGTCCCTAGTGCATGCAGGGGTGGTGTTAGTGAGCTGGTATCGCTGGTCGGTGCGGGCTCGGAGGGCCGAAGGGCCGGATTCCGCGCTGTATCTCTAATCTAAACGAAAGGAAGAAGGACAGAAATTTCCAGCTGATATTATTCAAACCTCATGATAGGGACAAGAAACTGCAGATGCTGGTTTTTCACTTGCAGGATCTCCCACCCAAAGTTCCATCACGGGTACTCACCTCCCCCACCTTCCAAGGGGTCTATAGGGGGCCCTACCTCCAAAAGGCAGTCAGTATCAATCAAAGACCCACGCACCATTCTGGACATGTTCCCACTTCACTCCAGTTATCAGGAAGAAGGTACAGGAGCCTGAAAACTGTGACCACCAGGTTCATGACTAACTTCTTCACAACAAGCAACCATGCCCTTGAACACTGCACAAGACTAACCTCAAATATCAACCATGGGCTGTCTTTGGTTGCACAAAGGTCGTTGGTGTTTCTCTGTTCACAGTAGAGTCAGAGAGTCACGCAGCGTGGAAACAGGCCCTTCGGCCCAACTTGCCCACGCCGACCAACATGTCCCACCTGCCTGCATTTGGCCTATATTCCTCTAAACCTGTCCTGTCTAAAGGGCCTGTCCCACTTACGTAACCTTTTTGGCGACTGCCGACACCTGTCATAGATCGGCAAAAATTTTCAGCGGCAACCAGACAACTCAGCGGCGACCAGAAAGATGCTACGACTCTTTGGAGACCCCTCACAACCATAGGAGACCTCTCACAACCATACAGCCTGTATGTTCATGAGAGGTCTCCTATGGTCGTGACAGGTCTCCAAAGAGTCGCAGCGTCTTTCTGGTCGCCGCTGAATTTTCAACTTGTTGAAAATTTTCGGCAACCTATGACGGGTGCCGGCAGTGGCCGAAAAGGTTGCGTAAGTGGGACAGGCCCTTAAACATTTCTTCAACGTTGCAATAGTACCTGCCTCGACCAACTAGCATTGGTGCTATTCATTTAACCTTTACTTTAGACTTTAGAGATGCAGCGCGGAAACAGGCTCTTCGACCCACCGGGTCCGCGCCGACCAGCGATCCCCGCACACTCGCACTATCCTCCACACTAGCGGCAATTTACAATTATATCCAAGCCAATCAACGTACAAGCATGAATGTCTTTGGATTATGGGAAGAAACCGGACAACCCGGGGACAACCCAGAGAGTTGTGAGTTTGTGGAATTCTCTGCCACAGAAGGCAGTAGAGGCCAATTCACTAGATGAATGTAAAAGAGAATTAGATAGAGCTCTAGGGGCTAGTGGAATAAAGGGACATGGGGAGAAGGCAGGCACGGGTTACTGATTGTGGATGACCAGCCATGATCACAATGAATGGCTGTGCAAGCTCGAAGGGCCAAATGGCCTCCTCCTGCACCTATTTTCTATATTTCTATGTTTCTATAACCCACGTGGTCACAGGGAGTACTGCCAACTCCGTAGAGATGGCACCTGTAATTTCGTTCAGACCGAAAGGGCTGAATGACAATAAAGGATCTATCTATCTATCTATCTGTAGCGAGGATCGACATGGGTCTCTGGCGCGGTAAGGCAGCACCTCTATCGCTGCGCCATCATACCGACCATGAAATTTATTTATATATATTTTAAAATTATATATTATCTCCATGTATTTTGTTCTCAGGTCTGTTAAGCCACACTATGCGAGTAACTCGTTGTTCCGTTTTGTCGGTACCTGCGACCATTAAACGTTGTTGACAATCTTGACTCTCAAAATGTGTTTTCAGTCCATAGATCACCATCGCTTTCCCAATATACCTCCACTAGAAAATTGCTTCAGGGATATATTAAATTTTATTTTTAATATTACAGTGTTCTATTGTTACGAAAGAAACATATTCTCTTCCATTTCCTGTCTCTCCCGTTGGATTCGGTGGAAAGCAGTCCTCCCCACCCCATTCGTCCCATTCCTTCAAGAACAAGTTACCACGAGCAAGTCGGCAGTTTGAAAGTTAATTAGCCTCCACTTAAAAGAAAAGTCAGATAAAGGGGCCTGGCTAATGCAGTCCTGACCCCTGGGTTTTATGTAGTTATGCGATAGAGCTACACATTGTGAGAAAGGTTTTGCCAAGGGAGAGATTTGGGGCTCTACGGAATGAGGTAATGGTGGTGATATAAAATTACTTCATTTTGAACAGGAAATTATAATACAACATATGTAGAAGATAACAAAAAGGCAGCTCAATCTTCTCGGGAATGATTTCACCCAACCCCCATTCTTGGACAATGGGCGTAGAGCTGGAATTTCTGGGGGGGGGGGGGCATGGCACAAACATGACGCAGATGGGAATGGCCAAGGTTAAGGTGCGGAATATCATTTTTGCACACATAGTGTGACGTTTACCAACTACTGATCATTAACTCGCCCGACTCAATCCTCCTGGACAGACACAAAAATGCTGGAGTAACTCAGCGGGACAGGCACCCATCTCTGAGAGTCAGGGGGGAGAGGGAGACATAGAGATGGGGAAGGGTTGAAGGCAAAACCTGGCATTCAGTAAATAGGAATCTCCCTCGTTTGACAAATGACCACCTAAAGCTCAATCTAACACCCAATCATTTGCTTCAGACAGATAAACATCTTGGGTGTAAAATAAATTGTGTACAAAGCTAACAATGATCTATTCTGATTTTTCTTTGAACATCATCCCCTTTGTCTCATTTTCACACCTTACACTTCCTTATCTCTGTATCTCCCTCTCCCCTGAATCAGTCTGAAGAAGGGTCTCGACCGGAAACGTCACCCGTTCCTTCTCCTCAGAGATGCTGCCTGTCCCGCTGAGTTACTTCAGCATTTTGAGTTACTTCAGCATGTCTACCTTCAACACAATCAGACTTGTCCCACCCCGGTCATCCCTTCTCCTCCCTGCCACCATCCGACAAAAGGTACAGCAGTTTGAATGTGCACATCGCCATTCAGCTTCTTCCCCTCTGTTCTCAAGCTTCTCTACAGCCTTTTCATAAGCTAGGATGTTATCTGATTCACCTCTACGCATTGAGGACATTGGACTTTGTCTAAGGACTGATGCACGACTATGCTGGGAACTGTGTTCTGCTTTATGTATCTTCCACTTTGCTCTCTCTATTGGACTTAAGTTTGAAATGATTGTATTTCATAGAGACATACAACATGGAAACAGCTTGGCCTTGCTCAACAAGGTGTCTCTCCCGTACTAGTCCCACTTGGCCACATTTGGCCCATATCCCTCTAAACTATTCCTATCCAAAGGTACCTAGCCGAATGTCACTTAAACTGCTTCAACTACCTCTTCTGGCAAAGATAGACACAAAGTGCTGGAGTAACTCTGCGGGTCAGGCAGCATCGCTGGAGAAAATGGATAGATGACATTTCAGGTCGGGACCCTTTTTCTGCCTGTGTGTGGTCAGGGAATCATGGTATGCACGGATATTGTGGGCCGAAGGGCCTGCTCCTGTGGTGCACCTTCAGTTTAGTTTAGTTGGGAGATACAGCGATCCCCGTATACTAGCACTCTCCAACTCGCTAGGGGCAATTTAGAATTTTTACCACTGCCAATTAATCTACAAACCTGATGTCTTTGGAGTGCGGGAGAAACCGGAATACCCGGAGAAAACCCACGCAGTCAAGGGGACAACGTACAAACTCCGTACAGACAGCACCCGTAGACAGGATCAAACCTGGGTCTCTGGCGCTGTAAGGCAGCAACTCTACCGCTGCGCCACCGTGCCGCCCTGGTCTATGATCATGCTGTTCACAGACTCTGTGTGAAATACTTCGCTCCAATCATTTGCGATAATTATTTGATCAACTTGCACAATGAAATGTTTTAAAATATGCCTTTGTTATACACCTAAATACGCCAAGGCCTTTTCCATGAAAATGAATTTCTTCTGTGCTTTATCCGACGTTTTACTTTTTAAATGCCTATTCAGTTAAAATGGATGTAAAGACATCAGCCGAGGCACTAAAGAGATTCACCAGGATGATACAAGAGGCTCTCACCCGCTGTATAAACAGATCAGTCTGGTGCTTTTTTCCCTGGCAAGAACAAGGGTTATACCACACAGGTCTTTATCATAATAAAAAGCGTTTGATAAAAGCATTTGATAATAGTCGACTTGTGGGGAGAGCCCACAATAAAGCTGTATTACATTTCAGAGAGTCTAATAGCAATTTACGATAAGGTTTCCTTCTTTTACTCCGAGCGCTGAGAATCGCCAACACAGGGAGATTTTCTGGTGGCTGCATCTAAAAGGGGCTGGTTGGACACATCAGTGTGGAAGAATGACATGGTGTTGCTGGTAGAATTGAAGCAATGGGTTGGACTGATTGGGGAAATAAGAACAGTGGAGGCACGGGGGCACAGCTGGAGCGCTATCGTGGAGCGGAGCGGGCGATGCCTTGCCTGGGTCGCCGCGCTGGATCGACGCGCTGGAGCTCCGGTGAGCTGTGACCGCCGAGATCAACACCTCCGGGCTGCGGGTCTGCGGAGCGGAGCGGGTGGCGCCGACTTTAACATCGGGAGCCTGGGAGCTCCAAACCGGCGCGGCCTTGTCGGCTTCGGAAGCCGCGGTCTCCGGCTAGGAAGCGGCCGTTCCAGGTGGCCCAGCCACTGAGAGGACTCTCCCGACGCCGGGGCAACAGCACCCGGCCAGAACGGCCAGGAACATCGGGCCTCCGTAGAGGCAATAGCGGAGGCCTCAATAGGCCTGACTTTGGGAGAACTGGGGATGGGGACTGGACATTGTACCTTCCCCCACAGTGGTAACCACTGTGGGGGGATGATTTTTGTGTGTAATGTGAAAATGTTAGTTTGTGTCCAAGATGGCTGTCGGAAGGGAGAGTGGACGCTGGCGCGGTTTAGCTGCCGCTGCTCTCTATTCACATTGTGTTTTTGATTTTTTGTCTTTGGAGCGAATTCTGTCTTTAATTTGTGTATTGGTGATGTCCTTATTATTTATTTTACTCCGACTATATGTTTTTTCTCTCTTGTTAATTTCTGTAAGGTGTCCTTGAGACTTTGAAAGGCGCCCGCAAATAAAATTTATTATTATTATTATTACTACATTCTTTGGATTATGCACAAGATACTGGAGTAACTCAGCGGGACAGGCAGCGTCTCTGGAGAGAAGGAATGGGTGATGTTTCGGGTCGAGACCTTTCTTTAGACTGATCCGTAACTGACTCGCATCTCTTCCAATTTGAACAATGGACGTTCTGAAGCCCTCTCTGTAAACTTTCCCCTCTCTCTCTCTTTCTCCATTGACTTTATCCCTTTCCTGGTTGCACCATCAGTTGACGTTTTGGGTCGGGAGGTCTGAAGAAGGGCCCAGACCCCCAAAACGTCACCAATCCATGTTCTCCGAAGTTGCTGCCCGACCCGTTGAGTTACTCCAGCACATTGTGTCATTTTATTTTCTCCTTAACCAAGTATTTAGTCAGCTGGATATGATGTCGTTATGTGGCTTGGTGTCAAATTATGCTTCATAACAATTTGTACTTTTACAAAAGATCATTTAATACATAAAATGTCCCAAGTGGCTTCACCGGAGTGCACTCAGACTAATGTTAATGCCAAGTTAAATAAGAAGATACTTGAGGATATTACCAATAGCTCAATCAAAGGCTTAGGTCTGAAATAAGGAAATAAAATAAAATTAGAGGCAAAGATTTAGATCTTGGGATGAAATTCTAGATCTTGGTGTCTTGGCAGTGAAAGGCACATTTTCATCATCGTTGAAAACATCAACGGGCTAAATGCCTTACGATGCTATCGCGACAGTGATCGCAACTTCTACTGAAGTGTGGATGGCCGTTGGCTCGCTAGGAGCTCATCCGCCCTTTGACAGGTCTTGTTTTTGGTCCTGCTGGGGGTCCACAGCCCCCCTCCTCACCACGTGGGGGAGACGGTTTAGTCACTGACTATCTGACCATGGAGCGGGTAGCACGGGATTACATGGTACCCGTGGCAGGGGGAGCTCTTTTGTAATTTTGCAATGATATTGGTATTGGTTTATTATTGTCATGTGTACCAAAATAATAGTTAAAAACTTTGTTTTACCTGCCATCCAAGTAAATCAAACCATATATATCATAACAGGCAAACTAGACACGAGATAAACACGAAGTGCTGGAGTAACTCAGCAGAGGAGGCAACATCCCTGGAGAAAAGGACTTTGATGCTGCCTGACCCGCTGAGTTACTCCAGCATTTTACGTCTATCTTTGGTGTAAGCCGGCATCTGCAGTTCCTTCCTGCACAAACTATACACGAGTATTGATTTTAAAAAGGACAAGGGGCTGCAATGAGGTATATTAGGAGATCGGGAATAGATCCTTAGCATATGAATGAATGATTGAATAAGTTTATTGGCCACGTTTGTACACATACAAGGAATTTGCCTTGGTGCTCCGCTCGCAAGTAACAACACGACATACAGTAGACAATTAAGAATGAAACATAAAACATTAATAATAAAACATTAGAGTTTAAACGTGTGAATGAAATAAAATACCAGAGCAAAAGGAGGCTACAGACTTTTGGTTATTGAGTAGAGCTACTGCTCGTGGGGAAAAAAGCTGTTTTTATGTCTGGCTGCAGCGGCTTTGACAGTCCGGAGTCGCCTTCCAGAGGGAAGTGATTCAAAGACAGTGGGGAAGATGCTGTTTTTAAAACTGGTGGTATTGTGCTTTCAAGCTTTAGTGCGAGTTGTACTTGATAACGTTGGCTGCTTTCTAAACGCAAGCTGTAAGTGAATTTGATGAGGGGTTGGTGGGGGGGTTGGCAAGGCCAGTTTGCGTGACTGGCTGCAAATTATTGCAGTCATGCTGAGTAGTCGCTAAACCAGGCTACGATGAACCCGGGTTCGATCCCGACTACTGGTGCTGTTAGTGTACGGAGTTAGTATGTTCTCCCCGTGACCTGCATGGGTTTTCTCCAGGAGTTCCGGTTTCCTCCCACACTACAATGACGTACAGGTTTGTAGGCTAATTGGCTTGGCAAAATTGTAAATTGTCCCTAGCTAGTCTCGAAGATAGACACAAAATGCTGGAATACGTCAGCAGAACTGGAGAGAAGGAATGGGTGACATTTTGGGTCAAGTCCCTTCTTCAGTCCGAGCATCAGGGGAGAGGGAGTTAGAGATATGGAAGTGTAAAGAGATCAAAAGAGATGAGGATGAAGGAACATGTGGAATAGACCACAGTTAGCCAGGAGAAGGTGATGACAAAGCATACAGCGATAACAATGTATTCAGCGAACAGTCAGACTGCTCGGAGAACTGGGAAGGGCAGGTATGGAGAGAGAGGGAAAGCAAGGGTTACTGGAAGTTAGAGAAGTCAATATTCACGCCGCTGGGGTGTGAGCAGCCCAAGCGAAATATGAGATGCTGTTCCTCCTATTAGCACTGGGCCTCATTCTGACAGTGGAGGAGGCTCAGGACAGAAAGGTCAGTGTGGGAATGGGAGGGAGGGAGGGAGTTAAAGTGTCTGGCAACCTGGAGATCAGGTTGGTTCTGCGGTAGGTCAGGTACAGGGTGATCGCCGGTCGGCAAAGACTCGGTGGGCCGAAGGGCCTGTTTCCGAGCTGTAATCTCTCAACCAAACGGAGCTAAAGTAAACTAAAAGACTCCAGCAAAAGTGAAATGAGACAGGGTGACCATGGTGGAGGGTTAACATGCCCTGGGATGTGTTTGATCGTGTTAGAGATAATATAACATGATCGGCTATAGGTGAAGGTTAAGCTGAGATTTTACAGTGCCAGCCTTCGACTTCAAAGTTGGCGGACCATTGATAATGACACGCGTCCGAGTGGAATAATTGGAACGGCCACCTCAGAGAAAGGTTCCGTGACATCTGAAAAGCTTCAGCACGTGCAGGACTCCTCAAAGGAATTGCCAGCTGTTGCTATTGTATGCAAAATACAATCCTTTCATAGAAATAAAGGCCCTCTTCCCTCTTAGAACATGCATTAGCATGACATTTGCACGCCTCCACATCATGCCAAAGGGCTTTGCAGCCAATATTAATCATTGTCCTTATGTGCCAATTCATGGCCATGCAATCAGACTAATGACCAGATAGTTTTTTGTTAAATTATGCCTACTGTTGGCAGAGGGACAAGTCCCTTGCCAAGATACCGAGAGAGTTCCCCATCTCTTCCTTAAATATTTTCTTTCACTAAAATACTTCACCTGGAAGGTGTACACGTATATAAAACCAAGAGGGGAAGAGACACGGTGAATGCACACTGTTTAAGAAAGAACTGCAGATGCTGGAAAAATCGAAGGTCGACAAAAATGGTGGAGAAACTCAGCAGGTGAGGCAGCGTCTATGGAGCAAAGGAATAGGTGACTTTTCGGGTCGAGACCCTTCTTCAGAATGCACACAGTCATTTACCCAGAAGAGGGGAATCAAGAACCAAGCTGACACAGGTTTAAGATGAGAGAGGAAGGATTTAACGGTCCCGAGAAGGGTCTCGATCCGAAACGTCACCTATTCCTTCTCTCCAGAGAAGCTGCCTATCCCGCTGAGTTACTCCAGTTTTTTGTGTCTATCTTCGGTTTAAATCAGCATCTGCAGTCCCTTCTTGCACCAAGTTAAATAGGAACTTGAAGGATCCACACAGAGGGAAGTGGATATATGGAATGATCTGTCAGAGAAGGTGGACGAGGCGGGTACTATAATGACATTTAACAAGCACCTGCAGTTCCTTCCTACACTTTAACAGAACATTTGGCAAAGACTGGAGAGGTTTAGAAGGAAACTAGACCAAGTGGGACTCGTTGGGTCCCATTCCCCCAACGCAATATTCCACCACTCACCCATTCCCCCAACATAACCAGTTTGCCCAACGCAATATTCCACCCCTCACCCGTTCCCCCCACATAACCCGTTTGCCCAACGCAATATTCCACCACTCGCCCATAGCCCTCAACTGCGCAAGCAAGTAGGATTAGCATAGATGGGGCATCTTGGTCGGCATGGGCAAGAAGGACCGAAGGACTTGTTTCTGTGCTGTGTGACTCTGTGACGCTAGGATAGCATCTCCGACTATCCATTATTCCCTCTTAGAGTGTCAGATCAGTATCCGGAGTTAGTTATGAGCCTCAGCCTCGGATACAGGAGTGAGTACAGTATCATCACCTGTAGCCAACTCTGAAACGGTGAGGCAATCAGCCTCAGCTGGGGGTGAATCTTTTATTTGCGAACATTGGCTTTGTGATGAGAAAGGAGAAAGATTAGGACGGCACAGTGGTGCAGCGGTAGAGTTGCTGCCTGACAGCGCCAGAGACCCGGGTTCGATCCTGACTACGGGTACCGTCTGTGCGGAGTTTGTACGTTCTCCCCGTGACCGCGCGGGTTTCCCCCGGGTGCTCCGGTTTCCTCCCACACTCCAAAGACGTGCAGGTTTGTAGGTCGAATAGATTCTGTAAATTTCTGTAAATCATTGGTCAGCATATACTCGGTGGGCCGAAGGGCCTGTGTCCACACACTGTATCACCAAACTCAACCTCTCTCTGCAATTCCTCGCTTGATAACGATGACATTAGAACTTCTAGTTGTTGATCTGTGGAACATAACCCAGAATTAAATGAAAACCTAGCAATCAAACTAATGAGCAGAGCTAGATTGCTTTCACATAACAGCTGATGTGAGGTCAAACACTACTTTAAGATCTGGGCATCATTACTATTCCTATGATGCCATCTAGTGATCAGTTCAAAATAAAGCTAGTCATATTTTCACTGCTGTTTGCATCAAACATATTGAACCGTGATTACTCTGTACCATTGAGTTTATTTAATCTGAACACTCGAGCATTTGCACAAAGACCAAGTGTTTAAAATGAAAATAATCTCCTATGCTCCTTTGTTCAGCCATCCATCACGTTCCAGTTATATCATTGTGCCATAAAATTATTTTAAGGGACAAGCGGCCATGTTATCTGTTTTTATTTATCGTACCACAAATTGCTCTCTGTAACAGTTTCCCATCCCCTTGCCCAGCTCTTCATGTTCATAAGGAATAGGAGCAGAATTAGGCCATTCACCCCTTCAAGTCTACTCCTCCATTCAATCATGGCTGATCTATCTCCCCCTCCTAACCCCATTCTCCTGCCTTCCCCCCATAATCCCTGACACCTGTACTAATCAAGAATCTATCTATCTCTGCCTTAAAAATATCCATTGACCTGGCCTCCACAGCCTTCTGTGGCAGATTCACCACCCTCTGACTAAAGAAATTCCTCCGCATCTCTTTCCTAAAGGAACGTCCTTTAATTCTGAGGCTGAGGCCTCGTATCCTAGACTCTCCTACTAGTGGAAACATCCTCTCCACATATGTTCACATTCATAGGTTCTAGGAGCAGAATTAGGATCTATCTTTCCCTCCTAACCCCATGTTCCTGCCTTCTCCCCATAGCTCCTGCCACCCGAAATAATCAAGAATCTATCAATCTCTGCCTTAAAAATATCATAGAAACATAGAAAATAGGCGCAGGAGCAGGCCATTCGACCCTTCGTGCCAATACTGCAATTCAATGTGATTATGGCCGATCATCCACAATCAGTTCCTCTATATCCATTGCCCTAGGAGCTCTATGTAACTCTCCTTTGAATGCATCCATTGACTTGTCCTCCACTTCCTTCTGTGGTAATGAATTCCACAGTTTCACCATCCTCTGATGAAATGAATTCCTCCTTATCTCCTTTCTAAATGTAGGTCCTTTTATTCCGAGGTTATGACCTCTGGTCCTAGACTCTCCCACTAGTGGAAGCATCTTCTCCACATCCACTCTATCCAGGCTTTTCACTATTCGATACGTTTCAATGAGGTCCCCAGCTTTGAAATCCTTCCAAAGTCCATCAAGTACAGGCCCAGTGCTGTCAAACGCTCTTAAGCTGTTGGCAAATGGCATCAAGATTCTCAAACTGATTTGTTCCACCCAGCCAACACTGATTATAAATCTCTTGAGGAAGCACAAGACTAGTTCACACAAATTAATCGAAAGCATGATTGAATTACAGAAGTCCACTGCACAAAGAGAGGCCATTTCATCCATCAGTCCCTGCATGCCAAAAATGAACAATGCTAACCTCGTTTCCCTGTTCTTGCTCCATTGTCTTCAAGTTTATGACCCTATTCCCTTACGATGTTGGCCATTCGACCCAAGTGCTTCTGACCTAGTCCCCTTACTCTTCTCTTTCACATATCCACTCTTCTCTTTCACATATCCATCTCCTCCTCCCGATTTTCCTGTCACATATCAACACCCAGCAATCTACAGTGGCCAATGAATCTAAACAACAAAGGTCGATGTTCATTAATGATTCAACGATACTTTGTTCTCCCCTCTACCTAGGTACAGTGAGGTTCTTCGGTTTTGCGTACCACACACAAAGTACACAAAGAGGTCCCACGTTTCTGGCGCCGTCAAATTTACACACGTGTTGGACGCAAAATGTTGGAGTAACTCAACAGGACCGGCGGCATCACTGGATAGAAGGAATGGGCGACGTTTTGGGGCGAGACCTTTCGTCAGACTGAATCCCTCCGAGTCACCATCCCGCTGAGCTACTCCAGCATTTTGTGTCTATCTTCGGTGTAATCCGTCGTCTGAAGGTCCTTCCTACACAAATAGACAATTGACAATAGTTGCAGGAGTAGGCCACACGGCCCTTTGTGCCAGCACCGCCATTCAATGTGATCATGGCTGATCATCCCCAATCAGTACCCCGTTCCTGCCTTCTCCCCATATCCCCTGGCTCCGCTATCTTTAAGAGCCCTATCCAGCTCTCTCTTGAAAGTATCCAGAGAACTGGCCTCCACCGGCCCTCTGAGGCAGAGAATTCCACAGACTCACAACTCTCTGTGTGAAAGTTATAAGAGGACTCATAAGAGTCATGTTGGCCCCTCTTTGGTCTCACCACGCCACTTTCCCGCCCAGCAACATAACTTCATCAGCTATAGACTGTACTTGAACACTGTTGCTTCACTTGCCCCATAAATTTATAGTCTGAGGTTACCTGGATAACAGATTACCAATTAAATTTTGAAATATCGCAACCGAGCTTCCCTTTGACTATATCTTTAAATACTTACCTCAACTGCCAGTTAGCCCGATTAATAATTTACATAAGATATTCATAATAGGTCCTGCATTATTTACAGAAACACTCTGTACTCTGCGCCATTGTTTCAACACAAAAGCTTATTGTGTTTATTCCTAAGTATATTTGTAATGCTGCTGGCAAAAGCTCAGCCCTCTTTGTTGAGTGCCCCATCAATGTTTACATTGGAAACGTGGCGCAGGTGGCAAGAACATGTGAAAGAACTATTGGAGTAACCAGTGGCGGACTGGGTCTGAAAATATTAGTTGCCAGGAGACAAAGGGGGCCCACTTCATCAGGGGCCCACTTGCCATCGGGCAAGCTGACACCCTGGCCACTCCGCCACTGGGAGTAACTCTGCAGGTCAGGCAGCATCTCTGGATAGGTGGTTTTTCAGGTCAGGACCCTTCTTCAGTCCAATTTAGCTTATTATTGCCACGTGCAAGAAACTTTTGTTTGCATGCTATAAAGTTTTAAAAAAAAACTATACATGAATACGGTATGAATATTGACTTCTCTAACCTTGCTTTTCCCTCCCCCATCCCTGTTCTCCGATCAGTCTGACTGTCCACTTGGTTAATTACTGATTGTATGCTTCCTGTTGCCACCTTCCCCTCAACTAACAGTGCACCATTCTAAACTTCCTCGATCATCGTCCCCTTTGACCTGTGTTTTCACACCTTACCCTCCCATGTCTCCCTCTCCCCCGACTCTCAGTCCGAAGAAGGGTCTCGATCCGAAACGTCACCCGTTCCTTCTCTCCAGAGATGCTGCCTGTCCCGTTGCGTTACTCCAGCATTTTGTGTCCATCATCAATACAATCAAGCCGTCCACAGCACAGAGGTAAAAGATAAAGGGTACAATATTTAGTACAAAGATAATACATGAAAGCCTGAAAAAGTCTGATTAACAATAGTTCAAAGGGTTCCAATAAGGTAGATGGATGTTCAGGCCCACACTCTATCCAGCTGGGAAGAAACGGTCCTTGAATCAGTCTCTTCAGCCCGATTGAGATTTAATATTACACAATAAAATATATTGGCTGATATAAATTGCGTGTGCGTGTGTGTGTGTGTGCGAGCGCGCATATAAATCAGTCATTGAACCTGGGAGGAGAATGTGTGGAGAATAAAAATAATGGATCGATATAAATGGGTAGTTGATGGCTGGTGCAGACTTGATGGGCCAAAGGGCCCGTTTCCATGCTCTTTCTCTTTATGACCTCTCTGCCTGTTTGGGGGATATGCAGAGAACCCGGCAGGAATAGGGAAATGTATAGAAGTTTATAAAATTATAGAAACATGGAAAATAGGTGCAGGAGGAGGCCATTCGGCCCTTCGAGCCAGCACCGCCATTCATTGTGATCAAGGCTGATCGTCCCCAATTAATAACCCGTGCCTGCCTTCTCCCCATATCCATTGACTCCACTAGCCCCTACAGCTCTATCTAACTCTCTCTTAAATCCATCCAGAGCTTTGGCCTCCACTGCCCTCTGCGGCAGGGAATTCCACAAATTCACAACTCTCTGGGTGAAAATGTTTTTTCTCACCTCAGTCTTAAATGGCCTCCCCTTTATTCTAAGACTGTGGCCCCTGGTTCTGGACTCGCCCAACATTGGGAAAATATTTCCTGCATCTAGCTTGTCCAGTCCTTTTATAATTTTATATAATATTATGAAAGGCTTAGATAGAGTAGATAGTCAGAACCTTTTCCCCAGGGTGGAAATGTCAATTGTCTCAACTACCTCTTCCAACAGCTTGTTCCATAAACCCATCACCCTTTGTGTAAAAGAGTTACCCCCCAGGTTCCTACTAAATCATTACTTTCTCAGCTTAAACCTTTGTCCTCTTGTTCTCGATCCCCCTTCACTGGGCATTTACCCAAGCAATTCCTCTCACGATCCTGTACACTTCTATAAGATCACCCTTCATGCTCGTGCACTCCAAGGAATAAAGTCCTGGTCTGCTCATCCTCTCCAGATAGACCAGGCCTTCGAGTCCTGGAGAAACACAATGGGTCAGGATAGCATCTCTGGAGAACATGGATATGTGACGTTTCGAAGTGTTCTTCAGACTGAAGGGATCCAACAAGAAAATTCACCTATTCATGTTCTCCAGCGATGCTCCCCGACCCGCTGAGATACTCCAGCCTTTAGTCTCTTTTTCAGCCACAGTGAGCTGGCCAAGATTTTTCCCAAACAATAGATCACATGGATTTAAATCAGAACCTACTCTGCACAAAGTTGGAACTTGATGTTCACAATTAGGTGTTCATTTTATTTCACCAGTAATTACAGAGATGTGCTTCATTGACCACAATGACTTTCAGGTTCAGGATGTCCTGTGATGAGCTGTTAAGTAGATAAATACAGGAGACATTCAGCACAGAACACAAAATAGCACGACAAATAAACAAACATTTGGAGTGCCAATTGATGGGAACGCAAGAACTGTGATGAGAGTTTCAGTTTAGTTTCATTGTCACGAGGTACAGCGAAAAGCTTTTGTTGTGTGCCTGCCTGCCAGCCAGCTTACAATCGAGCCGTCCACAGGGTTCAGATTTAATTTAGTTTAGTGTAGGGATACAGCACCGAAACAGGCACTTCAGCCCACCGTGTCCGCGCCGACCAGCGATCCCCGCACATTAACACTATCCTACACCCACTAGGGACAATTTTTACATTTACCAAGCCAATTAACCTCCATACCTGTACGTCTATGGAGTGTGGGAGGAAACCGAAGATCTCGGAGAAAACCCACGCGGGTCACGGGGCGAAGGTACAAACTCCGCACAGACAGCACCCGTAGTCGGGATCGAACCCGGGTCTCCACGGGCTGCATTCGCTGGAAGGCAGCAACTCTACCGCTGCGCCACCGAGAATAATGTTTAGCGCAAGATAAGAGAGATAAGGCAATAAGGAATATTTCAATTTAAATAGAGGATAGAAAATTAAGAGCTTAGTTTAGAGATACAGCGTGGAAACTGGCCCTTCGACCCACCGAGTCTGCGCCAACCACAAATGATCCAGCATACTAGTTCCATCCTACACTCAAGACATTTTATAGAAGCCAATTTATCTGCAAACTGCATGTCTTTGGAATGTGGGAGGAGATCGGAGCTCCCGGGGAAAACCCATGTCATCACAGGGAGAACGTACAAACTCTGCACAGACAGCACCGTACACACAGGGACAGTCTATCTTCGGCTTAAACCAGCATCTGCAGTTCCTTCCTGCGCATTTCTTCCCACGTGTTATCAGACAACTGAGCCATTCGACCAACAACGAGGGAGTAGGCCTGAGCTACTTTCCACCTCTGGAGACCCTCAGATTATCTTTGATCAGACTTGACTGGACTTTATCTTGCTCTGAACATTATTCATGTTATTCCCCTCATCGTGTATCTGTACACTGTGAATGGCTCGATTGCAATAATGTACTGTCTTTCTGCTGACTGGTTAGCACGCAACAACAGCTTTTCATTGTACTTCAGTAAACATGACGTTAACTAAACTGGTAGTCAGGATAGAAACTGGGCCTCTGGTGCTGTAAGGCAGCAACTCTACCGCTGTGCCATTGTGCTGCCCTCGAGCACACAATTAACGAGGCTTTGCCGCTGAGTGCCAATACAAGGCCAAAGGCACAGGTGTCTCGTAAAACAGATGAGTACAGGTAGCAGAATTCTAGATGCCTTCACAAAGCATTAAGGATAGAGAACTGGTTCAGTGGCCATTAAGGTGGTGGGGACTGGCCGTGCAGGTTTACATCAGATGAACTGAGGCAAGGATGGAAATAAATGATAACACAGAGCTGGTAGCAATTGGCCTGTATTAGGAGGGAGAGGAGTTTATTTTAGTTTAGATATACGGTGTGGAAACAGGCCCTTCAACCCACCGAGTCCACACCGACTTACGACCCCTGCGCATTAATACGATCCGTCTACACACACTACGGATGATTTACCCTTATACCAAGCCAATTAACCTACAAACCTGTAATTCTTTGGAGTGCGGGAGGAAACCGAAGATTTCAGAGAAAACCCATGTAGGTCACGGGGAGAACGTACAAACTCAGTGCAGACATGCACCCGTACTCAGGATCGAACCCGGGTCTCTGGTGCTGTCAGGCGGCAACTCTACCCCAGAGGAGGATAATGATGCGTCAGAATCACAACCCGAGATCATGCAGGCATTGAGCAAGCGATATTAGTCCAACATGGACGATTACCAAATCCGTATTGAGAGCCAAAGGCTATCAGTTCATGTCATAGAGTGGATCTATCAGAGTCGTTGCCTCTAAAAGGCAGCCAGCATCACCCAGAGACCCACACCACCCTGGCCACACACTCATCTAACTCCTGCCATCAGGAAGAAGGTGCAGGGGCTTGAAAACTGTAACGTCCCAGTTCAGGAACAGCTTCTTCCCTACAGCCATCAGGCTATCAAACACTACAACTTCAAATAAGCTCCGAACTGCAATAGACTATTATTATTATTATTATTATTGCACTATTGTTTGTTTAGTACAGAGAAGTACAGTACAGAGGGAGTCCAGAGAAGGTTCACCAGATTGATTCCTGGGATGTCAGGACTTTCATATGAAGAAAGGCTGGATAGACTCGGCTTGTACTGGCTAGAATTTAGAAGATTGAGGTCTTATAGAATCGTACAAGATTCTTAAGGGGTTGGACAGGCTAGATGCAGGAAGATTGTTTCCGATGTCGGGGAAGTCCAGAACAAGGGGTCACAGTTTAAGGATAAGGGGGAAATCCTTTAGGACCGAGATGAGAAAAACTTTTTTCACACAGAGAGTGGTGAATCTCTGGAACTCTCTGCCACAGAAGATAGTTGAGGCCAGTTCATTGGCTATATTTAAGAGGGAGTTAGGTGTGGCCCTTGTGGCTAAAGGGATCAGGGGGTATGGGGAGAAGGCAGGTACAGGATACTGAGTTGGATGATCAGCCATGATCATATTGAATGGCGGTGCAGGTTCGAAGGGCCGAATGGCCTACTCCTGCACCTATTTTCTATGTTTCTATGTTTACCCACCCCCCCACAAATGGAAATATTTCAACATTTATCCAGTCGTACGCCCTTGGCTTCCTAAGTGTTTCAATAAACGCATCCCTCACATTTCTAAACCCTGAAGAACGGAGATCCAACTGCTTTATCTGGTAGGGCAATTAGCTTTGTAAATGTCTTTTGGACTGTCTCCAAAGACAGCCACAAAGAACGGGAACAACATTGCACAATACTCCAAGTGTGGCCTCACTGCTACCTGTACAATTGGAAGAATACTTGTGTGGGAGGGAACTGTAGATGCTGGTTTAAACTTGCCTATTTCTAAACATTAACTCCCTTGCAATAAATGTCAATATGCCATTTACTTTCCCAGTCACTTACGGCAGCCGTTTGCCAACTTATAGTGATTCATGCAGAAAACACCCCACCTTGATCCCTCTCATTTTAAATCTCTATTCTAGACAAAACCTTTTGATTCCCCTGACGGAAGTGCATTAAACTCCATTGGCCAAGTTTTCACCCACTCACTCAACTTATCTATATGCTGCTGTACAGCCCAGATATCAACATAGCAAAGGTAGACACTAAGTGCAGGAGTAACTCAGCGGGTCAGGCAGCATCTCTGCGCGGGGGGGGGGGGGAAAGAATGGTTTCTTTTTGGGTCGGGACCCTTCTTCAGATTGAAAGTAGGGGGTGGGTGAAGAACTGGAGGCGAGAGAACCAAGTCTAACCAGAGCCGCAAACTTAAATAAAGGCGACACGGCTGCGGATAGGTAGAGTTGTTGCCTTTCACTGACGGAGATGCGACTTTTTCCCGAACTGGATCTCCATCAGCTCTGCGGCCTAACATCGCGGAGCTGGCAATCGATCCTTGGGATCGGGATCGACTTTGGGAGCTCCAATCACAGGAGCTTCGATCGCCCTGACAACAGATGGTGCGATTACCCCGACTGTGGGAGAAAAGGAGGGAAGAAGATAATACGTTATTGCCTTCCATCACAGTGCGCTGTGGTGGATGTTTATGTTAATTTTTATGTAGTTGTGTGTCTTGTTGCTTTTTTGGTATGACTGTTTAGCAAATCAAATTCTTTGTATGTTTTTACATACTTGGCTAATAAATTACAATGACAAAAATGACAATTACAGCGCCCGTGATTCGGGTTCGATCCCGACTACGGATGCTGTTTGTGTGCAGTTTGTATGTTCTCCCCGTGACCAGGTGGGATTTCCCCTGGAGCTCCGGTTTCCTCCCACACTCCAAAGACGTACAGGTTTGTAGGTCAATTGGCTTTGGTAAAATTGTAAATTGTCCCTAATGTGTGTGGGATAGTGCTAGTATGTGGGGAGATCGCTGGTGATCCCGAAGGGCCGGTTTCCACACTGTATCTCTAAACCATATAACAATTACAGCACGGAAACAGGCCATCTCGGCCCTACAAGTCCGTGCCGAACAACTTTATTTCCCTTAGTCCCACCTGCCTGCACTCATACCATAACCCTCCATTCCCTTCTCATCCATATGCCTATCCAATTTATTTTTAAATGATACCAACGAACCTGCCTCCACCACTTCCACTGGACAAAACTAAACAAAAACTAAACAAAACTAAACAAAATTATCTCAGGCAGGGCAGTGCCCTGGTGGGCCCCATCATAGAAATTAGAAACATAGAAATTAGGTGCAGGAGTAGGCCATTCGGCCCTTCGAGCCTGCACCGCCATTCAATATGATCATGGCCATTGTTTCCCTTGAGTTCACACTTTCCCTAGCCAACCATGTGGAGAACTGTGGACAGATAAAACAACCAGGGTGGAGGAAGGGGAGGAGAATGCCAGTAGAAGCAACTTAAAATCAGAGAATTCAATGTTCATACCGCTGGGTTGTAAGCTACCCAAACAAAATATGAGGTGCTCTTCTCCCAATTTGCATATAGCCTCACTCAGGCAGTGGAGGAAGCCAAGGACAGAAAGGTCAGTGTGGGAATGGGAAGGGGAGTTGAAATGGTTGGGAACAGGGAGATCCAATAGGCCTAGGCGGACCGAGTGCAAGTCTTCCCACCTACTTTCCCCATCAGTGCCAAACTGGGATACCTTGACCCCTGCCCTTCCTCAAGATCTTTAACAAATAGGAAGTTAAAGGCAAGGACTGATCATGGGGCACTTGACCAGTTAGTCTTCCAGCCTGAAAAAAACCTCAAACAATTTAAACCGTCGTAATTAGAAAGGCAGAGGCAGTGAATAAATTTGAAGCAAATGTTGCCAATTTATAGTTTGGGCTTTGAGGCACAGAGCCAGGTCTGGGAAATAAAATAGGAGTGATGCAGGACATTAAAAAAGACATTCAACCAAATCAGAAAAATAACTTGGGGAAAGTTGATATTTCCTTATATGTTAGAAGTATGCCAGGAAAACATATGGTCTACATTTAGATCATCTTTTTCCAAGATGTAATCCCCCCCCCCCCCCCGGCCGGTTAGAAGAGCAGGTACTTTTTGGAAGTATGTGTTACCAACACTCTTTGCAACAGCATAATTGGAAAGATTCAAACATGAAGCCCAAGGAGGAATCTGTATGGATTTGAGAGTTACAACATGCTTAAGGTGGCTTAGATCAGTCAGAAAAGATGAGAATTTATGATGAGAAATACAGCAGGATATAGACCAGTAGCAATAGACAATAGGTGCAGGAGTAGGCCAATCAGCCCTTCGAGCCAGCACCGACCACCATTCACTGTGATCATGGTTAATCATCCCCAATCTGTACCCCGTTCCTGCCCTCTCCCCATATCCCCTGACTCTGCTATCTTTAATAGCTCTATCTAACTCTCTCTTGAAAGCATCCAGAGAATTGGCCTCCACTGCCGTCTGAGGCAGAGAATTTCAGATTCACAACCCTCTGTGTGAAATAGCTTCTCCTCATCTCCGTTCTAAATGGCCTACCCCTTATTCTTAAACAGATATAAGCAGAGAAATGGCAGATGGAGTTTAATCTGTGCAAGTGTGTGGTTTTGCACTAGTTTAGTTTATTGTCCATTTCCCTCCATAGATTTTGCCTGACTAGATGAGTTCCTCAAATATTGTTTTTTTTGCTCAAGATTTCTGCATCTGCAGTACCTCGAGTCACCAGGATACTGTCTGGATTAGAGGGTACTAGCTAAAGACATTGTAGACAAAAATGCAACCCCCACCACTCCCCCACAAAAGTCATCTTAAAGGATTTTTAAGAATGACTCAAATTGCCAGAATGGGTGTTTAGTGAGGGTGTTAGGGGTTGTGGGGAGAAGGTAGGAAAATTTTGAGAGAGAAAGATTTGCATGTTCACATGCAATAATTCACATGTTTAATCAAAAAATGTTTAATGATTGATGTTTTATGTGTCATTCCTAACTGTCACTGTATGTCATGTTGTCACTTGCGGGTGGAGCAGCAAGGCAAATTCCTTGTATGTGAATACTTGGCCGATAAACTTATTCATTTCCTTCATTCAACTTATTCTTTCATTCATTCATTAGATCGGCCATGATTGAATGGTGAAGACGACTTGATGGGCCGAATGGCCTAATTCTGCTCCTAGAATTGATGAACATATGAATGGGTAGACAAGAGTCAAGTCAAGGATGAAGAGTGTTTAATTGTCTTATGAACAAACATAGGATAATTAAATTCTTAATTGGAATAGCATGACAGGCCTAGTTCGGAGATGGTATTTCTTCATTACTAAACTAAATTTAGATCCTGTGGTTGCAACCGTATATTTATCGAGTGCCAGCCACAAACAGCTTACAACCAAAGAACTATTTCTGAAACATATTCACTGTGATATGTAGAAATAAGCTGCGAACCGTTATCCTATTTCAAAGCCAGAGGGGAATGCACATTCAAGACGCTCGTGAAAGTCAAATAGTGTTGACGTTTGCCACACTGTCAAAGGCACCATAATTTGGGTAACAAAAGAAACACAAATCTTACAAGTTCTCTCAGATATGTGAAAGATCCCAAACTAAAAGTGCAAGCAAGATTCTGAGAGGCCAATAATTCATCACAGAATCTTTTTTAGCAAGTCGCTAGATCCTGGTTTACCCGATTGTAACCTCCCACTTATCCCTGGTAGGTTTACACCCTCTTGTACATTAAAAACATCTACTTGTCTCTACATTAAAAAATATTCAAATTTCTATTTCCACAACCCTTTGAGGAAAAGGATTTCCAACATAAATTATACTATATATTTAAACGGTAAATATACCCTTGACCGAATTCTACCACAAAGGGAAATATCCAGTCCACATTCACCCTATAATAATGGTCACTATTTAGTACTTTGGCACTTATAACCATATAACCATATAATAATGACAGCACGGAAACAGGCCATCTCGGCCCTACAAGTCCGTGCCGAACAAATTTTTTTTCCCCTTAGTCCCACCTGCCTGCACTCATACCATAACCCTCCATTCCCTTCTCATCCATATCCCTATCCAATTTATTTTAAAATGATACCAATGAACCTGCCTCCACCACTTCCACTGGAAGCTCATTCCACACTGCTACCACTCTCTGAGTAAAGAAGTTCCCCCTCATATTACCCCTAAACTTCTGTCCCTTAATTCTGAAGTCATGTCCTCTTGTTTGAAACTTCCCTATTCCCAAAGGGAAAAGCTTGTCCACGTCAACTCTGTCTATCCCTCTCATCATTTTAAAGACCTCTATCAAGTCCCCCCTTAACCTTCTGCGCTCCAGAGTTAAAGCACTTCAAAGTCACAATATCAATGCAAGTCACAGGAAAACGTAACTAGCCCCGACTCACCCCTCCTTTTCGCCTCTATAGTGGCTATGATCCTTCGACGATAGTGCAGCCTGCTTCTGGGCCATTTTTCATTGAGTTTAGTTGATGGGTGCAGCACGGAAACAGGCCCTTTGGCTCACACCGACTAGCGATCCACGAACACTAGCACTATCCTACACACCAGGGACGATTTATAAAAGCCAATTAATCTACAAACCTGTACATCTTTGAAGTGCGGGAGGAAAACGGAGCGCCCAGAAAAAACCCACATAGTCACAGGGAGAACGTACAAACTCCATACAGACAGCACCCGTAGTCAGGATCGAACCCGGGTCTCTGGCACTGAGGCAGCAACTCAACCGCTGCACCACCCCTTCATTGTAACACTTTAAATAAAAATCTGTAAATATTATCCAAAAACATACCGGAAAGCTCCACTGAAGATGTTTACTATGGTGTATATAAAATACAATGCAAATATTTCAAATAGGTTTATTTATTGGAGAGCATTGGCATCAGAAAAAATGAAAAGCTACAACCAAAAAAAAGCCTTACCATGGTGAAAACAGAACAATTTTCTGATTCTACACAAAATGTCAAGACATTGGTATTGTTCATGATGCGTAAATGAGCTTAAAATGTACACTTTTTACAACATGGATTGTGATGAGGAAGGCACTATTCTGCTGCTTGTGTTTTAAACAGTTATATAGAACACAATCCATATTTTCCCAGTATTTACATTCTGTACCTTATCTATTCATGCCTTCAGTTCCAACACTATGCACCTTGCGAGATGGGCACAATGCTGGGAATAACACCAATCATACAGTGGAACAAAAGTTTAATTTCACCTCTAAATATACAGCAAACATCTAAAAGCTTAAAATTCTATAACACCAAATATCGAGAACCCCCAACCAGATACGTATGAAATTTATGAAGCTTATTTAGTAGTGGTTAACGCTGAACGCCCCACTCTTCCATAGTTTGTTTTACGAGTGAAGGGATTACAGCTGCGTCAGTAGTTCCACAACAGGGGTAATACAACAAGGTTTTTGAAGTTCAACACGTGACCCTCAGCTGAATGCACAGGAGAATCTTCCCACCATTGAGAAACATTTCAAGTACAATCTTGGCAATACAGGGGAGACAATGTAGCCCCGTTCTAACTTTGAAAATACATTGAATGCTAGCCCATGATATTCCAATCATTAATTCCCTTAATTCACATCTATTTACTCTGATTTGGTCGGTACCTGAGAGACTCGCTCGACATTAAAGGACGGGATATTCTTGCAGCAGGAGAGCTGGTGCAGGTGTGGGTGGAAGCTGTCACTAAATCTGACACCCGAAATGCTGTAGTAATGGCATTTTTGTAACACCCTCAAATTGGGCCTCCGTTATGTGTAGGAAGGAACTGCAGATGCTGGTTTACTCCAAAGACACACAAAATACTGGAGTAACACAGCAGGTCAGGCAGCGTCTCTGGAGAAAAAAAAGTGACGTATCGGGTCGAGGCCCTTCTTCAGGCAGCTTGTGAAAATGGGTCTCAACCCAAAACACCATCTACTCCTTTTCTCTAGAGATACTGCCTGACCCGCTGAGTTTATACCCATACCCACGTATCAGTCTGAAGAAGGGTTTCGGCCCGAAACGTTGCCTATTTCCTTCGCTCCATAGATGCTGCTGAACCCTCTGAGTTTCTCCAGCTTTTTTGTGTACCTCCCATACCCACTATTGCCTGTTAGATGGCATGAAGTAAAGATAGGAAAATAAACCTAGTGTTGTGACTTTGTCCCGCTAACCTCTCGGGCACATGGATGACATGTCCTGAAGTTGCAGGAAGACCAAGATCACTGAAGGTCCTTTTTTTTGGATGGGAGGACAAAGTTGTTGCTGCTGTTAATTCTCTGCCCTCCAATTGTTGGCGCTTAAAGTGGGATCATTCATGACCATGTACTTCAATTTGTAAAAAGAAAAGGCAAAAAATGCTGGAGTAACTCCACGGGTCAGGCAGCATCTCTGGAGAACATGGATAGGTGACATAGGTGACAGGCGACCCGCTGCATTACTCCAGCACTGTCTTTTGTTGTGAACCAGCATCTGCAGTTCCTAGTTTCTACACTTCAATTTGTAAGATTTTATGATATCTCTGGAAGCTCTGGGCCATTGTTCATTGTTTAGTTTAGACAAACAGCATGGAAGCAAGCTCTTCTGCCCACCTGACCCATGCCGCCTGTCCATTGCCTGTTCACACTATATCCACGTTATCTCACTTTCTCATCCACTCTCTGCACCCTAGGATCCATATAGAGGCCAATTAACCTGCAAACCAACATGTCTTTGGGACGTGGAAGGGAAGTGGAGCTCCCAGAGGAAACTCACGCGGTCATTGGGAGAACGTGCAAACTCAGTGCACCCCAGATCACGACCGTACCCGGAACGCTGGCGCTGTGAGGTAACAGGTCTACCACCATTCTACCCAAAATCAGTATTCATTAGGCTTTAGGATTGCTAAACACATGGAAAATCAGGATCCCATAACAAAAAGCATGAACATTTCCTTTCACTGCATTTGTTGCCTGTTCTCCTCCAACACCCCTCCTAAAGCTACACTGAGTAGCCACTGCTGTAGGATTTTCTGGTTTATTAAGGTAAACTTCTGCCACATAGCAGCACCATCAGGAACCCACTCTGCAAATATAATCTACCTCAACCATGAAAAGCAACCTTGATCACAGCAGGACCCTCGAAACCACTGGTTGCTCAACCAACAGAAAATGAAGCCCAGAGCGCCCAATGAATAATTTCAGCTTTAACCGTTTAAATAAACAGATCTATTTATCTTGGAAACTGTAATGTTTTTCAATAGGAATGAGAGGCAAAGGAACTAGTGAAGATATCTGCAAAAACATTTTTTTTCATATCACAGATCCCACTGTGTACAGGGATTGGGGTGGACATACTCAAACGGCACCATGCAGTTAAGAGGCTAAATACAAGGAATCTCTCTTTTGTGAAATTCAGCAGCACAATGCCCCCCTCTGAAAACATAGCAAGCCTACAGGATAAATTATTTCATTTTCAGATTTTTTTTTTAAAAAGTGCAATTAAAATGTACTTAGAAATCCAATATAGGACTCTGCGTAACCTTTTAAATTGGGGTTGGAAACACCAATAAAAATCTACCAATACTGTCGAAACCAATTGGTGATCTCAGCACAACCAGATTCCTAAACCGTTTTAAATGATTCTCCACTGGGGAATCTCCTTGATTTTCTAACGTAAGGTATGGGCAACCAAGTGCTACGTGAGATAGACACAAAATGCAGGAGCAACGCAGCGGGACAGGTAGCAACTCTGGAGAGGCTGCCTGTCCCGCTGAGTTACTCCAGCATTTTGAGTCCATCTTCGGTTTAAACCAGCATCTGCAGCTCCTTCTGATACATCTGCAGTTTCTTCCCACACAAGTGCTACACGATGCACCTTCAAAGACTGCTGCCGGGTCATCGCCAAGTCTCTGCAGGGCACATTTGTTCTTGATCTCCTCAATATTACTTTGCATGATACAAATAAGTGAGGAGGATTTGAGTCTACAAATTGAAAAGTATCGAACAAAAGGATGCACAGCATGTTGGATGGGACGTTTTCAATAACACCACCTTTAACAAAACTGGCGCAAAATAAATACTTCAAACCTTTTGTAACCTTTTGGTCCAAACACTGAAAATGTGCAATATTTACAGCACTTTATCCTTTATCTTACTCCGAAATTACAATACTTTTGAAACACTTTATAAAGCATCCTAGTAAAAATAGTTCTACTGGTAAAAGTTTACAAGACACAGGAATCCCTAAAACATACCACAATTTGATCAGTAATCATGACAGAATGCCATCTACACATTTGGGATATTGTGTAAATGATTTTGCTTGCTCGTGTGTCCATTGATTCATTAAATCTTTGCAGATTTAAATGTCTCCCAGCAGATTTGATACAAACTGCAGAGTTTCCATTTCTGGACATGGGGGGGGGGTGGGTTGGGAGGAGAAAAAAAAATCATTGGGCGTGTTTTTTCCCCCCCAAGATTACAACCGATTCAGCAGAAAGACATTTCTTGATGCAGTTTCTCAGGTCATTCTAGTAAAAACTGTTCAATTTGCTTTCGGATAGATTTTTTCAAACAAGTAGTTCTGGGTAAGGAGGTAAAGTTCGCCGTCTTTTTCTCTCACTGCATGAGCTCTAACAAACTGAAATTGTTCCAGGGCAAACTCGTAGAACTCATTTTCCATTTTCCAGATCTCGGACAGCTGCAGTTTGGCTATGGTTTCTTTTGTAGGCATTTTCTTCTCTGCTGTTTTTCGAAGATGAGATTTCTTTCCTGATTGAAGAGGAAATCAAGAAAAAGGAAACAACATAAGAGCTCTTACTTATCAATATGCAGAACACTGACCAATTCCGAAGATTACATCTGTTCTAAATCATAAACACTTACTAAATACGTGGAAAGAAATGGTCTTTATCTGCAGTGTCAGTCTCTTTGAATAAAATAACTACAGCTGATGACTGCTTTTCCTTTAGTGCCTCTCCACTGCAGAACTCTGGTTAAGCACTCATTAGAACTAACTGTATTGCCAGAGACAGGCGCATCAAGTCGGTGAAACCGCCACTCAACAGCATGTTGGTATTTACAAACTTTGCCTAGTTACGATTAGTTGTAACTGCGCCTAATAGAAGATCCCAGTTCAATTCCATCAATAGAAACCTGCCCCAGGAATAAAATGGGGAATAGTGCAAATTATTAGCTCGAACATCCATTTCTTTTTAAAGATAAATGTATTCTTCATGTCAGGACTCAAAGGGGAAATTAAAAGAAAACACTGATTTTTGAAACCTAAAGCAAAAAAAAACAAACACTAAATGAAGGAAAAACTCAGGTCAGGCAGCGTCTATGAAGAGAAACAGTTAATGACCCTTTGTCAGAACTGGAAAAAGAAAGTTAATCGAGCCTTTTCAGCATTTTCTATTTTTGCATACGATTCAGGGAAACTGAATCCAACTCATGATCTCAACGACATCCAATGCAGAGTTCTAAAATTCTAGAATTAACAGATGAATATTTTGTATTAGCGAGGTATCCGCGTACATCCACGCAGGAAACATTTTCTGACTAACCTGTACGGTATAGTTCTGTAGCTCCTCTAAAGAAGCGTGGCAAGACTGCCTCCAGGAGCATTATGAAGTCTTCCAATTCCTCAGTTACTCCGACGAGGAGATACTCGTTAACAAGGTTGTATTTGGCTTGTTCCAAAGCCCATTTGCTTCCAACATTCCTGCAATGACAAAGAGTAATGATCGCTGGTAGGCTACAGACAGGAGAAGGATTTCCGCAGATCCTCACCCACTTTAATTGCATCTGGAATAGGACAGGTAATTAATCTCATGCTGTGCTGTCACTGCGTTACAATCTTATTAAAAACAGTGGTGTTTAGGAAATAGGTCACAGGTGCCACTCTTTTCACCAAGGCAAATAACGAGCTTTACTTGTAGCCTTGGACCTTGAAGTCACGTAGGTTTACTGACACACTACCAAATGCTGTTGATGATCACCAGGGAGTCTACTCTGTAGTGCTCTCAGTCAGATGGTTATTAGCAGGGTCAGTGAAAAGACATGGGTACCTTCTGCGGATTTACAATCAGTACATATCCCATGGAGAACTGCGATTCCTCAGTTTTGAAATAAAATGCACATTATATCCGAATGTACTTTGGAGTTGTACAATACCTAACCAAACTAAAAATATTGAAATTCATGGCTAGAAGCAAAATTATATCAAAAATAAAACTCTCTCAATGTAGACATCTCTGCAAAAATAGCCACTGGCACAAAGGCCCATTTGCTGCTACTGATGGTATGAACAGTCAGTGATATCCCATGAGTGACTACTGTCTAAACCTCTGGCTGTGCTCAAGATGTGAAATCACACTGTTGCAGCACATGTTTAAAAACACTTTAAAAAGACAATGACCAGTGAAGTTGAATTCCTTCTGGATATAACCAGTAAGTTTTGTTTTAAAGCTGATGCTTAATCATGGCCACAGGCAATTTACTGACATGCTAGAACTTTACTGGTATCAATTAATTTTTTTACACAGAAGAAGGGTTTCGGCCTGAAACTTTGCCTATTTCCTTCACTCCATAGATGCTGCTGCACCCGCTGAGTTTCTCCAGCATTTTTGTGTACCTGCTAGAAGTTTAGCTGGTCTAAAATTGTCCGCAGTTAAAAGCATAAACAACTTTTATAAAACTAAAGTTTTTATTAAAATGAACCATACATCTACAGTTACAAATACAAAAGTGATCAGACCAATGTGTAAATTAAGTCAGTTAAAAATTTATAGGTAATACCCATTTCCTTTAAGTAAAAAGAAAAAAAGGATTTGATACCAGTAAATTGTTACCCAAGCTCTACAAGTAAACAATGCAGCTTGTCAAAGGTGCAGCCACCACACCCTGTCACTTCAAAGACAAGATGTAGAAACAAAGAACTGCAAATGGTGGTTAAAGAGCCTGTCCCACCAGCATGATATAGCATGCATGTAGCCCAACCAAACGTGGTCGCTTGAGGCGTATGGCCTCGCGGGGCCGGCCCCACTTCGATCGGTGGAGGCGTATGGAGTTGTGCGGAGCTGGTCCCGACATCGCGCGGGGCTCCAAAAATCTAGCACTGTCCAAAAATCCCGTGCAACAACGGGCTGTCGGCCCGCAGCCGCATTGAGGCCGTACGCAGCGCCTCGATTGGCGTACGCAGCACCTTGACGGTGTACGCCTAGCACATGGCATTGCGCGATGATGTCACCGCCCTGCATGCCGTTGCGCGATGACGTCACCGCCCGACGCCGTGCGACGTCCAAATTCAGTCGGCCCGCCTCTTGCCCAACTGATGAGTGAGTATGATGCCGGGACCAGCCCCGCACAACTCCATACGCCTCTGCGGTTCGAATTGGGACCGGCCCCGCGAGGCCGTACACCTCAAGCGACCACGTTTGGTCGCGCTAGGCGCATGCAATCGCATGCTGGTGGGACAGGCCCTTTACACACAAAATGACACGGTGCTGGATTAACTCAGCAAGTCAGGATGCATCTCTGAAGAAAGTGGATAAGTGACTTTTCGGGTCGAGACTCGTTTAAAGATAATGTAGGAGATGAAGCCAAAAGTCGGCCAAAAATACACAGATCAACATATATTGTGCCAACGTATCACAGATCCAGATTCTTTTTCAGCAGGTGCTGCCTGACTACTGAGTTTTTCTTGCATTTTTCATTTAGTTTCATACATCCAATGTGGAAGCAGGCCCTTCGGCCCATCTTGCTCAGACCGACCAACCTGTCCCATCTACACTCATCCCATCTGCCTGTGTATGACCCATATCCCTCTAAACCTGTCTTATCCATGTACCTGTCCAAATGTTTCTTAAACATTGCAATAGTACCTGCCTCAACCACCTCTCCGACAGCTCATTCCATACACCCACCACCCTTTGTGTGAAAAAAAGTTATCTCTCAGGTTCCTATTAAATCTTCCCTCAAAGTGGTGATTTCTTGATAGTTTATTTACACCCTAACATTGTCAAAATTAAAACTGCTGCTGCATATATAGGATTTTAGGGCATTAAACATTAACCCAAAACATTACAACAGGCTTTATACTTGATTAGTACGGGTGTCAGGGGTTATGGGGAAAAGGCAGGAAAATGGGGTTAGGAGGGAGAGATAGATCAGCTATGATTGAATGGCCGAGTAGACTTGAAGGGCCGAATGGCCCAATTCTGCTCCTATCACTTATGACCTTAAACCTCGGGTATAAATTTACCTAAAGGGTAGTTCACCACAGTCTTCACAGGATTGAAATACCAATCTAGATTGCGTGCAGATCTAGGATTCTGGCCTCACCTACACATTCTTGCCTCAGAGGGTAGGGTACCAACTGACCTCAATGATCCCAAGCGATGCAAAGTAAAGCCTTGATGTATAAAAATTGCCAAAGGACAATCAGCAGCAAATGGAGGCGAGCATGACATTGTGAAATGGAATCTATCCCCTCTTCCAACATAATGCAGGGAATAGATGTGGCATTTATTTGTCCCCACAATAAACGCTGCTGCTGGTTTGAATTTACTCCACTATTTTGAAATGTTTCCGGGGAAAAAGGACAATGTCTGGCTTTTCACGAGCGACCACCGAAGCAGCAGAGTGGCAGATAATTGCTCTGTTAACAGCAGGCAAACAAGAGGCAAGAGACTAGCTAGAGACTGATCTTGAAGTCTTTTCAGCTACATGCCCTTTCTAACCAGCCCCTTTGTTATCCTTTAATAAGTCCCCATGACAAGTGTACAATCCATCCACAGCTGTTTTAACTCATCATTTTCAGACACTTCCAGCTGTGAAAGATTGGCAGGGATTTCTTCAACCACACTTGGACACTGGCTGTGAAACTGAAAAGAGAACAAGGTGACGCAGTGACGATTCACCAGACTGATTCCTGGGATGGCAAATCTGCCCTGTGAGGCAGGGATTGAGGAAGCTCGGCCTAAATGCTTTGGCGTTCAGAAGCTTGAGTTTAATTTATTGTCACGTGTACAGAGGTACTGTGAAAAGCTTTTGTTGCCTGCTAACCAGTCAGCATGAAGGCAATAGTTCAGGACTGTTGTTGGTAGGATGGTGCTTGTCCTGGGAGTCAGAGAATGGACAGATCTGAGAGAAGATTAAGAAGAGCAAAGTAAGAAAAGCTGCTGTTGGAGGAGAGATTTAAAAGAGTGGAGTAATATTAATGCGTGATTGCAGATCCACTTCTGTGACTGGGACAGTCGCCTGGCATGGGCGCCATCTTGCATCTAATGAAGTGAAGTGGCGGCGCTGTTGACAGCTGCGGCTCGCCTGTAGTCCGTCTGTTTTAACTTTTTTCTTTGGTTTTTTTTTTCTAGTTTTAGTTAAATTTTAGTTTATAAGGTTGTGTATATGTATGTGGGAGGGGGGGTGAAACATGTTTTTTAGTCTTCCTTCGGGGGAATGCAACTTTTTCTTGTCGTATCCCCCTTCTCTGCCTCGGTCTGTGCTGAGGCCTAATGGTGGAGCTGGCGGCCTCCAACTGCGACCGATCTCGAGGCTCCAGAGGCAGGGCCAGCCAGGACTTACGAACGCGAGGCTGGCCGAATTCAGAGCTGTGGCAGCGTTCCCCCATCTGGTGGCAATGGCCCGGCTTCGGGGCTGAGGCGGCGGCGACCTGAATTCGGGGCTCGGCCGCGGACCCAATGGACGACATCGTCGGGAGCTCGCAGGTCACAGGTTGGTGACCTGTTTTCTGGAGCTCCCGCAACAACAGCTGCATCCGCTGGACTGGAGGGCGGCACCTTCAGCAGCTTCTACCACCCCGGGCCACGGAGCTTGAACTGGCCCGTTCGCGGAGCTTGGTTGAGCCACGGGACTTACTCACCAACATCCGGCGGGGTCACAACATCGGAGGCCTGGATCGCCTCAACTCAGAGGGAGAACAAGGTGGGAAGAGACAGAGACTTTAAGACTTTTGCCTCCATCACAGTGAGGAGGTGCCTGGTGAACTCACTGTGGTGGATGTTAATTTGTGTTTATTGTATGTTTTGTTATTTATTATTATATGTATGACTGCAGGCAACGAAATTTCGTTCAGACCGAAAGGTCCGAATGGCTATAAAGGAATCCAATCCAAAACCAAACCAATAATTCAAGGTCACGTCATTGCATTATACACGGGCTCAACAGTGTAGGTTCGTGGAGGATTTCTCCTTTGTCTGGAAGTAAAGGTCACAGCTTTAAATACGTGGGCCGTTTGGCATTGATCAAGGAGAAACCTCTTTGCCCAGGTGGCAGCAAATCTTTGGCATTCCTTCTCCAGAAGAGCTGTGGAGCCTCAGTGAGAGATTGCATTTAAAACAATGATCAATCATTTTCTGTTTGTTCAATGAATCAAGGGATATATGAGGATTGGGCAGGAACAAGCAAAAGTCATACAGTGGAACACAAAAACTAACCCTGCTTTGTTTCCTGAGCCACATAGCCTCCTCTCATGTGGTAACATCAGATGCCACAACCCGACTCCAGAACCTGGACATCAGTAATACCAATAAATATCACCACTTACAATAAGATATCTCAACAATATGCTTCATGTCACACAAACCATGACTAAAGGGGCTTCCCCCCCCCCCCCACCTTCTTTACGCACTGTGATTTTTAGTTTAATACAATTGGTATCAAACCAGCTCTAAGGTACGGATGGGCATGTACTGAAAAAAAGACCTATTTTTTTTACAAGGCAGACCCAAAATTTTGCAGTAACTCAGCAGGATAGGCAGCATCTCTGGAGAGAAGGAATGGGTGACGTTTCGGGTCTCGACCCTTCTTCAGACTGGTCTCGACCCGAAGAGTCACCCATTCCTTCTCTCCAGAGATGCTGCCTGTCCCGCTGAGTTATTCCAGCACTTTCTATCTACCTTCGATTTAAACCAGCATCTGCAGTTCTTTCCTATTTTCTACATGCCATCGTAAAGGCTTGGGACTTGGGGAATTGTTTTCAACCTAAAGATTTGGCTGGATTTAATAGCTAGCTTCTAATTCACATAGTGGTATCTTGGACAGGGTAAAATCATTGTTCGATTTAAACTTGCCGTTACAGAAGAATCCATACTACAATTCTGGAAACATCCCAACAAGAATTTATACAAAGTAATAAAAGGGAACTGCAAATGCTGCTTTATGCCAAAGATAGTCACAAAGTGTTGAATTAACTCAACAGGTTAGGCAGCATCTCTGGAGAAAATGGATAAGTGACGTATTAGGTTGGGACCCTTTTTCAGCCCGAGGACAGGTAATTTCCAAATCCAAAACGTAATTTACCGATTTTCACCAGAGATGCTGCCTGACCCGCTGCACTACTCCAGTATAATCTATTTCCAGAATTTATACAATGCGATTTTAAAATCATTTGGATACGGACGGCATAGTGGCGCAGTGGTAGAGTTGCTGCCTTACAAGCCCCAGAGACCCGGGTTTTATCCTGACTACGGGTGCTGTCTGTACGGAGTTTGTATTTTCTCCCCATGGTCGTGTGGTTTTTCTCCGGGTGCTCCGGTTTCCTCCCACACTCTATAAAGAAGTACGTTAACTGGCTTTGGTAAAATTGTAAATTGTCCCTAGTGTGTAGGATAGTGCTAGTGTACGGGGATTGTTGTTCGACGTGGACTCGTTGGGCCGAAGGGCCTGTTTCCGCTCTGTATCTCCAAAATACACCGTGACATTGTTGCTAAAATTATTTCGCAATATTTTTCCTCGCATTTCTTTGTATTATTTCTACATTAAACTATGCCCTACAGTCCACAAATCTTGAACGTACCCGACGCAGAAAATCAGAACCCGACAACAGAATCTGACATCAAGCTTCTCTCTCATCCTCAGATGGTAGGCAATCCAGCCAAATTCGAGACATTGCATTGCAACCAATCTCTAGATATCTAATCATTCTGCAATGCAGAACAATGGGTACTCCAGATGCTTAATTAAAGCCAACAAAATAAAATCTTTAGATTTGGTATCGGTCCATTATTGTCACATGTAGAGAAAAGATAGTGAAAAGCTTCTGTCCGCAAAAGCATTGGCGAGTCATCAGTCTTAGTTTATATCGTCATGGGTACCAAATTGCAGTGAAATGCTTTTGTTTGCGTGCTATCCGATCAAGGCAGATAATATGTTAATAAAATATTAATATAACATTAATATAATCAGGCCAAATAAATACAGAAGTTGAGCGAAGTGAAAGATACCAGAGTGCAGAATATAGTGTCTCAGCATTGTGGTGTAAAAGATCTGGAGAAAAAGTCCAATGTCCGCAATAAGGTATGTTGAAGAATTGGGACTGCATCCGAGCTTCTGCAAGGGCCTTTCCAAAGCCTGTTAACACAGAGGAAGCAGCTGTTAGGCAGCATCTCTGGAAAAAAAAAGGATGTGTGACGTTTTGGGTCGGAACCCAACCTCAGACCGAAAGTAGAGGGGTGGGAACTAAAACATTTGCGGCCCTGATTAGTATTGGTTCTCGTGCCTCCAGCTCTTCACCCACCCCCTACTTTTACTCTGAAGAAGGGTTACGGCCTGAAACATCACCCATCCTTTTTCTCCAGAGATGCTGCCTGACCCGCTGCGTTACTCCAGTACTTCAGTATGTCTTCGGTACACAGCAGCATCTGCAGTTCATTTTTACACAGCAAATTACACACTTTCAAGCTTCTATATCTTCTGCCAGACAAGAGTGGGGAGAACAAATGACTGGGGTGAGGAAAGATCCTGGATTATGTTGGTTGCTTTCCTGAGGCAGCATGAAGTGTAGATAGGAAGTCTGATCTGTTGGATAGGGGTCTGAAGAAGGGTATCGGCCCGAAACGTTGCCCATTTCCTTCGCTCCATAGATGCTGCCGCACCCGCTGAGTTTCTCCAGCACTTTTGTCTACCTTCTGTTGGATAGACTGGTCTACATTCAGAACTCCCTCCTACCTTTATCCAACTATGGTAATATATCGAGCAAAACCCCCCAAAACCCCTTCTGGTGTATTACCAACACACATTAATATTGTAACCCACATTAACAATGCAAGATCCTCACCTGATCTGATAAAATCTGCATTTATCCACCACCACTAGTGTCCCAAATCTGTCGCTTCGCCCATAATTCCTCTCGTTATCTTGCTAGTTAAACCCACATCGATAGTTTTTTGTCCCAAGCCCAATCTTATAGAGACTTATGCTGTGGCATGCATACTGTTTATACAGCAGTGGCGCAGCAATAGAGTTGCTGCCTTACAGAGCCAGAGACCCGGGGTGGATCCTGACGTCGGGTGCTTGTCTGCGCTGAGTTTGTACGTTCTCCAAGTGACCGCGTGGGTTTTCGCCGGAAGCTCCGGTTTCCTCCTACACTACAAAGGCGTACAGGTTTGTAGGCTAATTGGCTCAGTATAAAATATAAATCATCCCCAGTGTGTGTAGCATGGTGTCAGTGTGTGGGGGGATCACAAGTTGGCACGGACTCAGTGGGCCCAAGGGCCTGTTGCTGTGCTGTAACTCTAAACTAATCAACAGTGGGCATCCCAACCTCCACAGTGAAAAGAAATTCTCAGCATCATCAGCCCAGGCTGCATTTTAAACTTCACTCTTCGTAAAATGAATTTATAACGCATGTTTTAAAAATATTTTCCATAAATTATTATGTCTATAATGATGTGGTACATGCTTTGCCAAATAAAACATAATAAATATCAAATGTGCATTTTATTTACATTAGGTTTACAAATTGCAATTTTTCCATTGTACCTACCAACATTCGGAGCTGTGGCCACAAAAGAAAGGAATCTGAAGCCAAAGTTTCTCTGGAGCACAGTCTGACCCAACAGCTGCAACACATTCATCAAACGTCTGGAGTGGGGGTTGGGGAAGGGGGAGAAAAAGAAAAGAAATTGCTGCAAGCCACCAGTAAATCAGAACAAGCAGAAATAAGTACTGGCAGTCAATTTAGGACAAGCAGAAATAAGTACTGCCAGTCAATACAAACTTTCAAACCAATGCTTCAGAAACCACACGATGTCAAAGTCAGTAGTGCAATCTGTAGAGATTCGAACACACAATCGTTAACACAATTAAATTTCAACATGCTACAAGTAACCACACATCGAGTAAATCACTGCAATAAATGATTATGGTGCAGGCACTCACAACACGATCCTAATTTTCCCCATGGAGCTTTTAAAAAAAAAAAAAATTCAAACTGCTGTTTGAAAATATTTCATTAACCTGCTACTCTTTCATACAACAGTATCAGTTTTGCTAAATAACTTTGTTAAATTCCCAGACAATTTCATTTGTGAAGCAGTGCATATTTATCAAACGATGAGTTTACTATCATTGTATCGGGGGACCTAGATCGTTAGACCACGAGACACAGGAGCAGAATGAGGCCATTCGGCCCATCGACTCTATTCCACCATTCAATCGTGGCCGAACTATTTTTCCCTCTCAATCCCACTCTCCTGCCCTCTTCCTTTAACCCTTGCAGCCCCGACTAATCACGAACCTATCAACCTCCACTTTAAAAATACTCAATGTCTTGGCCTTCATTGCCATCTGCAGCAATGAATTCCACAGATTCACCACCCTCTGACTAAAGAATTTCCTCCTCTTTGTCTTTGCCTTTGAATTACCTATGGGTCTTGTGAAAGTTCAATGATTCTAGAATGAAGACCATAATTGTTATTGGAAATTACTATCCTTGTTAAATCATTCCACCTCCATAAGAAACTGTACCGTAATACCTTGCCCGTTGCAATTTCCCCCAGCTCGAACATGATCCCACCATCTTCCCCTTTCTGCATTTTGCAGGGACCACTCCCTAGCCCACTCACCATGGCACTTTCCCATGGAACTAGCAGATAGGGTAGATATTCCTTTCATCATGGTCAGGGGTATCAACAATAAGAAGCCATGTGTTTAAGGTGCGAGGAAGGAGTCTAGTTTTAAAGGGTATTTGAAGGGAATCTTTTATTAATATAGTGGTAGACGTCTTCCACTTGCGCCATAGGAGATGGTGGTTAGATAAAAATTGCAAGAGACATTTAGATATGAAATAGGCAAAGAGGGATAGACCTAATACGGGAAAATGGGTTTAGTGCAGATGGACAAAAATATTGGCATGGACGTGATGGGCTGAAGGGCCTACTTCTGTACTCTATGACCTGTCCAGTCACCCCTTTCGTTCTCACCATTCAGGGGCCCAAATTGAAGATGAAGCAGCTATTTATTTCCATTCTTGTCTACTGCACTCGATGTTCAGAATATGGCCTCCTTTACATTAGAAAAACCAAGCACAGATTGGGCGTGAACTATCTGGATCACCTATGCACGGACTGCAGGGACGATGCTGAGCCTGCATGCATACCATTCTGATTCTCAACCCTACCACTGTTCTGATCTGCCTGGGAACTTTGCGACCTTCTAGGACCCTGAAGACTGCAATGTCCAGGTCCAGGATTAGCTCCTTCCCCACAGTCATCGGGCTATTAAACTCAACTCAAAACTCTGAACATTAATAGCCCATTATGTGTTTATTTGCACTTTATCTGTTTATTTATTCATGTGTGTATATATTTATATAATGGTATATGGACACACTAATCTGTTCTGTATTCATGCCTACTATGTTCTGTTGTGCTGAAGCAAAGCAAGAATTTCATTGTCCTATCTGGGGCACATGACAATAAACTCTCTTGAATGAACAATACATTTTCCATCTGCAGATAAACAGCTCTGGCTTTAATGAACCTTGTCCAGCTATTTGAACAAATTCATAAAATGCTGGCAAAACTCTGAGCAGGCAGCTTTTGTGGAGAGAGAAACAGTTAACATTTCGTGTCTGCAGTGGTTAAGAACCAAGTCGCAGACTGTTTCTCTTACCTCTGATGCTGCCTGACCTGAGAGGTTTTCTACTATATTCTATAGTTTCAGATTATCAGCATCTTCAAAAAAAAATCACTTTCCAGCTATTTACAATATTGATAAGGAGACCGATTAATTTCAAGGCACAAAATCCAAATTTTAACTTTGATTTTGGAAAATTTTGTCCCCAATTCATGTGTCAAGCATAGAACTGGAAATTGAGGTCCAACAAGAATAGTACAAATGAACTGAAACAAAGGTTTTAGGTGTAATTTTGCTCAGTCTTCTCCCCTTTCATCATCTCCTGGTGATTATGGACTCTAACCCGCTCAGAAGCAGTAAATATAATGGTTGGGGAGGGGGGAGGGGAAATATACTGGTGCATGTTGTACTATGAGAGTGCCACACTGTTGGGTTTGCCATCATTTTGATTAGATGTTAAACCAAAATCATGTTAGTAACCATTACATGATTTGAAGTCTTCCTGGATAAAAAAATAGGCAAGGTTTCATTACAATCCTAGACAACATTTGTTCAGCCATGACCTAAAACAGATTAATCAGTAGCGCAGTAGCAGGGTTGCTGCCTTATAGCGCCAGAGAATCAGATTTGACCCCGACTGTGTGCGTTGTCGGCACGGAGTTTGTATGTTGTCCCTGTGACTGCGTGGGTTTTCTCCAGGTACTTTGGTTTCCCCCCCACACTCAAAAGCTGTGCAGGCTTGAAGGTCAATTGGCTTATGTGTATTGTCCCCAGGGTGTTGTGTAGGATAGAACTAGCGTATGAGTGATCGCTGGTTGGCCTGGGCTCGGTGGGCCTGTTTGCACGCTGTATCTCTAAACTAAACTAACCCAAGCCAAGTTATATCAATACTGTGTATTATATCCAACAACATACAAAACGGGTTCCATATTATTATTGCACCTACTCTTAAAATATTTTGTATTAGTCAAGTGCTGTGCCACTTTCCTGTGTAATGAAAGGTACTTCTGTTGTTTCTTTCCCATTTAGTTTCTCGGCAACTGAGCCCACAGGCTCTCTCAGGCACCAATAATCACCTGGAACGACTAGCTTAGACTGACTGTTTGACTTTGGTGGGGATCATAGCTGAAACCAATCTTGTCATCAGGCGACTTTCATCCAGACTCTCTGGAGGGGTGGATTACCCATTTTCCAGACTCTAACTGGGCGACTCAAGGCAAAGAGCAGTATTTCCACTCTAACCTGACAGAAATGAGTTAACTTCAAGTGCGCAGAGATTAAATTTGGAGCTTTCTGACCTAGACGACTCAGCTGTTGAAATGCAAAAGTCACAATGCTTTCAAGCAAATCCTAATTTAATTTCCTAAATTTGCAGTAATGCCCAATGGACCCATAAAATGGTCATGTATTGCAGTAGAAATTAAAGAAAAACATGTAAGAGTATCAGATTAAGCAAAAGGTAAATATAAATATCTGCACCGTGAATGGATTTCCTCACTTCACATTCCCCCACTATGAAAACAGTGCAGTAGAGCAAGCTGTGGTAGTTGTTGAGACAGATGATGGGGGGGGGGGGGGGGGGGGGGGGGGGGGGGGGGGGGGGGGGAAATCACTCTAGAATCATCTTAACTAGTAATATGATCAATGCCATCTGTTAACGCCCTGAAATTATTTCCCTCCTCTGCAGCTCGCTTATTGCAGAAGCACTTTCCAGGATTAATACTTATCAGTAGGCATTTTCATTTTCCCACTTCACACCCCGCCAACCATCCCCAAAATCCACAGGTTAAAGACAAAGACGTCTCATCCACAGGACTAGAATGTGTAAAATATTCATTTTCAACCAAATAACTAAGTTATAAAGTTATTTAATTTCTGGAATCAAACTTGAAAAAGTTCGATGTTGCAGCATTCTGTCGTTGTCCATTACATTTTGCTTTTTAAACATCTCTACCTTGCTCGGTACTGTCAGGATTATATTCACAGATTCATCGAAACAAAGAAATATAGGTGCAGGAGTAGGCCATTCGGCCCTTCAAGCCAGCACCGCCATTCAATAGGATCATGTCTGATCTAAAACCAGTTTCTGCTTTTCCCCTCATATCCCTCGATTCCTTTGGCCCCAAGAGCTAAATCTAATTCTCTCTCGAAACAATTTTACCTTTTTATCTCCTTGCTTTCTTCTCTTTAGTCCTGGCCTGTAGTCATCACCAAAGCGTAGAAAATAGTAGTAGGACACCAGTCTTTCAATAGGATCTCGGATTACATTGACGTATATGGGTTTCTTTTTCACACCATACCTGCAGTAATAGGCAGAAGACATATTACAAGGTTATTTCAATTTTCAATGTGGAGTAAACCTTATCTTCAATGCTGATATATTCAATGTTTCAATAGTTCAATGCTTTCAATATTGAAGCATTCAATATTTCTGGCAAGAACATTATATATTTTCTAAATGTATTCCATTGTGTTACACCACTACACGACTGCGATAAATCCCCTCGATGGAAGGAAGGTCAGAGCCGATGATGGACTGGGCAGTGTTTACAAATAGTCGTTAAAACAGAAAAAAAAAAGCACCATTTAACACAATATTGCTTTGGGTTTACAACTGCTGCTGACTACAATCACAACAAAACTGATAAAATTTACATATGCACTAAAACAACCTACTATATCTACATTTTAGATTAAGAATTTGGAAAAGAGGGCAGTGGTATTAATTTTTACAGAAATATCTATTTACGAGTATTGTGCATTGTTCTAATAACAATGACTGATGACAACATTAATAATGTGCATTGCAAATATGTTACCTAAACCAAATTTGCTCTATAAAACTACAGAACCAGGCCTATCTGCTTTTATATAAACCAAGAGAATTTCAGTTAAAAATCTTTATGCCTCACGAAATCACTAAAGGAAATGGTTTCAACTGGAAACAATGCAAATCTTTATTAATGAAAATGAAAATAATTCATTCCATCGACATCAATGAAAGGAAACCCGCCAAGCACATCTGTTCTGCTCCTGTCTCTTTGGTCCGTTTCCAGCAGACAAGAAACCACCTTGTCTTTATTACCAGTTCTTTCCAAGTTACAGCAAAACCATCCTAATAGGGGAAACCGTGCAGTCATAACGATTCTTATGCCTCAATAATTTAGTGCAACACGCAGCTACATCACATGATCTCAAAATGCCACAGGTACAAGCTCCATTTGCTGTCAAATTATCTGATAAGTTCTGCAGAACACTGCAGCACTAATAATATCCACCTCATCCTAAGTGATCATAGTCCAGGGTCGGATGTCCACAAGCATGGGATTAGCTTTAACCATGATACATCCACTATCACAAAACAACAGCACTCGAATATCACAAATGAACAATGATCACTTAGTCAAAGTAGAAGCAGCACCAAAACTACACAGTTAGAAACAAGGAACTGCTGATGCTGGTTTACACAAAAGGACACAAAGTGTTGGAGCAACTCAGCAGGTCAGTCAGCATTTCTGGAGAACATGGACGTGATGCGTCTCGACACTAAACGTCACTTATCCACATCCTCCAGGGATGCTGACTGACTAGCCGAGTTATGCCAGCACTGTCTTTTTTTAATCAAATGTATATACTTTTGCTAGAATTTTGCACCTACAGGAAAAAAACTATTGATAGAAATAGAATTAAAAGGCATTTATTCACACATCAGGCAGAATATTCTGCACTCACTTGCAAAATAACGCATGATAAAGCGAGGTTATTGAAGGCAACTTCCTGAATGGCTTTAATTTTATGATGCATATCCAAGATTTGTTCCAAAGTATTCCAAATTCAGCGCTGCTTGCTTTATTACACTGTATACCAGTGACTGCATTTCACCGCTGTGCTAGAACTTCTAATTGAAAATAAATAAACGTACAATTCACTTCAAAGCTTAAGGAGAGATCATTTGTAATAGTGTAGGAAGGAACTGCAGTTGCTGGTTTACACCGAAGATAGACACAAAATGCTGGGGTAACTCAGCAGGAGACGCAGCATCTCCCGAGAGAACGAATGGGTGATGTTTTGGGCCGAAACCCTTCTTCAGTCTGAAGAAGGATCTCGACCCAAAACGTCACCCATAATTTGACACCGGCATTTTGTGTTTGTCTTCATTTGTAATAGGTAGGGCAATAGTTTCAACAACTGTGGTGTCAGATTATTCCACTATATTAATGTGTCACTAAACTGGTGTCACCAAAATGTCAACTGTGATGTAATATGTTTAACAACCAGGAAACTTTCTAAAAATAGATAGGGTGGTAAAGAAAGCTTTTGGTATGCTAGCCTTTATAAATCAGAGCATTGAGTATAGAAGCTGGGATGTAATGTTAAAATTGTACAAGGCATTGGTGAGACCAAATCTGGAGTATGGTGTACAATTTTGGTCGCCAAATTATAGGAAGGATGTCAACAAAATAGAGAGAGTACAGAGGAGATTTACTAGAATGTTGCCTGGGTTTCAACAACTAAGTTACAGAGATAGGTGAATAAGTTAGGTCTTTATTCTCTGGAGCGCAGAAGGTTAAGGGGGGACCTGATGGAGGTCTTTAAAATGATGAGAGGGATATACAGAGTTGATGTGGACAAGCTTTTCCCTTTGAGAATAGGGAAGATTCAAACAAGAGGACATGACTTCAGAATTAAGGGACAGAAGTTTAGGGGTAATATGAGGGGGAACTTCTTTACGCAGAGAGTGGTGGCGGTGTGGAATGAGCTCCCAGTTGAAGTGGTGGAGGCAGGTTCATTGGTATCATTTAAAAATAAATTGGATAGGCATATGGATGAGAAGGGAATGGAGGGTTATGGTACGAGTGCAGGCAGGTGGGACTAAGGGGAAAAAAAAATTTGTTCGGCATGGACTTGTAGGGCCGAGATGGCCTGTTTCCGTGCTGTAATTGTTATATGGTTATATGGTTATATGGTTAAAAATCTAAGAGAATGCCATTGTTCATCAGCAATGATAAGATCAGATTTGCGGAATCACCTAGACTGCTGAAGCATTCTTTTATTTCCATGTGGTATCAACTTAAAGATACAAGCCTCAAGAAGTGAGGCAGATTCACCAACCAAAGTGTGGTTTCCTCGAATCGTGCAGTATAATTGCACTCTGAGGTCTTCTGGGCGATTTAAAAGCCAATTACCCGAGGGGAAATCCCTGTTAGAGTGTCAAAATAGTTTTACCAAAGGGAGAATGTAGAAACAAAGAATTGCAGATGCTGGTTAATACACAAAAGGACATTAAGTGCCGGAGTAAATCAGCAGGTCGGTCAACATCTCTGGAGAACATGGATAGGTGACGTCTCGGGTCAGGACCTTTCTACAGAAACATCACTTATCCATGTTCTCCAGAGATGCTGCCTGACCTGCTGAGCTGCTCCAGCACCTTGTGTGCCTTCTCACTGATTGGAGATTATCTAACAAACATACACATTTCAAAGAGACACTGTCATTTAAATTTGAAACCTATTTTGTATTTTGAGAAACTGGTCATACTCATTATCAGAAGATAAATAGCAGCCTACGGATCCCCAAATAACTTTTGCATTCACAGTGAAGGCAGCCACCATGTTAACAAGATGTAGTTCGTCTCAATAGCAGATTTATAGCCATACAGGGAGCGTATTGATCAGCATCCACTTGGATTGCTTGAGAACTACTCAATCTGGAACTGAGCCAGACAATTACAAGCAAACTGGATGTCAACTGTTGCCGACCCAGAATGTATTAGTAGCCAGTTGGATCGCAAAACAATTTATATTGACTTAAAAATTATTCTTATATTGTTTTAAATGGGTAAATAACATCACAAAGAATCACCAGCAAGACCCTGACATTTATGCCCCATCACTTGTGAGTCAAGAAGGTGATCTGGTTCAACACCATCAGGGGTGTCAGGGGTTATGCGGAGAAGGCAGGAGAATGAGAGATAGATCAGCCATGATTGAATGGCGCAATAGACTTGATGGGCCGAATGGCCTAATTCTGCTCCCGTCACTTATGACCTATGACAATTAACCACCTGCTGAGTGTCAAACACATGGTGAGAGTTCAAAATCATGCACTGGAATTAGATTAAAATATTTGCGTTCTTAAAGACCCAGTGACCCAGAAAAACGGCAAACAATCGGAAAATCCAACGTGCACTTTGGGCATTTCTGCACTCTGTATGTTCCCTTTTGCTCCATCTTGAGCTTGACGATTATATTTATGCATATACATTTATCTGATAGGATGCAAAACAATGCATTCACTGAACCACAGTACGTGTGACAATTATAAAACTGAACCTTAATTATAAAGTCCAGAACTCCTAAGGGGTCTGTCCCACTTAGGCAATTTTTTGGGCGACTACAGACGACTGCCACAACATTCTCAACATGCTGAAAATCTTTCGGCGACAGTGGCGACAATTTTTGTTATCGTAGGGCTGTCGCCAGATGTCATAGGTGAATTCCATTAAAACTAGTCCCTGGCAGTCGCCTAAAGCAGGGGTCTGCAACCTACGGGCCCAAAATCATCCTGCCCGTAGGCGTATTTTTTCCCCCCGTTCATCCGGCCCGCAGACTTCCATCATCTCTGGTACCTTCTGGGCCTGAGGCCGTGGCGAAAGGAGGCCTGCACTGGCGGCCTAATGGCCGAGCCACCGAGCAGCAGCAAGCACCGCCGAACAGCATCGAACTTCAAGCACGGCCGAGCTCCTCTGTGTCTGGGCTTGACTGCCGGGATTGGGGTTGTCAATAGGCCGAGGATGAGTGAGTAACTAGGGGGCCAGAGCTCTGGGTGGGGTCCTCGAAGGGGCGGGATCTATGTAAATATGTGATTTGATGCCTGCCTTCCAGGACCGGGATGGGGGTAGGATCCATGATACACATGATAGATGTGGCCCGCCATCCACTCACAGACATGCGTCCCGGCCCCTGTGCAGGACAAGGCTGCCGACCCCTGGCCTAAAGAGTCGCCAAAGTGGGACATGCCCATTATGCTTTTATCACCACCTTCTCAATCTGTACCAGTGCTTTTAATCAACCATGTGCATGTCCCTCCAGATCTTTGTTACAGGACCCCATTCAGAAGGTAAATAAAGTTTTCATTGTACCTGTACCTCTCCACAGTTGTGGATATGACAATAAACTTAAGATAGACACAAAAAGTTGGAGTAACTTAGCGGGACAGGCAGCATCTCTGGAGAGCAGGAATGGGTGATGTTTCAGACTGGTGAGGGATAAGGGAAACAAGAGATATAAACAGCGATGTGGAGAGATAAAGAATAATGAAAGGTATGGAAAAAGGTAACAATTATAAAGGAAACAAGAGAGAGAGCGAGAGAGCGCGAGAGAGAGAGCGCACGCGCGAGAGAGAGAGAGAGAGAGCGTGTGCGCGAGAGAGAGAGAGCGCACGAGAGAGAGCGAGAGAAGGAATGCCAGAGCTACCTGAAGTGAGAGAAATCAATACTCATACCACTGGGCTGTAAGCTGCCCAAGCGAAATATGAGATGCTGTTCCTCCAATTTGTGTTCAACCTCACTCAGACAATGGAGGAGACAAGGAAAGGGGGGGGGGTCAAGGAAAGAGCGTTCACATCGCGGCCCTGTTTTCACCAATCTTTCCACCACCACGCACAAGACAGATATCATTGTATGCAGATGCCGAGATGCGTGTTCAGCTCTGGCTGAACAACTTCTAATCTTGTGTGTGGACTCGATAAGAAGTAGTAAAAATCAAAGATCTTAGAGCAGAGCAAGATGGGTTACTCTCACGCAAACGTGTAGTACGCTCATGGGCAGATTCATGGGTGATTATAGGACCCATTTTAGCAACCAGCCCCCGCCATCTTGTTCCGCCATCTTGTTGCTTCCGGCCAAAGATCGGATCTTTGTTTCCGCAGCGGGGAGAGGGAGTGTGTGGGCCCCGGGGCAGCTGGGGAGGGAGGGAGTGTGGGACCGGGGGGAGAGGGGGGGGTGCGCGGATCGGGGGGCGCGGATCGGGGCAGCGGGGAGGGGGGGGGGGGGGGGGGGGGGGGGAGACATTGGGGTGGGGGTGGGGGGGGGGGGGGGGGGGGGGAGGCGAGGGAGTGTCGGGGGGGAGAGTTGAGGGGTGGGATAAGCCCTAATGTGTGTGTGACGTTGCGGGGAGGTTTACAATGTTTCTTATTTAATGTCCCTTGTCTAGTCTGAAATAAAGTTCATCATTGGATCAGAAGAAATATAATTGTGTGTGTTATATGATTATATACATTTATATCACATTCATGTATGTGTGTTTATAAATATTTTATTCTTTAACAAGAATTAACAAAATTATGAACTAACAGAATTATGAATCTAACCCTATATCAGACACAAAAACTTCCCCCGCAATGTCAATTACCCTGCGAGTCGGGTCGGTTCCGGTTACTACAAAATCAACTCAAACACTGCTTGAGAGCCATTTAAAAAAAAATGATTTAAAAAACATTAAAAAAGACAATTACCAGAGTCAAATTTTATTCTTGACAAGAAGTATGAACTGACAGAATTATGAATCTAACCCTATATCACACACACAAACTGTTGCCCCGCAACATTGATTACACTGCGAGTCGGGTAGGCTCCGGTTACCAAAATGGGCGGGGAAAAATGCCCAGGATCCCCTCCGTAGCGTACTACACGTCAGCTCATTGTATTTCGCAGGAGTGGCCCATCTTGCTCTGCTCTTTGGTAAAAATGGGCTGAGCACCAGCCAAAACAAACCCAATCCTGTAAAATGAGAGGAGATGCCTTTTGGGAGGACTAATTGTGTTCGAAAGACTCACCAGTCAAGAGAGAAAAAAAAACTTTATCTTATAAAGGTGAGGATCTTTTTTAAAAAAAAAAAACAACAAACCCTTAGTTTTAGGTTCTCCAATCAGAGCAAACATCTCATTATATTCACCCAAGGTCCCACAGAAGATTTCAATTCAGAAACTTCTCACTCTTCTAAACTCTAACGAATACTAGCCTTGCCTGGTCAACCCTTTGTCACAAGCCAACCTGCCCATTCGAGATATTAGCCGTTATATTTCTCTGAACAGTTTCAAATGCATTTACATTCTTCTTTGAATAAGGAGTACAATACAACACAGTACTTCAGATATGATCTCATTAAGGTTCGATGTAATTCAATAATAACCTACTTGCTTTTCATTCCATTCTCCTAGCAGCAAACAATAACATTGTTGTTTCCCGAACTACTTGTGCATTTGTATATTAGCTTCTTGTCAATTGTGCATCTGAACACCCATATCCATCTCAGAACTCCAATAGATTTTATCATTTGGATAATTCATCTATTTTCTCCCGTAGAATATACAATTACACCTTGTCTACTCTATTAACCCAACCATGTTCCATTGCAGCCGTCTATTGTCCTCTTCACAATCTATTTTCCTATCTTAGCACAATGAACAAATTTAGCAGACTTACCTTTGGCACTATCCTCGAAATAATCTAGACAAACAAAAAAGTTACGGCATTGATCGCTGGGGCACATAACTTATTACACCGGGCAAACCAGTAAGAGACCCACTTGTGCCACTCTCACATTCCTGCTTGCATATCAATCATCTATCTACCCCAGTGTTTTCTCCACTGCCATGATTTGTTATTGTTTGTAGTACCAATAAAGCTAGATGCAGCACTTTAATAAATTCCTTCTGGAAATTGTTCCAGACAATTGTTCCAGAAAAATGTTGTCAAGCCAGAAAGATGGTGTCAAGCTGGAGCGGGTACAGAGAAGATTTACGAGGATGTTGTCAGGGCTAGAGGGTCTGAGCTATAGGGAGAGGTTGAGTTGGCTGGGACTCTATCCCTTGGAGCGCAGGAGGAAGAGGGCGATCTTATTGAGGTGTATAAAATCATGAGGAATAGATCGGGTAGATGCACAGAGTCTCTTGCCCAGAGTAGGTGAATCGAGGATCTGAGGACATATAAGGTGAAGGGGAAATGATTTAATAGGAATCTGAGGGGTAACCTTTTACACGCAAAAGATTGCGGGTGCATGGAACAAGCTGCCAGGAGGTGGCAGTCGAGGCAGGGACTATCGCAACATTTAAGAAAAGTTAGACAGGTACATGGATAGGACCGAATGGAGGGATATGGACCGAATGCGGGCAGGTGGGACTAGTGTAGCTGGGACATGATGGCCAACATGTCCCAGCTACACTAGTTTCCCCATTTCCTATTTCCCCACGGTATTACTCTGTGTCTCCATGAAATTCAAGTCGAGGCACACCACCGATTTTCCAGCAACTGATGGTCTGGCACCTCCTTTAATCTGGACAAAATCACGAGGGCATTGCGTGTGGCGCCACTCTTTTGGGACATGTGCCTCTGTCCTGAAAGACTTAATAATTGTTTACTTCTTTGTTCATTCTTCCAGTTTCTTGCTGTCCACGGTGCTTTAGAGACACGAGATGGTCTCATTATTGGGTCAGAGGTGTAATGTTGAATTATTATTACATGACCCCTGTCCGTCCGGCAAATTGGATAATCCGGCACGGCACTGGAGCCAAGGGTGCCTGAAAATCGGTGATGTATGTGTATACTCACTGGCTCCTGTTTAGCCCTGCCACATGGAACTTCTTCAAAGAATTCCGAGCCAGGCAAGATTTCTCTTAGAAAAATTCAGAGCAAAACGATTGTGTGGATACTCTTCCATAATGTCTAACAATAGGTCTAACAGTCCCCCCCCCCCAACCCGTTCCAATCTCAGAAGCTCAAAGTCTTTAAGTATAGATCACTTTCAAGAGTGAGGGAAAAGCATTTGCTTTGAAACAGTAACATCCTTGATAAGCACAGGGTCTCACCTTGCAAATAAAATACCTATGAAAATTTAACATCAGCACATTTCAGGAAATAGGAGTACAAAGGGTTTGCTCCAGGCCCCTGTCAAACTTCATTCCTTCATGAATGTTGATAATAATGACCCGCCTCCCCAAACACTTAAGCATCTGCTCATAGAACATCTGATACTGAAAATTACTTTCAGATTTCTGTGATTAATACCTGTGGCAATAAAGTACACATGAAGGATATTCTACTTGGAACATAGTTTTAAAAGTCTTGAAGGAATGAATGCCTAAGGACTATTTCTCTTGAATATTTCAGCACCCTGCAGTCTGCAGCATACAGGTGTACCAGAATATAGCAGTAAAAGAAATGCTATACTTTAAGTAAAGATATATTAATTTTCCTAATGAAACCTCTAATTACCAAATCATTGTACATGGGATTGGCTGCAGTTAGAACAGGTTCTTTCTCAAACTCATGTCATGATATATTACCATAAAACCCAGAACAGTACAGCACAGGAACAGGCCCTTCTGCCCACACCATCTGTGCTGAACATGATGACAAGACCAATTCTTATCTACCTGCACATAATCCATATCCCTCCATTCCCTGCCTAACTGTGTGCCTATCCAAATACCTTCAGTGCCACTATCATTTCTGCCTCCACCATCATCCCCAGCAGTTCAACATCAATTTCGACAACCACCACCAAACTGGACTTTACTTTAGACTTTAAGTAGCAATATCTTACAAGCCAGGGACAATTTACAATTCACAGAAGCCAATTAACCTACAGAACTGTACGCCTTTGGAGTGTGGGAGGAAACCGGAGCACGCGGAGGAAACTAACGCGGTCGCAGGGAGAACGTACAAACTCCACACAGTCAGCACCCGGAGTAAAGATCAAACCAGGGCTCTGGCGGAACATCAGCAACTTTACCACATTGTCTCAACCCCGATCAATTAGCAATATCACAGCAGCCATATTTCTTTTTCACCATCAGCCCCAAAATCTATGATTGTCACCACATTGAATAAGAACAGTGGGATTACATACAGAAAACCACAAACTATACTGATATAGTCAAATGTTGCCATTCTGGCATGGTCAAAATTCCACCACGCTAAATGGTATTGTTATGGACCACAAATTACAGAGCCCCCATTCTCAGTGATTGTGAAACTGAATGGATCTAATGCCAATGCAATAATCAATAGACAACCATACCCCAAAGGGATAGATCAGTGACACCATTAAAGATTGCTGGGCTTAACCAATTCCTCCATCAAAGTACTTTTTTTTTTAAAGATTTCTGGCTTCCAGTTTCTTATAGGCCTGATTCTTTCCAACTTCAGTTCAAGGGGAGTCAAAGTACATTCGGCCTTCTCAGGGGAAGTCAATCTTACTTCACCTCTTTCTGTCACAGAGGTTTGTATTCAGCAATTTCAATAAACTATATTCTGTGGAGACAAGGAATTGCAGGTGCTGATTTACAAAAAAGACAATGCAGAGTAATTCAGCGGGTCAGGCAGAATCCCTGGAGAAAAGGGCAGCATGGTGGCGCAGCAGTAGAGTTTCTGCCTTGCAGCGCCAGAGACACGGGTTTGATTCTGACTACGGGTGCTGCCTGTACGGAGTTTGTAAGTTCTCCACGTGACCACATGGGTTTTCTCCGAGATCTTCAGCTTCCCCCCCCACACTCCAAATAGGTTTGGGTTTGTAGGTTAATTGGCTTGGGTTTGCATAGTTGGCATAAATGTAAATTGTCCCTAGTGCAGGGGTTCCCAACCTTTTTTGTCCCGTTTATCTCTGGCAACGTTAATAGCACATGACAATGTTATTTCACTTATCTATGAACAGCTAATGATGAACAGATACCAGTATACCAGAACCAAACAGCCAGACAATGAGAAAAAATATGTACAAATCCAGAATCAACAAATCTATCCCAGGGGTAATTTACACTTATATTACACTCGTTATTACCCCCCTGAGAGTAAATTTACCCCAAGTTGGGAATCCTTGGCCTAGTGTGTGTAGGCTTGTGTTAAATGTGCGGGATCACTGATCGGTGTAGACTCGGTAGGCCTAAGGGCCTGTTTCTGCGCTGTATCTCTAAACGAAACTAGGATAGGTGCCATTTCGTGTTGGGATCCATCTGCACTCTGTTTATTTTCTCTTTTGTACTACCCAACATACACGGGTATGATTTGTTTGCCTGGACAGCACACAAAACAATATCTTTATCATTGTATCTCGATACATAATAACAAACCAATGCCAGTCAATGCTGAAGGCTGTTGAAAACCTCATCGGCCTAGTCAACACAGTGATGGAAAATTAGATCACTGCATATGACTCGTATGTTGTAAATCATACTTGGCTAATAAAGGATGACTATGATTATTATGATGATGATTCGGAGGGAATGCCGTGAGTGCAGTGGTCCCGGTGTTTGCAGGGACATGGCGCCATGAGGGCATCCCGGAGTCTAGTGCGAGTGTGGACGGCTTTCTGACTGTTCGGGCGGACAGGGACTGCAGAGAGAGTGACAGCGGTCGGTACAACTCTGGTCACATCACGGTGAAGGAGCGTGCGTGTGTGGGGCCCGGACATTGAACTGATGTCTGCGGGTCTCTGCTTATGCTGTGTGCCCTAGGGATTCTCACATGCCACTGTGGTGGCTGTTTAAGTCAATGGTTAATTTTTATGTGATTATGTTGCTTTTTTGTATGACTGTTGGCAAACCATATTCCTTATAGGTTTACATACTTGGCTAATAAATTAATTACAATTACAATGCTGGTAAATTGACACGGGCAGTACCATCATGGGATGGCTCGTGTATGAGACTGCAGTGATGACTGAAGGGCAGAAAAGATAGCAAAAAAAAAGTATAATTCACAAGACCATTTGGAGCATCAGATGAGAAATAATAAAAATAGATTAATGCTGCAGATGTCAGTACATTATCTACATACTGTGGGAGGCAGTTTAACACATTATTCAGATAGGATCAATAGAGCCTGCAGCTCAAAGCCGAGCAAACAGGATGTATTTCCAGCTTAAAGGAAATTAAGCACCACCAAAAACTCTGGTTGAAGTAAAATTGATAATTTGCAAACATGTATCAGACCTGGGTTATTCTGGAAAGTACAACATGTTTACAGCTGTGCAAAATTACGTCACTGATCATGTTACCTTATTGAGATACAAGGAACTGCAGATGCTGGTTTATACAAAAAAGACAGTAGGGGCTGGAGCAGAAATAGGAACTGCAGACGCCGGTTTACCAAGGAAGGACAACGTGTTGGGAGTAACTCAGGGGGTCAGGCAGCATCCCTGGAGAACATGGAAAGGTGATGTTTCATGTCATAAAGAATAGGAGTAGAATTAGGCCATTTGGCCCATCAAGTCTGCTCCGCCATTCAATCGTGGCTGATCTATCTCTCCCCCCTAATCCAATTCTCCTGGCTTCTCCCCATAACCTCGGACACCTGTACTAATCAAAGAAGTTTTGGGTTGGGACTCTTCTTCAGACATTTCGGGCCAGCTCATCACCTATTCTTGTTCTCCAAAGATGCTACCTGACACGCTGAGTTATTCCAGCACTTTGTATGTTTTTGCCTTCCAGATTTTGCCTTCCACCACAGTGAGGAAGTGTTTGGTGAACTCACTGTGGTGGATGTTAAATTTGTGTTGATTGTGTGTTTTGTCATTTTTTAAATTATATGTATGACTGCAGGGAAACAAAATTTCGTTCAGACCGAAAGGTTTGAATGACAATAAACAAATCTAATCTAATCTAATGTTATTGAGCTGTTATTTTTGCATTCAATGTATAGTCACCCACGTGGACCAACACTGCCATCTCCTGGTGCAGTAGCATATGACACAAACAGGTCACAGTGACACTCCTCCTTTTTCCTTCCTTCTCCCCGCCACCCCCTATCAGTCTGAAGAAGGGTTTCAGCCCGAAACGTCACCCATCTCCTTCGCTCCATAGATGCTGCTGCACCCGCTGAGTTTCTCCAGCATTTGTGTACCTTACACAGTGGCAGAATAGGTTATTATTGAGCAAAACACAAATGCTGGAGGAACTTAGCAGTAGTTTTCAGCAGGAACTTTATGGTGGTTTTGTGCATTTCCTGACAATTAGACACCGATTTCAATGGTTCTTTAATATTTCAGGTTGAATTTATTTGGATTGGTAAGCAGCGCAGACTCGCCTTTAGGGTACACTATTTCTGAATTTATAAATCCATGGACAACTTCCAGCTTCTGACAATAACATAACACAGGGCCACAAAAAAAAAGTGATCCACCTAATGCTCCAAGCCTGTTGCACCATGGCTGACCTTTCTCAACTCCTCTTCTGCCCCAGTTTTGTATAACCCCAAATTCTACAATCTTCTAAAAAAAAAAATCCTCCACTTTAAAAACCCTCCAAAAATCCAGTCTCTACAATGCTCCAGGGTGTAGAATGCCAGAGACTCGTCACCCTCTGAAATAATTTTTGCACACCTCAGTTTCAAATGACCACCTCAATTTTATAATTACGTCCCCTCCCTCAAGGTGCTGCCATTAGTGAAAACTTCTCAATAATTACCGTGTCCTGTGAAGGATCTTATGCTTCAATATGATCAAACTCATCTTTTTAAACTCCAAAGAATATAGATGTAACCAGTCACATGCGTCAAAACTTCCAGTGAATCGTTTAAACGGACTCCAAAGCTACTCAATCCTTTCTGAGGGGGACAAAATCTTTGTACTCCAGGTGCAGCCTTCCAAACGTTGCTTCCTAATTCGAAACTCCAATGCTTCTTGCAATACAGGCTGATATGCCATTTGCCTTCCTAATTACATGCTGCACTTGCCAACTGTGATTCATACACAAGAACACTTAGCGTTCTCTATACTTTACTCATTTGCAATTAATATTAGATAAGATGACAGATTTCTCTGTAGCACCTGCACTTAAATAACAATGATCGACCCAATTAATTTTAAAAAAACACTATGCGGCTCCTTTGTATGTGGAGTCTATCCATTATCCAACTTTCATTCGTAACCACATTTGACAGGGCACAGATCTTGATTGTGGAATAGGTTTCGTCACTGTTCACCGTGCAATCTTAGAAACATAGGAAATAGGTGCAGGAGGAAGCCATTTGGCCCTTCATTGCGATCATGGCTGATCGTCCCCAATCAAAAACCCGTGCCTGCCTTCTCCCCAAGCTTCATCTTTATATTCATCAAGTTCTTCTTTATATTTTCAATCCAGTCATCCTGGTACTACTCTTGCATGGTTTGCTACGTTCAAATTGGCCACCTGCCTTGATGAAAAAATGGCATACTACAAGATTGCCGATTGTGGCGAAACAATGCTGAATGCGCTCAGAACCACAGCGTCCTGAAGGTGTCCAGTTCTAAGCTTCTGCATTGGTGGTAGTGCCAAAGGATGTAATCAGAGTTACCAGAGTGATAATGGGACATGAAAAGTATAGAGCTCGCCCATAGCCGTTTCCTCGGGGTGCTCTGGTTTCCATCCATATTTCAAAGACTTATGGGTTTGTAGGTTAATTGGCTTCTGGAAAAATTGCCTCTAGTGTATAGGGAGTGGATAAGAAAGTGGGAATTCACGAGTGTGAACTGGGGATTGATGGTTGGCATTGACTTGGCATGCCAAAGTGCCCGCTTCCACGCTGTATTTCTAAACTAAATAAACAAAAAAACAAAAAGCAATGCTGGTGGAACTCAGCACGTCAGACAGCATCTTGGGAGGTAAAGGACAGGTGACGGATTGGGTCGGGACAGTTCTGCAGACTGAAGAGTCCCGGCCTGACAATTTGTTTAGTTAAACTTAACCTGTTCAGTTTGCCGAGACTATCCATAATATTGTTCAAGGCCTTGAGCGAAGGCAACAGACTGGTTCCTGGAATTGTGGAGAGTATGGGAGAATTGAAGGATCTCTGTGGAAAAAAATAAGCCTCATTCTTCTAGCGTCAGACAGGCTGATGCAGAGATGATATTTCACTTTGTTAGGGTATCTTGTACCAGAGGACAGTTTCGACACAAGACGCTTGCTATTCAGGGCTCGGACAAGAGATTATTTCCCCCGAAACAGCAGTGAAACTTCAGAGCTCTCCATCCAGGAGTGCATTTCATACGAGACAGATCAATATCTTTTTGGATATTAAAGGAATCAAAGATTCCTTTGATGGGATTAGCACAGGAAAGTAGTGTTGAGATGAAAGATCTGCTATGATTTGATTAAATAAGCAGGTGCGAGTGGTCCGATTGCCTATCCCTGCATTTACCTTGCAAAACTGTATAGCGTGCACAACAATACATAACATTTAGCAGGAAGCAACGAAAAAAAAAAAAACTATTGAAGATACTTTAAGAGAAAGATAATCAGAAAACATACATCAAGCTCAGAGACCGTAAAAGTGGTCGTTTTTAAGGAAATCTGAAGCTGTTGAATTAAATAAATTTTATTAGCCAAGTATGTATACATACAAGGAATTTGCCTTGGTGCTTTGCTCGTAAGTAACACGATATACAGTAGACAATTAAAAATAAAACATTATAATCATGCACGATAAAACATTATAACCATACACCATACTCACACATTATACTGTTGCAACACCATCTGAAGAATGTACGCTCTCACTAACATACATTCTTCAGATGGTGTTTCAACAGTATAATGTGTGAATAAAGAGAGTATTGTGCATAATTTCACACAGCCAGAATCATACAGTACAGGAACAGGCTCTTCAGCCCAACATGTCCACGCCAACCAAGTTGCTTAACTGCGCTAATGTTACTTTCCTGCGCCTAGGCACCTCCCTCCAAACCTTTCCACGTACCCGCCCGTGTGTCTTTTAAATGTTCCGATTGTACCCGTCTCCACCACTTCCTCTGGCGGATCATTCCATGTTCGCACCATCATCTGAAAAAGTTGCCCCTCAAGACCCTTTTAAATCTTTCCTCTCTCACCTTAAATCTACGCCCTCTAGTTTTAGATTCCCCTACCTTGGGGAGAGGACAGTGGCTAATTTTCTTATCTGTGCCCCTCGTGACATTATGAGCCTCCATACAGTCAGCCTCAGCCTCCAATACTTTGGGGCACGCCCCATCCTATACAGCCTCTCCTTATAATTCAAACCCTCCAGGCAAGTAACATCCCAAAGTCTTTATTTGCTCCCTTTTCAGTTTAATGGCATCCTTCCTATATGACATTCCAATATAGGGCAGGAAGATTAATGATTGCTGGAGAATCGCTGGCAGAATTAGAATCGAAAGTAATTTTGTTGACCCGGGCCTGTGACCTGCAGAAGAGATACTGAGCAAAAGCTGATTCAACTAACAGCGGGGTTTGGTTATAAAACTAAGTTTTGACCCTGCTCACAAGAGTACTAAAAAGTCTCGTAAAAAGTAGGAAAATAGAAAATGCTGGTAATACGCGGTGACAGAAATAAGCTGTACGCTTTAGGACGCTGATGTATACAAAATTCCTGGGATGTCAGGACTTTCATATGAAGAAAGACTGGATAGACTCGGCTTGTACTCGCTAGAATTTAGGAGATTGAGGGGGGATCTTATAGAAACTTACAAAATTGTTAAGGGGTTGGACAGGCTCGATGCAGGAAAATTGTTCCCGATGTTGGGGAAGTCTAGGACAAGGGGTCACAATTTAAGGATAAAGGGGAAATCCTTTGGGACCGAGATGAGAAAGCATTTTGAGAAAATCTCTGGAACTCTCTGCCACAGAAGGTAGTTGAGGCCAGTTAATTGGCTATATTTAAGAGGGAGTTAGATGCGGCCCTTGTGGCTAAAGGGATCAGGGGGTATGGAGAGAAGGCAGGTACAGGATACTGAGTTGTATGATCAGCCATGATCATATTGAATGGCGGTGCAGGCACGAAGGGCCGAATGGCCTACTCCTGCACCTACTTTTCTATGTTTCTATGAAATTAAAATTTTCAAAGAGATGAAAGTATCATTAAAACCATCTAACATGAATATTATAAACAGGAACATTATTCAAAATACTTTATTACACACATGTAAACAAAATGAAATTGCAATGTTTGTCCTATTTTTAAGACTATTGATCAATATATAACTTAGAAGTGTTTTGAATATATTTCATTAAGCTAAAATATTGGTAGAATATAATATTAGTAAATAAGCACTAAATCACCTATATCTAAACTTCTGAAATACAGAAGAGGGAGTGGGGGGCTGCTGAGAACAGAGAGACCCAGGGTGGGGGAGGCTACCATGAACAAAGAGGGGCCCGGGATGGGGGCCGCCGAGAACGAAGAGGTACCCAGCGTGTAGGAAACCCACTGTGTAGGAATGAACTGCTGATGCTGGTTTAAATCGAAGGTAGACACAAAATGCTGGAGTAACTCAGCGGGGGACAGGCAGCATATCTGGAGAGAAGGAATGGGTGACGTTTCAGGTCGAGACCCTTCTTCAGACCCACGGAGTCCATATCTACCAATGATCACCCATTCACACTTGTTATATTTTTACCCACTTTCTCATCCACTCCCGACACACTTGGGGCAATATGCAGAGACCAATTAATCTACAAATCCACACGTCTTTGGGGATGTGGGTAGAAACCGGGGCACTCAGAGGAAACCTATGTGGTCACAGGGAGAGCATACATACTCCACACAGACAGTGCCCGAAGTCCTGATTGAACCCGGGTCTCTGGTGCTTTAAGATAGCGGCTCTATGAGCTGCGCTACTTCTTCTTAGGCCCCCTTCGGTTATGGTTGACCATGGGTGTCTCCAGGGTGCTATTCCCTATATGGAGGACTCCTGTGCGTGACTTTGTTTAACGTGGGGAGACTGGTGCACAGACAGCCACCCCACGGTCCTTGACAGATCTCGGTCAGGATCCAGTGGCATGGAGTCCAAGACGACCGGAGACCCTTTTCTGCTGCAGCCGTCATCCACCCGCCTTCCCAGCCGTTGTGACGCTCCACTAAGGTCAGCCATCGTCCTCCGCCTGTTCCACCGTTGAGGTCTTCGTTGGATTGCTCTTTGTCAGAGACCTCCCCCTCGACCTTACCGCCATGTGTGGCCCTACCAGGAGCAGAGCTCCTGACGGCATCGCTCTCAGGACCTCAGGTCCACACAAGCTTCTCCACCACAACAAGGTGATGACCCATGGAGAAGCTGCGCCACTGAGCCATCACAGTTTCTGCTGTGTGGTGCGGCAAAAACACAACCATATTCCAACTATTAATTTGCTGCATATTTTGTATTGCAATTGTTTAGGCAAAGGATGACAAAACTAAGGTGCCTACAGATAATGAATAGCTCTGGCAATAGAAAGAGGCTTGTGAATTGACCCACTCACTTTGTAAAGTCCAGAAACGCCACGTGTCCATGATAAAATCCTGGCTTCATTTCTTTCCATGTTGTAACATTTTTAACAAATCTTGCCTGGAAAAAGAAATAACACTCATCAATTAAGTTATTCATAAAGTATTTTTGCAACGAGTGATTTTCCAAACAGCCAATTTTTTTTCCTATGGATTGATGAAGACACTCATGAATAAAAATCATCACGGACATATTGAAATAAAAACATGTGATAATTTAAAATCCCATCTGTTCAGCTCAATCTTAGTTCAGAATGTGAACCAAGAGTAAGATATACTTGGCTGCATCAATTTACTGCTGGTCTCTTTTTTTGACAGTGATAAGTACATATCTTTAAAGTCTAGATGAGTTGCTTTCATTCATTACATTATTTAGCCTAAATAATAGTCAAGTACAACAGAGACAAGCATCAACACTGATAAATGGAAACACAAATGCAAGTAACAATGTCCAGGCTCAATTTTTAAATAACTAAAAGTAAACATTGAATTAAATGTTGAGTTTTGTATCGACTGATCTTCAATTCCACATAATCTGTGGAACTGTGATATAGTACACTTCATGTGCACTTCACAATGTAAGATAAGATAAGATAAGATATAATTTATTGCCACACAACCAGGGTCGGTGGAAATTTGGGTTGTCAGCAGCAGTACAATAATAAAGAACACACAACCACAATAAAACTGTAACACAAACATTCACCACAGCATTCATCACTGTGGTGGAAGGCACAAAATTTGGCCAGTCCTCCTCCATTTCCCCCCCGTGGACAGAACCAGAGTCCAGTCAGTCCAGGATCAGCTCTTCCTCACCGGAGACCGCGGCTTTAAGATGATGTAGGCCGATCGGTCATGATTTAAAGACTCCGCCGCAGCCAGAAGCACCGTGGACTGCAGGGCCGGCGGTCGAAGCTCCCCTCCAGGGGTGATGGTGAGTCCATGCCGGACCCGCGGTAGAAGTTGGCCGCGGGCCGGCAGCGATAGCTTCTTCTTCCCCCGGGTCCCCCACGAGGGATCCCGGGCTGTAGACGCCGCGCCAGCTGGAATTCTGCAGACCGCGGCTTCAGGCTGCCGGCAGCCCCGGGCCAGCGAAACGGAGCGCTCCCCTCCAGCGAGGGCTCACCCGCTCCACAACGAGAGTCCACGCTGCGCCCACCGCTGAAGCCCTGGGCGTGTCTCCGGGAAAGGCCGCACCGATCCTTGATGTTAGGCCACGGGGGAGGCGACCTGAAAAAACTCGCCTCTCCATGGAGGAGGCGACTGAAGCGGTTTCCCCCTTACCCCCCCCCCCCCACACAAAACACACGAAGGAACATTAAATACATACTTTAAAACATACTAAAAAATAAAAAAAGGTTGAAAGAAACAGACGCGCTGCTGACATGGCTGCTGCCAGAGCAGCGCCCCCTACCATTTCCCAGATGGTAAACAATTGAGAGATTCTGTTTATAATTGGTCATTAGAGATCATTAAAGACTATAATTGGTCATACAAGATCATTAAAGACTATTTTAGGAAAGATTGGAATATTTACTCTAAAGTGCTTCATGTTTGGGATGCTTGTTCGCAGGTTTTACTCCACACATTCTATACAAAAACTAATAAGCTAAGGCTGTAATGCAATGCACACCTGCAAGGAAAATGAGTGACTCACTTGATCTTGTAAAGACATCACAGGATTATTTTTGGTGGTGTTGATATGCAGGACGTGGTACTTGTTTATTGCACACAGGTCATATGCAATGTTTGTGAAGGAGGTGCTGGCGGTTTTAGGTACACGATTGTAAAGGATGATGATGTCGTCCATCTCATCTCCTCCTTGGTCGTGCTTCGGATTATCCATGGTGTGGCGCTGTTCAATCTCTCTGACTTCATGCCTTGCAATTGCCCTCTCTGTAAAAGAAAATACAAGCTTTGAAGGCTGACTCGCAACACATCGAAAGAGCTTGGTACAAAAATACACAACAGTAAGAGTGGAAAAACATTTTCAATTATTAGTTTCATGTTGATTTCTATAGTGTACTGTTCTGTGTCTTTTTTCTTTTTTCTCTTTTTTGTTTTGTATGGATTTATTGACATTTGATCTGTTCAATTAATTTAATCAATCTCTGTAAAGCACTTTGGTTCAAATACTGGTTTTGTTGAAAAGTGCTATATAAATAAAGATTATTATTATTATTATTATTACTTTAGAAGCAACGGATTGATTTTTAATCCCTTAATGGATTGTGAATTTCTCCATTGCAATCCACACTCAACTTATGTTTATTCAAGGTAGGCATTTTGCCCGGTGGTTTCGGCCCGAAACGTTGCCTATTTCCTTCGCCCCATAGATGCTGCTGCACCCGCTGAGTTTCTCCAGCTTTTTTGTGTACCTTATGTTTATTCAAAATGGTTTTATCTTAAGATATTGTCAGCAGTTGTTCCGATTTGGTATTTTTAAATATGTGATTACAATGTTCAAATTGTAACCTCATTGTGCAGAGATTTAGAGAGATACAGCAGGAAAACAGGCCCTTCAGTCCACATCGACCATCAATCACCCGTTCATGTCAGTTCTACTTTATCCCACTTTCTCATCCACTTGCTACACTCTAGGCGCAATTTACCGAAGACGATTAAACAAAAAAAAAACACGTCTTTCGGATGTGGGAGGAAACCAGAGCACCCAGAAGAAACCCACACAGGAGATCGTGCAAACTCCACACAGACAGCACTCGAGGTCAGGATCAAACCCAGATCTCTGGCACTATGAGCCATCAGCTGTGCTACCTGCACTGTATAATTGAGACCAATTTCAGGTGTTGAAAACCTGAAGTGCTGGAAATACTCAGCACCTATGACAGCCTCTCGGTGAAAAATAATTAACAAGTTACATTGATGAACTTTCGTTAAAACGCGAAAAAAAGACAGTAAACTTGCTCTAAGATGCATCCGGTAGGCGGCGCGACTGGTCAGCAGCGGCCTCTGCAGCCTGTCCGCGTTTTAATTATTTTTTGTCTATGTTTATATGTAGTTTTTGTTATTTTATGTTGGGTGTGTGTGTGTGGGGGGGTGGGGGTGGGTTGGGAGGGAGGGGGGAACTTTTTTAAATCTCTCCCTGCACTGGAGACCCGACCTTTTCTCGTCGGGTCTCAGTTGTCGTTGGGGCTGCAACGAGGAGCGGCCTCCAACAGAAGAAGCCGGGGACTCTGGTGCCGACTCACCTCACCGTCGCGGAGCTGGCCGAGACCGGAGCGGGTGGAGCGGTGGAGGAGCGCTGCCGTTGCTGCCGCTGCCGCCGCTGCCGCCGCGGAGGCTGCTACTGCGGGTCTGCGGACGGCGGCAACCGGGAAACCCGCGGCTCCCTGGAGGGAGACAGCTTTTCAGGGCACCTGCAACGGCGACTTCTCCCGCCCGAGTTGCGGGGTCGAAGAGCTCCTGGAGCGGGGCCTACATCACTGCCCCGCGCGGCTTGGAATGGCCGCGGGACTCTGCGAGCGCACGCCGGGGTCTCTAACACCAAGACCCGGTGTGCGACCTGCACCACCCGGCGTGGCTTTAATGGCCGCGGGACAATCGCCATCGCCAGCCGGGGGCTTTGACTTTGACTCTGACATCGGGGGGGGGGGGGGGGGGGGGGGGGGGGGTTCAGGCCTTCCATCACAGCTATGTGTCAATAGTCAATAGTCAATTACATGTAAAATGTAAATTATGTTGTGTCTGGGGTCTATTTGTGTGTAATGTATGGCTGCAGAAACGGCATTTCATTTGGACCTCCAGGGGTCCAAATGACAATTAAATAGACTATTGACTATTGAGGAGTAGTTTAGATACAGCATGGAAATAGGCCCCTCAGCCCAAGGAGTTTGTGCGCACCTACAATCGCCCGTATACTAATTCTATCCTCCACACTAGGGACAATTTACAGAGGCCAATTAACCTATAAACCTGCACGTCTTTGGAATGTGGGAAGAAACCCGAGCACCCAGAGTAAGCCCACATGGTCACAGGGAGACAGCACCCATAATCAGGATCGAACCCGGGTCTCTGGCACTGTGAGGCAGCAACTCTACCGCTGCGCCACTGTGCTGCCCTTGAAAGGGGTCTAGCTCTGAGCTAGAGGGTGTATGCCAGGAATGAGAGGAACATCACATCGTTGAGTAAAGACAGATCTTGGGAAGTGGAGAACCGCAACGATAATTGAGGCTTTAAGCAGCAATGCTGTGCGAGTGAAGGGCCAAGACAAAGTAGGATGACAGAGTAGGGATGAAAAGAACAAAGGAAATGTCTAAGTGAGGTTGAAGATTGAGGGACTGAAGGTCACAAAATGGTGGTGGATGCAGGATTGTGAAGGGTGATGAACTGTGCAATTAACAACCCTTCACAGTCCTTCCTCGACTGAGACCATCATACATTGGTTTCCTCTCAGCGGATTAAAACTTGAGAAATTTGGAGAAAAGTCTATCCAAGTATATGAGAAATGAATTGGAAAATACATCGATGAAACGAGAAAAGAGACTGGAAACAGTGCAAACGTAGCACAAAACATCCAACAAAGATCAAATGGTTGAACGATTGTGTGGTTGTTAAAAATTTGAAATTTATACCAATAAGGACTGAATACCATGTAGACTGGGTAATACACGGTTCAGAAATCTCTACAGAAAAATTGAAATTCTGGTTTGACTGTACAAATGTCTGCAAAATATTAAGGATAAAATTTCAATCAAACTGCCCAGCTTGGTTCTCGGCCGACTGTGAAATCAAACATAGCAGACACTACTACCTGGTGTCCCAGTCTGGTTACACATGCAATTGGAATATATTTTAATAATTTGTATTTAACATAAGGGTTCCAACTCAAAACACCTATCCATATTCCCCAGAGATGCTTCCTGATCCATTGAGTTACTCCAGCACATTGTGCCTTTTATAAAAAATAAACCAGTGGCAGCACGGTGGCGCAGAGGTAGAGTTGCTGCTTTACAGCGCTTGCAGCTCCAGAGACCCGGGTTCGATCCCGACTATGGGAGCTGCCCGTACGGCGTTTGTACGTTCTCCTCGTGACCGTGTGGGGTTTCTCAGAGATCTTTGGTTTCCTCCCACACTCCAATGATGTACGGGTTTGTAGGTTAATTGGCTTGGTAGAAGTGTTGAACTTCTATCTACCTCTTAGATGTCCCTCGGACTATCCTTGACCCAACTTTGCTGGTTTTACCTTGCACTAAACGTTATTCCCTTATCATGTACCTATGATTGTAATCATGTATTGTTTTTCTGCTGACTGATTAGCATGCAACAAAAAGCTTTTCACTGTATTTTCAACGTCAAGTTACATTTATTGTCACATGCTCCAATTGATACAGTGAGATTTGAGTTACCATACAGCCATAGGACTAAAAAGAACACGATAGAATTTAACATCGACATCCCCACACAGCGGAATCAAGGTTTCCCACTGTGAGGGAAGGCAATAAAGTTCAGTCATCTTCCTCATTGTTCACCTGTGGTCGGGGCCTTTGAGCCCTCCGCAGTCGCCGCTACGGCGGCCTGATGTTCAGGCCCTCTCGCCGGGATGATTGGAGCTCCGGCATCGGAACAAAGAACACATTCAGTGGCTTGGAGTTTGAATCGGCCGCTTCTTACCAGAGACCGCGGCTCCCACAGTCCACAGGCCGAGCTGGGCGGAGCTCCAACATTGGCATCCCTCAGCAGAGGAATCCAGGACTCCGCGATGTTAAAGTCAGCGATGGTAAAGTCTAGAAGCTCCGCGGACCACAGCTCCAAGGTGTTAAACAGCAGGCCCAACACTCCTGAGCTTCAACACGGCAATCCCTGGAAAGGCATCGCCCGCTCCGCGATGGTAATTCAGTGCTGCGCCGCTGCTGAAGCTCTGGTCAGTCCCCGGCAGGAAAGGCCACGCCAATCCAGATGGTAGGCCGCGAGGGGGGAGCGAAGAAGCGACTCGAAGAATAGACGCATCCTCGACCAGGAAGTGACTGAGAAACAGCTCCCCCCATTTCCCCCCCCCCCCCCACCACAGATAAAAAGACTAAGAAACTTCCAAAAACACTTTTAAACTGACTAAAAATAACAAAAAGGGTGAAATGACAAGCAGACTGGCGCTTGACACACGTGACAATAAACTAAACTAGTGTGTGTAGGGTAGTGTCAATGTGCAGGGATCGCTGATCGGTGTGGACTCGGTGGGCCGAAGTGCCTGTTTCTGCGTTCTATCTCTAAACTACACTGCAACTGCGGTTCTTCCACAGATACTATTGCCTGGTTCTCCTTACTTGAGCTCATCAAACCAATTTGCTATAGCACCCTTCATTTGCCTGAATGCTGATATCCATAAACTTGGAGAAGCTTTTAAGCGGTCTCTATTTTTAAAAAGCATTTGGCCTTTAATTGTTTTTTTTTTGATGTAGGCACTTAAGAGTCATTGTTGTCACTTATGAAGTTTAATTAGTCAAATAATGTGTTTTTGTTTGAATCACAAATTCCAATAAAGCTCTGAGCAATATTTGTGCTGAATTAAATTGTCAGGCCCCAAGAGGGTTCTCCGCAGAAATTCATAACTTGCCACATTTGAAAATTCACACACTCCCGATTGCAACAGCCACAACCTGTTTAGCAAGCAACTAGTTGATAAGTGGCACGATTTTGCACCTTTGCATGGATTTTCAGAGGGTTTGTAATAGCACCGCCTGTGGAGCTGCAGGTTCTCTCAACCCCTGCTTCACATGTACTGTTGATAATAAATATCCAATCATCTCTAGTTTTTGAAGTAATGACACAATCAGAGTGGGTTCCAAAATTGTCAAATTCCGTGAATTAAGCTGATTATTTCCTTGAGCTTAATATGACCTACTGTTGAGTAGAAAGCATTTTGACTTTTTTTTCCTTCGCTCCATAGATACTGCTGCACCCGCTGAGTTTCTCCAGCACTTTAGTCTACCAAGCATTTTGACTGGTTGCATCGCAGCCTGGTTCGGCAACGCAAACGCCCAGGAATAAAGAAGATTACAAAAAGTGGTGGGCACTGCCAGGCACTGACCTTCCTGGCACCGAAGCGCTCTATAGGAGACGCTGCCATAAAATGGCAGCCAGCATCATCAAGGGCCATCATCACTCTGGCCACCCTCTCATTTCATTCCTGGCATCAGGAAAGTGGTACAGAAGTCTGAAAATCGTGGACTACAGGAACAGCAACAATTTCTTCCCAACATTCATCACGATATTGAACACTACAAACACCAACTAAACTTCGCAATACAAACGGTCATGGTTGCACTAGGGACTTCAGGCTTTTGTTTAGTTTTGCACTAATACTGTTTTTTAATTTATTGAACTCTTTTAGTTTATTATGTTATCAATTAAGTACTGCGTTTACAGACCTGTATTGCTGCTGCAATAAATAATTTCACTTTTCTGTTTTGGTGCATAACACAATTAAACACTCTTGAAATAACTATAAATTAAACAAAAGCTGGAAATTATTTTAACAATTTGCATTTAAATCATGCCTGTACAGGCACAAAATGCTGGAGTAACTCAGTGGGACTGGCAGCAGATCAGGATAGAAGTAATGGGTGATGTGTTGAGACACATCTTCAGACATCAGCCTGAAAAACAAAAAGTCAACCAGTCCTTCTATTCAGAGATATCGCCTATCCCGCAGTTACTCCGGCATTTTGTGCCCGTTTGGAGTCACAGTGATACAGTGTGGAAACAGGCCCTTCGGCCCAACTTGCCCACACCAGCCAACAAAGTCCAGAGAACGGAGACGAGGAAACACTTTTTCTCACAGAGAGTGGTGAGTGTGTGGAATTCTCAGCCTCAGAGGGCAGTGGAGGCAGGTTCTCTGGATGCTTTCAAGGGAGAGCTAGATAGGGCTCTTAAAAATAGCGGCGTCAGGGGATAAGGGGAGAAGGCAGGAACGGGGTACTGATTGGGGATGATCTATTGTCTATTGTCCCAGCTTCACTAGTCCCACTTGCCTGCGCTTGGTCCATATCCCTCCAAACCTGTCCTATCCACGCATCTGTCTAACTGTCTCTTAAACAACGGGATAGTCCCAGCCTCAGCTACCTCCTCTGGCAGCTTGTTCCATACAGCCTTTGTGTGAAACGTTACCCCTAGGATTCCTATTAAATCTTTTCCCCTTCAGCTTGAACCCATGTCCTCTGGTCCTCAATACCCCTACTCTGGGCAAGAGACTCTGTGCATCTACCCGATCTATTCCTCTCATGATTCTCTATAAGTTCCCTCCTCATCCTCCTGCGCTCCGTGGAATAGAGACCCAGCCTACTCAACCTCTCCCTATAGCTCACACACTCTAGTCCTGGCAATATCCTCGTAAATCTTTTCTGAACACTTTCATGCTTGACAATATCTTTCCTATAACATGGTGCCCAGAACTGAGCACCATATTCTAAATACGGCCGCACCAACGTCTTATACAACTGCAACATGACCTCCCAACTTCTATACTCAATACACTGACTGATGAAGGCCAAAAATGCCAAAAGGCCTTATCTACCTGCGACTCGACCTTCAAGGAACCATGCACCTGTACTCCTAGTATAGGCATGATTTAAACCAACATCTGCAGTTCCTTCCGACACATGCCTATACAGGCTATACCAGCATTACGGAGGGATTGCATTGCTAGCAAATCAGCCACACCATGATTTTTCTGTAACGTAAACCTTCTTTTCCCGTCGAATAACCATATTATAAGTGGAGATGTATTTCTGCGGGACATTTTTCTTTCATATTTGGCCAATTTAATTGCCAATGATGAAGTGACTCTCCACCGTTATTTAACAGTGGGTGCCAACCTCAGTCAAAGGGAGACGGACACTGTTCATGGATTGGGAAAGGGTCCAGGAAGTAGACCCATCAGGGAAAGGGATGAGGCTCAGGAATCAAGGCAGATGGGAGAAAGGCGGTTCGGAAGGAGTGCAAGGGGTATTGAGTTAAGGAGTGGTGACTCAGAAGTGGAGTAAAAGTTGAGGGATTACTTTAAAGAACTGGCCATGACAACTATGGCTCCTCACAATACAAGGTGTCAGAGAAAATTCTGGCCGATCATGAGTATGTTAATGCTATACTCAGAGATCTGCTCCTGGCCTCAGGCTGGAGAGGATGGAGAAATGCAAGGGCTTGGCTGTGACTGCAAACCCAATCAAAACAGTGAAGCTATAGCCCAATCATACTGCTCCTACAATATAACTAAAAACAAACAATTTGCTGTTTCTTTCATATTTTCATATTTATTTCCCATGTGAATCCCATTATAGCAAATTTTATTCTGTATCTTATTTTTTTGTATAGTGATTTGTGAATTTAATTAGAGTAATTTTCCATTAACCAAATAGCTGCAATAAAGGGATTGTGTTGTAATATTGCATGCACCTCATAGCATTTCATAAAAGGTCTCAAGCAAGAAATGAAGAGGTTTAGAAACATAGAAAATCGGTGCAAGAGTAGGCCATTTGACCCATCGAGCCAGCACCACCATTCAATATGATCATGGCTGATCATCCATAATCAGTACCCTATTCCCCCTTATCCCTTGATTCCATTAGCCCTGAGAACTATATGGCTCTCTTGAACTCAACCAGTGAATTGGCCTCCACTGCCTTCTGTGGCAGAGAGTTTAACAAGAGTTAGAATCTTGGCAATTGACCACAAATGGGTGGATGATAACATTGAAGGATAAAAAGAATTGTAAAACATTTATGACACCCGACCTTGCTCGTTCTAGCTTGCCTGAACCAGTCATTCGAGAGTTATTCAACCCACGCACACCTTTCATTCCTTGGGTTTAAGGCTGCATGTTACAGTTCAAGAACACATTCAAGCATTTTTTTAGAAAATAGATGAGGATCTAAGTCTCCACTCCCTTTTCCCGCAATGTTCAAGACACTTACTCCCTGCAGATTTCTCCACCCCGCATCTTCTTCCATCTCCTTTCTCATTCTTACACCAGTGACTTAACACCATGCAATCTGGTATTTGACTCTTCTGCTGAGAATTATGTGCTCTGAGTCACTTTCATGCAAGGGGTGGTGAAGGAGTAGCACAGCCACTGTTTGATGTCCCGTCTGCCATAGAAGTGATTAAGCTCCTCAAATGACCAAAATTAGGGTCTTTTCGGCTACTGCCAGATCAGGCAAGTAAGAAAGATCCTGGCTTGTGCTTCGATTTTTATCTGTAGTATAGCATCTGGAAATCCCGTGCTTTCCAGTAGCCTGACCTTGTCATCCATGGTGAGGGATATGGTATGAGGGAGGTCAAGTGGAGTTATAAAGTCATGTGTTGGATATCCCAATGCTTGTAATTGATATGATCAAGCTTTCATTTGATTTTCTATACCACTTCTAAATCATTTGCAATATTAAAATAAAAACTGGTATTCTGGAACTAATTAGCTTATTAGTCAACACCTTTGAAGAGAGAAAGAAAAGTAATTTTTTTAGAATTATGACTTTTTCTCATTAGTATGGAAGTTTAGAGATGGCAAAGATTTAAAATGCAACAGGCTCTAGAGGAAGTAATGTCAGTTGACAGTTGGGGTGAAGGCTTCTGAATGGAAACTAATCTAATCTGTCAGGAGGAAGAGGTAAAGAGTTTCAGCAGAGAATGGGGGGGGGAGAGGAGACAGAACTGCAGCTGTGAAGGAGGATCCAGCAGATGCTAGAAAGAAGGAGAATGTAGGACAATCAGAATATCGCACGCCACTTGTGCAGACATTACAGGTCATTCACCTTGCATTAGAACTGTCATTGCATGGAGAGGTAGGTTGAAATTTGCCAACAGAGGGATGCTGACTTTGTGTCAGTGTGGAATTTGCCTGACCTGCTAGGTATTTTCAGCATTCATTTTTAAATTCAAATGTTCTTTTTTGTTAATGCAAAATAACCTTAAACTAGGAAATAACTAAGTAAGAGTAGTCATATAGTCATAAAGCATGGAAACAGGCCCTTCGGGCCAAATTGCCCATGCTGACCAACATGCCCCATCTATACGAGTCTCACCTGCCTGTGTTTGGCCCATTCATCCCTCTAAATTGATCCTATCCATGTACTTGTCTAAATGTTTCTTAAAACGTTGTCGTAGCACCTGCCTCAAGTACCTCCCCCGATAGCTTGTTCCACACACCCATCACACTTTGTACAAAACAAGTTACCTCTTAGATTCCCATTAAATCTTTGGCTCTTCACCTTAAACATGTCCTCTGGGATAACATATATCGATAACCGTGTAAAATTCTGAACCAGAAGTTCCTAGTCCTGGATTTTTTTCTTAAGGTGCGCTCTACTTTAAATAAGATGGCATATTTACACTTGATTCGTAAATCTATTTAAAATTTATACTGTATTTCGGCCAGCAAGTAAATCCACATTTTTAATTAATTCACACACATGATTAATATCATGCGATGCACCATTTTAAATTGCAAAGTCTGCTATTTTACAGAATAAAGATGATGCCTAGGGATTTGAGTAATTAGTTACAATTAGAGTTTCAGAGCCTTGGCATAAAAGTACTTCAAATGAGTATCCACAAAAACTAATTTTTAACTAAAACTAAAGATCAACATAATTACTAACCCAGCTTACACTTCATATTGCTATTTGTGATATGTGGATTATTAACTGTGCAATGCAAGACAACGGATCATTCTAATTTGGAATGCTGGTGAGGTTAAGCAAAGGGAATATGATGCTTCTCTAAACTGAGCTTTCAAGACAGCAACGAGAATTTTTATTTACCGTATTTCTCTGCAATAATGATGCAACTGCGTCGAAGATGCACCCCCATTTTGAGTTGCTAAAATTTGAAAAAAAGGCTGGCAGGACAGGATGAAAGGTTTGGTTGATGAGGTGGCGGCCAGTCTGGTCCAGGCGGCAGCTCGCAGCCACCCAGGTCGGCTACGTGCCCCGCGAATGGCTGCAGTTCCCAGGTCGGCTTGCTTGCCCCAGGACTGGCTGTCACACCCAGGTCAGCTCACTTGCCCCAGGTCTGGCTGTTGCGCCCAGGTCACCTCGCTTGCCCCAGGTTTGGCTGCAGTTTCCAAGTCGCCTGTGCCCCGGGCTGGCTGCAGTATGCCCCGGGACTGGCTGCAGTTCCCAGGTCGCAATAACTAATTGGAAAAAAAAAATACGACTGCGGGCCGGATGAGTTCAGGTTACGAGCCGGATCCGGTCCATAGGTTGTCAACCCCTGTGTTAGACCTCATTGTGTGTGTGTGTGCGTGTGCGTGTGTGTGTGTGTGTCCCATGTTTTAAAAGTGATTTGGCCCAAGTCTATCTTTCTTGGCTAACAAGCTAACCTTCGACCTCCAAGGCGCAGGTAAATTTTCAGGCCTCATTTTAGGGTTTAAAAAAATAGCGTCTTCATTGCCGGGAAATACGGTAGTTCCAATTACTTATGTTCTAAATCCCAAATAGCTGACACCATGAATTTGAATCCTGTCAATGCAAATATAGCAGGCTTAAAATTAGAAACATTTCTCAGACCAGAAAAAAATGCAATTCACAGTCATGTAGATCTCCAAATGTTGTGAACTGGATAATTCACTGGAATTTCGAAGGATGAGGTGATCTTATAGAAACATAAAATTCTTAAAGGGCAGGCTAGATGCAGGAAAAAATGTTCCCGATGTTGGGGGAGTCCAGAACCAGGGGTCACGGAAATGAGGGAAAAAAAGTTCACCCAGAGAGTTGTGAACCTGTGGAATTCTCTGCCACAGAAGACAGTGGAGGCCAATTCACTGGATGTGTTCCAAGAGTTAGATTTAGCTCATAGGGTTAACGGAATCAAGGGATATGGGGAAAAAGCAGGAACGGGGTACTGATTTTAGATAATCAGCCATCATCATATTGAATGGCAGTGCTGGTTCGAAGGGCAGAATGGCCTACACCTGCACCTATTTTCCTATGTTTCTACTCCCCAAGTATACCAGCCTTTAGAACTTTGGTGGGGATCATTTCATAGATTCACCACACTGAGTGAAGAGGTTATGGTGCACCTCTTTTAAATGATCGCCGCTAATCTTTTATCTGTATCCAATTGTTTGAGGTTAACCCCAATGGAAATATTTCAACATTTATCCAGTCGTACGTCCTTGGCTTCTTAAGTGTTTCAATAAACGCATCCCTCACATTTCTAAACTAAAGAATACAGATCCAACTGCTTTATCCGGTAGGGCAATTAGCTTTGGAAATGTCTTTTGGACTGTCTCCAAAGACAGCCACAAAGAAGGTGAACAACATTGCACAACACTCCAGTGTGGCCTCACTGGTACCTGTACAATTGTAAGAATACTTGTGTAGGAGGAAACTGTAGATGCTGGTTTAAACTTGCCCATTTCTAAACATTAACTCCCTTGCAATAAATGTGCCATTTACTTTCCCAGTCACTTACAGCAGCCGTTTGCCAACTTTGTGACTCATGCAGAAAACACCTAGATTCCTCTGTACTAGTCTCATATTAAATCTCTATTTTACACAAAACCCTGATGGACTAAACTCCATTGGCCAAGTTTTCACCCACTCACTCAACTTATCTATATGCTGCTGTACAGTCCAGATATCAACGTAGCAAAGATAGACACTAAGTGCAGGAGTAACTCAGCAGGTCATATTGAATGGCTGTGCTGGCTCGAAGGGCCAAATGGCCTACCCCTGCACCAATCTTTCTATAATATTAATCAAAATAGTCACTTTTATTCATTCAAGAGATATGGGCTTCGCTGGCTGGGTTCAGCCTGGTATAAACCAGTATCCATCATTGGTATAGACCAGTATCTGCGGCATTTAATTGCCCATTGTAATGACAAGAACTACAGATGCTGGTTTATACCAAAGATCGACACAAAATGCTGGAGCAACTCAGCAGCATTTCTGGAGAAAATGGATAGGTGATGTTTTGGATCTGGACCCTTCTTCGGGTCCAAAGGATCATAATCAAAACTTAATCTATGCATTTTCTCCAGAGATGCTGCCTGACCCACTGAGTTACTCCAATATTATCGTGTCTATGCTTAATTGCCCATTGCTGGTTGCCCTTAAGCAGGTGGTAGTGAGCTACCTTCTAGAGCCACTGCAATCCTCAAGGTGTGGGCATATCCACAATGCTGTTCATGAGTAAGGATTTTGATCCAGTGATGCTCAAGGAATAGCCGTACACGTCCAAGCCAAAATGAAGTATTGCTTAGAGAGCAACTTGGCAGTTGCTGTATAACTGCTACCCACAAAGTTAGTGTTACTTTAACCAGGTTGGTGTAACACCAAACCTTCACTTTGTTAGTCTCAGATCTTTCAGTTGAGAGGTGGTGATAGTATTAAAGATGCTGTCAAACGGGAGAGAAAGTACAGCTCAATTGTAAAACACCTTTCATTGAAACATAGAAAATAGGTGCAGGAGTAGGCCATTTGGCCCTTCTAGGCCTGCACTGCCATTCGATATGATCATGGCTGATCATCCAACTCGGTATCCCATCCCTGCCTTCTCTGCCACAAGGGCCACATCTAACTCCCTCTTAAATATAGCCAATGAACTGGCCTCAACTACCTTCTGTGGCAGAGAATTCCACAGATTCACCACTCTCTGTGTAAAAAATGATTTTCTCATCTCGGTCCTAAAAGACTTCCCTCTTATCCTTAAACTGTGACTTCTAGTTCTGGACTTCCCCAACATTGGGAATAATCTTCCTGCATCTAGCCTGTCCAAGTTGTGAATGTCAATAACATGTTAATAACATTCACAACTAACAAATGGTTTTAATTTTGAGCAAGTTCAAAGTAATTTTTTTTTTAGCAGTTAACCAAAAGCTTAATATAGGAATCTCCATCCAGTGTCGAACAAATCGCAAATCTAGGATATGTCGAGTTAACTGAAGAATCTATGTGGCCAATATTTATAATTGGCCAATTTACTGCATGCAGCCATATTCCTCCCCAACACAGACACAGTATTAACTAAAGTCCAGAAAGGTTAGGGATTGGTAAGTACGAATAGAAATATAATTTAAGATAAATAAACCAAGTGGGTCTCCTCCTAGTCTTTGCTCAATTAAGATATTCTAATTGTTATTGGATCAGTTTACTGGATTACAGCCAAGAGTGGTGGAAATGCCTTTCGATTTTAGTGACCTGAAATAATCAGTGCCTTCATTTGGTGATATGACAGTGTGATCTAAATGATCATGCAAGTATTATTATGCAGTAAATTTCACAATTGTTAAAATAATAAGTTAAACCGCTCCAATGTGCAATATCTGTAAGCTGTGGATGCTTATGTATTGTACATCTGACAAAATGTGGCCGATTTTTTCATCAGATATTGCTTCCTTAAGCTAATTTATAAACAAGGAGAAATTATCAAGTACAAATTTTTACACAACCCGGGTGGATTTTCATATTAGCTTTCATGTGTTACGTTTCATTCCAAATTTAGATTTTATAAAAGGAAAGCTCAGGCATTCTCTTCTGTCAAATTCATATTGTTATGATAACAAATCAAACCTAGTTTCAGAAACACAGCATCCCATCATTTTTAAATAATTTGTTGGAAGTTTGTTCAGGGTGCATATTTCTGCATGATAGCAAGAAAATATACATTAAAGTATAATCTGTAGTTTGATGAAGCTTGCATAACACAGCCAACAACGTATTGTTTCCATGATCATAGTTACTTTTTTGCATATCTTTCATTCATTTTTTCCAGATCACTGTATAATCACCATCTATATCTCTCGTTTTCCTTTCAAATGATTCACGGTGTGAAGGGTCTTGACCCAAAACGTCACCTATTCCTTTTCTCCAGAGATGCTCCTACTCCATTGAGTTACTCCAGCTTTTTGTGTATATGTTTGATTTAAACCAGCATCTGTAGTTCCCTCCTATACATGTTGCATGAAGTTGCTTGGCACAACCTTATGGGAGAAGCGCATTCCCAGATTTCCCCATCTTGTGTAACGGAGCGGAAAAGTCAGTGCTGGATGGTTGGCCTTTTCTCAAAGAATAAGCAGCTTTGGAATATGTTGCGAGGTCGTGCTGACACGGCATGACCTAAAAACAAATGTATTTTTACATTTTGTTAATCTGGCCATGGAATTATTTTGACAGGTAGGGATTGCCTGAGCTTTGCTTATTTAATAAAATCTAAATGAAATATTATTGACCTGTTAAAATTCAAATTTAATAAAGAAAATCTAAATATACAGAAGCCAACCATTTTTGGAAGTATACTTAAAAATCTAAATTACATAAATATCAATAATTATTTGGAATACGTTATTGTTATGGAATGAACTAGGAATCTGGCAATGAATTATGAAATACATTAATACCTTGAGAAAAACACGTATGTATGTATGAGTATAAGGAATTTTAAAAAGTATTATTAGCAAATATAATTTTCAGAATTTCCAACAAATAATCTGACTATATCATTAGCTGGCATTTCTTATGAACAGATAAACAGGATATTACAAACAAAAAAACATGTCAATAAGTATAGAGTGTATAAATGGAAATGCAGTGTGTGATTAATGATTTGGCAGCTCTCTACAATTGTGCGGTAACCACACAGATTTCTATGGCTCTAGATTAGACCTTCATTTACCTCACTTTCTGGTATCACCAAGTCATTCCACTAATACTCCACCCTCCACCACCCGTTAGCTGACAATTTACCCCATCTCACCTGTTTCGGCCTCTTGCTTAGCTCTGATCCCACACAGGTGTCAGGGGTTATGGGGAGAAGGCAGGAGAATGCAGTTAGGAGGGAAAGGTAGATCAGCCATGATTGAATGGCGTAGTAGACTTGATGGGCCGAATGGCCAAATTCTTCTCCTATCACATGACTTTCCTCCACTTCCCCAACTCTTTGTATTTGCTCCTTCCTCTCTTTCAGTCTATATGGTCTCAACCCAAAATGTTAATTGTCAATTTTCTTCCACAGATGCTGCCTGACCTAGAGTTCCTCCAGCCACTCTCCCGTTTCCGCTACAGGTTCCAGCATCTGCATTCTTTGTCACAAATAAGATTTTTTTTTTTTTTTTTTTAAAAAAGCTGTATAACTTTAGGTCAAAGTGAATGTTAAACTTTACATCAATTAAAAACAAATGAAGAATACAAAAGTGCTTGATATCCACAAAGACACAACAAGCCAAAAAGCCAAAGCTGCAGTTGCTGGCAATCTGAAATAAAAACACGTGGTTAGCAGTGTTATGGACAAAGAAACAGTTAATGATTCATTTCAAAATTTAGTTTAAATATACAGCGATAAAACAGACCCTTCGACCCACCGTGTTCACACCGACCAGCGATCCCCGCACGCCAAACTATCCAACACAAACACACGAGGGAAAAATTACATATATACCAAGCCAATCAGCCTTCAAACCTGTACGTCTTTGGAGTGTGGAAGAAACTGAAGCTTTCCAGAGAAAACTCATGCAGGTCAGGGAGACCTCTTACAAACTCTGTACCGATAGCACCCGTAGTCAGGATTGAACCCAGGGCTCTGGCGCTGTAAGGCAGCGACTATATTGCTGCGCCACTGTGCTGCCCCGTGATGATCTGATTGGTGATCTTTTATTAGAACTAGGAATATTTTGAAACCAAGCAAGCTTTATCTTTCAGAAAAGTGGGATGGTCAAAACAAGGAAAATCTGTGATATGATAGGGTCCAGGAAAGACTGAATGACCCCACCATGTTAAATGCAGACAATCTGTCTTGAGGACAGGTAAATAGAAAAGATGAATGATGAGATAAAGAGGCAGGCTACTAGAAATGTACTACAAACCTCTTCTGTTGTCAAAATATGAACTAAAAATGAATGTTGTCAACATTCAAGTCAGGCAGCACCAGTTGATAGGGGAGAAAAAAATTACTATTTAAGGTTGATGAAGTTAACAAAAATGGCAGTTTTCATGCAGACTGGAAAAGTGGATAATTTAAAAGGCAACTATTTGTCTCATGAAATATGTGTCAATGTTTTTTCTTATAAAATCATCTTGTCATTTTAAAGCTCGACTGTTTTTCATGATTTGGGCATCACTAACATTATAGTTATTCATTGCTTGTGAGAACAAGTCGAATTTGGAAGTTACATCAATAATTCTTTTGGGCAGTAAATTACAACTTACAGAACCAGTGATAATGAAGGAGTAGTACTGTACTTCGGCAGAATAGTGTAGGACTAGGAAGAGAACCGACAGGTGTTCCTGCTGCCCCTTACTTTCCTCCTTCCCCCCCCCCCCCAGTCTTAAGGGTCTCGACCCGAAACATCATCTATTCCTTTTCTTCAGAGATGCTGCCTGACCCAGAGTTACTACATTTTTTGTGTGTCTGCCCTTACTCTTTAGTGGTCATAGATTTGGGATAAGGCACGGCACAACTGGTGCTGCATTTTGTTGATGGTGCACATTGCAGTGGTTGGGGAGAAATGGCGATGGACTGCCAATTAAGCAGTCTGTTTTTCCTCAAAGGTACAGAGTTAAATTTGTTTTTGGAGCTGCAATAATTCAGGCCAATAATATCACATCATAATTCTTCTGGTTCAGTTAAAGGATCCTGACACTAAACGTCAGCTGTCCATTTTGCTCCACAGATGCTGCCTGACCAGTCAAGTTCCTCCAGCACGGTGTGTTTTGCTCAAGGCACCAGCGTCTGCAGTCTCTTGACTGCGCCTTACATCACACATCTGACTTGAACCGTATGGTGGTAGAGATTTGGTGCATGAGACGCGTCAGACCGACCAGTGGTAAAACAGTTTTTACCAATGCTGGTGAAGGGGGTGGAGGTGAGCAGGAGGAAAAGTGTCATCCACCAAGGTGCAGGTTACAGATAATTAAGCGACCAATGAGATAATGCAAAACAAGAAGAGGGTGACAAGGACGAGGGAAGATACAAACATGGAAAGCATTGTTATCGTAACAGAGTATGAGAGCAACGAGGGTTTGCTTGGAATACAATAGCAGGAAAGTCTTGACATAGCTTGATAAAAGATTGATAAAAGGGTGCAAGTTGGCACAGCGGTAGAGTTGCTGCTTTACAGTGCTTACAACGCCATAGACCCAGGTTTGATCCTGACCACGGATGCTGTCTGTACGGAGTTTGCACATTCTCCCCGTGGGGTTTCTCAGAGACCTTTGGATTCTTCCCACACTCCAAAGACGTACAGGTTTGCATGTTATTGGCTTGGTATAAATGCAAATTGTCCCTAGTGCGTGTAGGATGTGCGGGGATCGCTGGTTGGTGCGGACTCAGTGGGTTGAAGCACCTGTTTCCATGTGGTGCAGGCTCAAAGGGCCAAATAGCCTCCTCCTGCACCTATTTTCTATTTATCTCTAAACTAATCTGGTTATGCCACTTTTGGAGCAGTACATACATTTCTAGATTCCACGTTGTAGGAAAGACATAATTACGTTGGAGAAGACGCAGAGGTGATTCAACAAGATGTTGCCTGGGAAGTTTTCAGTTAAAAAGAAACATTTGATCGGCTACGGTTGATTTTTTTTTGGAGAGTATGGGACTAAAGGGAGACCAGCTGGAGGCGTACAAATCTTATCCTGCATTGCATAAGTGTTATTTTCAAGGAAGGTATTTTATGAAAATTAAAGTGCAATTTAGATGTTGCAATGAAACACGGTTTTTAAAATTGAAGCAAGTGTTGTGAATATGGCAACGTTCCGAGAAGCCACAGATAGAGGTATTTAACAATCATTAATTTGACTAAAAAATGTTGACTCAGAATATCATTTAAAAATATTTATTTGATGCATCTCCTAAGTGTCACAGCATCTTAAAACGTAAATATCTTTGTTTACATCGAGATTATGCAGTATTTTAAAAACAAAAGGTATAATGGGCAATTATGGACAAAATTCAGCAATCCTGTAAAAGTATTTCATCACTAACAAATCTCAACTTAATTCAGGCAATTTGCGTAAGGCTCCAGCCTACATTTTGCAGTCAACAGTGAAGAAAATGCTCTTCCTGCTGCCTGCAGATATTTGTATTGGGTAACTCGACCAAGTGGGACCCGATGAACCAAAGTACGGTGTGGAGGGGAAAAATGTGAGTTAGAGTATGTAAAAATTTAAGCGCTAGCGCGTAGCGTTTTGAGGAAGATACAAAAACATACATGCACACACACGCCGATAAGTTGGGACTTTTAGTATATAGACTAGACCGAGTGGGACCCGTTGGATCCCTGTCACACGGGAGGCCTGGTCCCCCAATGCAACCCATTTCTACAACGCTATGTTGCACCACTCACCCGTAGCCCCCATGGGAGGCGTGGTACCCCAACTCAACGGTTGCCGAACACAAGATTCCAACCCTGCCTCCCTCAGCAGTTCAGAGTGTTCCTATCTTGCAACTTTGTATCGAAGTGTATTGGAAGCTGGCAGGAAGTATTTTAACAGTAAAAATCATGCTAAATTTGGCTTTTTTAAAGCTTTAATCATCATAATGTGAAATATCGTGTGAAATCTGAAGGGAACCCGATTACGGCGTGGAGGGGAAAAATGTGAGTTTGAATATAAAAATTTCAGTGCTAGTGCATAGCATTTTGAAGATACATACATACACACACACACGATGAGACTTTTAATATTTTTTTGGAGCGCATGGGACTAAAGGGAGACCAGCTGGAGGGGTACAAAACATATCCCGCTTTGCAAAAGTGTTATTTCCAAGGAAGGTATTTTATGAAAATTTAAGTGAAATTTAGATTTTGCACCGAATCACTTTTTTTTAAATTCGATGCAAATATTGTGGATATGGCAGCGTTCCGAGAAGCCACAGATAGAGCCGGTATTAACAACCATTAATTTGACTAAAAAAAATGTTGATTCAGAATACCATTTTAAAATGTTTCTTTGATGCTAATCTTAAAACGTAAACATCTTTGTTTTCATCGAGATTGTGCTGTATTTTAGAAACAAAAGCTATTATGGACAATTATGGACAAAATTCAACAATTCTGTAAAAGTATATCATCACTAACAAATCTCAACTTAATTCAGGCATTTTGCTTAAGGCTCCAGGCAACAGCCTGCATTTTGCAGTGAGCAGTGAGGAAAATGCCAGCTGCCAGCAGATATTTTTATTGGTTAATAATGTAATTATTCAGCATCCAAGCGGAATTCCAACACCTCCCAATGGAATCCATGGCATCCACGTGCAGGAAAAGCAACCAGTTGCCTCTATGTAAGATAGAGCGATTCTCAGACACCAAAGATAAATAAGCATTGTTAATGGCTTTAATCACAAAAATAAAGTGAGGAGAAAAGAGATGGAATCGGGAGGGAATAAAATTTAGCTCTACACTTTTTCTTCAAAATCTTTCTTGCCAAATTCAGTTCCTAAAAACTGAATTTTGCAATTGTAAACTCTCAATCCCTGAAATAAATCAAGGGTTATTGCACTCTATTGATGCATTTCATTGTATTTGCATTCAATGATGACCATGTTTTGCCTCAAATGGTCTACATAGTTAAGGCTCAAGTTTTATTTTATCTTGCACCAGGTTTCCAGGAAACTATAGTATGAGGGATTAGCAACTGCAAATTGCTTATGCTATTTTAATGATTAAACAACTGGAATAGCACCCAGAGATGTTACCACTGATCCTGATAGAGAAGCACTCTTAAGGACATGTCCCACGAGCATGCGACTCCATGCGGCAAGCGCGACCTAACGCGGTCGCTTGAGCCGTACGGCCACGCGGGGCCGATCCCACTTCGATCGCCGGAGCCGTATGGAGTTATGCGGAGCTAGCCCCGACATTGCGCGGGGCTCCGAAAAACTGACCCTGTTCAAAAATTCCAGTTTGGTCGCGCTTGCCGCATGCAGGTCGCTTGCTCGCGGAACAGGCCCTTTAAGTACACCCAGTTCAAAGCAAAGAGCAGAAGACAACAAAAAAACTATGACAGCAACATGCAACTCCAATGAACTGGGAAGATCCACCCAAACATAATTAGAGGGGAACGAGGGGTGGAGAAAGATGGACATATTTCTTATGATTATAAAGCACCACAAACTACTTAATAGAAAAACAGAAACTCAGAGGTATTCAATCAGACAAAAGTTCAGAAATTTCTGGACTACCTACATTAGACGCCTCAAGGCTTTGGAACCAAGGTATATTGTGAAGATATCAAAGCTGACTTTGTAAAATATATCCTAAAGGATAATATGCACAAGATGTCTTCTCCCAGGCCAAAGCTCAATTTTGAAGCCCAGTTACACTCAGTCAAACATGCCAGGCAGATCACAATGTTGACATACCTCACTCCAGACTCCTGAAACAACCATCTTTCTGAAATCTACCATGGGAACAGATTAACAGGATGTCATAGAAAAAGATTGAAGAATATGTTCAAAGTCTTGTTGAATAAATGCAACATCCCCACCAACTCCTGCGGTTTGCACATTGGCCTCATTAGCCATCTAAGAACCATCTGAAATCAGAGTGGAAGTTATCCTCAATCCCAAATGACATCCTTTGAGGATTTTTAGTACTAACCTCTGCGATTTCATCCCCTAAATTTAGAGGGCATGGAGACACAAAAACACAACTTGCAGGTCAAATTCAGAAGCAATTCTGTGGCAAATGCTTATGTTGATGTGATATGGTCTTACAGCAAGGCCCATTGTACAATTTCCAGTTTCTTCACAAATACCACAAAATCAATGGAATAGTGAAAACTAATACCATGAATACATTGTTTAAGCTGTGAATACGTTTGTCACTCGTGTTAACTTCAACAAGCAATTTCTCACCCGAGCAGGCTGACTCTTGCAATGCTCATGACACGAACACTGGATCAATATTGTACATATTAAGTGTCATTTTAAAAGGTTTGCGATTGTGACAGTTTGGCACCTGCAATCTGGCAGGAGACGGTCGACTATTTTCTTCCACATGCAGTCCCAGAACCATGGCAGGTATTTGAAAACTATAACATAGTAAAAAGTTATTTTACCAAAAAAAATTAAATTTGTAGAATTTAAATACGCTGGTCTAACCGCCAAGAATTTTGTGTTACAAAAACCCAGCAAAGTGCTTGGAAACTGAACCATGCATGGGATTAGATAACAGTTTCACCTTGGATCCGGTCAAATCCATACTAGGCAGACAGGATGAAATTCTCCTCTATCTGCATTGTACAAATTGGAGACAGGCGCCACAGGATAGCTGGTGGAAAGGGAATGAATGTCACACACAGTGGAGATTTTATGAGCTTGAGCCAGCGGTACACTGCAGGAGAGAGGAGATAATTTCTCTGCAGCTGGCCACGTTATTGATAATTCATCAAATTCATCAAAGGACCCGCGCAATGATGAACACAATTTCTATCCCTGACATATTAGTTAAACATTAAGAGAATGTATTTCTTAAACCAAATCACCCAGCTTCTATTTTGCCAAGGCTGGGTCACCTGATTACTCACATAAAGTATCATCTTAGCACATACCATTAGATAATGATGGCTGCAGAACACAAAGTATTTCTGGTTCTCAGTTCTCTCCACCACAGCATACTATGCTGCCTTGGGCCACTTCCGATACAAAACATTTGCAGAAGTAAACATCTCAAATCTGAGACACTTCTATCACTTCGGCCTGCCCCCACCTCTCTTCCAAGTTTCTACCCCCACTGCCACACCTCAGTGTGAAGGATCCAGACTCAAAACAAAACTTATTCATGTTCTCCAGAAATGCTCTGGGGAGTTAGATGGCAACTCACTTACCACATCACTGACCAGTCTCTGACCTGCTTTTGAAACTGCAATATTCATGGAGCTGGTCAAATTCACATTCAATTCGCATTGCTAATATTGTGGAATGTCAAGGGTGAGTGGTGAGACTGTTTTACGCTTAAATAGGGACATTTGTTTAATTTTGTTTTGTGCAGTTGGATCCACAAAGCCAGTTGATCATCCACTCCATTTACACTTCAGGGCTCAAAACAAATTCTACATTGATATCAAATTTAAATTGAGAGTTATGTCATATTTGATTAAAAAACACCCAAAGCAAGACAGTTGGTCCACAAAAAGGAGACATTGTTCACCATGCTGAACCAAAATTATGCACTTTCTACACATGAACGCAAGTTCAGAGATCAAATAGTCTCCGATTCAATAGGGAACCGCATAAATCATTTTGCTGTCTTTAGCTCACATCTGGATTAATTTACATTTGTCTTTTTGCTGCCAAAAAATTAGATCAGTGAGTTTTTCCAGAAAAATTACAAAAAGAACCCACTACTTTGAATGAAGCAGCAGTCTGATGTAGAATTCCAAGACATTAAGTACCTGAAATAAATGGTGCAAAAATGCAACTGGAATGAACATAATGCAAATTGGCATTAGTGTTGCGTCATTACCTGTTGTGTTGGAATATGCTGCAGCCTTTAATTGCATTCCTGACACAAGTCGCACACGACTCCAACTTGGAAACAAATTCCCAGTCCTTCATTATTACTTGGTCTAAATACCAGAAAGTCCTACCCCACAGCATTTGGGGAGTGTATGAATGAGTGGAACTGCAATGATTCAAAATGGTGACCCTTCTGTCCTGAACCTCCTCCATTACCAGAGCAAGGAAACACACAAACTGGAGGAACAGAACCTCATGGGTAGCTCACAATCCAATGGTATGAACCATTAATTCTCCAATCCTGGGTAACTAACCTATTAGCACCTACTCCACCCCATTTGTTTTCCCCTCTGCCATGTGCCACACCTAGATGCACACCCAGTTCTCCCTTTCCCATTCCGCTCACCGCATCTATCCTTATCTCACTTTTTGCCTTTTCACCTGGTCTTTGTCCAGCCATCTCCCATTCTCCCTACTCCCCCTCGCCGCCATCTGAATCCACCTAATCACTGGTCAGGGTTTGCCCCCCCCCCACCACCACCACCCACTACAATGAGACTGAACAAGGGTCCAGACCTGAAACGTCACCTATTTATGTTCTCCAGAGATGCTATTTAGCCTGAGCTATTCCAGCATTTTGTCTCTTTTCCTGCGCATCCAACCATTATTCATTTGTGCCTAATATTATGTTCTGTTGAGAATCTAAAGTGTTTGCTTAGGACCACGACAAAACACTGGTCAAGACAACGGGTCAAACAACTCCGCAAACCTAGTCTCACATTTAATCAGATCACGACTTATCTGCAATGAGCCCACTTTCTTACCCTCGCACCAAACTTCAAGATTCCTGTTATAACAAAAGTAAAATGTCACTCAACAATACAATGTCTGAGCATCTATAGCCTCCAGAAAGTTAGAGAATTACAATGATGCAGTAATCTAAAACTGAAGACAATTCTCATCTGCTGTTAGTGGTTATCTCAAGTCAATGCCACAAGGCACTTCCGAATGACCATTAAAGACTATCAGGACAAGGATACTTTTGGGTACCTACCTTGAAAATCAACTGACCACCTAGAATAAACAAGAATGACCCCTGCCAGATTTCCAAGCATTAGCCCTGATCAGATGTGAGTATTTTAACATACAGGTTACTAGTAGCGTTGGGGGGGCAAGGTCACTCTCCAATAAGGGAGTCAAAGTCACATTCACGTTGAAAAATGGAGAGAGCAAGAACTGAACAATGAGATGACGACTTTTCCCCTCACACTTTGCCAGCAACATTCATGCTTAAAGTGCATCATATGTACAGAGTTCCTTGTTACAACTTTAAGCATGCCATCCATGCAGAATATCCAGTCACATCGGGCAATTCGTTTTTTTGATTAAACCAAACTGCATGTACAAATACAGTGAGCTGCATGATATCAGTTCGAGGCTATATTGTTAGACCAGAAACGATCACAGCTGATACAGCACACCACCAAAACATTCCAACTGTGCACGCTGTAGCAGATGGACATGCACTACTTTGTTTGACCTCAGCCAATCAACAATGTTGGGTTGCTGAAGTCATTCACAGCATCCTTTCACATACCAGTCGATTTGCCTTTCCATTAATTTCAATGGGTGCAAAACATATCTGGCCTTCCGTTGCCCATTTTCCATCTAATAAATATTGTTAAAAAGGAACAAGTGCTTTGGAATTGCATCTTTCATTTTCAGCAAATTTATACATGTGGAAAATCAGCATAATTTTTCAAAATTACCAGCAGCTATTTGAGTTAACTGCTATTTCTTTTACATGGGACTTTTCTACTGTATGGGAGTTTGCTTTCATTTCACAGGGAGAAAAAAAAAAATCAGCATCCTTTAAGATTATAGTATTTCATTTTCCCCTTGTACGCAGATTTGCTCAAATTGAATAAATCGATTTCTATATTAATTATTCAATATGAGGATTTAAATCAAAATCATTAAATGTGTCCAAAATCTTCGTGATGAGAATTAAAGCAATCTTTATGTTCTACTATTGAAAGTGTTAGCCTCCTTAGATTAGAGCAATCAATTTGTAACTGTCAGAGTTAGTTCACTGGCTCACACTTGCAGGATAAATCTTACATTCACATGCTAAATTAGATTATTATTGAATTCACCATGCCTAGAAACCTATTAAATTAAACTTGCAACGACACTTCCATTCAGTGGTGAGCAGAAAGCTTTGTTAATTTCTTAACAAAGACATCCAATTTAATTTTCATTTTAAGCATGGATTGAAGTGCTGCTTTTACAGCTAATCCCATCTTGAGTATTTTAACATACAGGTTACTAAAATGTTGCCAAAGGAGTTTGCCTTCATCTTGAATTCATGCAATTTCAAATCACCTATTCCTATACAGTAAATCCTTGTCATAACAGACTATAGGGGTGGGGTGGGAGGGGAGGTGTCTGTTATTACCAGTGTTCCACTATAACCGAGTAAGGTATTATCACTGTATGTTGTTGAAATGTAGAACTGCAGATGATGATTAATATACAAAAGGACGCAAAGTGCTGGAGTTACTCCAACACACGAGCCGATTGACGTGGGCAAGTTGGCACGACCTGTCGGTGACCTAAAGGAAGCGCTGCCCCATGGGCTACATCGAGAGCCACAACAACAGCCACGTCAACCGGACTGTGTGGTGGGTGAAGGAGGTGCAGTTTATAATTGTTTGCCATCAGCTACCAGAAAACTATAGTTCCTTGTTACAATCTCAAAGAAAATTGGTAGGTAGTCTGGCTCTGTTTTTGCACAATGATTCCAGGGCTAGGAGTAATCAGCTTTTCAAATTTCCAAATCAAAATGTTTTATAATATTCTAGAAGACTGAACAATGAGATTGAAAAATGCACACAGCTGAGAAATAGTGCAAACTGAATTGCATTTGGTTGAATCCGAGTACTTGTATATGGAGCTGCAGCTTGGCTCGTAGTGATAAACTGTGTATTAAAAGTCAACAGTTAAGATAGTTTTCATAGGCAGGCATGAGACAGGAAAAAAATGAAAAAAGAGGAAGAGAGATGGGGGTCCAGTGGGCATTGCCCCCTGGTAGGATTCCAAGGGGCAATGCCCCTGGCAAGAGTAAAAGGGGGCAACGCCCCTTTATGCAATTTGTTTGGATAATTGTAGCTTCAAATGACAGTTTTCTTGCCCACTCACACTCACAGGGATCCCCTCATTGCTCACACTCACAGGGAACCCCTCACTTGCTGTTAGTTTAGTTAGAGTTACCATTTGGCCTTCCAAGTCTATACCGACCAACAATCACTAGTACACTAGGAACAATTTCCAGAGGCCAATTAACCAACAAACCTGCAAGTCTTTAGAATGTGGGAGGAAACCAGAGCACCCGGAAAAAAATGCACGCAGTCACAGGGACAACGTACAGACCACCTATAATCAGGAATAAAACCCAAGTCTCTGGCGCTGCAAGTCAGCAACTTTACTGTTGTGCCACTGTGCCGTCCACTGTAACTACAAGCAATGGAATAAATGAATGAGGACATAGTTGTGTTCATCCTTCTAGAAGCCTACTGAGTGCAGAAATTGTGGTTTTGAGGAGTTAACGCTTAACATATATGTATGCCATTCTCTTAATAGTCTGACAGAATCATTGTGCTTGCTAATATTACCAATTGTAATTTCCAGGCTCAAGTACTGTAGCACCATAACAATGAAAACCTGAAATAATTATGCTCATTTCCCAAATTACTGCAATATATAATATCAATCTCATCCTCTGACCACTTCAATGGAATATGCATTCAACATAGTATTGAACAATTACACTGTGTCAATGACACTCTTCGTGCAACCCAGTGTAGATTTAATGGGCTAAATCGGCACCTTATATATTCAACTGCTCTCTGATTCAACAATAAAGCAAGTGCTTAAAATATTTTCGATTAGTGTTCCCAGACTCTGCTCTCTTACGCACTATCTGCTGATCTACCAACGCGTACATTAAAAAAAATTCTCACTCTGGACTTCAAATCCTCCCATCTTTTATTTCCTACTATTTCCCCCACCAACACTGCATTCTTGATTTCATCAACCTATAGGCTTCAAGCTCTAAGATTGTCTACCCAAGTCTTGACCTTCCTGCTGTAAACTGTCCCTTTCGATCAAGCTTGATCCCTAAATGCTGTGGCTGGACATCAGATTTTGTGGGACAACTCCTGAAAAGTACAGATACTAAAAGCCCTAACAATTGCAAGATGCATTGAGACCAACACCCACGAAGAACCAAGTCAAACTATGCAGGTTCTTACTTATCTTCAATAGTCACAGTTCTGTGCATCAAAGTTATAAAAATATGTACCGTAACTTATGAGTGGGAGAAGGCTATTAGATTCTGCAGCCAGCTTTACCATTCAATAACATCATGGCTCAAATTTGCTTTGCCATCCAACCATGATATACTTTATACTGGAATCGCAGGGTTTAAAGGACACGGAGCCAGGCCTAACATCACCCGGCGTGGCTTAAACGGCCACAGGACTTACCATCGCCCGCTGGTGGCTTTAACATTGTGAGCCTCTATTCGCCTCGATGCTGCAGTTGGGCTGCTGGACCGCGGGAGAGGAACAAAGGGAAGATAAGACTTTGCCTTCCATCACAGTGAAGAGGCGTTGGAGATCCACTATGATGGATGTTTATGTAAACTGTGTTAAGTGTGGGCCTTGGGTTTCTTTGTAATGTAAGACTGTAGAAAATGCAATTTCGGTCAAACCAAGCTGTTTGAATGACAATAAAAGGTATTCTATTCTAATATATTCCATCAGTCTGAAGAAGGGTTTCGGCCCGAAACGTCACCCATTTCCTTCGCTCCATAGATGCTGCTGCACCCGCTGAGTTTCTCCAGCAATTATGTGTACCTTCGATTTTCCAGCATCTGCAGTTCCTTCTTGAACAACATTCTATTCTAATTCTTGCCTTATCAAGAACCATTTAACTCTGCCTTTAAAATATTCAACATTTGTTTCCACTGGCCTGGGAAGAAGTATCCCAAAGAGACATAATCCAGATAAAAACCTTTGGTTGGTCTGCATCTTTTTGGTGATCCCGAGACAAAAGATCATAGACAAAGGAATCTTGTATGTTTCACTTGATGAGAATCCTGAAAATGTATGTACTGTCTTCAATTAAGATCCAGTTGTTAAATAAATATTGCATATGCTTGCATTAATGCTTTCCTAAATCTTTAGGTGCTTTTGACACAATTCTAGATCCCTGGAATTCAAAGGGCTTGTGCATTGAAAATAAATGGGAAACACCTTTAATTTATTATTCAGTCTGAAGATGGGTTTCGGCCCGAAACGTCACCTATTTTCTTCGCTCCATAGATGCTGCTGCACCCGCTGAGCTTCTCCAGCAATTTTGTGTACCTTTAATTTATTAAATTTCATTTAACACAATATCACTCCAAAACATAACCACCTTGCAAATCCTAGATGACCTTCAGATTTAATTGTGTGGCCATCAACAAAAAGTTAAACATTGTGGAAGATAAGTTTAAAAAGTGCAGAAAACTTGCATCAAATCAGGCAAAATCCACAGAGGGAGAATGTTGACATTTTAAATTAATGATTTTGTTCATTTTGTTTTTCTTCGTCAAACTCTTTTAACATAGATGATAACTTAGTCCCACTAGAGTTCTGTTGGATGCAATACAATTGATGGAGCCAATATGGAACCACAGACTATCACAGATGGGCAAGGAGATGCCTGCTGCAGCAAACAGGTTTGTTTTGACCAGAGTCTATTGATTAAGTGAAATTAAGTGAAGAACAACTTAATTAAATCTGTTAGCTTAATTAAATCAACTTCTCCAGCAGAGGACATTTGATGGATAATATTTTAGTCATACAAATGCAACTACCTCACCATAATCTTGAGTCAACCGCCAACTGGTAGATGTTTTGCTTCATACTCCAGATACACATCATGAAATCAATCCTAAATTTCTCCAAACACTCCTGACTCCGTAATTGCACAAAATACATAAACTATCCCAGGAGTGGAACCAGAGGCCTAAAGTGCTGCCAGCACTGTGCTGGTTAAAACAGGATGTAGAGATCAAACAAGTGATTAAAGACCAGTTATTACAACTTTGATGATGAGAATCTTTTTTTCTTTTTCATTTTACATAAAATGCTCGTTAGGCCACAGCTTGATTACTACATATTTACTATTACTACTACTACTAATACAGATGTTGTACTACAAATGGCAATAAAATGCATTCATTTAGAAAGAACTGAAGTGCATCAATGGTATACTATCACATACCCAAAATCCAGAAACCCAGATACACAATGAAGAAAGCAACTGATTTTCAGCTGCGAGTTCAAAAGAACCATAAAACTATAATGGCAAATCCACCACCATGTCATCACATCATGCCTTTAACGCAGAAAATCCAAAGCATATCACACGAACACAAGCCAAGCCTTTCTTACAATGTATAACGATATTCAGTCAAATGGGTCTTTCATAGGTGAAAAGGGAAGGCATTTCGAAGTTCTATCACTACGATGCAAGGATGTACAAGGTATATATAAAATCGCTGATGTGGGAAATCTGGAAACAAAATCAACATTTAACAGGCAAATCTGCATTAATTGAAGCATTAAAAATCCACACCTTAAGAGCAAATAGAAAAAAGAATTGTGGCAGTCAAATTGCATACAGCAAGTTATTGCAAACAAACAGACGTTAAAGGGCCTGTCCCACTTGAGCCGTCACTTACGCGACAGGCCGGTAGTGACGGTGCCGCGAGAGTCACGTGCGTCATCATGCTCCCGCACAGCCATCTGGAGCGCCTGACGTCATTTGAAGATGGACACAAAATGCAGGAGTAACTCAGCGGGACAAGCAGCATCTCTGGAGCGAAGGAATGGATGATATTTCGGTCGAGACTCTTTTTCAGTCTGAAGAATGGTCTTGACCCGAAATGTCACCCATTGCTTCTCTCTAGACTTGCTTCCGGTCCTGCTGAGTTACTCCAGCATTTTGTGTCTATCTTCAATCTTCTTGGCCCCACTCTGGGAGTAGGAGTGGGGGCGGATCCGGATCCACAATGGCCGTGAGCCCCAGGCCGAGTTCGACGATCGTTTGCCTGCTTCTGCTGCTGTTGGAGGTGAGACGTTGCGTCGTGTCAGGGTCTTGGGCCTGTCCCACTTTGGCCGTCAGTTACGCGACAGGCCGGTGGCGCGCAAAGATTTTGTGCAGGACGAAGTCCACGCTCCTCCACGTCACTCCACACCACTCCATGCGCCCGTCCCCGCGCTACTCACACACTAGCAGGTCGTGTAAATGGGGCGCGAAAGACAGCCAAGTGGGGCAGGCCTTAAGCGAACTATCACACCCCTTGAACCACCAGGCCGACATCTCCAGTGTTAAGACACAGTCAGTTATATTGGGCAGACCATATTGGTGACGTGCGTGCCCATTATTAGACAAAAATACATTATATTCCATGCTCCATCACAGGAGGAGACCAAGAGGCAGACATAGTGCAGGCATGAAAAACCAAGCAAAAGTGAAGGCATTTTGTTTCTCAAAATCAATTTCTTGGTTGATAAAATTTATCCTCCCAGCAACTTGCAAAGACTGATATTTGATGAATATGATTAAAAAAAAATGCTTACACACAAATCTCAACAGATTTTTGCACTTCTGAGCCAGCAACTCAAGTTCAACTAGGCAATCATCATACACAAAAAAAATTGAAGTATCAGAGTACCATCTGAGTAGCCGAACTGATTAAAAAATTATAATATAGAACAAAAACAATTTAACCATTTGCACATCTGCCAGCTCGTTTTACCCATAATGTATTTATCCAATTCCCTTTAAGAGTCACCATTAAGGTGGTAGAAGCAGATTCAGTTTTAAAACATGACATTTCATAATTTTTGTGAATTCCCTTCTTTTGGCAGAAGGCTTAAATCCATCTCTTTTTACCAATCTTTTTGTTATTAGTAGCATCTCTTTTTTTAGTTTAAGGCCATGGAATAAAGGTCACAGAGAGGCAGTAGTAATATCCATCCTAAAATGCCCCAACACAGTGGCTTGCTTGGACATTTGAGACAACAGCTGGACGTTCACTGTATTTTTGATCCTTGCATTCATGTAAAACAAACCAATCATTCTCTGATGGATCTTGGTGAACTACTGCTGCAAATTTTTCTACATTGATTTTTTACACTATTATAATAATTGGATTCCACTACAATCAATATTCTCCTGGCCCAACATGTCACCCAGTCAATAAGCCAAATAACCTTATCACAGCGTAGCTAAATTTGTCGGGAACAGTATCAGAATCAGAATCAATTTATTTGTCATTTGGACCCCTGGAGGTCCAAACGAAATGCCGTTTCTGCAGCCATACATAACAAACAAATAGACCCCAGACACAACATAATTACATTTAACATAAACATCCATCACATAACTGTGATGGAGGCCAAATAAACTTCTCTCTCCACTGCACTCTCTCCCCCCCCCATGTCAGAGTCAAAGTCATAGCCCCCGGCTGGCGATGGCGATTGTCCCGCGGCCATTAAAGCCACGCCGGGTGGTGCGAGGTCGCACACCGGGTCTTGGTGTTGGTGCCCCCGGTGTGCACTCGCAGAGTCCGCGGCCATTCCAGCCGCGCGGGGCAGCGGTGTCAGGCCCCGCTCCAGGAGCTCTTCAACCCCGCAACTCGGGCAGGAGAAGTCGCCGCCGCAGAAGCCCCGAAAAGCGGTCTCCCCCCCAGGGAGCCGTGGGCTCGGCGCCGTCGTCCACAGAGTGTAGAGAGCCCTCCGACTCTCCGTCAGCAGCAGCAGCAGCAGCAGCAGCAGCAGCAACAGCATCGCTCCTCCACCGCTCCAGACCCGGCCAGCTCCGCTTGGTGATTTGAGTCAACACCCGAGTCCTCGGTCACTTCCTGTTGGAGGCCGCTCCTCGTTCATGCCTCAACGACGACTTAGGCCCGACGAGAAAAGTTCGGGTCCCAGTGCAGGAAGAGATTAAAAAAGTTTCCCCCCCCTCCCCCCCACACACACACACACCCCCCCCAACATAAAATAACAAAAACTACACAGAAACACAGACAAAAATAATAAAAACGCGGACAGGCTGCAGAGGCCGCTGCTGGCCAGAGCCGCGCCGCCTACCGGTGTGCGAGGCGTACTCAGAAACAGAGCAGTTGTCTGATTAACCTACAGGATCCCAACAAACAGAACCCAAATACTGCAGAGAAAGCCAATATTTCCCAAAAGAAATTCAGTAAACCAAACTTCCAAATTCGTGCCACATCCAATTGAGAATTGCAGTGGAAAATAAACAACTATCAAGAGGGAGGCAGCTCCACGATGATACACTTACTAGCACATGGTATCAAGCAGTTAGAGATTCTAGTTTAGTTTATTCTCACGTGTACCACGGTACAATGAAAAACTTTTTGTTGCATGCTATCGAGTCAACGGAAAGACAATACATGATTACAGTCAAGCCATCCACAGTGTACAGATAGATACAGGATAAAGGAAATAATGTTTATAGGTTGTGGGCCATGTATCGAAAATATGTCTAGAATTTAACTTTCATGACCCATGTCTAGATACGACATAAAATTTAGGTAGCAAACGTTATCAATGCTGGAAGGGAGATCTTTCCTGTGAACATGGTGACAAATGACCAAGTGTGGCATCAAGAAACTCTGATAAACTCTTCTAATAGAAATAAAGGGAACTCACCACAGGGTAGGGTCATGTTTTTACAACAAAGATTGTCTTGGTTGTTGGGAGACCAATAACCTTAGCTTCATTAGTATTTTAAGCCTAATTATCCATCAATAATCTTTTGCTCTAGTATTAGGTTAAGAGTGGACATACTCACTGATGGTTGCAAATTAATTCAATTCGCGAGTCAACAGATAATGACATGGCACATATTATTAAGCAGCACAAGGAGAACAAGTCTTGAGCTGGTACATGACAAGTAACATTCACAATATCCAGAATTTGGATACTGGCCATCTTTAACAAAGTAAACAATTGAACCCGTCTGTCTTCTAATCAAAGGTACACAAAATTGCTGGAGAAACTCAGCGGGTGCAGCAGCATCTAGGGAGCGAAGGAAATAGGCGACGTTTCGGGCCGAAACCCTTCTTCAGACTGATGGGGATGGGGGGGGAGAAGGAAGGAAAAAGGGAGGAGGAGGAGCCCGAGGGCGGGGGGGATGGGAGGAGACAGCTCGAGGGTTAAGGAAGGGGAGGAGACAGCAAGGGCTAGCAAAAGTGGGAGAATTCAACGTTAATGCCATCAGGATGCAAACTGCCCAGGCGGAATATGAGGTGCTGTTCCTCCAATTTCCGGTGTTGCTCACTCTGGCAATGGAGGAGACCCAGGACAGAGAGGTCGGATTGGGAATGGGAGGGGGAGTTGAAGTGCTGAGCCACCAGGAGTTCAGGTTGGTTATTGCGGACTGAGCGGAGGTGTTCTGCGAAACGGTCGCCCAACCTACGCTTAGTCTCCCCGATGTAAATCAGCTGACATCTAGAGCAGCGGATGCAGTAGATGAGGTTGGAGGAGATACAGGTGAACCTTGTGTCAGGCACACCCTATGTCTTCTAATCAACTTCCTCAGAACCTTTCCATGTTTGTAAAAGGCCAAAGCCAACAGCACTCAAAAGCTCGACAATTTCCAAATTCAACAGCTGTTTCAGCAGCACAACTATCCCCAAACATTCTCTGCATCACCAGCGTAACCTGCTGCACAACGTAGCATCCACAAGCTGCACTGCAGCAGCCCACCAGTGCTTCAGCGAGGCATTTTAAAGCCGCAACTTCTACTATCTAGTAGGTCAGGGGCAGCAGGTAGGATATATCTCACTGCTCTCTTCTAAGCAAGAAGACAATCATAATTCCGCAACTGGGTCAAAATCCCGAAGCTACCTTACAGCTGTTTGGGAGTACCTTGATCACAAGGATTGTAGTTCTTCAAGGTTAGGGGTCACCATAATTTAAATCAGAAATAGATAATAAATGCAGAGACAGTTACTTACGCCCACATACCTTTAATGAAGGGAACCATTAAGCATCTGTAAAACTACTGAACTAATTATCTTTCAATTTAGTCTTTCAGTTTTAACATTTGTATTATTAAACGTCATTGTTAAGAATACAAATTACCAATTGTCCACCTGAGCAGGTCCAGACTGTGTTCAGCATATTTCAGCTAATGTATTTTTCTTTAAAAAACATAATCAGGATATTGAAAGTAAAAATGTTCCCACTCATTTTTTTTTCAACAATATGTAAAAGTCTCCATTAATGTTATTATTCTGCTGATACTCTTCCAGAAAATATGACTGTTTTCACTCCTTATAAATACATATAAAGTGAAATTTGGTAACAAATGTTAAAACATGCCAATGTAATGCAGATACCTACTCTAATCTAATGAAAACCCAATTTCATTAGAGAATTGTGTCAATCATTTTCTACATCTGCACCGGTTTTCACAACAGGGAATGCAGAAAAAAAAGATCAGATTTAGAGGTTTTGTAAAATAAAATTGCAGAATGTTTCTCCAGGCTGACAAAACTGAACTAGATACGACAGAGTACACATAATAGCCTATATTGAAATCGTAGCACAATACCCTGGGGTATCAAACTCAGCATGGGAGAGCTGAAAAGAAAACGTGGTCAAGAGGTCTGCACATTCCTAAAAAGAACATACTGAAAGGATGTTAGAGTCATAGGGTGATACAGCATGAAAACAGGCCCTTCGACCCAACTTGCCCACACCAGCCAACATATCCCAGGTAAACCAGACCCACCTGTCCGCAGTTAGACCATAATCCTCCAAACCTGTCCTATCCATGTACCTGTCTACCTGTTTCTTAAATTTTGGGATAGTCCCTGCCTCAACTCCCTCCTCTGACAGCTTGTTCCATATACCCACCACCCTTTCAGGGCTCTCGCTTAACTTTTTTTTCCCTGTTGCCAGCCAGGCAACCTTGACAGCTTTTTAGGTTGCCAAATGACATTTTAGGTGGTCATTTAAGATGGCTTGCATGACGCGTGCTCGGACGAAGTGCGTAGTTACCAGTCGGAATTATGCTCAATGAAGCACTCGCATATTATTTCTGCTTCAAATAAAGTCACAAACTAACATATTCACCAATCTAGACATGATATATACCACAATGACATGCATTAAAATTATAATACGGTATCTCAACTCTTTTTACACATTGCAATGAATGCAATTTTTATTATTTCTTTCCACTTCCAAACAAAAATGTGGTTGGATTATTCAGCGTATGATCAACCTGTGTCAATAAATCCTGGACCTTGATAACATATATGCTTAACCATGCACACTACAGATTGATGCAAGCATGTTTCCTGTGAAGGAACGAAAATTATCATGACATAGCCATAGCATGGGTCGTTATTGCTATGTGTACAGAAACACTCTCGCTTCCCACATAATTTATCCACAACAAAATATACAGGTTGCAAGAAATTTTCTAAAGGCATTTTATAATAATAGCTGTTAAAAACTGACTATACCCATCTGACAGGTTAAACATTACACTAACTAACAAGAGATGACCAAAGAACATAAATGCAGCAAATGTTCGTTAATATATATAAAGGTGTCAAGTCGCCACATTACCGGACATTCAGATTAGATGTACAGTGGCTTGCAAAAGTTTTCATACCCCCTTGAACTTTTCCACATTTTGTCACGTTACAACCACAAACGTAAATGTATTTTATTGGGATTTTATGTGATAGACCAACACAAAGTGGTGCATAATTATGAAGTGGAAGGAAAATGATACATGGTTTTATAAATTTTTTTACAAATAAAAAACTGAAAAGTGTGGCGTGCAAAAGTATTCAGCCCCCCTGAGTCAATACTTTGTAGAACCACCTTTCGCTGCAATTACAGCTGCAAGTCTTTTGGGGTGTGTCTCTACCAGCTTTGCACATCTAGAGACTGACATTTTTGCCCATTCTTCTTTGCAAAATAGCTCAAGCTCAGTCAGATTGGATGGAGAGCGTCTGTGAACAGCAATTTTCAAGTCTTGCCAGAGATTCTCAATTTTTGGATTTAGATCTGGACTTTGACTGGGCCATTCTAACACATGAATATGCTTTGATCTAAACCATTCCATTGTAGCTCTGGCTGTACGTTTAGGGTCGTTGTCCTGCTGGAAGGTGAACCTCCGCCCCAGTCTCAAGTCTTTTGCAGACTCTAACAGGTTTTCTTCCAAGATTGCCCTGTATTTGGCTCCATCCATCTTCCCATCAACTCTGACCAGCTTCCCTGTCCCTGCTGAAGAAAAGCATCCCCACAGCATGATGCTGCCACCACCATGTTTCACAGTGGGGATGGTGTGTTCAGGGTGATGTGCAGTGTTAGTTTTCCACCACACATAGCGTTTTGCATTTAGGCCAAAAACTTCAATTTTGGTCTCATCTGACCAGAGCACCTTCCTCCACATATTTGCTGTGTCCCCCACATAGCTTGTGGTAAACTGCAAACGGGACTTCTTATGGCTTTTTTTCAACAATGGCTTTCTTCTTGCCACTCTTCCATAAAGGCCCGATTTGTGGAGTGCACGACAATAGTTGTCCTGTGGACAGATTCTCCCACCTGAGCTGTGGACCTCTGCAGCTCCTCCAGAGTTACCATGGGCCTCTTGGCTGCTTCTCTGATCAATGCTCTCCTTGCCCGGCCTGTCAGTTTAGGTGGACGGCCATGTCTTGGTAGATTTGCAGTTGTGCCATACTCTTTCCATTTTCAGATGATGGATTGAACAGTGCTCCGTGAGATGTTCAAAGCTTGGGATATTTTTTTATAACCTAACCTTGCCTTAAACTTCTCCACAACTTTATCCTTGACCTGTCTGGTGTGTTCCTTGGGCTTCATGATGCTGTTTGTTCACTAATGTTCTCTAACAAACCTCTGAGGCAGGATGGATGGATGATGGGGGGGGGGGGGCTTGAGAAGGCAATCTGTGCGGATTGGATGGATTGAGGCAGGGGAATTAGTGCATGTTGGTTGGAGTAGGTAAAATTGTGAGGGGAGAGGCCGGGGGATGACAGTGGGGTTGAATGAGGGTGGGGGGGAGGAAATCTGTGCAGGATGGATTCCCAAGCTTTCTGCTAGTAGTTTACATAACAGAAGCTTAGAATTGTTCTAACACATAACCAGTAAAATAATCCCCAAAGATGAATATTTCGTGAAATAAATGACTTCATACAGCTAAAAAATTCTTTGCTTAAAACACAGCAGAAGGGGGCGCTGCACTGCTAACATCCCCTGCCTGCAGTCTGTCTGTTTTTTTATCTTTTTTTAATTTTAATTTGTCTAAATAGTTTGTTTGGGAGATTTCTTTAGATTTTCTATGTTGGGGAGGGGGTAGGGTAAGGGGGAACCGCTTCCCAGTCACTTCCTGGCGAGGATGCGACTATTTCTCAGTCGCGTCCTCGCCCCGCTCCTCGCGGCCTATCACTGGATCGGAGCGGCCTTTCCTACCCGAGACCGGACCAGAGCTTCGGCAGCAGCGGCGCGGCGCTGGATTCACTGTGGATTGGGCGATATCTGCCTGGATCGCCGTTTGAAGCTCCGGAGCGTTGGGCCTGCAGCATCGACATCACGGAGCTGTGGTTCGCGGAGCTCCCAGCGCGGACGGCGCTGACCGACATCGCGGAGTCCCTGGGGCCCTTTGCCAAGGGCCGCCAGCGTGAATCTCCGCCCGGCGCGGCCTGGGGACGTCAGGAGCCGCGGACTCCTGTGGGAAGCGGCCGATTCGGAGGTCCAAGCCGCTGAGATAGGCATCCTGTTCCGACGCCGGAGTTCCATCATCCCGGTGAGCGGGCCGGAGCAGCGACAGCGGAGGGCTCCGGAGGCCCCGTCCACGGGTGAACATCAGTGGAAGAGGACTGATTTTGGTGCCTTCCCTCACAGTGGGAAGCATTTTGATTCTGCTGTGTGGGGATGTTTTATGTCGGACTCTATTGTGTGTTGTGTTCTTTATGTTATTGTATGGCTGTATGCAAAAACAAATTTCAGACCTCAGTCTGACAATAAAGTGTCATCGTATCGTATCATATTACCTGAAATGTCTCTTTGCCTAGCACCGTGTACAAACAGCACAGAAACAGTGATTTTGGCTGCAGCCATCTTTTGCTTCAGTAAGGGAAGCTGGATGGTGATTGGCCACAACGCCCCTCGAAGTCTGGGTCTGATTGGCCGCCGAGTGATCGGTGCATTATATGATTGGACGCAACCCCTTAGAGACAGCGATTGATTGGCCGCCAAATAATCGGGCACAAAAAAATTGACAAATAGGAAAACAAAACAAAAAATCGGAATTCCGATTTAAATCAGAAGGATATCATGCCTGTATAACATGGTGCCCAGAACTGAACACAATACTCTAAATGCAGCCTAAGCAACGTCTTATACAACTGCAATATGACCTTCCAACTTCTACACTCAAAATTTTGACTGAAGGGCAATGTGCCAAAATACTTATCTACCTGCCACTCCACCTTCAAGGAATCAAGCACCTACACTCCGAGATCCATCTGCTCTTCAACACTCCCCAGAGCCCGAGCATTCACTGTGTAGGTCATGCCCAAGTTAGACTTGTCAAAATGCATTTATGTGTATTAAATTCCATCAACTATTCCTCAGCCCACCTGACCAATCAATCACGATCCTGCTGCGATTTTTCTCAACCATCTTCACTATCTGCAAACCCACCCACTTTTGTATCATCAGCAAACTTGCTAATTTTGTCATGTAGGTTATAATCCAAATCATTGATGTAGATAACAACCAGCATCGAATCTGCGGCACACCACTAGTCACAGGGCTTCAGTCAGAGAAGCAACCTTCCACCATCACCCTTGGCTTCCTTCCATGAAGCCAATTTTCTATCCATTCAACTATCTCTCTTCGGATCCCATGTGTTCCATTAAAACTAGTGAATAATTTAATGTGAAATAAGAAGATAATTTGATAGCAAATAAAAATAACAGCAGTAAAAAAAAAAAAAAAAAAATCACCATCCTATCTTCAAATAATGAAATGAATCATTTTCCACAGAAGGGTGTTTTTGGTAATCATATCCTGAATTATTAGGCTGCCTGAAGAGAAACTCAAAATTTGAGTTCACCAACATTCCTTTATGAGACTTTGGCAAATGATTCAACAGCAAAATGCCAGAAGAGGCCAAAAGCCACGGAAAACTATAAAGGGCAATTGCCTTATCATAGGTGATAAGAGGTGAATGTAGTACATTAACAGAGCACGACTGAGAAACATGGCAGAGTCTGAAGGAGGGTCTCGATCCGAAACGTCACCCATTCCTTCTCTCCAGAGATGCTGCCTGCCCCGCTGAGTTACTCCAGCTTTGTGTCTTTCTGCTATCATGACACTCATAAATCCCTCAAGATCTGCGCAGTAACTCCCAATACAAGGGATGAAACACAATTCAAGATCCGCAACTTAATTCAACAAAAATTTACCAGAATTTATCAGCACTAACCCAAAGCATATTAAGTACAGATCTCAAGATTGACCACCAAGAGAGATTTATAATGATAAAACATTAGAATCAAATGGGATTAACAGTAGGAGTTAAAACAGCCCAGCAGACCCATACCAGTTTTAAAATTAAGATATACATAATCCGTTCCAGCTTTTCCCTGTAACAATATTTGTCGTGAACTGGTGTGATTTTACTCAATTAGAAGCATGCAGGTTCACATGGTTGAAATTAAAGATTTCCAACAAAAAATGTCCTGCTCATTAACAGAAGTTGTGTGCTGCAGGTGCTGGCTCCACTGTTGTTCATTGCCTGCAATAATGATCTGGATGAAAATATAGATGGTATGGTTGGTAAATATGCTGTTGACACCAAAATTGGCAATACGGTGACTGACTCGTGGAACTGGGACATGTTGGCCGGTTTAGGCAAGTTGGGACGAAAGGCCTGTTTCCACACTGTTTTCACAGAGTATGTGGAACAAGCTTCCAGAGCAAGTGGTGAGGGCAGGTACAATTACTATGTTTAAATGTCATTTAGAAGGGTATATGCACAGAAAGGGTTATGAGGGATATGGGCCCAATGTATACCAGCTCGTCAGCATGAACAAGTTGGGCCAAAAGGCACGTTTCCTATGATAAATTGAATTAACCTATTCTGAAGGAGGCAATTTTGTTTGAAAGTTGTATACTTCCATAAATAATCAGTAGCCACCCAAAGAGCTTTCTTACTCTGGATAGGATCTATAAGCAATAAATTAGATACTCTTAAAGATAGCAGAGTCAGGGGATATAGTGAGAAGGCGGGAACGGGGTACAGATTGTGGACGATCAGCCATGATCACAGTGAATGGCAGTGCTGGCTCGAAGGGACGAATGGCCTACTCCTGAATGTATTATCTATTGTTACTTAGCATTAATACTACCGAGATGGGCAGTGGAAAGTAGGAAACAAAAAATAAATGCAGCCAACAGCAAATGTACAAGAGAGCAAAGAACTGCTATTTACCAACCTTGCAAGATTCCCCACACATAATGATCCCACAGATTACTAATCCTTCAGACCTCGTTAAATTTTACTTCAATGCCCACTCTTCACCCCAGGCTTCAAGACATCATCATCCCTTTTATTTACCCCAACATTAGTATTTATTACTGTTTCAAAGAAAAAAGACTGCAGCGTATTGCCTTTTTTCACACAGAGAGTGGTGAATCTCTGGAACTATCTTTCCACAGCACAGCACCCTGATACCCAGTACATTGGCTATAAAAAAAATTAAAACTTAGTTACGTTTACCTTGTGGCTAACAAAGGGGATTCTACAAGGGTCATGGAAGAACCTCTTTGCTGCAAACTGATTGGATGATCAGCCATGACAATAGGCGTAGGAGTAGGCGGTGCAGCCCCTCGAGCCAGCACCGCCATTCACTGTGATCATGGATGATCATCCACATTCAGTACCTGGTTCCTGCCTTTTCACCATATCTCACTATCTGTAAGAGCTCTATCTAACTCTCTCTTGAAAGCATATACAAGAAGAGATGCATCAACAGAGCCATCTCCATCATCAAAGACCCTTACCACCCATCGCATGACTTTTTCACCATCCTCCCATCTGGGAAAACTTTGTGCAAAACCAGCAGGATGCTATATTTTACTCCCACAAAATGATAAGACTAAGAGTGTAAATGAAAGAACCCCTTGCAAGTATCGCGCACAAACCCCCCACAAGTCAGCATAGCCACAATAGGCCTAGGCCGGTAGGCTGTTGAATGTTATTGAATGCCCCTAGAGAGTTAAATTGATCATCCATGATTTTAATTGTGATCATGGATGATCAACGAAAACTGATCACTGGTTGACCTAGTTCCTTTTTTTTCCTCATATCTCACTACTCTGAAATGACAATAAAGATCTACAATTACTCTTACAAGCAATCCAGAGAATTGGCCTCCACTGCCTTCTGAGGCAGAGAATTCCACAGATTCATAACTCTCGGGGTGAAAACGTTTTTCCTGATCTCAGTTCTAAATGGCCTACCCCTTATTCTTAAACTGAGGCCCCTGGTTGTGGACCACCCCAACATCGGGAACATGTTTCCTGCCTCTAACGTGTCCAATCCCTTAATAATCTTATATGCTTCAATGATTCCCTCTCATCCTTCTAAATTCCAGAGTATACTATTCAAGAACAACATTGTGATTCACATATCTTCAAACAATATTTAGTTTTTTTATAGCTGCACGAACCAAGATTCTCAGCCTTAGGAAGCAAGGCTATTAATGAATTTGTAAAATCTGCAAGTTAGTCAATACAGGAAATGCAATTACTGCTCTTGGAAAACATGCACTTTCATTCGCATGGGAATCTTGGCAAGGTTCCTCTGGTCTTAGCATACTGTCATTAACATGCTTAACATGTTATTCAAATAGATTTTTTCAATTCAGACAGGTGTAATAACATTTCCCCAAGATTACCATGGACTGCTAGCAATCAATATGCATTACATTTCTGAAATGTTCCTTGAAACCTCGCCAATCGAAGTGAAATACCATATGCTTATGGGCAATATTTTCAGCACAACTTAAATTTATAGTTATGAACAGCACGAAAAAACGCCAAACATCAGTATCCTCACTTTTGTTTATTAAAAACTTAATGTAAATACAAACGTGAATGGATATTGCAGAATTCATCCAATCAGCTGTCGTTCAGGGTCCCTAGCACAATTATTTTGAAACAAATTAAATATGATTGGAAAGCCAAGCAAAATGGAGTGGCACTGGGACTCATTGCTTTAAAATCATTCAATGTTAGGATTATTTCTAAAGGCCAAATAATTTGCCTTTTAGAACGGTTGCTTGTAATATTTGAAAGATCTATTAATACATGAAAAAGGCCAATTTCCCTGCTCCACCCCCACCCCCCCTCCACCCCCACCTCCTAAGTCCACGTAAACTACAGACCACTGCTTCCACCAAGCAGCAATGAGTTGAATAAGACTAGCCAACAATGATTTTTGTACTGTGCTTTCACTAGAAGCCCAATTCTTGTAATAATCCTCAGACTTGCTCTTCTCCTTCAACTGCCAACTGAAGTATTTTATCCAATGCTGTAAAGACTGTTGCCGTCATCCCCAGATTCAATGAACATTTGGAATTGGATATTCAAGAGTGTGTTACATAGCTGTAATTCAATCAGATTGCTCCGATGAGGTCAAACTCAAAGTGCAGAACAATCCAAGAATGTGAGGAGAATGGAGATTGGATTTCAGGTTTGTAACTCAGCATAGCAGCTTTTACATAAAAGCAACCCTATAGCTTTGAACTGCAAGAATTTAAAATATGATGCATTACAAAAGGTAGTCAACACAGGCTTTTAAGAGGGTTTGTTAATAATTAAAAAAAACATATGGTTTAACTTCCAAGATGCAATCATGTATTATTTGCATTAAGCTACATGATGGCTCGTACTTTATAAAAGGCATTCTGAACTCATTTTAATCAAAATACTTTAATGTGAGAAAGCTACAATGCAAATTAACTGCTCTACTATATTGTAATTACATTTTCCAATAATACATTTCAAGGTCTCTAATCCTGCACATTTACTACTTGTCATGTGTGTAATTGTTTCATTTGTTTTGGTTCAAGGACAGATATCCCAAAGATCAAAACAGAACTCGGAGAATGTATACAACAAGAACAGTACAGCACAGGAACATGCCCTTCGGCCCACAAAGTCAGCAAACATGATGCCAAGATAAACTAATCTCATTTACTGCACATGAACCATGCACTGAATATTCAGGTACCTATTTAAAAGCCTCTTAAACGCCACCACTGTGTCCACCTCCACCATAACCCCTGGCACCACGTTCCAGGTACTCACCATCCTTTGTAAAATAAGAAATTGCCCACCAATTTCTTTTAAACTTTGCCACTCACATTCAATCAATGTCCCCAATCCTGATATTTCCATCCTGGGAAAAGGTTCTGACTGTCTACCCTATCCATGCCTCTCATATTACACACTTCTATCAGGTTTTCCCTTAAACTCTAGCATTCCAGAACAGACAATCCAGATCAGTCCTTCGTTATAGTTAAAACCTACTAATTCAGGCATCATCCCGATACATTTCTGCACGCCCTCCAAAGCCTCTGCAAACTTTCTGTAATGGGGTGCACACAATATTCCAAATGCAGCCTAACCAAAGTCCTATAAAGCATCATCAAGACTTCCTGCCCTGAAAAATGGCCATTTGCCTTTTTTACCATTCTCTCCAATTGTGTTGTCACTTTGAGGGAGTTATGGATTTGGATCCCAAGTTCCCTCTGTATAGTTATGAAACTCATAAGCCCTATAACAAACAACACTAAATTTAATTAAAATTAAAATGAATATCAGAGCAAGGTAGCAACCTTACGGTCTAGCAAAGCCGCTTTCTTGATTACGGTCGAATATCAGCAAAAAAACGTATACATAAATTTTGGAAAAAGACAACAGTTTCCTCAGTGAAGATGTGGATTACAGAAATGACAGATAAACCTAATTCTTTCTGGATGTGGTGTACCTTGATTGACAAACCAGAACAATTTTTTAAAATATGGTCTAATTTTATTGAATTTCTTGAGCAATGCAATGTTTGAACACAAACTCAAAACTGACTCTAGGGCTGGGTGAGCGGGCACATGGACCATGTTGGAGGACATATCGCCACCTCTTTCTCCATTTCTTTCTTCTCTTTCTTCTTGGGTGATCACAGAGGAAGAGGACTGAACTTTCTAGTGCCTTTCCTCACAGTGGAAAATGTTAATTCTGCTGTGGGGGGGGGACGTTCATGTTAAATTCTATAATGTGTTGTGTCATTTTTCTTTAAAAAATTTTTTTTTAATTTTTCTATGGATGTACGGAAACCTAATTATTTCTTCTATGTAAAGCACTTTGGTTTCAACGCGAATTGATTTAAACGTGCTATATAAATAAAATTCACTTATTTACTACTTATTTCTCTTTTCAATTTAATATTCTGTTGGTAAAATGTTAAAATTGAAGCTGTGCTAGAGTTGTAGAATTGGCAGGTTACTTTTTCTTTGTTCAACTACTTCCAATAAAAAATATTTAAAAATATATAAAAAAATAAAATTAAAATAAAAAAGAATTATTGAAATTATTTTTTTATTAATATTCCAAACTCGTCCAAGCAAAACTATGAATGTGCAACTCCACAATTCTATATCTTAATAACTCCACTAAATTTCTTACCTGGGGTCCTGTAGAGCATTCAACTTGATACTTTTTTTCTTAAAGCTACAATTCAGCTTGTCAATAATAGATCATTTAAACTAAGCATGCAAGTGCATATCATTTTCCCAGAATGTAACGTGCAACACATGTTAGGATAATATCTGGATGAAAAATTTGTTTTGTTTGAAATCAAAGTAAAAGCCCTGTCCCAGAGTACGAGTTAATTCCAAGAGCTCTCCCGAGTTAAAAAAAAAAAAATCAAACTCGTGGTAAGCACGGAGAATGAATGTAGTGGGTGCGTCGGAGCTCGGGGACGTCTCTTAGCGCTAACGGCAGGTACTCGGAAAGACTCGCTAACAGCAGGTAAGCACAGGAAGACTAGTGAAGATTTTTTAACATGATGAAAAATGTCCACAAGATACCAGAGTACCGATGAGTGCCATTACCGTAAATCTCCGAGTTCAAATCAGGGCAAACTCGGGATAACTCTTGGAATGGATATTGCTGGGCATGACCTCTGAGGGTGGCAACAGCAGCAGCCAGGTGCCCAAGGCTCAGATGGAAATGGTGGACTCAAGAGTAACAGCAATAGGAAACTCAATAGTTGACAGATAGACAGGAGGTTATGTTGGCCACCGCCTGTTACGAAGGGGAAGGGACACGGGGAAACCCTGCACTTTTGTCTACTTCCTTTATCTTTCCTGGTCCTCATCCAACTACATGCAGCCTGCACCCAATGTGTGACTACCTCATCAAAGCTCATATGAAGCCTTCAGCATCCCAGGTGTTTGAGTGCAGCCTACTCTAGCACTTTGACTCAGTCAGGAAATGCCGCTGGGCACTCATCCCACAGGCGAAGAACAAATGACAAACTTCATGTGTCAATGAAAAAGCCAGTATAGGTTAAACTCAATTGAATTATTGAAAATTGAAATGGCATGCCTAGGTGTAATTAAAGAAATCTAAATAGATAGTGCTCACAACCATGACGATTCTTGAGAATGAATAAGAAAGCATCTGATGGAAAACACTGGGGATAGACTACAGAAGTCACTCATGAAGAAATAATCAGGAGGGCAGTTATGAACTAAACTGCAACCTTTTTTATTAAAGCCACATATATGATAAGATACATTTTGGGCACGGAACTGGGAAGGATTTTACAAATGGTGGGGAGGTGTACAGTCAAACTGAGTGGTGCGAAGGTTTGAATTGAGTTGCATTAAATATCACATCCTAGTTTAAAACAAATCACTGCACCAAGATTTATTCCTTGATTCCCTGTTTTATGCTCGAGTAGCCTGCAGACTGAGTGAATTTAATTGTTTAAGCAGGCCAAGTTGGATTTGATTTTAAGGCCACAGAACAGCCGGTAGCATTACTACGTTAGCATAATTTACACATGTGCAGTTACAAGCAATCCCAGCATCACTAGTGGGGGAGGGGATTTGCATTCCGAAAAAACAGTTCTGGATTGCAATTTTCTGAATGCAAAGTCACACCTGTGCATGTACTAAGAAATGCAAGCTGAAAATGAAATAAAAAGTTGACACTAATTCCCAGAGTGAATTTTATTCCGTATTTCAAAATTTTAGGTGGTGAACTACAAAGGGGCAAATTTTCTTTATCTAAATGGTGTGTGTGCGCGTCAGTTAATTGCTTGTACAATTGAGCGATCAAACTTACTGATCTCATATGAATCTATTCATTAAAACACATTAGAAAAACATGCTCACATGCACAGCACCACACTTTGTATCTGATTTTTTTGTATCTTTAAATCCGATTGTAATTTGTGATTTTATATTAAAGTTTAACCGCACAGCATACAATCAATCCATTAAAAACAGAGCATTTCTCTTACATTTCCAAAATTGAGCTGTCCACATTGATCCATGTTCACAAAAGCAACTATGTTTTATTATGAACAATTCTACATTTGTGAAGTGTTAGAAAAAAAATTGCATTCAATTCAAAGCATCTGACAAAAAAAATACAATCACCATTGCAGTGTTGTGAAAGCAACTGCCAATGCACAAACATGCTCAAGTCAAGAGAGTTTATTGTCAAGTGTCCCAGATAGGACAATGAAATTCTTGCTTGCTACAGCACAACAGAGTATGGTAAGCATAAATACAGAATAGTTCAGTGTGTCTATATAGCATAGACCATATATACACACATAAATAATCAGATCAAGTGCAATAGGCAAAATGTAATAACCACATAGATTTTTGCAATGCCCATTGAGGCAAAAATATTGGTCAGAGTATGGCAAACAATTCCCCTGTTCCTACTATAAAGACAAAGGTGTAAAACACCAACATATCTTAAAACACAACCTCACTCTTAATTGTTCAGGTTTAAGTGATACTAAAATAATTACTTCACTATTCCGCATGTTCCTGGAAACATGCCATTAAAAGCTCTGCACTGAATTGGGGATAGAGCCATGCCTCTTCCCCGTTCCAGAGCTATTGGTGTTGGAAGTGGTTTATTATTGTAACGTGTAATGAGATAAAGTGAAAAGCTTTGTTTATCCTATTCAGTCAATCACACTATACAACAACGTACAATCAAGGCATGTACAAGTGCCAAACAAAACATGCAAAGCGAAAAACACTAGAGTGCAGAATATATTGATTGATCGTTATCTACAGAGAAAGCAGATTTAAAAAAATGCCTGGTCCACAATAAGGCAAGTTGAGAGCTCAGGACCACACCAAGGTTTACGATAGTACCATTCATTAGTTTAATAAGAGTAGGGATGATACTCCCGAATCTGGTGGTACATGCTTTCATGCTTTTTTATCTTCTGATCATCAGGAGGGGGGAAAATAGGAAGTTACCAAGGTGAAAAAAGATCCGCGACAATGCTGGATGCTTTCCTGCTGCAGCATTAAGTCAATGGTGGGGAGCCTGGTCCGTGCTATGGATTAGGCTGCATCCACAACCCTCTGGCGGTCTTGGGCAGAGTTATTGCCAAACCAAGCTACTCTGCATCTATAGTAGATGGTAATAGTCGTTGGAGACATTCACGAATATCCTTAGTGTTTCGAGGTCTGCTTTCATGGCAAAAGCATCAATGAGGTTGGTCCAGGATAAATTGCTTGTGAAATTTAAATTGAAAAAAACACCCTTCACCTTCTCTCACTCCCTTGTTACGCTCTCTATCGTCTTCCTGTACTTTGCTTCACAGTTTGAGATCCAGGCCGCCCGCTGCAAACTTAAGTAGATTTGAACAGAATTTGGCTGCACAGTCATGAGTGTATAGGGAATAGAGTAAGGAACTGACCAAGTATCCTTGTGAGATTTCAGTGTTGAGAATTATAGTACCTTACATAGTGGCATCATGGAACCCTTACAGCAGAATCATTCAACCTTGAGTGAGGTATGATGAAAAGAGGAAGCAACTTTTTTTTTTAAATCCAGATTTGGTCTTTCTTTTTTGGTAATTTGGTAATTTTTGATAATTGATATTTTGGTAAATTTACAAATCATTATTCAGCAAACTACAAATGTCCAAGTTTACTTAATATCACAAGATAACTCATCACTCCAAATATTATTTCAGACAATTATTCATGCTTAAATAAAAACAAAGTGCTGAAAACATCAGCAGGCCAAGAGTATTTCCAGCATTTGTTTTAAATTTCAGATTTCCAGCAGCTGGAGTTCCTTGGTTTTTAATTATCCTGGCATTATTAGCAGTGCAGAGTAACTGCATGGCATTCGATAATGTTGGATGTGCAAAGGCATGCATCAGAAAAATGCAAACAAGCAACATTTGATCGGACAGAGTAGAAATTTCATTAGCTTCAGGGTATCGTGCTTCAAGTAATTCTCAGGAGAAGCAGTGTCACTGCTTGTAGTGCAAGAACACGAAGGCAACCAAAATGGCATGCCGGGGGCCTCTCTGCTCTATTTAAACCTTAGCAGCACTACTGGACTGCTAAGAATTGAGCACACTTCCAGTTGATTTGGCTTTCCAAATAAGCATGAATGAATGATGTAGACTTGTCGTTTTTACATCAATTGAAATATATTGGAAGCAACACTTTGATAATTATAGCTTCTGTCACCCGCTGGTTGGGTCAAAATCACCAACAGTTTTTCAGGCAAACCTTTCAAATTACATTTAAGTCCCAGGGAAACAACCACACTCGAAAAGCCATTACAAGACGCTCACGTGACAACAGTTGGAAAGCATAAAATGCGTGTACATTATCTGACCTTATCAAGGAAACCATCCAATAATCTTTGAGACAGGCATAATTGTTTGCTTACAGCCTCAATTGAAATCCTATTATAATCAAGTCACAAGCAAGACAAATTTTACTCTCGCAAATCATACCCCATTCATATTAGATTTGAAAAAGAATCCAAAGGGCATTTTTTCAAAAATCTCGTACCCAGGAACTTATGTACTCCAAGTGCTTCATTAACTTAATTTAAGGGAAACTGGATCTAGTTTCAATTTGATAATTTTCTAAATGTTCCAGTCAACTATACTAGTTGAGAGAAAAAAGTTCAGGAGAATATAGGATTTATAGTTAAGGGAGTACAGATGTTTCTGTCATCATGAGCACGAGTCCAAGGCAGTACGTTTGGGTCAAGGGTACCTCTGAGCAAGTGCAGTGTACATTGAAGGGAAAGGTCCAGGCCTATTTCCACATCAGTGACACATCTGTAAGCAGATTTTAAGAAGTTAGGAATAGACAAAGATACAGGAGCTCAAAAATGTGGGTTCATATTTTCTCCCAATGCAAATCACTCTATGCAGAAGCATTATCATCGTTGAAAACATCAGCGGTCACGGCACCTTACAATGCTATGTATGACAGTGATCGCAACTTATACTGAAGTATGGATGGCCGTTGGCTGGCTGGGAGCTCATCCGCCCTTTGACAGGCCCTGCTGAGAGTCCACAGCCACCTCCTCACCTGCGAAACCAGGTGGGGAAGACGGTTTAGTCGCCGACCATCTGACCATGGAGCAGGTAGCACGGGATTACATGGTACCCGTGGTGGAGGGGAACTCCCCCCGACCTGATCTATGATTTGCTTAATTCAGAAGCAGAATAGTGCATATGAATGCGTAGCTGGAAACAGAGCTTTCAAACCAATTGTAAGTAAGGTGGGATTTGCACAGCTTGAACAATTGTTTGATAGCATTGCTGGAAAAAGATTTGAACTACTTTAACAGGAGAAAATAAATTTTGGCAAGGAGCAAGAGCTGAACTGGAAGATGGAAAACAGAAAATGTATGCGTTTCAAAAGCAAATGGAAAAAAAAGGTTAAGGAATAGGAAAGGAAAAGGTTACAGTTAAGGTTTCGACCCGAAACGCTGCCTATTTCCTTCGCTTCATAGATGCTGCCTCACCCGCTGTGTTTCTCCAGCATTTTCGTCTACCTGAGGAATAGACTTGGTGTGTTTAAAATGTTGGAAGGAACTGCAAATGCTAGTTTTCACCGACGATAGACAAAATGTTGGAACAACTCAATGGGACAGGCAGCATTTTGGGATAGAAGGAATGGGTGATTTTTTTTTGGAAGAATGGTCTCGACCCGAAGCATCACCCATTCCTTCCATCCAGAGATGCTGCCTGTCTCGCTGTGTTACTCCAGCATTGTGGCGATCTTCTGCTATGTTTAAAAGTTTATACCTAATTAACTATATCATGCATCTTTCAGTGCCCTCTATGAATCTGCCTTACATTGAATAAAGGCGTGGACAGGTACATGGAAAATTTAATAGATATTATGGCAACATGGGTTAAGGAGGACCCCATATCCTTGATTGCTGGTAGTTACAAGTAAAAAGAGACAAAGTGCTGGAGTAACTGTCACTCATTTTCCAAACAAACTAGACAAACTCGAGTACCATGAGAAACAAGGAATTACAGATGCTGGTTTACAAAAAAAAAGAAAAAGTACTGCAGTAACTCAAAGGCTCATGCAGCTTCACTTGGAGAATGTGGATCGATGATGTTTTTAGGTCAGCCTTCTTCAGACTGGATCAAAAGAGACTCCTGACAATATTGGTTAAATAAATAATCACAGCCATGAGAAGGGATAACCAAATTTACAAACAATTTCTTAACACTCAGAGTTCTGAAATAATTCAATTATCCTAACATCAAATGAGATACCATCAGTGTACAAATGTATACGTGACAAGCTAATAAAATTTGCTTGTTGATTAGAATATCAACGGGGAGAGGGTGGGGTGGTTATTAGTGAACATAACCAAAGTTATGGGAAAGGACAACGATAACATGGGAGCAAAAGTTCTAAATTTGGGCAAAGTGACACGGAGGTTCAGCTGAAGAGTTGCTGCCTTACATCACCTGAGACACCTGTTCGATCCTGACTAAAGGGGCCATCTATACAGAGTTTGTACATTCTCCTCGTGACCTGCGTAGGTTTTCTCCGGGTGCTCCATTTTCCCCCCACACTCCAAAGACACACAGGTTCGTAGGTTAATTGGCTTGGTAAAATTGTAAATTGTCCCCAGTCTGTCATTTGTTATGTTAGTTATGTTTGTGTGTAAGGATCACGAGTCAGCTTGGACTCTGTGAGCTGAAGGGCCTATTTCCGAGCTGCATCTCTGATCAAAACTAAAGGACTATTTGACTGAACAGAAGCGAATTAGCCAAGAATGAACTGGAAATAGCTACTTTAAATCAAATCAAACTCAGAGCAATGAATGAGTTCAAGGTAAAATGCACTCCTGCAAAGAAAATGAGTTGCACTTCCGAATGCAGAGCTCTTAGAAGACAAACTTAATCGGAGGCACAAGGAACTGCAGATGCTGGTTTACCAATAAAAGGCGCAACTTGCTGTAGTAGCTCAGCAGTTTTAGGCAGCGTCTCACTGAGTTGCTCCAGCATTTTGTGTCTTTTTTCTAACCTAAATGGAGGATCAGTTAAGGCAAATAAAAGAGCAGTGTTCAAAGACTAAGTGGCTATCATACCACAGGGACTCTGGAACAACAGAAAGTATAGAAATCAAATGCAAAAAATAAATAAAGCAAAGTCAAGAAAATATTGAGCATTAAAAAAGAAAATCTCAAATTGTTTTACAAGAACATAATAAAAAGAGACTACAGGAAGAGTAGGGCCAATTACAGACTAATAAAAATAAGTGCCAAGAGACAGAGTGTGGGCAAGATTCTAAATGAAAATTTTGCAACGGATTGCAACGGGCGCGTGTTGCCAATGTTTAGTTAATGAGAACAAGTGTGAAATAATGGATTGCAAAATATAGCGGAGGAGGAATATTAACAGGTTTATCATTATGGCCATAATAAATTGGCAGGCCTAGACAAAACAAAACCCAAGCTGTTAAAAGGAGCCACTTGCAGAGGCTCTAACTAATCAATCCACTGGCTTTTTGAATGGTTTCAGATTGTAGGACTACTAACATTGGCCAATGTTAAAAAAATAAATTTAAAAAAAAGAGCTTGGGATAAATCAAGCAATTACAGGTCAGTTTGTTTAACGTGGGCTGTAGGAAACTGGTGATATGTACTGCAAAGGACAACATTTCATTAAAAATAGACCCAAATTAAATCAAGAAAAGTTGACATTAATTTGCCCAGAAAAAAAATACAGATTTTTAAAAAAAAATTTAAACTGAAGTGGTAAATAAATTAGAGGAAAGTATATCTTTTGTTTCATAGAAGTAAATCTACAAGATCCAAGGAGAAGGTTAAATTGGCTCCAAAATTGACTCCATGATGAGAAGCAAAGCCTAATGGTTAATAGCCAGGCTTCCACAGGATTCAGTAGGCACCAGTTTTGTTTTTTTTTGCAATGATCGTTTACATCTGAATGTAAGGGACATGATAGTTTGGAGGAAAGGCAAAAAAAATCATTGTGAGGTTGACAGTGAGAGGAAAAGCTTTAGATCACAAAACAAAAAAATGGTTTGGTCACTCAGGCAGCAAACTGACAAATGGAATTTAATACCGAATGAATAAAGTAAGGCATTTGTGGAGGTGCGAAAGGAAATATACAATGAGAGGATATTGAGCGATGTGGACATCTGTTACCTCTGGTGTGTGTGTGGAACCTTAAAAGTGAGAGAATAAGTCAAGGTGGTTGAAACACAGGATGCTACTGATCATGAGCAGAGGCACCGAGTACAACTTGGGAATTGCTTACTGTCCTAGTCACCATATTACATGAACGATGTGCTTGCATGGGGAAAAATCCATTTGAGAGTTACAAAAATCTTAATTGGACTGGAATGCTATCGCTTTGAAAAAAAACCAACACTGGATAAATTGACTACCTTGCTACCTCAACGAGCCTGCAAGAATCAAAATACAGCCCATTTAATCTTGCATTGACCCTTTCTTCCCCTATCATAAAGGACTAGATATTATTCTGTCAACAAGCACAATTGTAAATACTATTTTTAATTATTATGGATTTTCATATTTACACCGCCTGAGGGGGACTGGAATGTGGGAGTTTTGTCTAACCCATACCAAGCGGTGGGCGGCTAACGTAGCAGACCTCTGCAATCAATATCCACGTGGGTAGTTTACACCCCAGCGGTATGAACCTTGACTTCTCCAATTTCAGGTATTCCGTGCTTTCTCCCTCCTTCCCCACACCTTCCCAGCTCTCACAGCCTACTGTCTCCACCTCTTCCTTTCTGCCCCACCCCCCCCCCCCCCAACATCAGTCTGAAGAAGGATCTCGACCCGAAACGTCGCCTATTCCTTCGCTCCATAGATGCTGCCTCACCCGCTGAGTTTCTCCAGCTTTTTTGTCTACCTTCCATTTATATTAACTTCGGCGTCCTACCACTCCTCACTGTCTCAAGATTCCTCAACAGGTACAGGTCCTCAGATTATGAACACCCTACTAAAGGATAATCAGTACATATGAACGAGCATTTAGGAGACCAGCAGTAGAGATTTGCTAGCTAATGTGGGGGTTGCAGTCATCTTTTGTCAGGTGGGAAAAGGAGCATTTCCACATGACTTCTCTTCCCACACGCAAATTCAAGCCTAAACAATCGTGGAGAGGGGTGGGGTTGAGCCAAGCAGAGCTGGGAATGCAGCGCAGACTCATTCACTGAGTCAGTGAGGTTGACAGGCATCCGCTCTTCCGGCACCTGTTCATTCTCCCGTTACAGCTGTTCTTGTTTATTTTCAGTTTACGAACAGTTCTGAGGAATGGAAGCCTCTCATAACCCGGGCACTTCCTGTAATATGAATTTGTGCATTTTTAAGTACAAGTCTATTTTGCATTGAATCTACCCAGCCAATTTTAGGAATGGGAATGCCACTGCTAAATCAGGCAGATTTAACTTGATCCTCAATTATAGCTGAAGAAGGGTCTCGACCCGAAACACCAGCAATTCCTTCTCTCCAGAGATGCTGCCTGACCCACTGAGTTACTCCATCATTTTGTGTATATCCTCTAGCCACTTCCCAACCTGTAGAGGATAAAGAACTACATAGCTATGAAAAGGAAAGATAGCTGACAAAAAAATGTTTCTGTCAATGGATAAGTGCAGTGCTTAACAAATTCATTAAGCTATGAATAAGGAATACTTCAGTTACAAGGTAATTTATTGATAGAAATCATGCAGAGATTTAAAAAAAGACACTTGGAGGTGGATTCTAAAGAAACAGCCAAAACAGCCTAAATGAGAGCTTGCATTTTTTAAATATTCATATTGAGAGCTTGCACATTTCATTCATATCCATTCACATTGTTATATGACTTATTTCCAATTAAGTTTGGCTCTTCTATAAATTGAAAGGACTTTGCAAATTTTTAAATACTTGACCATAATGTATAGCAGGAGGTAAAACTATTTTTTCAGTAGGCCAAGTATCTCAACTTTAAGTATTTTCCTACCTATCTGAAAAATTATAAATTTGTATCTGAAATAATATGCTACATTTCTTCCCGCATCCAGACGATTACATTTTCACCATCAGCAAGTTTTCTCATATATTATCTGAGTAATGGAAAGGCAAGGGAGAGGGGGGATGGTGGTGAGGAAGACAATAATTTAGCGATTAATGACTCAATTGGCCCAAATTCACTATTAGCTCAGTTTCTATTCAAACACTTCATTGTTTGAAAGTAAAATTAACGTATCTTTTTGATCTTCTGAACCCTCAAGAAACAAGCAGGCACATGGCATGATGGAATATCATGCTTCTTTCATAACTGGAATACAGGCTGAATTAACAATTAAATGTCTGTTTTCATGACGCAAGATTCCTAATTTAAAAAAAAAAAAATCTAATTGAAAAAGTTGATGAACTTTGCTGGAATTTAGAATGGGTCAGAGAAGTGGTGATTTAATTAATTCTAATTCTCGTTGGATTTTCAGTGGCTTACTTTAGAATTGTCTTCAGTGGTCCACCACACAAAAAAACAACCATCTCCTCAAAGTTTCATTCAAAAAAGTAATTTCTGTTGCCTTCCAACAGAGTTTACAAAAATGCTCGGGTTGGTTAAAAAGCTGACATTGCCCACACCCGTTACTTAAACTCCTTTCGTTCATCTAAATGGACATTTATATTCACCAAACCAGTGTAAAGAGCCTTTTTGATGGCAAGTACAGACTGGTACTTGACGACTGGCATGAACAAGATGGGTCGAAGGGATTATTTCCATGCTATATGATTCTTAAATGCACCCCTGCCTCAGTAGGTCACAGCAAACTCCACATTCTAACCAGTCAAGGCAGTTAGAGGGTTTCAGAAGGAACTGCAGATGCTGGAAAATCGAAGGTAGACAAAGGTGCTAGAGAAACTCAGCGGATGTGGCAGCATCTATGGAGCGAAGGAAATGGGCAACGTTTCGGGCTGAAACCCTCAGCGGATGCGGCGGCATCTATGGAGCGAAGGAAATAGGCAACGTTTTGGGCCAATACCCTTCATCAGAGAAAAGGTAGAGTGAGAATAAAGACCAAGGAGCACAAGGCAAGGTTGATTCACATCTTTTCAAGATCCTTTGTCACCATTTAAGCTTTTGTTTACCTGCTCTCTCCCCCTCCCTTTCCACTCCCCCCTCCACTGCCAAATTAGCCCTTACCTGATGATCTCCACATCTTTTCCTTGTGGCAACCCTGGCTGGTGTAGCTCTTAGATATTTTCCTTTGTCCCATCCATCCATCTCCCATAAGATTAAAACTAACCCGTCTTCTCTCTTTTCCAGCCCCGACTCAAAGTGCAAACTGTTTCTCTCGCCACAGAGTAATTTGCCCAGTGTTTCCAGCATCTTCTGTCATATGGGGTTCCACAGGGTTCGATTCTGGGGCCCCTGCTTTTCTCGCTGTACATACTTCCTCTGGGTTCCATCCTTAGAAAGCATGGCATCTCTTTCCACTGTTATGCAGATGATACCCAGCTTTATTTGCCGCTGAGGGGGAAGACGCCTTTTCTGTAAAATCGCTTCTGACTTGTCTTGATGACATTAAGTCCTGGTTGGCCCTAAACTTTCTTGGATTTAATGAAAAGAAGACAGAGGTGATTTTATTTTATCCCAATGGCTGCCGTGAACCTCCATTTGTTGATTTAGGTCCATTGTCAAGGTACGTGAAGCCAACAGTTGTGAACCTGGGTTTTAGGATGGACAGTGACTTTAAATTAGATCGCCAAATATGTGCGGTGGTTAAGTCCAGCTTCTTTCACCTAAGGAAGCTGGCAAAGGTGAAGCCCATTCTCGAGCGGCAGCATTTTGAGACAGTAATCCATGCCTTTATTACATCTAGGCTGGATTACTGTAACGCGCTCTATTTTGGTGTTGCTCGTTCTTCACTGGCTCGTCTCCAGTTGGTTCAAAATGCTGCTGCTCGCCTTTTAACAGGGACTCGAAAGAGGGAGCACATATCGCCAATTCTGGCCTCCCTACACTGACTCCCGGTGCACTTTCGAGTTCATTATAAGATACTGTTATTTGTTTTTAAATCTCTGAATGGGCTCGCCCCGCCTTACCTCTCTGAGCTGCTCCACCCATACGCTCCTGCCCGGTCCCTCAGGTCAGCTGCTCCTGGAGGTACCGAGGTCTAGTCGGAGGCTCAGAGGGGATAGAGCCTTCTCTGTTGCTGCTCCGGCACTCTGGAACACCCTGCCGTTGCACATCAGACAGGCCCCCTCACTGTCCATCTTCAAATCCAGTGTTAAAACCCTGGCTTTTGGCCATGCCTGAGGCTTTGCTTCTGTTTGTGGTGTTTTTGATGTTTCTTTATTTTACATGTCTTTTCCTACTATTTCTTTTGATTGTTATTTTTGGTGTGTATTAACTTTTTTGTCAATGATTAGTGATGTACAGCACTTTGTTGCAGCTATGTTTGTTTTTAAAGTGCTCTATAAATAATATTATTATTATTACTATTATTACCACAATGGCACTTCTTAGTCAGAGTTAAACAGTACAGAAAGAGGCCCTTCAGCCCAACTCATCCATGCTGACCATGATGCCCCATTTAAGCTAGTCCCATCTGCCCACACTTGGCCCATATCTCTCTCAACCTTTCCTATCTATGTTCCTGACCAAGTGTCTTTGAAATGCTGTTTCAGTATCTGCCTCAACTACCTCTTCCGGCAGATCTTTCCACCTGAAGAGTGAGAAGATTTACCCTCAGGTTCCTATTAAATCTTTCTATTTTCTGATGAATAAAATAAACATTTGTCCAGGTACCAATCCTTATGGAACTCCATTTTGTATCTTTCGTTCATCTGAGTGACTACTCTAAACTCGTATGTCACCTTCAACATGGCACTTGTAGCTGTTTAAAGGAAGGTGATATTACTGCATTAGTGATGAGTATTTCATCATATTCCTGAGCCTCATAAATTATAAAGCTTTGAATAGTTAGATGGCTAAAAAAACTCAGCTTTGCCTTGATCCAGTAACCACAAGGTTGATTTGGCTAGTTACTATAATGTTTTGAAAAGCAAAACATGTGAAAAGCAGAAAGAATGCCATCCATTAAAACATTCCCCAAGCTCATTATCCATTTATCAAAATATATACATTACCAATATGTTTTCAACTCAACGCAGAGACACAAAGCAAGCAATGATAACTTCTTCCACGCTCAGGCTATGAATTGGATGCAAAATAATTTTGCCTTTTTTTCCCCATCCAAGGCAACAGAAAGAGAGACAACTTTATTTTATCATTCGGGCTTGTATATCATGATTAATAATAAAGGATAATGAAATGATATAACAATCAATAGTAAGCTTTTTCAGTTGTGTGTTTAATTAAAGAGGAAATTAATCCTATTAATTGCCTGCAATTTGAGAAAGAATTGATTTAATACTGGGGCAATATATTTGCCAATGATAGAAGATCCAATGCATTTATCAAGGATAGAAGGTCTTTGCGTATCTATCAGTGGATAACCAATGCTACACAAATTTGCGCATATTGGCAATGCAAACGCTTAACAGCTTAATACAGATTTTAAGTATTGCAGAAGGTTGGTGAAAAATTAATTAGTCATTAAAAGAGCCCAAGTAATTTGAATCATAAAAAATTAACTATGACGTTAACACACCAACGTAATTAGTTAATAAAGTTATCAAACTATACAAGACTTTCAAAATAGTTTCTGCACATCTCCAAATATACCACATACCCAGCAACACCAACATGGAAATTTTAGATAAAAATTAGTAAATACGTTGTTGACTTTTCCAAAAGAATAAATTAAGGATTATGTAAATACCACCACGTCTATTGAACGTGTGCTGAAAGATAGCAACCACAAATTGACACTAAATTAAAAAAAAACATCAGCTCCTTAGACAACTTTTAAGATATCCGAATACAAAGAACGACAATTGTAATCTGGAATCATTTTGGTGAGGGCAATGACATCTCCTCACCAATACCTTCACTGCTTTCCTAAAAAATGTTGTTGTACTGTGTAAATCTCTAAACTACTTCCATGTTGCTCAAATTTAGCTCTTTCTCTCTGCTCGCATCCAAACTCTTCCTTTTAGCATTCCTGCACTTGCAATATTCTCTACCCCACTCTTCCCTTATACACTTTCTCCAGACATTCCCTTTGAGTTTCCTTGTGCACAATGCCCACACACTCATTTCTCGTTTCTTTTCAATTTCATCTCTTCACTCTCCAGATCAGGCTTGCTGCATTTGTCCACCATGTCACACACTGTACCTCTACTTCCCCAGAAGCAATGTTACAAAATTTTGAGATTTAAAAAATGAGTCTTACCAATTTATCCCATCAGAAAAGCATAGAAGGCAGTTTAATTTGACACCAAATTCACTTTCATATCTCAAGTATTAAAAAAGTTATGACCATTTTCATACTCGGAAATTAGCATCTTGTTCCCTATTGATTTTCAATGGACATTACAAAAAAGCTGTGATCTTGGATAATCAAACACCCCATTTCTTAAGGAAAGATTAACATTTTTAAATAGCCTAAGTGTCCAAAGATTATTCACAAAAATTCACAATGCTAACATGATTTTTATATCGGAATTTACGGATTAATTTATAGGCCGCAATGGAACAAATTTAGTGTTCAATTGCTGTAAATAAATGCCATTTAAATCGGCTTTCTAGTTTTGCACTTGTGGATGTCCTCGCCGGTTTAGAACACCTGGATTGACATAGCGCTGGATTAGTGCCCTCAAATGCCGAGACTAAAAATACTGCGGGATATAAAAAGCCCAAAATGAGCTATTCGTTATAGATAATTTGATATATAGGGTTATATATATCCCCATTTAATGTAAAAATAAGGTACATACCTTTCACTGTTTGCTTTATAAAACCCTGGGGCTGCGAGAGGTTGCGGAATCAGACAGTAATTTTAAAACTATTAGAACTATATTATCGAGGCCTATAAAACTAATAATACCTTTTGCGACCGGGTCTTGCAGCGATTTTTCGTTAATGATTTACTAGGCTGAATATGTGCGATTAGTACAGCCTAGTAAAAATCGCGTTTTAAACCCGCCCCCTCCAAACAGCGCCAAAATCGCGGGCCTGGCTGAGGGCAGATTCCTAATGACGATTCAGGTAGGTTTTGTAACATACCTACTACTTCCCCAGAAGGCAGATGCAAATCCAACATGTCTCCAATGACTCTTACCAATTTTTACAGAAGCACCGTAGAAGGCAGTCTACTTTGGATGCATCTCAGCTTGGCATGGCAGCTCCATCCAAGACTGCAAGAAATTACAGAGTTGTAGCCCAGACCATCATGCAAACCAACCTCTTCCATTGACTCTACAACGCACGCTGCCAACGTTATTCTCCCTTCACCCCTCCCCATTGGGCAGAAGCTTGAAAGCATGCACCACCAGATTAAAAAACTGCTTCATGTGTGCTGTATATCGGATTGTTGAACGGATGCCAAGGATAGGACACGCAATCTCACAATCTGCTACCCTTGCACTTTTTGCATTTTCTGCTATCTGCACTGATTATTCTCTTTTGCACTTCCTGATGTCCTCATGCATGATCATGATTTACCTGGATAACGCATAAAACAAACGTTTTTTTAGTATACACACAAAATTGTGTTCCCCAGACTACAAAGAGCAAATCCACTTGCAATGCACTTCATAGATGTGAGTCATTTTGCGCAATTCTGAATAGGTGCAATACAAATTCAAGTGATTTCCTTTAACAAGGACAGGGAATTTGGAAGTCACAGATACGCTATTCCATTTTATTATTGCATTTCAAATGCTTTAGAATTACAATTACAATGTAGCGGGCAATATTGCATTCAATGCACAGCTATGCTAAAATCATACGTCACAATTTGGAATCGAAGTTTGATTTCAGTGGAAGAATAATCACGTTCAAAATAATTTGCTTCAAAATAAATATTGGCTGCATTCAACACACATTAAATATTGAGTTTAAGATGGCCTAAACAGATTTATAGCAATTTTCCCATCTGACAGGACCATTTGGGGATGTGCTTTTTGCCTTGCCTTCACCTTCCCAAAAGGACAGTTCATAGCTCAGAATTTACAATAATTATGGTTAAGAAACCACCAGTATAATTGTCAAAATTAACAACAACTTCTGGCAATTTTACATGCATAATTAAACATGAAAATCCAGGCAGCTGCTATTGGTGATATTCTGCTGTTCTGCAGGCTTCACAGATACAATGAACAAAGAATCATGGAGAACTAAATACGTTTTATAAAGGAAGCATATTTATTTTACTGTCAAAATATTAAGAATGCAAATGACACACCCAGGAGGGGAAAACGTAAATTACAAGGATGCTGCAAAGATCAGGATAATTTAGACAGGTTGAGTGAATGGGCAAATGCCCGACAGATATGATTTAAAATGGATAAGTGTGGAAGATGCATGATTTGGATATCCTTATATATCCATAGCACAAAGAAGGCATTCTGGTGCAGACAGCAGTTAGTGAAGCAACAGGTATATTGGCCTTCATAGCAAGATAATCTAGAAGCAAGAAAGTCTTATTGCAGCTGCACAGGGCTTTGCTAAGATTGCATCTGGAGTTCGTGTTCAGGAAGAAGCTGCTTGCCATGGAAGTGCAATGAAGATTTACTAGACAGATTCCCATAATGGCAGTGCTGACGCACAAGCAGAGACCAGGTTGGTTAGGCGCATGTTCTCTAGAGTTTAGAAGAACAAAGACATTACAGAAGTTATACAATTCTAACAGAAGCAGGCACAAAGGTACCCTGCATAGCCGAACAATCCAGAACCAAGGATAGAACCTCAGTATTACAAGGTTGACCATGCAGCACCAAAATAAAATTAGGAATTTCTTCACCCATAGCTTGGTGAATCTGTGGCAAACTACCACAAATCATCAAGAATATGTTGGGCGAGTCCAGAACTAGGGGCCACAGTCTTAGAATAAAGGGGAGGCCATTTAAGACTGAGGTGAGAAAAAACGTTTTCACCCAGTTGTGAACTTGTAGAATTCCCTGCCACAGAGGGCAGTGGAGGCCAAATCACTGGATGGATTTAAGAGAGTTAGATAGAGCTCTAGGGGCTAGTGGAATCATGGGATATGGGGAGAAGGGAGGCACGGGTTATTGATTGGGGACGATCAGCCATGATCACAATGAATGTCGGTGCTGACTCGAAGGGCCAAATGGCCTCCTCCTGCACCTATTTTCTATGTAGAACAAGGTACATAAAGGGTCTCAACCCAAAACTTGACTGTTCATTTCCTTTTTCAGATGCTGCCAGATCCACGAGTTCCGCCAGCAGCACATTTTTGCTTCAGATTCCAGCACCTGGACTCCTTTGCCCTTGATGCTGGAGATCAAGGGATATGGGGAAAAGATTGGAACAGGATAATGATATGGATAATCAGCTATAACTGCAATTAATCTTAGAGCAGGCCTTAAGGACCCATCCTTGTTCACCAAAAACTGTAAACAAGTTTACTTCAGCTATGTGTGTTGGGAATCTAGAGCAAAAGCAGTGAAAACACTAAGCAAGTTATTTCCAGCATCTTTAAAAAAAAAGAACAAGAATTAACGATTCAAGTTAGGAGGCTCTGCATCAGGGCAGCCATAGGGTTTGATAGTCAATAAATTACTTATGAACTGCAAGCACTGTTATGCTGTAGAAAACAGCCATCTTGTTCGTAGTAAACTCTCAAACACTAAACAAATTGGGCAATATTGGTCACGATATGGGTAATAACAATACTGTACACCTAAAATGCTTAGTGCTGTTTTGCATGTCCATCTGAGAATACAGATTACCTTGTTTGACATCATTTCCAAAAGATGGCAGCTCCAACTGTATAACACTTTCACTACTGCACAGATATTGCATTCTATATTTGTGAACTAAGCCAAAAGATTTATAGAGTCACAGAGTTCATACAGCATGGAACAGGCCCTTCGGCCCATTCCAACCAAGTTACCCCATAAGATAAAATGTTTAAGAAGGAACTGCAGATGCTGGAAAATCGAAGGTAGACAAAAATGCTGGAGAAACTCAGTGGGTGAGGCAGCATCTATAGAGCGAAGGAAATAGGCAATGTTTCGTGCCGAAACGATGCCGATTTCCTTTGCTCCATAGATGCTGCCTCCCCCGCTGAGTCTCTCCAGCATTTTTGTCTACCCCATAAGATATTCCTACTTGCCCGCATTTGACCCATATCTCTTTAGACCTTTATCATGTACTTGTCCAAGACAATTTCAAATTTAGATATGAAAAATGAACTAGATGTCATTACTTCAATATTTAAAAGTTCTTTAGTATCAAAAATATGCAATAATAATAACAACTATAATATTTCAACTTCCATCTTCAAGCATTTGCCAAGTATCTAAATTTTTAAAAATTGAAAGGATGATAAAATGGAGGGTTTTGAAACATTTCTTAGTTTGCTGGCTGAAAATATAGTTTATCTGATTGGCTATGCTGTCAGATTGATGAAATTGTTATTTCACACCAGAGATGCACTACAGATGGTGCCAGACTGCCGATCACGTTGGGAAAGGTCTACAGGAGAGTTAATGGGATAAATCTTCTGCCAGGATCGGCAACAGATCTTCCACAAAATATACCCGTAACTAAGCAATTCCGAAACCGAGACGGCACTGCTGCTTTCTGCTCTGAGAATTAGCCAGGCGACTTCTGCACTGCCCTGTTGGACTCCTCCAAGGCCAAAGGGGCAGCATGAATATTTTTTCACATATCCAAATCTTAGGCCATCAGATTCAACATTATGTGCACTGCATGCTAATCAGCAGCCAGCCCAGTAGACCCATTCAAATCAAAGAGAGAAATCAAATGCCAGTAGGTCTTATAATTGGATTTATGTTAATTTACATGTTTTAATTGTTTTAAGTTTGTATTTTTAAATTGCTATAACATTGAAATATAATAATAGTTTTAATATTAACATGACACTGGAAGACTGGGAGAATATTGAATGTTGAGAAAATATATTCACAGGTGGAGATGGCATGTGACTCTAATGATCCCCTGCACACGCCGACTGAAAAATTCCCGGCTTTATAATCTCCTTAATCCAGCTTCCAGTGGCTACAAGGTCATGTGATAGGAGCAGAATTAGACAATTCGGCCCATCGCCTACTCCGCCATTCAATAATGGCTGATCTATTTCTCTCTCCTAATGCTATTCTCGTGCCTCCCCCCCCCATAACCCTTGACACGTGTACTAATCAAGAATATATCTATCTCTGCTTTAAAAATATCCATTGACCTGGCCTCCATAGCCTTCTGTGGCCAATAATTCAACAGATTCACCACCCTCTAACTAAAGAAATTCCTCATCTCCTTCCTAAAGGAACATCCTTTAATTCTGAGGCTATGACCTCTGGTCCTGGATTCGCCCACAAGTGGAAACATCCTCTCCAGATCCACTCTATCGAAGTCTTTCACTATTCGGTAAATTTCAATGAGGTCTCCCCCTAATCTTTCTAAACTCCAGCGAGTACAGGCCCAGTGCGGTCAAACCCTCATTATGTTAACCCACTCATTCCTGGGATAATTCTTGTAAACCTCCTCTGGACCCTCTCCAGAGTCAGTACATCCTTCCTCAGATATGGTGCACAAAATTGCTCACAATACTCCAAATGCAGTCTGACCAGCGCCTTATAGAGCCTCAGCATAACATCCCTGTTTTTGTATTCTAGCCCCCTTGAAATAAATGCTAGCAATGCGTTTGCCTTCCAAACTCCCGATTCGACTTGCAAATTAATTTTTTTGGAATCCTGCACCAGCACTCCCTTTGCACCTCAGATTGCTGGATTATCTCACCAGTTAGAAAATAATCTAAGTCTTAATTCCTACTACCAAAATACATGGCTTCACACTTTGCTAAGGACCCACACCATCCTGGCCACACACTCATCTCCCCGCTACCTTCAGGTAGAACGTACAGGAGCCTGAAGACTGCAGGTTCAGGAATAGATTCTTCCCCACAGCCAGCAGGCTATTAAACTCGGCTCGGACAAAACTCTGAACATTAATAGCCCATTATCTATTTATTTGCACTTTATCAATTTATTCATGTGCATATATATTTATATAATGGTATATGGACACACTGATCTGTTCTGTAGTCATGTCTACCATGTTCTGTTGTGCTGAAGCAAAGCAAGAATATCATTGTCCTATCAAGGACACATGACAATAAACCATCTTGAATCTTGAATATTCCAACTGCAACTTATCTGACCACTCTCCCAACCTGTCCAAGTCCTTCTGCAGAGTCCCTGCTCCTCCACCTATTTTCGAATCATCCGCTAACTTGGCCACAAAGCCTTCAATCCCTTCACCCAGGTCATTAATTTACAACATGAAAAGTAGCGGCCCCAGCACCAAACTCTGCAGAACTCCGCTAATCACTGCCAGGCTAGTGTAGATGGAAATCTTGGCTGGCAAGAGCAAGTTGAGCCAAAGGGCCTGCTTCAATGCTGAATTACTCTATATAAATTAAAGATAGTTCTTAAAATATTTCCACTCTTTCAAAAAGGGAAGACACATTAGCTTCAAATCTGGATGTAATACACTAGATAGAGCATCACTCAGCAGCAGAACAATCTATTTTCAACAGATGCAATTCAACTTCTTGCAACATTGTTACTATGTTCACAATGAAAGAAAACAGTCAGTGTGTAGGCGTTGAGAATTGCTTGGTTTTCAATAAACATTCCAGATCTCTGCATTCTTCCAATGTCGGTTTGTTGCATACTGCCAATTCCGTATTATATCAGTGGGCTCGGCCACAAAATTCCCATTCTTAAACTTCTCCACTTTAAAAAAAACTACTGTTCCATTACATCTTTGATTATGTTAGTTAGTACAGACCATTGCAAAGCTATTACATGGGAGAAACTATTTTGTGGCTCGAAAGATTGGTCTTCCATTTGGAATTAAAACCGAACTTGCCTGCAGCCTTCTTCATTGCCTCAATATAATTTATATCCCTCCCCTCCACTTTGCACAATAAAAATGCATATGATCAAGGGCCAAAAAGATGAAATTACAGAATTAATGGACAAAGGTATCTGGATGAGCTCATTTATAAAAGGAGCGGATGGAACCCTGCCCAGGCCATAAAAGCATTTGAATCAAAAGTTAACAAAGGTTATAATGAAGACCAAGTAGAAGATCAGAGACCATGGCAGAAACTGCAGATGTTATAGAAACATAGAAAACAGGTGCAGGAGTAGGCCATTCTGCCCTTCGAGCCAGCACCAACATTAAATATGATCATGGTTGATCATCCAAAATCAGTACCCCAATCCTTCTTTTTCCCCCATATCCCTCGATTCCTTTAGCCCGAAGACTTAAATCTAACTCTCGCTTGCAGAAGAATGGAGCCTATATGGTTATTAGAAATCTGAAAACCAAACTAAATGTTGAAAGACAATGAAAAAATACCGGAGATACTCCCGAATCATAGTTTTTTTGCAAATACATATTTTTAAGTTTATCATCTTTGCACCTAACATATGTTAACATTATTAAGAAACACTAGGTTCTGCCTCCCCAGCAGACAACTACTAGAGAAATAGCATTTCATTGTCCATGATGCAGATGATCACTGCTTTCATATAATGACTAAAAATTCATTACAAGCAAACCAATACGAATTAATCTTGACTGCACAGTTTAAGAATAAGGGCTAGACCATTGAGGACTGGTATGAGGAAACACTTTTTCATCCAGAGTTGGGAATCTGTGGAATTCTCTGCAACAGAAGGCAATGGAGGCCAATTCACTGGATGTTTTCAAGAGAGTTGGATTTAGCTCTTAGGACTAAAGGAATTAAGGGATATGGAGAAAAAGCAGGAACGGGGTACTGATTTTGGATGATTAGCCATGATAATATTGAAGGGCGGTGTTGGCTCGAAGGGCCGAATGGCCTATTCCTGCACCTATTTCACATCCCTTTCACAATGCCCCAATTGCGTTACAGGTAATTAAGTATTTTTAAATGCATGATCAGCATTATAGGAAACCAGCATCCAACTAACAGTCAGCTCCCATATACACCTGTTTTTTTTTAATGTTTCTATGCTTCACCCTCAAAACACAGCATAAACAGCAAGAAATTTCTTCAAAACCTTTGCAACAATTCTCCAGAAATAAAACGTAGACACAAAATGCCGGAGTAACTAAGCGAGACAGGCAGCATCTCTGGAGATAAAAGAACATCTCCAAAAATAAAATTATATTTATAAGCAGAGTGAAGTTGATGTAGTCTGAATGGACTTCAGTTAGCTCTCCCACAGGGGAGGCTATAGAACAGTACAACACAGAAACAGATCTTTCAGCCAACAGATCAAACATGATGCCAAGACCAATTCTTATCTGCCTGCACACAATCCATATCCCCCCTCCCTCCCCTCCCTACTCTTTGCATAGAATCCTTGCAATCTGCAAAGGATTGGACCAAAGATCAGAGAAAATCCAGAATATGTCAAACTGGATCCAAGTTTGTTTGGTAACAGAAGGGAAAGGTGTGTTATGTATGTGATTGGAAGATTTGATCAGTGGTGTTTCATAGGCATCAGTCCTAGGACCCGTTCTGTTTGCCATATACATAAATAATCTGTTATGAGTTTAGGGGGTACAATTAGCAAGTTTGAGATGACATGAAAAAGGAGATGCTTTTCAGAGTGAAGAAAAAAAAGTCACTGTTTAGAGGATGATGGAAATCAGTTGGCAAAATGGCAAAAACAATGGCAGACAGAATTTAACTTGTATATGAACCAAACGGATGTTAGGGAAGAGATTGGGAAAATGGGGAGATTAAATTAATTACACTAATAGAACAGAGATGTCTTACTGAATTTGTTATGCCTTAAACAAGCATTATTAAAACATTAGCTAGCATTGTATAAAGACACTAAAGATATACTAATTATTCACATCCCTTTCACAATGCCTCAATTGCGTTACAGGCAATTGAGTATTTTTAAATGTATGATCAGCATTGTAGGAAACCAGCATCCAACAAACACAGTCAGCTCCCATATACATCAAAATGACAAGAAATGTTTTGTTGAGAAACACATACCGACTAAAATACTGGGACAATTCCCTTATTCGTCAGGGTATCTTTTTACATCCACCCGAGAGAGCAAATGCAGTGTGTTATACTCCATCCAAGACTGCACTTCTAACCGTGCAACACCACCCCAGATTAGCTGCACAGTCTGAAGAATTGTTGAAAAAGTCTCTTAAATGGAAAACAATGCCACTTCCAACCATTAACTCAATTGCAACTTTCCCACTGTTTGTAAAAGAACACCATTATAATATCACATTTACATCAAGTTTCCTAGGTTTAAACCGACTCAGTTACATAGCAATTGTAACAAGCCCTGCATGCGCTCGTGCTTTTCCATTCAAACTACACCAACCCTAAAGCACACGCATACAATAAAACACCCTTGCAAATGCTGGGATTTCTTGCAATTAGTCAAGTACAGGCCCAACTCCTGTTTTTCGAATAATGGGTGCTGAGGGGGAAGGGAAAGCACAAACGCGAATAGGAATTGTTAACAGCTGCTACTTTTAGGAGCACCAATAGGATTGACTTAGAAATACAATGGTCTTTTTTTCCCCATACAGATGCAATTGTATGTGTAAGTCACAAAGATGCAATTTTTTAAATGCAATGACCACATTGCAGGCTGTATTTTGAAATATAATGACCAGTTTGCAGGCGAAAATGTAAAATTCAATGGCCAGATTCGAGGCTGTATTTTGAAATGTAATAGCCAGATTGCAGGCTATATTTTGACATACAATGAGCTGATTCCAGGCTATATTTTGAAATGCAAGAGTCAGGTTGCAGGCTACACTAACACAAATGTTGGGGGGGGGGAGAAAGATGTGGATGCTTTTGATGCCCACCCTGTGCAGACTTACCCAGCTTTCCCCGAGACTCCTCCAGCTTCTGGATCTGCTTCTCCAGGAACAAAACCGTAACGACGAACGCCACAACCACGAGCAGCTGCAATTTAGGCGGCATGATAATTCTTAGAAGCCCCATGAAATTATCAAGACATAACGGGGGGGGGGGGGGGGGGGGGGGGGGAGTGGGGGAGGGTGTGAGAAGAAGAAAAAAAAAAATAACCCGCAAAAATATATGTATGTGAAGACAAATAAAATCACAAAAGATGGGAGAGGTGGCGAGGAGGAGTGAGGCGGCACGGTGTGGAACTGAGGGGAAATCCCGGGCGCCGAGAAAACATGGAGTATCTCGCCCCGGGGGGGGTTTAAACAGACTGAGGGGGAAAGGGTGGGTTTGGTTGTTTTCCCTTCCCTCAGAAAAGACACCGATTGTCTTTCTCAGCGTGTCTAGGCTGGAGCCAGCGTCCGTCTCTCTCTATGCTTTCCTCTCCTCTCGACGCCTTACCCCAGCGGCCCTCCCACTTCGACCGAGGGGGGGGAGGAGACTCACTCCGCCCGCCGTGCTGCGTCATGGGCGTCTACCTCCGCCCGCCGTGCTGCGTCATGGGCGTCTACCTCCACCCGCCGTGCTGCGTCATGGGCGTCTACCTCCACCCGCCGTGCTGCGTCATGGGCGTCTACCTCCACCCGCCGTGCTGCGTCACTCCCTCCGCCCACCTTCCCACAGGCTGGGCGCCTGCACAACAGATCCCGCCCCCTTCCTCTCTTCCCATTCGCCCCTCACCCGTCTGATTGACCTTACGCAGACCAATCGTACCGATCTCACTCTTGATTGACCGCTGTCTCCGCCAATCATTTCTGAGACAGCACCAGCCCCGCAACGGCCCCTTTCCTCGAAGACCTCTCCCTCACTCTCTCGGGGGTTGTCTACTCTCTCCGCCTGTAAAATCAAAATAAAAAAACGATGATAATACAGCAAAAAAGGACTAATTTAACAATTGTATTAAATATATATAATAATAACACATATGACACTTAAATGTAATGCTGTGCGACAGTTTATCTCCCGGCGGTAAGGTGCCCTGTGAAGGGGCTTTAGTTCAAGATGGTGGTGGACGCGTACCTGTTGTGGTTCTTCTCCCTCTTAAACGCGGTAATTGTTGGAATACTTTGATATAATCGTCGGAATACGCTGATATTCGTATTCAGCTTATGATTTTCTCCGTGATATATGTCGCAGGGGCGGATTGGGTTGTTCTTTGGTGGGGATTTCTCCGGCTCTGTGTTGGCGCGGGCCTCGCTGGAGGAAGCGCCGCTCCACCAGGATATGGTTTTGGTGACGTGGTGGTCACTGGCCGTCGTGAACTCACTGAGTAAAGAATTGTGTGCGGGAAGGAACGGCAGATGCCGGTTTACACCGAAGACAGGACACACAGAATGCTGGAGCAACTCAGCAGGACAGGACAGCATCCCTGGAGAAAGGGAATGGGTCGAGACCCTTCTTCAGACTGAGAGTCAGGGAAGAGGAAGAGACACAGATATGGAAGGGAAACGACAGACCAAAGGGGGGACGATGATAAGGAAAAGTAGAATGGCTCAGTGATAGCTGAGGGGAAGGTGACAAGGAGGCATATAATCAGTTAAATTAATCAGAAGGATAGTGAAACTAGTCGGAACAGTGGAATTAGTCCATTATGTTGTTGTGGGATTTACTTTTAATTCAGCTACTGGTGTTGGTTTGTTTGATCTATGCAGTAGTTCATGTGATAGGAGCAGAATTAGGTCATCCGACCCATCAAGTCTCTTTAATGACCTGCTTTCCGAGCCCCCACTCCCTCATCTTTACTATGGACGTTCAGTCACCCTGCACCATTCCCCACCAGGAAGGCCTCAAAGTCCTCAGTTTCTTCCTCAACTGCAGAACTATCCATTCCCTTCTACTAGCACTACTCTGCAGAGTGGAGCTGGTCCTTGCCCCCAACAAATTCTGCTTTGACTCCTCCCACTTCCTCCAAGTCCAAGGCGAGGTTATGGCCACCTGCATGGGCCCCAGCTATGCCTGCCTCTTTGTCGGTTGAACAATCCATGTTCCAGGTGTAAACTGGCGCTTTCCCTGAACTCTATCTCTGTTACATTGATGACTGCATCGGTTCTACCTCCTGCACCCATGCAGAACTCATGGACTTCATCAACTTCACCACCACTTTTCATCCTGTGCTCAAATTTACTTGGACCATCTCTGACACCTCCCTCCCCTTTCTTGATCTCACAGTCTCTATCACAAGAAATAGACTATTGACTGAATTCTATTACAAACCCACTGACTCCCACAACTATCTCACTAGACTTCTTCCCACCCTGCTTCCTGCAAAGACTCTGTTCCCTATTCCTAAGTTGTCCGTCTATGCTGCATCGGTGCCCAAGATGAGGTGTTCCATAATAGAACATCTGAGCTATCCTAATTCTTAAGGGAATGGGGCTCCCATCTCCCATCATAAATGAGGCCCTCACTCATGTCTCCTCGATACCCCACAGCTCTGCCCTTGTTCCCCCTCTCCTAGTCATACAGAGACAGAGTCCCCCCCCCAGTCCTTGCCTTCCATCCTATCAGCCATCGCATACAACACACAAACCTCTGAAATTTCCACCACCTCCAACAGGATCCCACCACCAGCCATTTTTTTCCCATCTCCACCCCTTTCCGCCTTCCTCAGAGACCGCTCCCTCTGCAACACCCTGGTTGACTCATCCCTTCCCACCCAAATCACCCCCTTCCCTAGGTACATTGCCCTGCAACTGCAGAAGATGTGACACCTGTCGCTATACCTCCTCCCTCGACTATCCAGGCACCATTTCAAGTTAGGCAGATAGATCGACACCTTTTACAACCTAATCTACTGTATCTGTTGTTCAAGATGTGGACTGTTATATATCGGCGAGAACAAACGCAGACTGGGCAATTGTTTGGTGGAACACCTTCGCTCAGCCCGCGTGAACTAACCTGATCTCCCAGTTGCTGGACATTTTAATTCTCCTTCCCATTCCTGCACAGACCTTTCTGTCCTCAGTCTCCTCCATTGTCAGAGTGAGGCTAAATACAAATTAGAGGAACAACATCTCATATTTCGCTTGGGCAGTTTACAGCCCAGTGGTATGAATATTGATTTCTCTCACATCAGGTAACCATGTCATTCCCTCTCTCCCTATATCCCTCCCCCACCCAAGTCACACAAACTTCTCATTTTCACCCTACAAACAGCTGACAATGGCCTGTCTCCTTTATCATCGTTACTTTTTTACATAACTACAATTGAGAAAATAAACACAAAAGTGCTGGAGGAACTGAGTTGAAGGAGCTCAGTGTATCAGACAGCATTTGTAATGGTAGAAGATCGACACAAAATGTTGGAGTAACTCTCCGGATAGAAGGAATGGGTGATATTTTGGGTCGAGACTCTTCACCAGACTAAGAGTCAGGGAGTCAGCCAGAGAGCCTAATGACAGATGTTGCCTGACTTTCTGAGTTACTCCAGCACTGCGTTTTGCTCAAGATTCTGGTAACTGCAGTCTCTTGTATCTATACTCCCATAGTTCCCACTTCATCCCATTGGTAGAGTATCTGGACTCTATCACTGGGTCAGACAGCAAGTTTGGAGGCAAATAAACAACCAAAGTTTTGGGATGTTCCATCATCTGTCCACTTCCCTTCCACATGTGCTGTCTGACCCACTGAGATCCCCAGCACTTTGATTTTTGGTATTGCATTTGCTGGGTTGACGAAAGGAAAGGATAAAATATAACATACAAAGTGTATGGAAAGTAACATTAGTGGAACAATGTGCAAACAAGTAACTGCGGATGCTGGTTTACACTAACGGGCTCGAGGTGCTGCAGTAACTCAATGGATCAGGCAGCATCTCTAGAGAACATGAATAAGTGATATTTCAGGTCGGCACCCGAAACGTCACCTATCCATGTTCTCCAAAGATGCTGCCTGACTTGTTGAGTTGCTCCAGTACATCATGTCCATTCGTGCAACAACGTGAGCTCCTGAAGTCACATGGTGTAGATGAAAATTGGTGTTGGGTGAACATGAAAGCAAATGTTAGATATGGAGACAAATAACTTAATTTAACCTGATGAGAATGTAATGAATATGAAATATTCTGCATTATAGAATGCTTTTTTTAATGTAATAATTTGTGCCTCTGTTAGAATTTTTTTTCTCTCCCTGAGTCAGAGGATTGGACATTGAAGTTAACGCTGAAGCTGGAGTGCATAACCAAATGAGTGTTCCACATTAGGATATGTTTCGCTTCAGAATGAAAATGAAGATATTTGGCCCATCAAGTCCATACCAGCAGTGGGAACAATCTAGTCTCTCCAGTCACCCTCTAGCCCTTCAAATTCTGTCACTCCTCTATTTTCAGTACAATTGTTGAATCAACCTCCACTACTATATTCAAGAGAGAGAATGTGTGTAGGGGTGGAGCTGGGTGAACTCGGTTGAGTAGGATTGTGAGGAAGGGAAGCCTGCATCAATTTTGCCTTCATTCTATTTGCCCTATTTCTTGATCATTCTGCAATGGGAACAGTTTCTCTCTCTGTACAAGCTTCCTCTGTACAAGCTTCCCATTGTTCTACAGATTCGGCCACAATATTTGACTCCAATATGCTGATGCCAGATCTTTCCTGACCTCATCAAAGCCAGGCCTTCTCCAGTTCACATTTTTCCTTGAAGTGATCCATACCCTTAACCATGGCCATTCTAAATGTTGCAATATTGTGATCACAGTTTTATAATTGTTGCTCTGCTAATACTTGTTTCTCTTGGTTCTCTTCCCAGAACTGGGACTAGCAATGCTATCTTCTTTGATAGCACAGAAACATTTCACAAATTCCTCCTATTCTTTGTTCCCTTTTTTGGGCAATCCTAGTCCATACTTGGAATATTGAAACCCCATTATCACTACACTATGGCTTTTCCTTTTTACTGTACCTCGGTACATGTGACCATAAATGAAACTGAAAACTGCATACTTCTGCAAGTAACATATTTGCTCCTCAGCATCCTTTCTGCCTCTTCAGCAGCCTATAGAATAGTCCCAGTGGTGTAATCAGAGCTTTGCAACACCTGTCCCTATACCTCCTCCCTCGACTCCGTCCAACAACACCGACATTCCTTTCAGGTAAAGGCAGAGGTTCACTTGCACTATTCCAACCTCATCTACTGTATCCGTTGTTCAAGATGTGGACTCTTATACACCGGCGAGACCAAATACTGAAAACCTTTGCTCAGTCTGCCTGAACCTACCTAATCTCCCAGTTGCTAAACACTTTAATTCTCCTTCCCATTCCCACACAGACCTTTCTGTTCTAGGTCTCCTCAATTGTCAGAGTGAGGCTAAATGCAAATTGGAGGAACGGCATCTCATATTTTGCTTGGGCAGCTTACAGTCCAGTGGATAGACACAAAAAGCTGGAGTAATTTAGAGGGATAGGCAGCACCTCTGGAGAGAAGGAATGTCATCCATCCTTCGCTCCAGAGATGCTGCCTGTCCCGCTGTGTTACTCCAGCTTTTTGTGCCTATCTTTGGTTTAAACTGCCTTCTGCAGTTCCTTCTTACACATTACAGCCCAGTGGTATGACTATTGATTTCTCTAACTTTAGGTAGCCTCGGCATTTCCCCTCGCTCTATCCCTCCCCCACCCAAGTCGCATTTGCTTGTCGTTTTCACCCAACAAACAGCTAAGAATGGCCTGTTTCCTTTATCATTGTTACTTTTTTGCATATCTTTCATTCATTGTTCTTCATCTCTCTACATCATCAACTATATCTCAAGTCGAGGATCCTCGGAGACACTCTGAATTTCCTCAATTGCCTGAGGTGGTAAAGGCAAGGCGCGCTGCCTTGCCTTACTCACGAGTGCTGAGGTGTGTGATGCTCATGTTATATCCTCGGAGATGTGGACTCCCAGATATTTAAAACAGTTCACCCTATCCACAGGATCCCCATTTATCCTCAATGGAGTGTACGTCCTCGGATGATGCGCCCTCCTAAAGTCCATGATCAGCTCCTTCGTTCGAGAAAATATTCTCTCGTTTCCCTTATCCCTAACCAGTCTGAAGAAGGGTCTCGACCCAAAACATCACCTATTCCTTCTCTCCAGGGATGCAGCCTGTCCCGCTGAGTTACTGCACCTTTTTGTGTCTATCTTTTGTTGTTTCTTAATTCTATACAGTCCGTGATTGTTCCATGATTTCCCCTATCCACTAATTCTCAGTCTACTAAGTCTACTCTGCCATTTCACTTGCCTATCTTACTTGAAAACCTTGTATCCAACAAGTATTGATCAGGTCTCTGTTGTTGTTGCAACCTTGTTATCTCATATGGTTATTTGTACCTGTTGCTCACCAAACATATTCAATACCCCTTGTGAATTTCGATCATGCATTTGATCCTATCTTAACCCTTGTACTCTCCACCTGTTTCAATCTCAAAGCTTTCCAATTCTTCTTCAGATGATGTTTAAGAGGGAACTGCAGATGCTGGAGAATCGAAGGTTACACAAAAAAGCTGGAGAAACTCAGCGGGTGCAGCAGCATCTATGGAGCGAGGGAAATAGGCAACGTTTCGGGCCGAAACCCTTCTTCAGACTGATCGGGGGTGGGGGTGGGTCGGGACAAGAAAGGGAAAAGGAGGAGTAGCCAGAAGGCTGGAGGGTGGGAGGAGACAGCAGGGGAGCTGAGGAAGGGGAGGAGACAGCAAGGACTAACAGAATTGGGAGAATTCGATGTTCATGCCCCGGGGGTGTAGACTCCCCAAACGGAATATGAGGTGCTGTTCCTCCAATTTCCGGTGCTGCTCGCTGTGGCCATGGAGGAGACCCAGGACAGAGAGGTCGGAGGCGGAGTGGGAGGGGGAGTTGAAGTGCTGAGCCACCGGGAGGTCAGCTTGGTTATTGCGGACCGAGCGGAGGTGTTCGGCGAAACGATCGCCCAACCTCCGCTTGGTCTCACCGATATAGATCTGCTGGCATCTAGAGCAGCCCCGCACTCGCAACAAGGGCCGAGTCCCCCTAGTCCTCACCTTTCACCCCACCAGCCGTCACATACAAAAAATAATCCTCCGTCAGTTTCGCCACCTCCAACGTGACCCCACTACTCGCCACATCTTCCCATCTCCCCCCATATCTGCCTTCCGCAAAGACCGCTCCCTCCATAACTCCCTTGTCAATTCTTCCCTTCCCTCTCGGTCCACCCCCTCCCCGGGCACTTTCCCTTGCGGCCGCAGGAGATGCAACACTTGTCCCTTTGCCTCCTCCCTCGACTCCGTTCAAGGACCCAAGCAGTCGTTCCAGGTGCGACAGAGGTTTACCTGCATCTCTTCCAACCTCATCTATTGCGTCCGCTGCTCTAGATGCCAGCAGATCTATATCGGTGAGACCAAGCGGAGGTTGGGCGATCGTTTCGCCGAACACCTCCGCTCGGTCCGCAATAACCAAGCTGACCTCCCGGTGGCTCAGCACTTCAACTCCCCCTCCCACTCCGCCTCCGACCTCTCTGTCCTGGGTCTCCTCCATGGCCACAGCGAGCAGCACCGGAAATTGGAGGAACAGCACCTCATATTCCGTTTGGGGAGTCTACACCCCCGGGGCATGAACATCGAATTCTCCCAATTCTGTTAGTCCTTGCTGTCTCCTCCCCTTCCTCAGCTCCCCTACTATCTCCTCCCACCCTCCAGCCTTCTGGCTACTCCTCCTTTTCCCTTTCTTGTCCCGACCCACCCCCACCCCCGATCAGTCTGAAGAAGGGTTTCGGCCCGAAACGTTGCCTATTTCCTTCGCTCCATAGATGCTGCTGCACCCGCTGAGTTTCTCCAGCTTTTCTGTGTAACCTTCTTCAGATGATGTTCTTCTCTCCCTGTCCTTATCACACTTTTCTGCTTTTTATTCCTCCATGTTCTCAATACCCCAGCCAAATTAGTTTAAAACAGCCACATTACCCTATACTTGCCTATTGTTGTTTGTAGAAACTTTCTGTTGACGATTGCAAGTTGACTGATGTTTTTCCTGCTTTGCACGTTCTTTATAGAAATGTCATGTCATAAGGAATAGTAGGATTAGGACATTCGGCCCATCAAGTCTACTTTACCATCCAATCATGACTGATCTATCTCTCCTGCCTTCTCCCCATAACCTCTCAAACCTGCACTAATCAAGAATCTATCTGTCTCTGCCTTAAAAAAATATCCGCTATATGTGTTTTGAGGAATCCTGAAATACTATATAATTGCTAATCATTTTTTGGCAACTGCCATTACAAAACTTCAGAACACTTAACATGTATTTGAACTAAATGTTGAAAATGGAAATTAAAAATAAAATACTGTAAAGATTCAGCAGGTTTGACTGTTCTGTGAAGTATTTATTACTACCTATGCACAAGTAGTCAGAATAAAATGTATCAGCTTATACTGAAAGAATGTGAGGACTGCAGTTTGAGAGTTAATAGGGTCCTAACTGTATGAATAACTTTGTTCTTTGTTTCATAGTTCACAGGTTCTAGGAGCATAATTCAGCCATTCGGTCCATCGAGTCTACTCTGCCATTCAATCATGACTAATCTATCTTTCCCTCTCAAACCCATTCTCATGCCTTCGCTCCTTAACCCCTGATACCCTTACTGATTCACTTGTTGATTCACTTATCAATTGTTGATTACACATGTTGATTACACTCACTGATTCACTTGTTACCTGGGTATAGCCAATCATTGTTCTTAGGCTAGACATAAAATGCTGGAGTAACTCAGGCGGCATCTCTGGATAGAAGGAATGGGTGACTTTTCAGGTCGAGACCCATCTTCAGACATTGTTCATACTGCTTTGTGCAGTCCCAAGATACATTAAAAGTGAAAAATGTAATTCAGCACTCCCGAGTGATCACCCTAAAACAATCCGGGAGAATGTTTATGATGTGTATTTTTTTTTAGTCAACTTGATGTGGTCATTAGTCATTACTTTCTGTTTACAGATAGCTACATGTGGTGCGGATTTCTCATCCGAAGCCTGCCGGAAGCTTGGCTTCTCCAGTAACTTGCTCTGCAGTTCTTGTGACCTTCTGGGTCAGTTTGGGCTCAACCAACTAAATGTAGACTGCAGACAATGCTGTCAAGAGGAGGCCCAGCTAGAACAGAAAAAGGTACTTGTTTTCTTCCTTCAAGATTAAATGGATTAGAATCCAGCAATTGTGTCAAACATTACTTTTTTTCCACTTTCAAAGTCACTGGTGGCAAGTTTTTGTTTGAAGTGATCAGTGAAATATTTTGCTGAACGTTTACGGTGAACATGCCCTGATCACAAAAGTACTCTTTGTGGAGTTAAATTTGTGAAAGATTCACACGGTCTTTGCATAGTTATATTTACGCTGTGCCATTGGTTATAATGGATACTTCAGTGGGATATCCAGTGGGATTGGTGTAAAATTTGGTACGTAGTTAAAAGCTCCTGCTCATTAATAAGGGCTGCACCAATCAGGTTGTTTACAATAAGATAACATTCTCTGAAAATAATGCCAGATCGTAGAGTTGATGAAGATGAAATGTGCGTGGGAATTAATGTGAACAATTAACATGAGACCTTTGCATTCTGGGGTTCCCGCACTGGTTTGTTGTTGGGTGAAATTGAAAACCAAGCCATGATTGAGGACTGTTTATGTCCAATTTACAGGAGGTGCCACTGTATTCTTGATAGCTCTCCTGTTTTTGGCTCTCATCCGTGTGGGCCATCGATGGTCTTAACAGCACTGAAGAATCTCTGTACGTCATGGTTACCAGCAAGTTTGGGGGCCTCCTGCACTTTCCCTATCCGCATTTGTTCCTTAAATCACAGCCTTTTTGTTGAACCTTGGCCTTCAGGTTCTTGCAGAGATCTTTGCTCTTGAGACATGGTAAAATTCCCAATCCAGAATTTGTGCACTTGTGGTTAATTACTTCCTGAATATCCTTGAATGTCTCATCAAATCAATCCTGGTAATTTTAATAGTGAAGCCAAGGGATCTCAACTCTATCAATGGTATCCTGTGCTTCTGATTCCATCCCTCATATTGTCAACTCTTTGAGGAGGAATTGGAATGCTCACAGCCACCATCACATAGTTGACCCCTAGTCTGAACACATCTCTTTTCTATCATAAAGACTGCCTCTTTGCTGCTCTATGTTAGCCATCTCCACCTCTACGATGATGATGACAAACAATTGTTGATGCAATTCTTACCTCCAGCTTGACCAATTTAATATGGACTCAAAGCCCTGTCCCACGGTACGAGTTCAGTCCAAGAGTTCTCCCGTTTTTGCCCTGATTCGAGCTCAGAGATTTACGGTAATGGCCACTCATCATGTTGAAAAATCTTCACGAGTCTTCCCGTGCTTACCTACCGTTAGCGAGTCTTCCCAAGTACCTGCCGTTAGTGCCAAGAGATGTCCCCGAGTTCTGATGTACCCGCTACGTTCATTGATTTTGGCTGATCGTCCACAATCAATAACCCGTGCCTGCCTTCTCCCCACATCTCTTGATTCCACTAGCCCCTAGATCCGATGTTTGATCCGAAACATCACATATTCATTTTCTCCAGAGATGTTGCCTGACCCTCTGATTTGCTTCAGCTGTGTTTGTCAATCATCGACCGATTTAAATGTTCTCCTGGCCGTTTTCCCCATCACTGATCTTCTAAACATACAAACTAGGAGCAGGATTAGGCCACTCATTCCCTCAACTTTTCTGTGTCATTGAATAATATCATAGCTGATTCATCCAGTCAGTCAGAAAAGTGAGGCAGGATAGAAAGATGAGTCATTAGTGGCCTTAAATCTTGTGCTGGCAGAGGAACAGCAGTGTGCTAAGAGCCAAGAAAACTTGGGTGCTTTCCAAAATCTGGTCTTTTGCCTAATAGCTTTCAGCTTCAGCTTCAGCAGCATGAGTGCCTTCCTAAGGGGCGCAGAAAGAGATATGGTGGGCTGATTTTAAAAAAATCTGCAATATTCTACTCCACAATCTTTGCCGCATATTCCTCACGAATGGATTGCTGTTATCCTTATTTTTCTCTAATTGCAGATACTTGTAATCTTGCAAATAATGATATGAATACATGTAGAAATATGGAGAAACGAGGAACTACAGATGCTGATTTACAAAAAAAGACACAAATTGCTGGGGCAACTCAGCGGGACAGGCAGCACCTGCCTGAACTAATATCTTGCCTCTGATGCTCCAGAGAAAAACTATCCCAGTTTGTCCAATTTACCCTTATACTCTCTAATCCAGGCAGCATTGTGATGAATCCTTTCTGCACCCTCTCCTGTGGCTTAAACAACAATTTATAAAGCTGCAGCATGACTTCCTGAATCTTACACTCAATACCTCGACAGGTGAAAGCAGGCATACCGTTCAGCTTCTTTACCACAGATATGCCGGGTTCGATTCAAACTGCGGGTGCTTGTTTGTATGGAATTTGTACGTTCTCCCTAGACCGTGTGGGTTTTCTCCGAGATCTTCGGTTTCCTCCCATGCTCCAAAGACGTGCAAGTTTGTAGGTAAATCAGTTTGGTATTCATGTAAAATATGTCCCTAGTGTGTGTGGGATAGTGTTATTATGAGGGATCACTGGTCGCTGCGAATTCAGTGGGCCAAAGAGCCTGTTGCCACGCTGTATCTCCAAACTCAATTATTTCAAAGAAAACGCTTTTTGTAATGTGTATCTCAATATCTTGCAAATTAACACCTTGATTCAAATAGTATTAAATTCACACTTTGTAGTGTTAAATATAATTCAAATTATTGGATAATATAAATGCTTTATTGCACCAAAATTAAACATCTGGGAATTGACCATGAGATTAATTACATGCATTTCAAAAGAGGTGGAAGAATTGGAAAAATGAATGGTGTGATAAGCTTGTATAGGAAAGAACTGCAGATGCTGGTTTAAACTGAAGATAAACACAAAAAACTGAAGTAACTCAGCAGAACAGGCAGCATCTCTGGAGAGAAGGAATGGGATCCCTAACTTCCCTAACCAGTCTGAAGAAGGGTCTTGACCCAAAACGTCACCAATTTCTTCTCTCCAAAGATGCTGCCTGTCCCGCTGATTTGCTCCAACTTTTTATGTCCATCACCAATTAACTAATATGCTACTGTCAAAGTTTGTTTCTTAAAAAGCAGATATCAACAAAATCGTTAAAGGTAAACCGTGGCAATCTTTAATTGATTCGTCAGACGGGAGTGGAGAGATCGACAATGAGCACAATGAGCTCAGTGCTTCTCAGGCTCCACTCCAGAACAAAGGAAAATTAGCACAATTATACATTTTTCTTATCAGTAAATCACTTCTACCAAGTCTGAATATGGCATGACTGAAAGATTCTGCAGCCTTTCAGAATATAGGAAACCTGGGTCAAAATCAAGCTCATCCAATAACAAATTATTCACATTTCTCTGGAGCGTTGGCTATTTTTTTCAATCTTTGCATCTTTATGCCTTGAAAAGAAGCACATGTTATTACGCAGGCTGCCATCTTAATGTCTTTATTGAAAAGACAACCTGTCCTCCATATTGTGTTCCATATAATTTACAAAGTCATTCAGATTTGGCATGAGCCATTGTTTTGTGCTACTAGTCCATGTTTTTGTAGAAGAACGACTCAATTTTAGATTTGACTATTAGCCCTTTCATTCCTTCCTTTTTATCAAACATGATAACATTCACAGTCGTCGGTAGGTACACATAATGGTCGCAAGTATTAGAGCAATGATTAGCAGAATGATAGAGCCATAATGTATCACAGTACCCCAAAGTCCACCAAACCCAAGGTATGGCTACCAGTTCAATAGTACCCCAAAGTCCATCAAACCAATGGTATGACAACCAGTTCTCACTCTCTTCATTGACACCATCCTGATGAAGCTTATTTAGGGTGGATGGATTAGGTGCCACCTGTAGGCGGTGTAATCCTTTCAGCCGATATTGGGGTTATGCCATAAAGTTCGCACCTGTCCGAGGGTGTTGCCAGTCTCTTTGTAGATCGTTGCACAGGTGCTCCCCCCTCTCGGCCCGTGGTGGGGTTTACCACCTTGATTTAGACGTTAGCGTATTCGTGGGTTAGGACAGCTTCTCCTCCCAGTAGGTTTGGGTGGCCTGCTTTCACATCATCACATAGAAGCGGCTGCTGGACTGGAAACCACAGACAATGCCACCGTAGATTGCAGACGTAGAAGATGCCACTGAAGTTGATGGCGTTGAACTCCTCAAATCCGACAGCAAGGTCAGGGTCAGAGTTGACGGTCTGCAGTAACTCCCTGCCCTTGTCGCGCAATACCCAGTTAGGAACGATCTGCATCGTCCCCTTTGGAATTTCCTCAGGTCAGTCTCACTGATGGCGCTGTTCTCGGGGCACATGTCATAGACATCTGGGATGTTGTTGTCAAAGTCGTCCTTGCAGGTGTCTCCTCTGCTGTCACCATCGGCATTGATCTGGTCAGGGTTGGGAACAAAACGGCAATTGTCCTTCTCATCAGAAACGCCATCTTTGTCATCCTCATCAATGTCCTGATTGTCATCACACTGATTACCCACCAGGTCTGAGTCATTGTCTTCCTGGATAGGGTTATGCATAATCTCTTTCAAGAGGTCCATCTGTTTCAAAATGTTCAGCTTCCCTCTAGACCCTGGGTCATACGATAGAGCTCAAAATGGTTCAAGATTGTTGATCAAATGTGGTTTGTCTTTCCAAAGTGTGAGCAAAGGCCCTGCACTTCCTCCTGATCTGTAAAGATGTTCTTTCTTCTGTATGGATCAGCTTTACATCGTGCTGCTGGTAGCGATCAATTCGAAACACCTTGTTACATCCTGGGTGGGGGCAAGGTTTTTCACGCACCCCTTCATGCTGCTCTTTTATGTGTCTCTTAATTCCGTCAACTCCTCTAAACAGCGCAGCAACTCTTATACTGGCATCGATACATGGTGGGGAAATCTTTCCTTTCCAAGTTTGACTGGTTTCTGGCCACGTTTTTGTCTAGATTGTTGCTTCACATCCTTAATATTGCACTTCATAACTGGTAACTTACTCTTCTTCTTCCTGAAGAGCCATTCTTAACTTTTATTTCTCTGTCATCTTCACTTGATGAATACCTTTCAGAAAGATCACTGGACTCCAATCCATCCACACCATCATTTCTTATAGAACAAGATGCTTCATTGCAGTTAACTTTTTTTCACACTTAATGGCAGCGTTGCATCTGGTACCTCAATTTTTTCCCAAGAACACTCGGTATATTCAGGATCTGAGCGCAAGAACATGTCCTTCTTCAATGGGGATTCCGAGTTGTCCACATTCACTGACCGAGAAGTGGCTCCACTGTCTGTTAGCACTGGGACAGGTTGATGCTTCGCAACATTATCACCCTCACCATTTTCAGTCACTGTTTCATTCCGAGGTGATAGGGTTATTGAACCATCCAGAACTTCCTCCATTAAGTCCTTATTTCTACTGGATGGGCACTGTCCCTCATTCAAAATGACTTGAATGCATGTCCAGGATGTAACTGTGGCCCTCTGTTATCAGAGTTCTGAACAGTCCTTCCAATTGCTAGGATTCTGCCTGATTCACCTCTATCCCATTGCAGACATAGGACTTTGGCTCTGGAACTAGTGTGCTATAATGCTCAGAACTATATTCTCCACACTAACATTTTCTTTGCTCTACCTATTTTAGGTGAGCCTGGCTTGATTGCATTTATTTATGTTAATCCTTTGTGTCTTGCTGACACTGAAAACGGGTGCAAGATTCTTTAGCCTCACCATTTAGCTGTTGAATAACTATTAACTGGGTTCCTGCTTAATTAATGTTTCTCTACTTAGCTGACGATTCAATTTCAATAGGTATGTTTTTATCTGTATTCTGGGTCAAGGGATGAAATTGTGAGCATTCTTGGATCGCTTCTCACATTGGTCACCAGCAATTTCAAGTTCAGCTTCTGCCTTGTGCTTGGTCATATGGTATTTCAAGGATGTTCTTTGCCTGCACTGGAATCCACAAACTTCACACTGCAAAGGTTTAGCTCCAGTATGGTGCATTTGGTGAACCTACAGGTGTTTCAGCTTTTTGAAAGTCTGTCCACATTCATCACAATGTAGTTTCTTTTCACAAATCGAGTCATTCTTTCTCCCAAATTGTCCATCAGCGTGTGAAACCACCATTCTTCTTCCTTCTCCATCAATGCCAACTGGTTGTCTGATTCATCTCAACTTAGCTCCTCACTTTGATCCCTGGCTGGGATTTACCTCAATCCAGTTCTGTAACTGAGTTGCACTCTAAAATCAAGGCTTTTCAACTCCACAACCTGATTGCTCTCCTTCAGCTGGTGTGTGATGGAAGCGAGATGGTTATTTTCAGACTTGGCATTGGTGAGCACATTTCTCATCTGTTTCAGCTCTATTTGAACTCTATTCAAAAGGTAACAAATATGAAGAAAATAAACTTAATGTTAAGAGAAAACAAAGAATAAATAATTAATTTTCATAGATTGCAAGCTCTTTCAATGACATCCTATTTCATCTGACATGGACCATTTCATCAAAAGAAGCATATATATGAACATATGTAGCCTGAGATAGGATGTCAAGTATCCCGATAGGCTTTTGGAGAAATGAAACAGATAGAGCGAAATCCTGAACACAGTAGAATATAGCTGCCAGTTTCTTGGCAGCATAGCATTGAAAAGAACACTGAGCTCTCTAGTCAGAAAAGGAACAGAACTTGGATGAGTGACAACTCAAAAGAAAATGAAGATCTGTCTAATCTGATAAGGGCCAGAACTTGGATGAGTGATAACTTGAAAGAACATCCTAGAATATTTTGAGAGAGCTCTGGGTTTAGAACAAATACTTCCCTTCGAACATTAAAAGAAAACTAGTACAAAAAACAGGCCGAATATACATCGGGTACACAAATTTATCTGAGAGGAGTGGGCCAGAGTGGTGTAGACCCTTTGTTTCCAAAAAAAAAATGCGTGGCACATTAGATATGTCTCTTTGTATTAACTTTACATTCCCCTCCCTTGTCTGACAAAAGCCGTTCTGTTTAAAATAATCTTTGTTTCTGTGGGGACCAATTTGCAGAATTAGCAAGCTAGAAAATTCCCCTGGAAGACTTTGTGAACTGGGACTCGGAGGGCTTGCAAAAGTCGTCTTCTTGTGGAATGAGAATTTAAAATAAACAAAGTTTAGTGCAATGGTGGGCGGGCTAATGTTCAAAATGGGAGTGGTCCGAGCCGTGATTGGACAGTGATCCAGATTGTGATTGGCCACCTCACCCTTCTTCTATAGATAAGAAAGGGGTGGGGAACCTTTTCATGTTGGAATGCCACTTTAAGTTAGCTGTAATCTAATAAGGCCGCATCCAAGAAACTTCAATTAGGTATACTTCAAAATGTGCATTAGTTTGTAAAAATCTTACTATGTACTAACTTCAAGAAAATGAAAAAAAATTGTTAATTCTAAAGATAATTAACCTTTTAATGACTTTGATGTGACTGCTTCTTGTGGGAAAGCAATTGAGTATTTGGTTACAACATGGAGGTACGCAGTTTCCGCTGATCTTCTAGATGGGTATCCGTCATTTGTGACCTCAAGGGCATCTTGATTTGGGTTAGGTACAGCTGCCGCTGCCGCTGCTGCTGCTGCTGCTGCCGCTGCTGCTGCTGATGCGGAGGCTGCTACTGCGGGTCTGCGGACGGCGGCACCGGGAGCCCGCGGATCCCTGGAGGGAGACCGCTTTTCAGGGCTCCTGCAACGGCGACTTCTCCCGCCCGAGTTGTGGGGTCGAAGAGCTCCTGGAGCGGGGCCTACATCACTGGCCCGCGCGGCTTGGAATGGCCGCGGGACTCTGCGAGCGCACGCCGGGGTCTCTAACACCAAGACCCGGTGTGCGACCTCGCACCACCCGGCGTGGCTTTAATGGCCGCGGGACAATCGCCATCGCCAGCCGGGGGTTTGACTTTGACTCTGACATCGGGAGGGGGAGGGGGGAGTGCAGTGGAGAGATAAGTTTTTTTGGCCTTCCATCACAGCTATGTGATGGATGTTTATGTAAAATGTAAATTATGTTGTGTCTGGGGTCTATTTGTGTGTAATGTATGGCTGCAGAAACGGCATTTCATTTGGACCTCCAGGGGTCCAAATGACAATTAAATAGACTATTGACTATTGATTGAGCTAGGAGAATGTAGATTCGCAGCATTATGTGGTTGAAAAGCAAGAAAGCATTTTTTGTGCATGTCAAAGTTAATGTACATTCTAGAGTCGCATTTAAACTAAATCATGAGCATAACAGGTGTTAAAATAGCCCTCACGATTTACTAATGTTTTAATTGTGGCCGTCAGTCGGGGAGAATTATTTCGTTAAATCTTCTTTTACTCTTTGGTATTAAATACGTTCATTTTAAGATTAAAATTTAAATAATAAAAGACGAAACATTAATAAAAATAAAAGGATTTGTTCTACAAAATTTGGATTAATTCAAAAGGCCGCACTTAATGGGCTGGAAGGGCGCATGCGGCCTTAAGGTCGCAGGTTCCCCACCCCTGTGCTAGACATAGGGTCTCGAGAGGACTTACCAGTACCGAGTTTGTTCTTAACTACTACTTGCTGTAAACTCTTATCAACGCTTTATTTCTCAGCCTTAGCCCTTACCTTTTATTGCTCTGCCCACTGGCATTTCATCTGAAGTACTTTCCATTCTTTTAATAGTACTGTCTTTATTCCACAATTCAGTCCCTCTTTCACAAGCGTAATCCATCCAACTACTATCGCGTCTCCACCCACTTCTTTTCTGCCTCACTCTCTCTATCTCTCTCTTCCTTCAATAGTCTCCACATTCCATATGCCTCCTACTGGCCAAGACACATTACTCAATTTATAATTCAATATTCTATAATCCTTGTTGTTCTTATGAAACAAATAACACATGTGTTGTACAGCCATCTTTCCGTCACTCTTATCCAAATTATTTCCATGTCTATCCAATCTCCAAATCACTATTTAGTACACAAATTGTAACAAACTTTTTCAGCCTGTTAAGCCCAATCCTTTATTAGTAACAAACCTTTGCAGTCTGTTATGTGCAATCCTGGCTATTCTCTCTGGTAGCAAATTCACAAGTCCTTACAAAACACTTTCTCTTCAAGACAACATTGTCAATACACTTTTCAATACACTTCTTTTCAAGACACCTTGTCTTTCCAATACACATTAGTGTCAAAAACTTTGTAGTCTGCCATGTTCAATCCTTTGTGACAAAATCTCTTTAATCTGCCATGGCCAATCCTTCACTTTACCCAATGCACAAGCCAATCCTTTACACAAGTGGTCTTACCTTCGCTGTCTGCTCTAGATCTGCTTCTGGTACAAGATCAACCTCAGTCTGAGGGACCTTAGTTTTTTACCGGGAGCTTCTTCGGGAGGTTGGACTCAAAGGGTCCGACTAGAGCTCAGTTTTCTCCCCTTCAGATCCCGGTCAACTGCACCCTCTTACTCAGTCATCTGTTGCTGGTCCCAGTGAGATCCTGCCGACTGCACCAAATGTCAAAGTTTGTTTCTTAAAAAGCAGATAGCAATAAAATCGTTAATGGTAAACCATGGCAATCTTTAATTGATTTGTCAGACGGGAGTGGCAAGATCTACAATGAGCACAAACGTTGCTCAATTCTTCTCGGGCTCCACTTACAGAACAAAGGAATGTTAGCAAAATTATACATTTTTCTTATCAGTTACACTCCTACCAAGTCTGAATATGGCATGACTGAAAGATTCTGCAGCCTTTCAGAATATAGGAAACCTGGGTCAAAATCAAGCTCATCCAATAACAAGTTATTACTTATCTCTGGAGCGTGAGCTATTTTTTTTTTTCAATCTTGTCTCCTTTGTGGCCTTGAAAAGAAGCACATGTTATTACGCAGGCTGCCATCTTAATGTCTTTATTGAAAAGATATCCTGTCCTCCATATTGTGTTCCATATAATTTACAAAATCATTTGGCACCGAACCATTCTTTTGTTCTACTAGTCAATGCTTTTGTAGAAGAACTACTCCATTTTAGATTTGACTATTAGCTCTTTCACTACCTTTCAATTTCCCCCTCCAAAATGGATGACTTAATTTATCCATGTTGCATTGCATCTGTCATTTATTTGCCTGTTCAATATGCTTGTCCATATTGCCTCTAGCTTTTCGGCTGTTATCCAAATCTCATTGTACATTTTGCAGATCAAATTGTATTTCAAAACTTGGATCTTCATGGGCTAAATTTAATTCCCTGTTCTTTTGTTTTTTTCCCGTCCTCAGTAATAGCCCTGTTCCCTTTTAGTGTGTTTTTTTTCCTGCGAAACAAAAAAAAAACAGTCTAACTGTGAAGCTGCATATGGATGTCAGCAGGCTACTATATTCATTTTATTAATGTGCAGTCAAGTAAATTTTCTGGCACAGCATTGAGAAGTTTCAGACTCATGACTAAAACTGGATTTAATACAAAAGTATAATGACTATAGTTACATTGCCAAAATCTTAGTACTTATTGTGATGGTGAAACAGCTAATTAATTAAGGAAACTTGACTGCATTCAACCCTAATTGCAAATGGACTAACTTTAGGAAATCCCTACAGTCATCGGGCTATTAAACACTACAACCTCTAGTGCAGGAGTAGGCCATTTAGCTATTTGACCCAGCACCGCCATTTAATGTGATCATGGCTGATCATCCTCAATCAGTACCCCATTCCTGCCTTCTCCCCATATCTCCTGACTCCACTATCTTTAAGAGCTCTGTCTTGAAATTATCAAGAGAACTGGTCTCCACCCCCCTCTGAAGCAGATAATTGCACAGACTCACAACTCTCTGTGTGAAAAAGTGTTTCCTGCCCTCCGTTGTAAATGGCTTGCCCTTATTCTTAATCTGTGGCCTCTGGTTTTGGACTTCCCCAACATCGGGAACATGTTTCCTACCTCTAGCGTGTCCAAACCCTTAATAATCTTATATGTTTCAATAAGACCCCCTCTCGTCCTTCCAAATTCCAGGGTATGCAAGCCCAGCCGCTCCATTCTCTTAGCATCAGACAGTCCCGCCATCCCGGGAATTAACCTTGTGAACCTACGCTGCACTCCCTCAAAAGCAAGAATGTCCTTCCTCAAATTTGGAGACCAAAACTGCACGCAATACTCCAGATGAGGTCTCACTATGGCCCTGTACAACTGTAGAAGGACCTCTTTGCTCTTATACTCAACTCATCTTGTTATGAAGGCCAACATGCCATTCGCTTTCTTCACTGCCGGCTGTACCTGTATGCTTACTTTAATTGACTGATGAACAAGGACCCCCCAGATCCCATTGTACTTCACCTTTTCCCAATTTGACACCATTTAGATAATAATCTGCCTTCCTGTTTTTGCTCCCAAAGTGGATAACCTCACATTTATCCACATATCGTTAGGGGGCGCCATCCTGTGTGGTATGGCTGCCCAGCCTGCAGCTGTTCGTCTTTCATTCTTTTTTTAATTTTTAGTGAGTTTTAGTGTTTTGTTTTTGGAGCTCTAGTCTTTTTTATGTGGGGGGGGGAGGAAGGGGGAAACTACTTTTCAGGGTCCCTACCTGGTCAGAGAGGCAGCATTTCTCTGGGCTGCACTTTCGACCCGTCCTCGCGGCCTACCAGTGGGCCTGGAGCGGCGTTTCCTGAGGAGACCGCCCAGTACCTTGGCTTCGGCGGCGGCACAGCGCTGGAGCGCTATTGCGGAGCAGGAGATGCCTTGCCTGGATCGCCGGGCTAGAGCTCCGATGAGCTGAAGACCGCCGATGAAACATCGCAGAGCTGTGGGTCTGTGGAGCGGGCGGCGGCGCTGAACTTTTCATCGGGAGCCTGGGATCTCTCGCCGAGATCGCCAGTGGTGGAGCTCCATCCGGCGCGGCCTTGTTGGCTTTGGAAGCCGCGGTCTCCGGTAAGGGAAGCGGCCGTTCCAGGGTTCCCATGCCGCTGAGAGGATTCTCCCGACGCCAGACCACCATCACTTAGCGAGAACGGCCTGGAACATCGGGCCTCTGTAAAGGCAACTGTGGAGGCCTCAATAGGCCCGACTATGGGTGAACATGGGATGGGGACTGGACATTGTGCCTTCCCTCATAATGGGAACCATTGTGGGGGGATGTTTTTATGTTTAAATTTCTTTATTACTGTTATGTCTGTATTCTCCCTTTATGTGCTGAATTGGCAAGAAGCATTTCACTACACCTAGGTGTATGTGACCAATAAAACAACCTTGAACCTTGAACTGCATCTGTCCACTCACCCAACCTGTCCAAGTCACCCTGCATTCTCCTAGCATCCTCCTCACAAGTCACACTGCCACCCGTGGCGGCACCCGGTGGTTAGAATAGAAAATAATGCAATTTATTGTCATTCAAACCTAGGTTTGAACAAAATATAATTTCTACAGTTTTTTACATTACAAAACAATCCAAGACCCACACTTAACACAGTTTACATAAACATCCATCACAGTGAGTCTCCAACATCTCCTCACTGTGATGGAAGGCAAAGTCTTTATCTCTACCCTTGTTCCTTCTCCCGTGGTCCAGCAGTCCAACTGCAGTGTCGAGGCGAACTGGGGCTCCGATGTTAAAGCCCCCGGCGGGCGATGGTAAGTCCTGAGGCCGTTTAAGCCACGCCGGGCGATGTTAGGCCCCAGCTCCATGTCTTTAAACCCGCGATTCCAGCGGGAGAAGTCGCGGTTGCGGAGCTCGGAAAAGCGGTCTCCCACCAGGGACCTGTGAGCTCCCGATGTTCCCGTCCACCGGGTCTGCGGCCGGTGCCTCCGAACTCCAAAAGTCGGGTCGCAGCCGCGCGCCACCACAGCTCTTCCCGCTCCGAAGTTGGCCAGCTCCGCGATGTCAGTTCCGCAGGCTCTGCAACTGGAGCCCTCGGGTTAGACCCAGCCGGAGGTCGCCGCCGGCTCCACGATGTTAGGCCCAACGACATCCGAGACCCGACAGGGAATAGTCGGGTCCCCGCACAGGGAAGATATTTAAAACTACACGAACCTTCAGCAGTCGGTCACGCGACTGGGCAATGGCAGGGAGGAGTTGTCACAGGGCACTCTAACCCCAATACCATGTGCCCTAATTTTGCCCACTAATCTCTTATGTGGAGCCTTATCAAATGCTTTCTGAAAGTCCAGGTACACTGGCTCCCCCTTGTCCATTTTCCAAGTTACATCCTCAAAAAATTCCAGAAGATTAGTCAAGCATGATTTCCCCTTCGTAAATCCATGCTGACTCAGACCGATCCTGCTACTGCTATCCAAATGTGCCACAATTTCATCTTTTATGATTGACTCCAGCATCTTCCCCACCACCGATGTCAGGCTAACTGGTCTGTTTTCTCTCTCTCCCGCCTTTCTTAAAAAGTGGGATATCATTGGCTACCCTCCAATCCACAGTAACTGATCCTGAATCTATAGAACATTGGAAAATTATCACCAATATGTCCACAATTTCTAGAGCCACTTCCTTAAGTACCCTGGGATGCAGACCATCAGACCCTGGGGATTTATCAGCATTCAGTCCCACCAGTCTACCCAACACCATTTCCTGCCTAATGTGGATTTCCTTGAGTTCCTCCGTCACCCCATAACCTCTGGCCACTAGTACTTCAGGAAGAAAACCTCAGAACTAAGATTTGAGGGCGATGGTTTTGTCTTTTTGCACAATTATTGTTTGTTTGTTTTATATATCAAGTCACATTTATTTATATAGCACATTTAAAAAACAACTCTTGTTGGCCAAAGTGTTTTACATTTGGCGTGTGCGTGTGCGTGCGCGTGCGTGTGCGTGTGTGTGTGTGTGAGCACGCACAACTTTTCTCCGGTTATGTTGTGCTGCTGTAAGTGACAGTTTCATTGTTCTGTTTGGGACAAATGACAACAAAACACTCTTGACTTGAAATCATAAAACATCTCCTGTGGGGCAGCTATCCTGAGGAGCTGCTTGCCAGGAGTACTTGAATTTGTGCTCCATTTTACCACTTATATCATCTTTCCTCTCCATCTGCTTCCAAGAAGAAATAGTGAAGATTCAGCATTGGGCTATTTTCCAATTCAGTAGTCACTAGGAGTAAATATAACATTCTTGTTTCTTTGCTGCATAGAATTTCTTCAATAAATCATGTAAGAAATATGCAGCAACCACTCTTCTTTGAGATATGTTGTTTCACCGCACTACTGGTGAGCAAAACACCACAGGACAATATTTAATTCCTCGCCAATCCATCTTCATGTGACATAGCAACCCGTGAAACCTGGATGCACAGTATATGCTGAAACAATTTATTTTCAAGCCAGATGTACACTTTTTCCAATCAGAAAAACAAGGATGAGCTGGGAACGAGATTAACTATGCATGAAATTGCCCAAAAGAATTTGCAGTTGCTGAAAGTATAGACAGCAATTTGCTTCTCAACATAATTGCATGTTTTGGATCAATTAGACAATAAGTGCATAGACAGTAGACAATAGGCCATTCGGCCCTTCGAGCCAGCACCACCATTCAATGTGATCATGGCTGATCATCCACAATCAGTATCCCATTCCTGCCTTCTCCTCGTATCACCTGACTCCGCTATCTTTAAGAGCCCTATCTTGCTCTCTCTTGAAAGTATCCAGAAAACCGGCCTCTGAGGCAGAGAATTCCACAGACTCACAACTCTTTGTATTTCCTCATCTCCGTTCTAAATGGTTTACCCTATTGGTACATAGGGACTTGCTAAGTGAGGTACTTTTGGTGCTTGGCTATAATGGTGCCGTTGAACATTTCTATTGAATTCAACCTCCCAGTCCAAAAATAGACGTAATTATGACGTGGCTGTACCTATAAACTGACTAATGTCAATGCTGAATGAAAATTGGGCTGCCTAATCACTGGATTGATGTGTTCGGTGAACTGATATTTGTACAGTGGTAGCTAAAATAGTCTTGATGACAGTATCACTTAATGGTGAGGGGCTGCAATACACCGCAAGGGCCAGTTGTAGCATTGAAAAGAGAGCTGGATTGGTATCTGAAATAATTTGAATTTGATTCAATGATACTTTATTGCTGCATGTACTAGGGTACAGTGAAATTCCTTGCTTATGCATACAATGCACTGAGTCTCCACGTACCTGGCGCTGACAAAATAACAAAGTACTGAGAGTCCTGATGGTCCCTCTTTGATCTGAGCGCCTCCTCTCCTGCAGGATCAGTCTTTCTTCTCGGCGGCCCAACCGTCTTGCCCGCGCGAGGCCTGTTCTCGGCCCGTTGCCTCGTTATGGCGAATTCGGATGTGGCTCCTGTCAACGTCAGTTGCTCGAGGTCGAGTTCGGAGGCGATTCTCCTCGACAGGCTGTGGCCCAATGGTTCTTTGTCGTCCAGCCTCTCGGCCCAATGGTCCTTTGTCCGAGTGCTATAAAGAGAGTGTGAGAGAATGGGAATGTTGCGCTTGCTTAGAGCCTGCACAGACAGGGCATCCCGAAGGGCTCCTTCCATGTTGTTGCATGTTTACACCGAGGCAGCATCTCCAGAGAAGATCGATGGGTAATGTTTCCCATCAGATATGCTCTTCGGAAACGACTGGCTGAGTTACTCCAGCACCTTGTGTCTTTTGTAAACCATCTGTAGTTCCTTGTTTGTACATCTCTATGTTGCATGTTTAGCTGTGTGTAAACATGCTTCATTGGAATGAGAATTTGGAAGTGCCCAAAATTTGTTGTAAAGTAATATTTGGGTAAGGGACCTTTACTGGTTAAAATTGAGCATCTGACAGCTTCATACTGCCATTGTTTCTTGTGAGTATTGCCCAGGGAATATTTTTAAGACATTATTTTGCAACTGCTGCATTATTTTGGAATACACTCACCACCATTTGTCCCTTTCACATAATATGCAATACTATGTATAAATTAGTAATTTGTATTTTAAATATAAGAAATATATAGAAGAACTGTGTATCAACACGGGGTGAAGTGAAAACTTTCTGCTATATCACAGTTCAATTAGAATAGGAGGCCTGCGGCCTACACCAACCTAAAGTCGCGGTCTCCGGTGGGGAAGAGCCGACTCTGGACTTACCTGGACTTTTACCTGTCTGCACATCTGGACGCCCGCAGCGACGGCTGCGGAGGGTTCAGGTCCCGACCACGGGGGAAAATTGAGGAGGACTGGCTAAATTTTGTGCCTTCCACCACAGTGATGAATGCTGTGGTGGATGTTTGTGTTAAATTTTTAGTGTGTATTGTGTGTTCTTTATCATTGTACTGCTGCTGGCAAATTCATTTCACTTGCACTTTATGTGCCATGTGATGAATAAAACCGTATTGTATTGTATTGTAAAAGTGATAATTTTTTTCTCGAGATTTGGAAAGGCATATGGCATTTGATTGTGGCTGATTGGTAACAATGCTAAATTTGAATTTTTCAAATGATACATTTCTCAGTATTTCTTTATCTAAATGTTATCCTTCGGATAGTAAATGGTTGGACATTAATTTGTGGCTGTATATATATATATATCTACATATACAGTTGCATTGAGCAAATCTGTTATATCCTTTACTAATTTCAAATTGCTATACCGGTATGCCCAACACCCCAATTTAGCTTTCATTTTTTTCTGATATTTGAGGCCAAATAGCATTTAAGCAGCACATTCCTGCTTACTGGGGGTCGTTTCTTTTATTTCCCCTGCTAAATTACTATTTTTACTGAATTTGGATTTAATGAATAGCACACTTTTGATTTGTTGATAGCTGCAGAGTGTTGGATGGAAAGACCGTCAATAAAATGTGAACAGTATCTTCGTGTTTAGTAGCTGACCCATGGGCAATCACAAAATGGTTGAGAATAGGACTTTTATTGTTCAACTGAATTGTCTGTAATTATACTATTCTGTGTTATGTGTTCTGTTCCATGGTTTTTTTTTCTTCACTGTTTGTTTCTGCATTAAATCTGATGGAGAACTCTATAAAGATAAATCCTTTTCTTTGTCCCAGGGTCCCACATTCCTTGGGTGAAATTTGATATATAGTTCTTTTGGCTTTTGTATTCGTATTGTTTAACCACATCTGACTTTCGTGCGGCTTAGCGATTACTAGGTGTTTAAGAGGGAACTGATGTGGTTACACAAAAAAGCTGGAGAAACTCAGCGGGTGCAGCAGCATCTATGGAGCGAAGGTAGGCAACGTTTCGGGCCAACCCATCTTAATCGGGGGCGGGGGTGGGTGGGGACAAAAAAAATGAGTATGAAATGCATGCAGTAGCATAGTACCTGCAACCTCTAATTACTCCCAGCTGCGGCTTGATATTACTGTCCAGTGGCCATTGATAGTGGAGTACAGAGAAAATATGTGCAGTGTAATTGGAAGTTAGACAGTAAATCCTTTATCGTTTGTCCCAGGGTCCCACATTCCTTGGGTGAAATTTGTCAATATAATAGTTCTTTTCAAGAACAAGGACTTTTGTATTCGTATTTCCTTCATAGAGAAAACATGGCACATTCATCTGTACTTTCGAAACTGCGGCTTAGAAAACACACAGATCGATGGAAGAGACCCTGGTGCAGCCTATTTACTAATCCATTTGTGAGGACATTTTGTCCTATGGAAATGCGGCGTAGATGGAGGAATTGGGCAGGGGAGTAGAAGATGGAGTAGCCCTTACAGGAAGCAGGGTCACCTGAAAATTAAAAGAATAAACAATTGGGTTAGATAGTTGAAATAAAATAGTGTGGTCAAGGAAAAATGCTAGAAAAGTTCAGCATGTCAGCTAGGATCTGTAAAATGTTTGTATTTCAGGTCATACACCCTTCGTCAGAAATTAGAATTGGGTTACCAAAATGGAGTTTAGTTTAGCTTAGAGATACAGCACGGAAACTGGCCTTTTGTCCCACCAAGTCCAAACCGACAATCGATCACCCGTTCACTTTAGTTCTATCTCGCCCCACTTTCACATCCACTCCCTCCACAAAGGGTAATTTACAGAGGGCCAATTAACCTACAAACCCGCATGTGGTTTGGATGAAGTGAACAGGAGCACCTGGAAGAAACCCGCATGGTCACAGGGAGAACGTGCAAACCACATGCACACACGCACACACACACACAGGTCATGATGGAACTTGTGTCTCAGATGCTGTGAACCAGCTACACTACTGTGCAGCCCCTGTTTCACTCTTGTTGGCCATTCAAATCTAGAAGCATTAAATTTAATGGTATGTTTAATCTTGTTTAAGGCAGCAGCTATTGGCAGGATTTTCCTAACCTAAAGTGTGATAAACTAAATAAGAAAACAAATTTAAATGATCTTTGCCTGTGACCCATTGGCTGCTAATTCTAAAAATCTAAGTAATCTGCAGAAAATATATTTTAAATTAAAATTACCCTTCCTAGCTCTACCATCATAAATTGCAAAGCTGTGTTTTACCTATCTGTGCCTAAACCAATGGCACATACCTAACCTTCTTGCACATGAAACATAAACCAAAGGAATACTTGGATCTCAAGTCAAGTGATGAGCAGCCAGGTTGTTGTCTCTGCGTCAATGTCTGCCAGGCCCTGAGCTCCATTTGGTGGGTGGTAGTGTGGGCACCCAGAGACGACATGGTTGGCTGTCTGTTGTTCTGCTCCACATTCACAGGCTGGGCTCTGGCGGAGGGAGCCCCCATCTCCACATTCTGGCCTTGAAACGCCCAACTCCGTACCAAGTCTGTTGAGCTTCACCCATGCTCCTCTAGGGAGGTCAGACCCTGGACAGCTTTTATCTACCTAACCGTGAACCGAATAAGAAGGGTTTAGTGGAGCATTTGTTTTTTAGAATTCAAATCGTGCCTTTGGATCAGTTGTTGAAGTTTCTCTCCTTGAATCAAAATCTCTATTTTTTTGATGCTGCATCCAAAAAATTTTCATGTGCAGTTTTAGAAATTCTTTGTCCACTTATTAAACTCCCGTTTATTGTTCTAGACTGATTAGTTGGTCATTGTGGACATAATCAGTTAGCATTCCAGACCGACTCAGAGAAAAGGTAATGGAACAGGCCTTTGAAATGTCATTAATAAAACATATCACCGTTAGAATGAAATACTGGTCTTATTGGTGAACCATTGAGGTATTCTGAAAAGATTCATTAATCATGAACTCATTCATATTGCGTTAATTAAAGTAGTTGAGCAATCTTATGTTAACCATGCTGATTAACAGAGTTTTGGGGCTTCAGCATAATAAATCTGCATTTTGCTAACTGTTACCTTTTTGTTTTTTACCCATCAGTTGTATGCTGGAGCTGTCCTTGAAGTATGTGGATGAAAATTGGGAAGGTTCCCCCAAGTCCAGGGTAAATATATATAAAACTATTCTTGAATAATAGCTAACTTAGTTATAGTACTAATTAATCTTAATAATTGAATATCAAAGTATGTATAACTTCCAATGTTGCTCCTCAGAACTCCACTTTTGGTCTGGTAGGTTACAATTTAAATAGGAATTTTGAAACTAGAATGTCTTCTTAACTTGCAAGACATGTGGTGGCACAGCGGTAGAGTTGCTGCCTTACAGTGCTTGCAGCGCCAGAGACCCGGGTTCGATCCCGACTACAGGTGCTTGTCTGTACGGAGTTTGGACGTTCTCCCCATGACAACGTGATCTTCGGTTTCCTCCCACACTCCAAAGACGTACAGGTTTGTTAGTTAATTGACTTGGTATAATTGTAAATTGTCCCTAATGTGTGTAGGATAGTGTTAATGTGTGGGGATTGCTGGTCGGCATGGGCCGAACGGCCTGATTCTACACTGTATCTTTAAACTAAACTAAACTAGTGGTACCAGTTTTGCCTGTGATTCAAATGGTTGTTGATTGTAATTCCATTCCAGGGTCTGAGCAGAGAAAGCCAATTGCCAGTATCCTAGACAACGTTGACCCCGCCACCAATGAAAGCAAAATTGGTTCTTATCCCGACAATGATTTTAACATAGACACAAAAAGTTGGAGTAATTCAGCGGGACAGGCAGCATCCCTGGAGTGAAGGAATGGGTGACGTTTCGGGTGGAGACCCTTCTTCGGACTAGAGATAGAGGAAAAGGGAACGAGAGATAAAGGATGATCCTTTATCATCGTTAGTTTTTTGTATATCTTTCATTCATTTGTTTTATTTCTATCTACTTCATCCGTCTATATCTCTTGTTTTCCTTTGCCTGCGACCAAAACGTCACCCATTCCTTCTCCCCAGAGATGGTCCAGCATTTTGTGTCTTTCTTCGGTTTAAACCAGACTATGCAGTTCCTTCGTAATGATTTTGGTATATATTGGCCACCCTAGTCGTACAAAACCACCCGTGATTGGAGAACACATAGGATTTTGTGTGCAAAGTCAGATATTTTCCTTTCTTTCTAATGGCCTGTATATGGGGAATAATATGAATGAGAATTAAATATGCAAGTAGCTAGTTTATCTTCAGAAGTCTGATCTTCCTGCCCTACATTCATCGCTGGTAGGTCTGGATAACAAGGATGCCTATGTCAAACTTATTTATTGATTATGTCTTATTTAATAAATCAGCTCCATATTTATGTAATTACTTGTACTTAAAATCCCCATTTGCCACAGAAGAATTTATGAATATGTATTTCTGGTTCAGTGATATAGACGTCCAGCTGCTAACCCAGTAGTAGAATTTCTAAAGTAAAATAAAAAATATAAAATGTCAGAAATACTCAGCATCTGCGAGAGGATAAACAGTCAACTGAAAAGGCCAGCTATCTGAAATTGCTGAATTCATCATTGACTCTCAAGGGTGTAAAATCCCTTGAAAGAAGATGAGATGCTGGTTATTTTGAGCTTACATTGGGCTTCATTGGAAGGCAGCAACGGTATAGTTTGTGCATTCTCCTTTTGACCGCATGGGATTTCTGCGGAAGCACTGCTTTCCTCCCACACTGCAAAGAGGTACAGGTTTGTAGGTTAATTGGCTTCTGTAAATTGTCCCTTATGTGTAGGATAGTTCTAGTGTACGGGGTGATCACTGGTCGGCACTGACACGGTGGGCCGAGGGGCCTGTTTCCATGCTGTATCTCTAAAACCGAAAGTATAAGAGGCCAAACAAAAAGAAGTCAGAGTGAAAATGGAATGAAGAATTAAAGTGAGAAGCAACTGGAAGCTAAGAGCCAATCTTGTGGATTGACTGGAGGTATTGCGCAAAACAGTCGCCCAGTTTGTGCAATGTTTCTTCAATGTGGAGAACATTGCATTGTGGAAACCAAGTTCAATACCGTAAATGGGAAATGGTGCGTATGAATCACTAATACCTCTGAAAAATGTTTAGCTCTCTAAATAATGAGAGCTAGCTAAAAGGGAAACTATAGTTGCATGTACTTCTATGCTCCTTAAATAACAGGCTGTTTTTTGAGTAAATGTTTGTATATTAGAACTGGGTGCAACATCTGAACATAATTAAAACGAAATTAAGGAAAAATGGAGGAGATGTGGGATTTAACGTTATTCAATAATCTTTTATATATTATGGGTAGGTGCCATGTAGACATTCCTGGGCCAAACTTATTTAATCTTATTTAGGAAAAATAGTCAATGTTCTATTCTGCTTGAAATGATTATCTGAAGGTCAAACAAATAAAACATACTGCTTCTGAAGTGGAATTTATAAGTGGTATTGAACTGTACAAGTCTGTCATTAGTGATTCTTTCAATACACATCTTAATTCTGATTTGATTTTGGTATCTAATGACTCCCACTAGGTTATTTGTTTTCTTCAGCACATACACAGAATCAGCATATTAGTGTGCCACTGGTATGAAGACAATAGAACAAAGATTACATTAAAGGCTTTTGTATTTAACCTTGAAGCCTTTGTTTTTCAGCTGCATCCTATTGATTTCTTTCTTTTTGCTTCAAACAACTTTGCAGAGTTTAAGCTATAAGGATTAGCTAGATAGGCTAGGTCTTTTTCCCTGGTGTGTAGGAGGCTCGGAGGTGACCTTTATAGAGGAATGTAAAATCATGAGGGGCGTGGAAAAGGTGATATACGTTCTTCATAAAAAAAAAGCAGGGCAAATCCAGCATGCTTGATTTCTCTCCAAACAAATCAGCCAATTATCATCAACATGATAGAACCTGTGTAGGAAGGAACTGCAGATGCTGGTTTACACGGAAGATAGACACCAAATGCTGGGGTAACTCAGTGGTACAGGCAGTATCTGTGGAGAGAAGAAATGGGTGACTTTTCGGGTCGAGACCCTTCTTCGGTCTCAACCTGTCCTCAGCAGTGTTAGCTAGTGCCACTTACAAATAAATAACCTATGCACCATTATCCATTTATGGTTTGCCAGCACCCGTCGACTTCAGACCTCATTAGGGCCTTAGTTTGAAGATGAGCTAAAGAACAGCATTCCAGAGGTGAGATGAGTATTGCTTGTTGTATCAAAGCAGCTTTATTGTAAGTGTAGCTTCAAGGGTCTGAGGTAAAACTGGTCAACGGGTATCAGTGGAGCCTTACATCACAAATAGTTGTGGCCTTACCTCACAAACTAATGTGGTTGTACTTTGTCAGTCAACCCATCCCCAGGGCATCACAGCAGGAGTTCCTCAGGAAAGTGTCCTAGGCTCAAGTATCTTTAGCTTCCGTCTGTCACAAACCTCTACCATAAAGTCGTAAGTGGGGATGTTTGATGATAATTGCACAATGTTCAATCCATTCCCAGCAACCGTCAGAAACTGCGCAACATCCTCTTCCAATGCTCTGGAACATTTTGTTTAATGTCCGTGTTGATAGAAATAGAGCAGAGCGGAAAAAATGACTGGAACGATAATCTTTAAAGATTTAGGATTGTTTATGGAATTGTGAAAGAATACATATGTTGCTCTTTGTAATCTGGCAGAATGGGAATATTTCTCCTAGAACCCAAAGGTTGTTAAACCATATTGAAACATGGTTTTAGGTCATTTATATCAAGAATCTGGGCACCATTGTCAAGGTCAGTATTTACTCCCTTCTTAATTGCCTTCTGTGAATATGGTGGCCCACAAATGCTGCAGTCCTGAAGGTGGTTCTCACACACACAGGGTGCTGTAGGATGTAGAGGCAGCCATGATGAGGAACAGTGATGCCATTCCAAATTAGGATGCGTGACTTGGAGAGAAACATGCAGGTTGTGGTGATTGACGACCGTGAGGCCATTGAACGTCAATGGTTTTGGTTTGTCTCTCTCTTGGAGACTGCCATTGCATGCATTCTTTTCTGCTATTTATCAACCCATGCTTGGAAAGACTTGCTGTAAACCTCCACTACCAGCCATGCATCTGCCATAGTTTTATCTAAATGTTAATGCAACAGTTTATTTAAACCTTCCTGATTATAAAACCAAAGGTAGTAAATAGGTTTGTAATAGCCTGGCCTCCCACTATCAAGAACGAAGATTCACCAACAAAAACATTCTGGTTTCGATGTTGTTAGATCCTAGAAACATAGAAAAATAGGTGCAGGAGTAGGCCATTCGGCCCTTCGAGCCAGCACTGCCATTCAATATGATCATGGCTGATAATCCAAAATCAGTACTCCGTTCCTGCTTTTCCCCCATATCCCTTGATTCCTTTAGCCCTATGAGCTAAATCTAACTCTTGACTTACAATGGGAGGATTTGTATGGACATAATGGTTCCTTTCTTTCCACTTTAGACTTCTGATATGTCTTTCTTTTGAGAATTGTGTTTTTAATTTGACTTTGATCATTGCTAAATCTATTCTGTGTAGTAGAAGCTGTGACACATTCATTGTATGTATAATCTCCACATGCTTTTATTTGTCCTTTTCCCAATTTAAACATAAAGGCACAATGAAAACAAGTCAATGCATTGTGAAGAAAGTCCCCTCCTCAAAGCACTGATTGTTTTGTTTTTAGCCTTTTTATTTTTTTGTTTGTCTTCAGGCTGTTGCTGCAGATAAAATGTACATCAAAGTATTGAAGCAGAAATGTTATCTTTTTGCCGTTTCCTGTTATTGTACATGTGTGTCGAGCGGAAACAGTTGGCATGGGATGAACCAGCATGAAGGAATGGGGTGAAACTCAATTGCGGGAGAAACTCATTTTTGATTAAAATGTTGACTTAGGAATGGAAGTATTATTCAGTCTGAAGAAGGGTCTCGACCCGAAACGCCTCCCATTCCGTCTCTCCAGAGATGCTGCCTGTCCCGCTGCGTTACTCCAGCATTTTGTGTCAATCCTTGAATTATTCTTTTAGTAAAAAAAAAATAGTGACTTCCTTTTGAGTATAAGAATACAACATTGTGATTTTAGTCTAGTTATATGTACCAAGAAAGTTCACCAGGAATCGGGGAAATGTAGCAAACTCTGTAACATAAGCAGTTTGTGTAAGAAGGAACTGCAGATGCTGGGTTACACCAACGATGGACACAAAAAGCTTGAGTAACGTAGCAGGTCAGGCAGCATTTCTAGAGAAAAGGAATGGGTGAGGTTTTGGGTTGAGATCCTTCTTTAAAGGTTTCAAAGTTTTTAATGTCACATGTACCAATTAAGGTACAGTGATATGCGAATTACCATACCGCCATACGGGGAAAAAAGCAACAAGAAGCACAAATACATAAAAATTAACATTAACATTCAGCACAGCGAATTCCCCACATTCCTCACTGTGATGGAAGGTAAAAAAGTCCAAACTTCTTCCCCTTTATATCTCCCGCAGTCAGGGCAGTCGAACCATCTGTCGGGGCGATCAAAGCTCCCGCAGCCGGCGGTTGAAGCTCCCGCGTCGGGGCGGTCGAAACTCCCGTGGTTTGGAGTTCCTGAGGTCAGTCTCTGGCCAGAGATAGCGGGGTCCGTGATGTTAGGTCCGTAAGCATCCACGGTTGGAGATCCGAGGTCGACCCCTGGCAAAGGGATCGCGGGCTCCGTGATGTTAAAGTCCCGTAGGCACCCGCGGTAAAGCTCTCAAAAGTCGGTTTCCAATAAAGACCGCCAACTCCTTGATGTTAGGCCACAGTGCAGATGGTGATACGTTACGGAAGAAAAAAAACACATCGCCGTCGTGTTCAGAGATTAGAAAAAGTTTCCCGCAACCCCCCACATCAAACAAGCTAAAGGACGCTAAAAACACACATTTACCACATACTATTTACACACAAAGAAGGAAAGGACAGACAGACTGTTGGCGAGGCAGCCATTGCTTGCGCCACCCGATGGTCTTCAGACCCCAGAAAGCAGTTGGTGATGCCTTAATTACGCACTTTGTATCAATCTGATAGATTTATTAAGTAACGCTATGGAGAAATTAAAGTTAGACGTGTTTGCCATTTATACCGGATATGAAGCAGTACAATAAAACCCTTAATTGCTGCAGCTTTACAGGCACATGAAATGCAACAGCAACAATGAGTCAGGTTTGCATAGAATAACTGATACAATAAAGTATCAGTTATTCTATGCAAACCAGACCATGAGGTGCAAAAACCAAAATACATAGAGCAAGCATAATAATCTAAAGTTGTCCTGCGCTACTTTAGGGCTCATGTTTGGTCATTTTCCAAAACTTTGTTGTGAACATTCTGTTTCAACATTTGAGTTATTCTGGATAAATACGACATCATTTTTCCGTCTGGTGTTAATTTTAATACAATACATTGGTACACAAGTTTGTAAATGCACATTTTATTTATTCTCCCATGTCATGCCTGCTCTACCACACTCCCTCTGTGTTGTCCACATGACCACAGCGTTATACATGGGGAAGTAGGAGAACCATACACACTACAGAAAGATTAACGTACAAACTGACTCCTGGAACCATGACCGTAGTATGAAATAAATGAGAGTAAAGGATAGATAATACAGGATCTGCCAGTTACCCATTCCTGAAATCTGATCATTAGGCTCCAAAGGCAACACTGCAGGACAATTCAGAAAAAAATCATAAAAGTCAAATGTTCGCCCTTTATTCTCCAGGTGGCAATTTTTTTCAGTCTCCTCACTCACAAAATTTGGCCCACTTTCTCCTTGTTCACCTGCAAAAACCACCATCAGCTTTATCTGGGAAGTTTTTGAAATAATTCCTTGTCTCTTAACCCAAAGAATATCTGAGCGGGACCCAGGCGAGAGATGGTAATACAAAGAATCCTACAACCCATTATTTCTGCAACAAGCTGTTTTCTTAAAAAGAAAACAAGCTGGTTTCTATTAACCACCGTCTCTATCCGTAATTAAATGTTGTTCCTTCCAGTCGCCATGTGGTGCAGTGTTTCCAGTTAATTTGGGTGCTAATGCCATGCCCCACTCCTTTTAAAGAGTTGTCCTGGCTATTCTTGGACCTACACAATAGACTTTTGTATTTTGGGGGGCAATTACCATCCTGTATCAAGAACAGACAACTTTCCACTTGTTTACAGGAAGTCATGTGCTGAATGATATCATTAGATTCCCTAGCCCAGACACCCAACCTCAATTTGTATTGCAGCAGCAGATGCTTTCTTCAATGTCACACAGAAACCTTCTGATTTTTACCGACTAAAGCAATTTTTAGTGCCATACTGCTGGTGTTTTGTCCCATTGATTAGAAACCCAGTTGTTTGAAGCATTTCATGGATCTGTACAGAGCCCCGGAATGCTTGAACGATTACTACTCAAAGGTAACATACATTTTACAATACGAATGTCAGCAATGTTGAGTTGTGTTTGTTACATACTCAGAAAATCACAGGAGCTTAATTAAATGAGCTGGCTTTTAAAAAAAAAACTTGCCCAGAATTGAAGCAGTTTTATTGTAAAACTTAAAGTGCTGGTGGAACTCAGCGGGTCAGACAGCATCTGTGGAGGGAATGGACAGGTGACATTTCAGGATTGGTACCCTTCTTCAGACTGCTCAAGATTCCAGCTTTTGCAGTTCCTTGTGTCTCTGACGTTCCTTTAGGAAGGAGATGAGGAGAAATTTCTTTAGTCAGAGGGTGGTGAATCTGTGGAATTCTTTGCCACTGAGAACTGTGGGGGCCAAGTCAATGGCAACTCTATTTTTAAGGCTGAGATAGATTAATTCTTGATGAGTAAAGGTGTCAGGGGTTAAGGGGAGAAGGCAGATGAATAGGGTTAGGAAGTAGAGACAGATCAGCCACGATTGAATGGCGGAGCGTTCTTGATTGGTCGATTGGCCTCATTCTGCTCCTAACACGTATGACCTTATGACTCAAAATGGAACAACAAAATTCTTATGCAGCAGCACAACAGATATGTAAACATAGTACTCTGTCAAACCTATGATAAACACCAATACAAACTTCAGTATATCTTTAAAAAACAGGCAAATAAACAGACAATAGTAGTGCAACGTCAAAAACAATGCACCCAAGTTTATATAGTTCAGAGCAGCGTTTCTCAACCGGGGTTCCCCGGAACGCTTGGGTTCCGTGAGAGGCCGCTAGGGGTTACGAGAGAAATAGTGATAAATAGGCTAATTATATGCTAGTCATTTTTGTGTTTAATTTCATATTCGTAATTTTATTCACGTACAGCACATTCTTGGAAAATTCTTGGGTATTATAATAAAGTCTTCAACTTGTTATCATACAACTCAGATTTTGTTTATATATGTGTGTGTGTACATGTGGTTGTCTTTACATCTTCGCAAAAACACTATGCGGTAACGTTTACATTTTTACATATTCTGATTTACATTTTTCCCCTCTAGGCAGAGAGCACCTTCACTGAACATTTTCTGCTTTATTTCTCGACTTATTACTGATGTTTTAAAAAAATCAAAAGACTTTTAATTTAAAAAGACTAGCTTCAACTAATGACGTCACAATGGCTTGGCTAGCAGTGATCAGCTTCACTGAAGATTTCACCCTATATTTCACGTTATTCGTGATTAAAGCTTTAAAAATGCCAACTTTCACAAGACTTTTACTGTTAAAATCAATCCTGCCAGCTTCCAACACACTTCGATACAATGTTGCGACAGGAACACTCTGAACTTTTCACCTCACAGGAGGGGGAGGGCGAATTGCTATTGCAACTCGCAGGGCAAGTGTAATTGGAATTTATTTTAAAGCCCACTGCTGAGGGAGGCAGGGGAGTGCTGGAATCTTACGTTCGGGAACGGGTTCCTGAGTTGGAGGACCACGTCTCCCATGGCGGCTACGGGTAGGGAACAGGTGCGTGGGGGAGCAGATCTGCACTTGGTCTAGTATCATTTAAAAGCATAATAATCATGGGGAATATATTTAGTGATGTCTATAAGGGTTCCCTGAGATGAAAATTATTGCAAGGGTAAAAAGGTTGAGAAACACTGGTTCAGAATATACTTGGAGATTAAAGTGTTTAATAGCCAGGTGGTTGAAGGGAAGAAGCTGCTTCAGAGCCTGGACGTTACAGTTTTCAGGTTCCTATGCCTTATTTCCGATGGCAGCAGTAAAATGAGAGCGTGACACGAGTGTCTGTCTAGAGATTAGCAAGACTATCCATGTGGAAAGATTACAACTTAATTCATTGTAACAGGCCTCATTACCCTGCACCTGATGCAAGAATGTCATCCAAAAGATGCTGCCTGATTTATTCATGCCTCCTATTATTCAGGAATAAACATTTTGACTTAGTTTTGTTTAGAGATACAGCGTGGAAACATGCCCTTCAGCCCACCAAGTCCGCGCTGACCAGTGATCACCCTGTAGACTTGCACTATCCTGCACACACTGGGGACAATTTCCAATTATACCAAGCCAATTAACCTACAAACCTGTACGCCTTTGGTGTTTGGGAGATCCTGGAGAAAATCCACGCAGGTCACGGGTAGAACGTACAAACTCAGTACAGACAGCACCCTTGGTCAGGATCAAACCCGGGTCTCTGGCGCTGTGAGGCAGCAACTCTACCGCTGTGCCACCACGCCGCCCAAATATCTGACGCCTTCCATCAACCAAAAATTTGAATTTTAATTCTCTAAATATTTCTGCTGGACCAGTAGGCCCTGTTACATTTTGAAGCAAATAATGTAACCCTCACTGCACTCGAAGCACTGTTTGCTCATTGCTCATCATTGAATGCCCTGACTTAATACTACTTACTACCCATAGCAACACAGCAGGAATATTGTATCTTTGAAAATGATCCCCAGGTAAAATCATGCATATTTCTAAATCACAGTATAGGTCCCCTCCTCACCCAGCACCATTGTACACTGAAAGGCTGGAATGAGTACAAACCTCATGGTCCTGAAAATGTGGTTCCATGGTGTAATGGCTAGCACTCTGGACTCTGAATCCAGCGATCCGAGTTCAAATCTCGGTGGAACCTGTTCCGCAACGGTAGAGTTGCTGCCTCACAGCGCTTGCAGCGCCGGAGACTCGGGTTCGTTCCCGACTGCAGGAGCTGCCTGTGCGGAGTTTGTACATTCTCCTTGTGACAGCGTGGGGTTTCTCAGTTTCTTCAGAGATCTTCAGTTTCCTCCCACACTCCAAAGACGTACAGGTTTGTATACTTGGTATAAGTGCAAATTGTCCCGAGCATGTATAGGCTTGTGTTAATGTGCGGACTCGGTGGGGCGAAGGACCTGTTTCCGCGTTATATCTCTGAACTAAGCTGTATCTCTAAACTGAACTGTAACGTCCAGTTTCAAGAGCAGCTTCTTCCCAACAACCATCAGGCTATTAAACACTACAACCTCCAACTACGCTCTGAACTACATAGACTTGGGGACATTCTTTTTGTCTTTACACTGTTTACACACTGAACGTTTTTTCCTTGTTTATTATGACGGTGATTACATTATTATTACAGTGTTTACATATCAGTTGTGCTGCTGCAAGGAAGAATCTCATTGTTCGGTTTTCAGGACAAATGGCAATAAAACTCTCTTGACTCAAGGAATGCATGCAAAGGAAAACATTTAGATTATGTTAGCATTGGCATGGTATGTACTAAAGATGATCATTTGCATGTTCTGCATTATTTACAATTTTTGTGAATAAAATATCTTCTTGAAATGAAAACATGATTTCAAATCGGCAACATATCCACATGAAGCCATTGCAGAACAGGACTATTGAGGCACATGCCTGGTCTGTTAGACATCTGTGCTTATTTATTTTATTTATCTATTGTACAAGAAATGTGAGTACCCATGTAGAATTGAGCTTATGTATTTTGAACAAAGAACTGCAGCAGCCTTAACTTTTATTGCCTGTTTTTACTGCAGAGTTAGTAGGGGAAGTACTGTGTTCAAAGCCACGTTTGATTAAACCTTACCCAGCCTTTCTGTGCCGTTGGGAAAGAAACTAGCTCAACAACTTTGATAAAGGATGCATTTTATGTTCAGCCGCTATATGCTTTGGGGATGCAACAATATTGAATTACAATAATTTAGTTAAGTATTGATTTACAGTAAACTGATCTGGGTGTAAAAAAAAAAAATTTCATTTACTTATTTGAAAAATCTTTTCCAGCTTTTGTCAGAAGTGATAAGCCCAAGATGTTCAAGGGACTACAGATCAAGGTAACTTCAAAACATTCTTTAAGATACTCATGGTTTTAGATTTTGTTCTTGTCAGGGAAAAATTTGTGCAATTTCGCGCATATAATGTTGACCAAAGACTTTTTGCAAGCTTGCCAGCAGACATTTCACCTAATCCTGCAGATGTATCAGTTCAGCATCCTTTATTGAGTATCTGCATTCCCAAGGCATGCAACAGCAAACAAATTTGGTTATAAGAAACCCCAGGAATTTGCAGTTAGTCTGCAAAATTTATATCTGCTCTCCGTTTATTTTCTCTTTTGCCATACATGATGTAGTTTAAATTAGAGATACAGCCCCGAAACAGGCCCTTCGGCCCACCGAGTCCGCACTGACCAGCGATCCCCACACATTAACACCATCCTTCACACACTAAACACTTGGGACATTTACATTTATGACCAAGCCAATTAACCAACAAACTGTACGTCTTTGGAGTGTTGGAGGAAACAAAAGATCGCGGAGTAAACCCACGGGGAGAACATAGTCGGGATCGAACCCGAGTCTCTGGCGCTGTAAAGCAGCAACTCTACCGCTGCGTCACCGTGCCGACCCACAGTATGGTATGATTTGCCCGGATACCATGCAAAACAATTTTTTTCACTGCTCCTCGATGCATGTGACAATAATAAACAAATACCTATACCAAAGTAGGATGTCCGAATCAAATTACTATTGAAACACAAAGTACTTGTGCTATAACACCAGGATAAGTGCTCAACCAAGAAAACCATGCTCAATGCCAAAGTACTATCTAAATTACCTGAAGAAGGGTCTCGACCCGAAACGTTGCCTATTTCCTTCGCTCCATAGATGCTGCCTCACCCACTGAGTTTCTCCAGCATTTTTGTCTACCTTCAATTTTCCAGCATCTGCAGTTCCTTCTTAAACATCTAAATTACCCATACCCTTTATGCTATAGGACAATAACTAACTTCATGTTCACATTCCAAAGCAGAAATTATTAGGTTAAAATTATGCCCAGAAACCAAAATAAAGTTTGGAAAATGGAATGAAAGGAACAGCTTAAATACGTAAAATATCTAAACTGTTTAAATATTTAATTTTCCTGTGATTAAAATTCCATACATAAAATTACAGGACCAACAACGTGTGGAAATAGTTACACGCACCTTTTTTAAATTATATAATTGAACAAAGAATTGCCAAAACCCAAACTTTTACTGCCTATTTTTACTGCTGAGTTAGTCGACAAGTGGTACATTCAAAGCCCTGGGTTTGGCTCACCCCATGCAGAATCTCTGAAGGCAACTTCTGACTTCAACATTTTCCAATTCCACAAGTCAGCTGGCCAGAAATCGGTGTCACATTTACCTTATAAATGCATAGATACTGATAGAGACTTGGTGTCATCAAAAGAATCAGAGATATAAATTGTTTGACACTAATTCAGCAGAATTTTCCTTCTTTTAACATTTACCAGCCAAGAAGTCTATTTCTTACATCCTGTGCTTAATCCAAATTAGGCGAATACTAGAAATGAAGAACTGCAGATGCTGGTTTATACCAAAGATAGACACAAAAGTGCTGGAGTAAATCAGCGGGTCAGACAGCATCCCTTGAAAATAAGGATGGGTAACATTTTGGGTCACCCATATCCCATCCTTTTTCTCCAGAGATGCTACCTGACCCGCTGAGTTACTCCAGTACCTTGTGCCTATCTAAGGCGAATGCTATCTACTTTCCTTAATCTCAGAGCAAAGGTTTGGGTTACATTGGACACAACTCATTAAATTGCAGAGGACTTCAGTTAAATCTTCAGTTGGGAGCTAATTAACGAATTGAGTGAGAAGTTAGTATCTTCTCAAGAACATTAAAAAAATGGGATCAGGTTGAGCGATGCTGGGCTTCAGCTCTTCATCTGTTCCAGTTCCCCAGAACTTTTATTGCTCAATTTTTTCAAAGATTTAAATTTCTCCACCGTATAATATATCTAAACTCTGGCCCCCTCTACCTTCAGAAATTCACTTGCCTCTGAGAGAAGAAATTTTAATGCACCTACATTTTAAATGTACTTTTAGTCCCTCGTTCATGACTCCCACAAATGCAAACATTTCAACCTCTCTTGGAGTCTATGGGTTATTTTTTTCTTATAAACTCCAAGCAATACAAACCTAAACTATCCAGCTCCTTCTGATAGGACAACCCTCTCATCCAAGGGATTAGCCTGGTGAATCTCCTTTAGGTTGCCTCTAAAGTTATATCATTTATTTTAGGTAATAGGACTAAAACTGCACAGGTTTCAAAGTGTGGCCTCACTGAAACCCTGCACAACTGTAACAAAACCTCTCTGTTCATAAACTCCCGCTCCTTTGCAATAAAGGAATCATGCCCGTTACCTTCTTAAATGTAGAAACAAGGAACTGCAGATGCTGGTTTACCAAGGAAAAAACACAAAGTGCTGGAGTAACTCAGCCGGTCAGGCAGCATCCCTGGAGAACGTGGATAGGTGACGTTTTGGGTCGAGACCCTTCTTCAGACTGATGGCCTGAAGGTCTTCAGAACTTCTTAACTGCTTGTTTGACCTACCTGCTGACATTTTGTAATTTATGCACCAGAACACTTAGATCCGTCCCAATACTGATTGCAGTTTTTCTCCATTTACATCAGGGGTTCCCAACCTTTTTCATCCCGTTTATCCGTGGCAACTTTAATAGCACATAACAATGTTATTTAACTTATTTATGAACAACTGATGATGAACAGATACCAGTTTATACCAGAACCAAACACAGTCAGTCGATGAGAAAATATATGTACAAATCCAGAATCAACAAATTTACCCCCTGGGTAAATTTACTCCCAGGTTCGGAACCCTTGATTTAGATCATAATCCATCAAAGTGCCTGACTCACACTTTCTAAAGTTAAACTCCATTTCATAAGATCATGAGACATAGGAGCAGTCAGGCCATTCAGCCCATTGAGTCTGCTTCTCCATTCAATAATGGATTATCTATTTTTCCCACTCAAACCCATTCTCCTGCTCTCATCCTGTATCATTACTAATCAAGAATCTCTCAATTTCTGCCTTAAAAATGACTTGGCCTCCACTGCCATCTGTGGCCATGAATTCCACAGATTCACCACCCTCTGGCTAAAGACATTCTTCCTCATCTCCATTCTGAAAGGTACATCCTTTTCTTCTGATGCTGCGCTCACTGGACCTGTACTCTCCCACTACTGGAAACATCCTCTCCACATCCACTCTGCTTAGAACTCTCTACCGAGAAAATATTTGATCACATTCAAAGCAGCTCAAACAAAATTGATAATGAGTAGAAAGCAAAGAATATTGACAAGTTGGTCCACATGAGACAGAATATAACAGAATATAGCGTCCCTTGTATGTCTGGAGTATTGCGTTCAGTTTTGGTCTCCTAATCTGAGGAAAGACATTCTTGCCATAGAGGGAGTACACAGAAGGTTCACCAGACTGATTCCTGGGATGTCAGGACTTTCATATGAAGAAAGACTGGATAGACTCGGCTTGTACTCGCTAGAATTTAGAAGATTGAGGGGGGATCTTATAGAAACTTACAAAATTCTTAAGGGGTTGGACAGGCTAGATGCAGGATGATTGTTCCCAATGTTGGGGAAGTCCAGAACAAGGGGTCACAGTTTAAGGATAAGGGGGAAATCTTTTAGGACTGAGATGAGAAAAACATTTTTCACACAGAGAATGGTGAATCTCTGGAATTCTCTGCCACAGAAGGTAGTTGAGGCCAGTTCATTGGCTATATTTAAGAGGGAATTAGATGTGGCCCTTGTGGCTAAAGGGATCGGAGGGTATGGAGAGAAGGCAGGTACAGGATACTGAGTTGGACGATCAGCCATGATCGTATTGAATGGTGGTGCAGGCTCGAAGGGCCGAATGGCCTACTCCTGCACCTATTTTCTATGTTCCTATGTTTCTATGTTTTAGTGCAGTATGAATGTTTAGTTTAGAGATCCAGCTCGGAAACAGGCCCTTCGGCCCACCGAGCCGTGATCCACGCACATTAACACACTAGTTGACCATTTATTACATTTACACCAAGCTAATTACCTCCAAACCTATATGTCTTTGGCGTGTGGGAGGAAACCGAAGAAAACTCGGAGAAAACCCACGCAAGTCACAGGGAGAATGTACAAACTCCGTACAGGCAAGCACCCGTAGTCAGGATCGAACCCGGGTCTCTGGAGCTGTAAGGCAGTAGCTCTACCGCTACGCCACCGTACAGTGTGAATGTTATGTGATATATTTATATATATATATATATATACAGCATTATATGATGTTGCAGCAGTCCAATAATATACATGTTTAATATTAGACTTTCTCAAATGTAACAAGCATGTCCCCAAATGCCTTGTGCTTATTAAGATAAAATGGACTCGGGAGTATTGCAGTACACGGAACAAACCTATTACTAATTAACGATAAATAGTGTGCAATATATTCGTAAACCACAATTTACAATTCTAGGGTTTCCCTCTGTTATGAGAAAATGCTGTAGGAATTATACATTTAACAGTAAAAACGTCTGCTAGTTTAGCATGGAGGTGGGTGGGGGAGGAACAGACATAAATTACTTTAGTGGTGAATTGCAGGAGCTGGCACAGCGAGATAACATTAATTGTTGCAGTAAAAAGTACTGGGCCAGAGCTGTCATGGGAAATTGATGCTGAATAGCAGCGTAAATGTAAAATCACTTCATTACAATGTTGGCTGTAAGTAAATTAATAAGCCAATATCATTTTTATGCAAAAATATTAACTTTTCAGATTAGCTTGTGCAAAAACTATGATAAAACAGTTGACTGCTTCCTCCCTTGTCGAAGCAGAAAAAGTGGGAGATTCATGGACTAGAGGGCACAGCCTCAGAATAAAAGGACCTACTTTCAGAAAGGAGATGAGGAGGAATTTCTCTAGCCAGAGGGTGGTGAATCTGTTGAATTCATTGTTGCAGACGACTGTGGTAACCTAGTCATTAGGTATTTCAACAGCAGAGATTGGCGGGTTCTTGATTAGTAACGGTGTCAAAGGTTACGGGGAGAAGGTAGGAGATGGAGTTGAGAGGGAAAGATAGATCTGCCATGATTGCATGGTGGCTGAGAAAGCCTCATTCTACTGCTATGACACATGAACATATGGTTGTACAGGATTGCGAAGGGATCTCTTATCCAAGTCAATGTATTTTGAATAATATGATTAACTGTTTGGCTCAGTTTATACGCTGAGTCTCAGTCTGAAGAAGGGTCTCGACCCGAAACGTCACCCATTCCTTCTCTCCAGAGATGCTGCCTGTCCCACTGAATTACTCCAGCATTTTGTGTCTACCTTTTATATAATACTAGACCAAGTGCAACACACACACACACACACCACACACACACACATAAACCAAACAAACAATAATAGTGCAATAATAACCATAATCTTCAGTTTATAAGCAGTTGCTTGCAATGAATGAGTTTGACACACCGTATGTTCTCTTGTTTTCCAGTATGTCCGTGGCTCTGACCCTGTGCTGAAGCTGCTGGATGACAAGGGGGACATTGAAGAAGAGTTGAGCATTCTCAAATGGAACACCGATAGTGTGGAAGAATTCCTGAGTGAAAAGTTAGAACGTATATAAATTGCCGCCTGTTGCAGGTCTGGTTTCCATTTTGTATATCAATTTGTACCCATTAATGCCCCTGTCCCACTTTGGAAACCTGAACGGAAACCTCTGGAGACTTTGCGCCCCACCCAAGGTTTCCATGCGGTTCCTGGAGGTTGCAGGTGGTTGCCGGAGGTTGCAGGTAGTGGAAGCAGGGAGGGAGACTGACAAAAACCTCCGGGAACCCCACGGAAACCTTGGGTGGGGCGCAGAGTCTCCAGAGGTTTCCGTTCAGGTTTCCCAAGTGGGACAGGGGAAGGAACTCCCACGACATACTGGTTAGAGTGATTACTCAAAATGATCATATTCAATTTTACAATGCTAAAATTAGGTTTATTACCGTGATTCTCAATGGCATTTTACGAAGGATATTTAGTTTCGCCCCAGCACATGACCAGTTAATAAATGAGTATGGCTTCTTTTGAAATTTGAAATGCACTGTATAATATTGTTTATTTGGGTCCATTACAACATTCCGTTGGCTTGAAGTGGCTTTTATTAGTTGTACGGTTTCCTACTGTTTACTGCAGTGAACAAGATTCATTAAGTAGTTGCACTTTTGTGAAGGCCGCACATGAAACCATTTTGAGGATATGTGCAGCTCGATGTTTTGTGCACTGACTGGTGTTTCTGCTCTGCTGAAGTAGAAGTAGCCCAGAGAGTTGGTATTGTTTGAATTTAGAATGTTGGAATAATAAAAGTTATTATTAACATAAAGCACCGTGTTTGGAATTTTGTTTGTTATTGGTTGTCGCCTCTCATTGTTGTACTTGTGAAGACAACTTACTTATCTCAAAGGTTCTACAGGGTCGGTGGCGCAGCGGTAGAGTTGCTGACTTATGCCCCTGTCCCACTTAGGAAACCTGAACGGAAACCTCTGGAGACTTTGCGCCCCACCCAAGGTTTCCGTGCGGTTCCCGGAGGCTTTTGTCAGTCTCCCTACCCGCTTCCATTAACTGCAACCTCCGGGAACTGCATGGAAACCTTGGCGAGGGCGCGAAGTCCCCAGAGGTTTCCGTTCAGGTTCCCTAAGTGGGACAGGGGCATTACAGCGCCAGAGACCCAGGTTTGATCCTGACCACGGGTAGTGTCTGTACAGAGTTTGTACATTCTCCCCATGACGGCGTGGGTTTTCACCGTGTGCTCTATTGCGGGACGTTTACAGATAGACCAGTTGTGAAGGGATGGGAATGACTGATTCTGGGCCACATTTTTATTTTCTGCTTGTAATTCTGCAGATGCGTCATGCCTAACAATGCATGCTTCCACAGGTTCTGCCAAAATGAACATTCTCTGTGCAAGTTGAGGCAAGGACCGACTGCTGGTTCATTTGTCTGATAGAGTACACAAGCTGGGCTTGTACACTGTGGAATTTAGAAGGATGAGAGGGGATCGTATTGAAACATGTAAGATCATTAAGGGTTTGGACATGCTAGAGGCAGGAAACATGTTCCCGATGTTGGGGGAGTCCAGAACCAGGGACCACAGTTTAAGAATAAGGGGTAAGCCATTTAGAATGGAGATGAGGAAATACTTTTTCACACAGAGAGTTGTGAAGTGTGGAATTCTCTGCCTCAGAGGGCGGTGGAAACCGGTTCTGTGGATATTTTCAAGAGAGAGCTAGGAAGGGCTCTTAAAGATAGCGGAGTCGGGATATGGCAGTGGATGATCAGACATGATCACATTGAATGGCGGTGCAGGCTTGAAGGGCCGAGTGACCTACTCCTGCACCTATTGCCTATTGTATCTAACAAGGCTACACATTAAGGCAATCAAGTTATGTTCCTTGTCCTTCCCCTGATGAGGAACCTGATTAGAGAAGAAATTCCTATGGGATATGCGTCTTCAGCTACAGGTTAGGCTGTGATCCTGAGCTTTCGGGAAACAAAGGGCAGGAGTTTTTAATTTTCTACTCAAATTTTCGTTCACTCGATCTTAAATCTTGTCAGTGGTTCAGCAAAACCATGAGGCATGCTGGATCATTTAATAGTTGACAACAATGACTCAATGATAGTTTAATGTCACAAACTCGGTACAGTGAGCTTCGTTATTTTTGTAGACGGTGCGCAAAGTTCACAAAAGAGTTGCCACGGCTCTGGCGCTGACAAAGTTGCAAAAGTACTCATTAGAGTCATGTTGGTCTCTCTTCGTTCTGTGCATCCACCCCCGCCCTACTCTCCCACTAGTGAAAACATCCCCTCCACTTTTACTCTACCCAGGCCTTTTACTATTCGGTAAGTTTCAATGAGGTGCCCCCTCATCCTTCTCAACTCCAGCAAGTGCAGGGCCCAGTGCTGTCAAACGCTCACCATATGTTAACCCTGGGATCATTCTCGTAAACCTCTGGACACTCTCCAACGCCAGCACATCATTCCTCAGAAATCAATCAATCAATCAGTTTTAATCAGTGAAATGAATTTGCCAGCAGCGGTACAATGAAAAAAGAACACACAAAAACACAATAAAAATTGAACACAAACATCCACCACAGCATTCATCACTGTGGTGGAAGGCACAAAATTTGGCCAGTCCTCCTCCATTTTCCCCCGTGGTCGGGACCTCAACCCTCCGCAGCCGCCATTGCGGGCGCCTAGATGTGTAGATAAGGTAAAGTCCAGGTAAGTCCTGAATCGGTGCCTCCCCACCGGAGACCGTGGCTTCAGGTTGGTGTAGGCCGCAGTCACGCGGTCGAAGATCTAAAGACCCCGCCGCTGCTGCAACCGGAGGCACTGCAGACCGCTGGCCCGGCAGTCGGAGCTCCTCTCCAGGGGTCCCCGGTGAGATAGATAGTAGTCAGGATCGAACACAGGTCTCACATTAACTCTGTCTCTGTCTCCACTAATGTTGCCTGAGCTCCTTTAAGTATTTCCAGCATTTTCAGTTTTATCGCCAGATTTCCAACGTTTGCAGCTCATCTGTACATACACTGTTATCTTTGATTTGGAGGCGTAAAACAGGAGTTAAAATTAGCAGTGTGATGCTTTTGAATTCTGCAGCCGGCTTCCAGCTTTGTCGTTTACCGCAGAGTAGAGTGGGAATTGGAGCGAACCAAGAGAATTCTGTTCAGAGCCTGTAAAATGAAGGCACTAGAGAATGCAGACGCTGGAATCTTGAGCGAAACACAAAGTGCTGGAGGAACTCGGAGTCAGGCGAAGAATGAAGGGGGGAACCCAGCTGGGGAGGGGGTGCCGAGATAAAAGGGGGGACCCGACGAGGGGGTGCCTGCCGCCTCATGCAGTGGCAGGCCTGGTTCACCACTGCGAGCAAAACTGTTCGATGAGCTTCATGTAACTTTGCACCAGAGAAGTGGCGACTCTTGTGTACTGCCTTGGTGAGGTTTAGTTTAGTTTAGAGATACAGTGCGGAAACAGGCCCTTCGGCCCACCGAGTCCGCTCTGACCAGCGATCCCCACACACATTAACACTATCCTACGTCCACTAGGGATAAGTTATACATTACTTACTTACTTACTGCCTATTATGCCCCCTGGCATGTAGGGCAGGAAGGAAGGCCCTCCACTCCCGTCTGTTGCTAGCTTCTGGACACTACCCCAGGTCAGGCCCATTGTTGTCATTTCCTCCTCTACAGTTTGACGCCAGGTGGTTTTGGGTCTCCCTCTTTTCCAGCAGGCAGTGAAGAAAGCGAATGGTATGTTGGCCTTTATAACAAGAGGAATCGAATATAGGAGCAAAGAGGTCCTTCTGCAGTTGTACAGAGCCCTAGTGAGACCACACCTGGAGTATTGTGTGCAGTTTCGTCCCCTAATTTGAGGAAAGACATTCTTGCTGGGAGTGCAGCGTAGGTTTACAAGGTTAGTTCCCGGGATGGCGGGACTGTCATATGCTGAGAGAATGGAGCAGCTGGGCTTGTACACTCTGGAGTTTAGAAGGATGAGGAGTAGGCCATTCGGCCCTTCGAGCCAGCACCGCCATTCAATGTGATCCTGGCTGATCATCCATAATCAGTACCCCGTTCCTGCCTTCTCTACATATCCCCTGACTCTGCTGTCTTTAAGAGCTCTATCTAACTCTCTCTTGAAATAATCCAGAGAATTGGCCTCCACTGCCTGAGGCAGAGAATTCCATAGATTCACAACTCTCTGGGTGAAAAAGTTTTTCCTCATCTCCGTTCTAAATGACCAACCCCTTATTCGTAAACTGTGGCCCCCTGGTTCTGTACTCCCCCAAGTGTTCCTCCCACACCCCAAAGCCGTGCAGGTTTGTAAGTTAATTTGGCTTCAGTGAAAACTGTAAATTGTGTAGGATAGTGTTAGTGTGCGGGGGTGATCGCTGGTCCGCGTGGACTCGGTGGTCCGAAGGGTCTATTTCCGCGCCGTATCTCTAAACTAACAAAACGAAAAAAGGTTTAAAGTCAAAGCAGGAGCAAGAAATCTCAATGACGCAGCTCCCCATCCAAAGCCTTATTAAGATTATTTGTGGAACAAACGCTACAGGAGACCCTTTCTCCCTGTGGCTACCAAGCTGTACAAATCCTCCCACTTCTGTCTGACCCACCCCAACTCCCCCGACTCCCCGCACCACATCTTTGCACATCCCTCATCCTGGACGTTTCCACTCAATAATTTAATTTTATGTTTGCAAAATATTACATTAGTGATGTGCAATAACTGGTCACTTAAGTTTCATTTGTAGCGGCGCCTGCTAGCGCACACAGATATCGTACCCGGCGTGCGCAAGCCGCGGTCACGTGACTCGGGAGGGGCTGGTGTTTTTGCGCGGTTTTTCCCTTGCGCGCTTTAGTTCAGCGCTGACCACTGTTAACTTGTGGGCAGACGTGTCTGATAAGCCTGTAATCCGCAACTTGAACTTTCGAACAAAGATCTGTTGAAAACTCCAGTAGTCGTTTCTCATACCGCTAAACATTATTATTATTTATAATGCACGCGATGACACTTTCAACGCCCTGTAACTGTATCTGGTGACTGGTGGTGGGCTGGGATAAACAAAGTCGCATCGTATCGTAAGTGGTCGGCTTTTCGTTTGGTGACATGATGCCTGCGGAGATGGTCTTTAACATTCTAACCTTGACTGCTTCACAGGAACAGCTGAACTGGGTGTCGGCTGCCTAATATAACCCTAACCACGAAGTCTGAGGCATCAAATAAATAGATTACAAGAACTATGAGCAGTCCCATCTCCAAGCTGACTCAAGACTTCAATTTAGATGCAGCTGTTGATCAAACCTTGAATAAGGGCCCCGAGAGGTTGATCATGTTTAATGTTTGTTCCAGTCATAATGAACAAAACTCTGATTGTTGGTAATTAACATTTTTGACGAGCCAGCTTTTGGGAACACTACCTGGCCAATTGACCTAAACCAAAACTTAGCGGGCCACATCTTATTAAATTCCCGTCTTGTTCATACAGGAACAAACTACAGATGCATATTCATAAATACCAGGTTGCATAATGTGTATCTGCTTTCATTGTTGGAACACTTCCTCATCGTGGTTTTTATGTATTTAAACGGTGCTTCTGAAAGTAAGCAAACAGCAACATTTACCCAGTTATTCAAGAAACCCAGACAAGGCTCAATACTAAATCCAATCAACATCTAGCAAAGTAAAGCTTTGCAACATTATATACAATGTGTATGTCTGGTTTGCATTCATCCAATCCATTCCATGCAATTTGCACCTAATTGTCAGGAGCTGCAGATGTTTCATTCTGTTCCTGCAACTCTTATCTAGGCTCGAGAGAGAAACTGGCACCATTCTTTAGCGTCCTATTTCTGCAGAAGGCACATTTAAATTGACCAAATGGCCTAGCAGCCCAGAAGCCTTTACTCATTTTTAGTGTCCTGGCCTCTCCAATTTGGCCAGAAATATCAATTTCAATCAATAGACACTAGGTGCAGGAGTAGGCTATTCGGCCCCTCGAGCCAGCACGGCCATTCGTTGTGATCATGGCTGATCATCCATAATTAGTACCCCGTTCCTGCCTTCTGACTCCACTATCTTTAAGAGCTCTAACTCTCTCTTGAAAGCATCCAGATAATTGGCCTCCACTGCCTTCTGAGGCAGAGAATTCCGCAGATTCACAACTGTCTGGGTGAAAAAGTTTTTCCTCATCTCCATTCTAAATGGCCTATCCCTTATTCTTAAACTGTGGCCACTGGTTCTGGACTCCCTCAACATCGGAAACATGTTTCCTGCCTCTAGCGTGTCCAATCCCTTAATAATCTTATATGTTTCAATAAGACATCCTCTCATCCTTCTAAATTCCAGTATATACAAGCCCAGCCGCTCCATTCTTTCAACATATGACAGTCCCGCCATCCTGGGAATTAATCGAGCCATCCACTGTGTACAAATATATGATAAAGGGAACAGCATGAATAACATTTAGTACAAGATAAAGTCCAGGAAAATCCGATCAAGGATGGTCTCCAGTGAGTTAAGGGCCTGTCCCACCAGCATGCGACTGCATGCGGCAAGCGCGACCTAACGTGGTCGCTTGAGCCATACGGCCTCGCGGGGCCGGTCCCACTTCGATCGCCGGAGCCGTATGGAGTTGTCCCGACATCGCGCGGGGCTCCGAAAAACTGACAGTTCAAAAATTCCGTGCGGCAACGGCCTGCCGGCCCGCAGCTTCCTCAACGTCATACACAACGCCTCGACGGGCGTACGCAGCGTCTTGATGCAGTACGTCACGCGTGAACTTCCCGTGGACTTCGCTCGAACTTCACGTCACTCACTCGACCTCCGCGCGGCCCCTGCTTCTGGTTTGGTCACGCTCTCGCCACATGCAGTCGCATGTTGGTGGGACCGGCCCTGTACGGGGATCACTTGACCTCCGCGCGGCCCCCACTTCCGGTTTGGACGTGCTTGCTGCATGCAGTCGCATGCTCGTGGGACAGGCCCTGTAGATAGTAGTTCAGGACCGCTCTCTAGTGGTTGGTAGGGTGGTTCAGTTGCCTGATAACCGCTGGGAAGAAACTGTCCCTGAATCTGGAGATGTGCATTACCTAATCCCTGCTGGGCAAAATTGCAATACTTTGTTCGTTTTGCAAAAATGACCTTTGTCAGATTTCTGCCATTGTCTTGAAGGCACAGATTGAGTTTTTGCCTCGAGTTCCAAGGGTAGATGTTACCCTTTTCTTAACAATAATGAAGAAACATGTATTTACATAATAACTTTCCTGAGATCAGTATGTCCCCAAGTGATTCACAGTTAATAATGTAACTGAGGAAGGATGTGCTGGCCCTGGAGAGGGTCCAGAGGAGGTTTACGAGAATAATCCCGGGGAGCATTACCACAGATGGCGGTGGAGGCCAAGTCATCGGGTATTTTTAAAACAGAGGTTGCTAGGTTCGTGATTTGTAAGGACGTCAAAGGTTACGGGGGCAGCAGGCAGGACAGAGTGTTCGACGACACTGGGACTGTACTCGCTGGAGGTTAGAAGGATGAGGAAGGGACCTCATTGAAAGTTTCCGAACAGTGAAAGGCCTGGATAGTGTAGATGTGGAAAGGATGTTTCCACTAGTGGGAGAGTCTAGGATCAGAGGCCTTGGCCTCAGAATAAACGGACGTACCTTTATGAAGGAGATGAGGAGGAATTTCTTTAGTCAGAGTTTAGTGAATCTGTGGAATTCATTGCCACAGACGCCTGTGGATGCCATCAATGGATATTTTTAACGCAAAGATTGATAGATTCTTGATTAGTGCGGGTGTCAGGGGTTATGGGGTGAAGGCAGGAGAAGAGGGGTTAAGAGGGAGAGATAGATCAGCTATGATTGAATGGCGGAGTAGACTTGATGGGCCGAATGGCCAAATTCTGTTACTATCACTTATAAATTTATGAATTTACAGTATGAACAATGACATTGAGAGGGAAAATAGATCAACCATGATTGAATTGCAGAACAAACTTGATGGGCGGAATGGCCTAATTCTGCTCCTATGTCTTGTGGCCTAAAGACTATTAATATGCTCCCATTATCTCTTCCAGTAACCAGAATATAAAGCATTGTCTTGTTCAAACTGTAACAGCTGTATTTGTACATGTAAATACTCAACTGTGATTAACATTTTCTAGACTCTAGAGATACAAGGTGAAAGCTGGCCCTTCGGCCCACTGACTTTTGCGCCGGCCAGTGATCTAACTGTACACTAGTTCCTACACACTAGGGAACAATTTTACAATTTACAGAAGCCAATTAACCTACAAACCTGTATGTCTTTCGAATGTGGGAGGAAACTGGAGCACCTGGAGAAAACCCACGTGGTCACAGGGAGAACGTGCAAGCTCCGTACAGACAGCACCCGTAGTCAGGGTCAAACCCAGGTCTCTGGCGCTGTAAGGCAGCAACCCTACCACTGCGCCACCGTGCCACACAGTAAACCCATTCAACATGAATAAATTCTTGCAATTCTACCAGTGAAACATTTAACAGGGCTGCACGGTGTTGCAGCAGTAGAGCTACTGCCTTACAGCTCCAGAGGCCCAGGTTCAATCCTGACTACCGGTGCCGTCTGTATGGCAATTTGTACATTCTCCCTGTGACCTGGTGGGTTTTCTCCGGGTGCCCCAGTTTCCTCCCCCACTCCTAGGACTTACGGGTTTGATTGGCTTGACGTAAATGTAAAATTGTCCCTAGTGTGTGTAGGCTAGTGTTAATGTGCGGGGATCACTGGTCGGTGCGAACTCGGTGAGCCGAAGGGCCTGTTTCAGCCCTGTATCTCTAAACTAAACTAAACTATAGTACGCATCCTGCTTTGAAATTATTTGGACCAGCACATTGAATGGCAAAAAAACAGGAAAGCAGCCTATTATTGTAGTGGTGGCCGATTGGGAAAGGGGGGAGATGCAGCGAGACCTGGGTGTCATGGTACACCAGTCATTGAAGGTAGGCATGCAGGTGCAGCAGGCAGTAAAGAAAGCGAATGGTATGTTAGCTTTCATTGCAAAAGGATTTGAGTATAGGAGCAGAGAGGTTCTACTGCAGTTGTACAGGGTCTTGGTGAGACCACACCTGGAGTATTGCGTACAATTTTGGTCTCCAAATCTGAGGAAGGACATTATTGCCATAGAGGGAGTGCAGAGACGGTTCACCAGACTGATTCCTGGGATGTCAGGACTGTCTTATGAAGAAAGACTGGATAGACTTGGTTTATACTCTCTAGAATTTAGAAGATTGAGAGGGGATCTTATAGAAACTTACAAAATTCATAAGGGGTTGGACAGGCTAGATGCAGGAAGATTGTTCCCGATGTTGGGGAAGTCCAGGACCAGGGGTCACAGCTTAAGGATAAAGGGGAAATCCTTTAAAACCGAGATGAGAAGAACTTTTTTCACACAGAGAGTGGTGAATCTCTGGAACTCTCTGCCACAGAGGGTAGTTGAGGCCAGTTCATTGGCTATATTTAAGAGGGAGTTAGATGTGGTCCTTGTGGCTAAGGGGATCAGGGGGTATGGAGAGAAGGCAGGTACGGGATACTGAGTTGGATGATCAGCCATGATCATATTGAATGGCGGTGCAGGCTCGAAGGGCCGAATGGCCTACTCCTGCACCTAATTTCTATGTTTCTATGTTTCTATGAATTGCATTAATACATTTTTCCCTCAGATTTTAGTATTCGATTCATTTCTAGAGATACAGCTCGGAAACAGGCCCTTCAGCCCACCGAGATATGCTTGAGGCTTTCTTTAGACTAATTCGCCCGGTTCACTCCCCTGATCCTTTAGGTGTTGAGGCAACAATTGCAGGTTGGCCCGCTCGGATGGAAGGATCAAAGATTAGGCTCCCAGCCAGTGCTGAGTCAGCTATCGAGAGGGATCAGCGGAGGAACAAGGTCTGACAGTGCCCTGCAGGCTTGGTAGGTTGTTGCTCTTGATCTTGAAGCACTGACATTCGATGCAAAAAGCACATGGAGCTGTGTTGTACCTTACACTATGTGTGGAATCCTCAACTACGCTGCATCGGATAGCACTTCACAGGACAGATATCCCGGGATGGATAACGTGCACCTCTGACATCACAGCAGAGGCTTGGATAGAATGGATGTGGAGAGGATGTTCCCACTAGTGAGAGAGTCTAGGACCAGAGGTCTCAGCTTCAGAATTAGAGGACGTTCTTTTAGGAAGGAGGTGAGGAGAAATTTATTTCATCAGAGGGTGGTGAATCAGTGGAATTCTTTGCCACAGAAGGCTGTGGAGGTCAATGGATATTTTTAAGGCAGAGATGGATAGATTTGTGATTAGTACAGGTGTCAGGGGTTATGGGGAGAGGGCAGGAGAATGGGGTTAAGGGGGAGAGATAGATCAGCCATGATTGAATGGCGGAGTAGACTTGATGGGCCGAATGGCCTAACTCTACTCGTTTCACTTCTGACCTTATGTGAAAGAAGATGAAAGCTCCCGTGGTAACTGTGGAAACATTAGCATTTGTTATTTTTGCAAATCGTAGATTAATCATCCTAATTATATTTAATTGAATTTCTTTATTTGTCATTCAAACACAAGTTTGGACGAATTTCGTTGCCATGCGATCATAACAGGAAGAAAGCAACAAAACAGTCAATTAAACACAATTTAACACAAACATCCATCACAGTGACTCCTACAGGCACCTCCTCACTGTGATGGAAGGTAAAAAAAGTCTTATCTCTTTGTTGCTTCTTCTCAAACTGCTGCATCGGGGCGATCGAGGCTCTCGATGTTGAAGCCCCCGCGGGGCGATGGTAGATCCTGCGGACGGTTTTAAGCCGCACCGAGAGATGTAAGGTCCTGCGAACGGGCCGATCCAAGCCTTACGATTCGGGGTGGACGAAGCTGCTGTTGCTGGAGCTCCCGAAAATCGGTCGCTAACCATGGGCCTGCGAGCTCCCGGTGTCACAGTCCGCAGGGCCCGTGGTCGAAGCCTCCGAAGTCGGGTCGCAGCCACAGCGCCACCACAGCCTCCGAAGTCAGCCAGCTTCGCAATGGTCAGTCCCCAGACTCTGCAACCGGAGCCCTCAAGGTCGATTCCAGTTGGAGGCCGCCAGCTCCTCGATTAGGCCGCAGCGCGAACGGAGATACGACACGAAAAAAGGTCGCATCTCCGTTGAAGAAAGAGACTAAAAACAGTTTCCCCCACCCCCCACCCACCCCACACATAATACACAACTATAAATAGACTATAACATACATCTACCATTAACAATAAGACAAAGGAAAAAAAGACAGATGCACTGCAGGCAAACCGCAGCTGTAATCATTCAACTAGAAAATTATCACAGCAAACTTAATCACAACACAACTTTAATGTGCAAAGACCATGCACCTCTATTCACTGTGAAAATAATTATTACCTGAAACTCACAAACAAGGGCGGCACGGTGGTGCAGCAGGTGGACCTGCTGCCTCACAATGCCAGAGACCCAAGTTTGATCCTGATTTCATGTGTGGAGTTTGCACGTTTTCCCGGTGACGGTGTGGGTTTCCTCCGGGTGTTCCGGGTTCCTCCCACATCCTAAAGATGGCCGGGTTTGTAGGTTATTTGGCCTCTGTAAATTGTAGTGTAGTGTAGGGAGTGGATGGGAAATTAGGATAGAATAGAACTAGAGTGAATGGATGATCGATGGTGAGTGGGGACTAGGTGAGCCAAAGGGCCCGTTTCCACCATGTATTTCTGAACTTAACTTCAGTCGTTAGTTTAGTCAGGATCGAACCTGTGTCTCTGGCGCTGTGAGGCAGCAACTCATTGTGCCATCATGCACAAGCTCTAAATAATTTTACAAATTACCTTTCTATTTGTCTGACAATGCTTAGGTTCTTATTATTTAGTGGGTCAGGCAGCAACTGTGGAAGGAATGGACTACGGACATTTTGGGACTGGACCATTCTTCCCACTTGCTACTTGTCCTTCACAGTCCATTTAGGAATCTTTGTTGACGGTTAGTGTTCTAGTTTGCCTTTTTTTAAACAGTAATGTAAACGGAGAATGATGTGCAGTGGTTTGGTAAAATCAGCTCGGCAAGTCTCAAACACTGAGAGGCTGCGAGCTGAATGCTTTTAGCTGCTTCCTTGGCATCTCATTTGCCATTCGGCTACTTGAGTTTACTGAATGAAAGAAGCAATAAAATTCTATACCTGAAAAGACTGAATATTTTGCTTCACGGCATAAAGGCCAATCTGGAAGAACTTCCTGCTCTTTGCTGCATGCATTTAACAAAAGGTGACCATACTGAAGCTATCATATGGATTATTGCCACCATAGGAGCAATCTAATGAGTATTTATATGCATTTATTTAGATGCTATTTGCAGTTATAAGAACTGTCTCCACTAGTTTGATTGCAACGTACATTGGGTTTAAAGTAGCTCAGAGCAATTGCAATATGGGATACATTGGGTGAGACATTGTCGCATGAAAGGCAATGAACAGCTTCTTTACAGGTAGAATAAAATTCATGTTGTATAATTTAGTGTGTGTGTTTCTGTGTCTGTCAAATGGTGTCAAGCTAATAATGGGGAAAAAAGCTTATACTTAAATTTTGGAAAAATGCTCCAATACCAACAACAAAAATGTGGATTTCAAACATGTTCGAAACACTACACTTGGAAGAGATGAGACTCCTCCTAGCAGGCAAAGCAGATCACTTCCAAAAGACGTGGTCTGCATTTATGGAACTATTACAAGCATAAGGTGCAATAATAAGTTAAAACATAAAGGCTACCAGGACCTGGTAATGGGGGGTATAAAATAAATTTTTAATAAAAACACGGTTGGTATATCCTTTTTTGCGGAGTTTTGTGTTACAATAGAGCGATTGATTTTCCTTTCTTCTTTTTTTTCTTTTCTTTCTAGGGTCTTATTTCTTTTCTTTACTTCCTTCTCTAATTCCTTCCCTAAGGGGTTCTCTTCTCCCAACACTTTCCTGCACCTTCACGATTCTTGCTTACTTTCCTTACTTCTTTTATTTCTATCTTTTTTAAAGCTCAAAAAATGAAGTGGTACAACATAATGTAATAAGATATATGCGATGTATTAATGTGATTTACTGTACTGCTAATAAAAATAAAATTAAAAAAAAAAAAAAAAATTGTGTCAAGTTCGGAAAAGGGGAGACCTGGTTGTCCTTGTACATCAGTTACTGAAAGTAAGCATGCAGGTACAGCAGCAGTGAAGAAAGCCAATGGCAAATTGGACTTCATAACAAGAGGAGTTGAGTATAGGATCAAAGAGGTCCTTCTGCAGTTGTACGGGGCCCTGGTGAGACCACATCTGGAGTATTATGTGCTGTTTTGGTCTCCTAATTTGAGGAAGGACATTCTTGTTATTGAGGGAGTGCAGCGTAGGTTCACGATGTTAATTCTTGGGATGGCAAGACTGTCATATGTTGATAGAATGGAGCGACTGGGCTTGTATACATTGGAATTTAGAAGGATGAGAGGAGATCTTATTGAAACATATAAGATTATTAAGGGATTGGACACGCTAGAGGAAGGAAACATGTTCCCGATGTTGGGGGAGTCCAGAACCAGGGGCCACAGTTTAAGAATAAGAGGTAAACCATTTAGAACCGGGATGAGGAAAACCTTTTCCACCCAGAGAGATGTGAATCTGTGGAAATCTCTGCCTCAGAAGGCAGTGGAAGCCGATTCACTGGATGTTTTCAAGAGAGAGTTAGATAAAGGAAAAGATAATGTAGTCAAGGCATATGGGGAGAAGGCTTGAACGGCGTACTGATTGTGGATGATCGTGGATAGTGTTAGTGTACGGGGATCGTGGTCGGCACAGACTCTATGGGCCGAAGGGTCTGATTCAGTGCTGTATCTCTAAACTAAATTCTAAACGAGGGATAGACACAAACAGCTGGAATAACTCAGCGGGTCAGGCAGCATCTCTGGAGAAAAGGAATCGGTTGAAGTTTCGGGTCGAGACCCTTCTTCAGACTGGGGATGTGGGGTCCTATAACATGGATGGGCATCTTAGTCCGTCTGGGCATAGGTGGGCCGAAGGGGTCTGTTTCCGTGTTGTATAACCATGACATCCATCCAGCATTCCCACTCCGCTGTGAAGGATGAGTTTGTCATTTTGGATTCTCTATAATTACAGTACAATAGACAATAGGTGCAGTGTAGGCCATTCGGCCTTTCAAGCCAGCACCGCCATTCACTGTGATCATGGCTGATCGCCCACAATCAGTACCCCGTTCCTGCCTTCTCCCCATATCCCCTGACTCCGCTATCTTTAAGAGCTCTATCTAACTCTCTCTTGAAAGCATCCAGAGAATTGGCTTCCACTGCCCTCTGAGGCAGAGAATTCCACAGATTCACAACCCTGTGTGTGAAAAAGCTTTTCTTCATCTCTGTTCTAAATGGCTTACCCCTTATTCTTAAAATGTGGCCCCAGGTTCTGGACTCCCCCAACATCGGCAGCATGTTTCCTGCCTCTAGCGTGTCCAAAACCTTAAAAATCTTATATGTTTCAATGAGATATCCCCCTCATCCTTCTAAATTCCAGAGTATACAAGTCCAGCTGCTGCATTCTCTCAGCATATGACAGTCCCGCCATCCCGAGAATTATCCTTGTGAACCTATGCTGCACTCCCTCAATAGCAAGAATGTCTTTACTTAAATTTGGAGACCAAAACTGAACCCAATACTCCAGGTGTGGTCTCACTAGGGCCCTGTACAACTGCTGAAAGACCTCTTTGCTCCTATACTGAAATCCTCTTGTTATGAAGGCCAACATGTCATTCGCTTTCTTCACTGCCTGCTGTACCTGCATGCTTACTTTCAGTAATTGGCCTTTAATGGGTTAAAATCCCGTGAGACTCAAACTCAGAAAGAGAGGCGTGGAGAGATGCAGCTTCAAGCAGATGAGTCTACACTAGTCCTACATTAATCCCACATTCCATCCATGCACTGCCCCCGCTGCTATTACACACATATGTACCTGCGGCAATTCACAAAGGCCAATTAATCTCCCAACTCATGAGGCTTTGGGACGCAGCAGGAAAATGGAGCACCCTGATTAAACCTGCACTGTAACAGGGAGGTAGACACAAAAAGCTGGAGTAACTCAGCGGGGACAGGCAGCACCTCTGGAGAGAGGGAATGGACGACGTTTCAGGTCGAGACCTTTCTTCAGAAAACATCACCCGTTCCTTCTCTCCAGAGATGCTGCCTTCACCGCTGAGCTAATCCAGTTATTTTGTGCCCATCTTCGGTCTGCAGATCAAATCCCACACATTTCGCCTGTAACAGGGAGATTGTGCAAACTCCACACAGACAGCACCTGAGATCAGGACCGAACTCCATTGCCCGTAAGGCAGTGGCTTTACTATAGCTGCACAGGCTGTGCCTTCCTGCAAGCAGCGATTGTAACCTACGAGGGGGAGGGAAAAAATATCATAATAGGAGGCCCGGACATCAATTATTTAATTGACTAGGCCCATCATAATCAATCGCAATTATCTCTGTCATTGTCAAAGGTTGGGAATTCATTTAATATTGATGAGGAGTGCAGCTCTCTGTGAATGCAGTTACCCTGAAGTATTCATGCACACACTTGGCTCGTGCCTTTTGATTCAGTGTAACTTTAAAATAATGTATGGAGCCTGAAACTGTCAGCCTTTTAAACACCGTCAGCAAGAGAGATGTGGTGGCTCTGGGGCTGGGGGGGGGGGGGGGGGGGGGGGGGGGGGGGGGGGGGGGGGGGGGGGTAAATGCTGCATCATTCCACCTAAACATAGACCTGGAGAACGTCACGCCTCCTCGGGCTTGTATTCGCTGGAATTTAGAAGGATGAAAGGGAATCTTATAGAAACATATCAAATCCTTAAGGGATCGGACAGACTAGATGCAGGAAAAAAATGTTCCCCGATGTTGGGGGAGTCCAGAACCAGGGGTCACGGTTTAAGAATAAAGGGTAGGCCATTTAGGACTGAGATGAGGAAAAACCTTTTCACCCAGAGAGTTGTGAATCTGTGGAAGGCAGTGGAGGCCAATTCTCTTTCAAGAGAGAGTTGGATATAGCTCTGAGGGCTATCGGAATCAAGGGATATGGGGGAAAAAGCAGGAACAGGGTACTGATTCTGGATGATCAGCCATGATCATATTGAATGGTGGTGATGGCTCGAAGGGCCGCATGGCCTACTCCTGCACCTATTTTCTATGTTTCCGTGTTTGTCCCATGTAACCAGGAATAGCAGAGGAACTTTATTTTCAATTTGTATAGGAAGGAACTGCAAATGCTGGTTTAAACTGAAGATACTGGAACAGCATCCCTCTTCAAGACTTAAAACTCATCTTTACTCTCAAGCCTTTCTTGACGTCCTCTGAGGGAGGGCTATATGTATATATTTATGTATGTACTTAATCTATGAACCACCGTTGTATAATGTTAGTACCTCCACCAATGTAAAGCACTTTGGTCAACGAGAGTTGTGTTTTAAATGTGCTATAGAAATAAAAGTGACTTGACCTGACCTGACTTGATAGACACAAAATCTCAGCGGGACAGGCAGCATCTCTGGATTTTCTATAAGTTGCTGTTCATGTTTAATGTCTGAGTTTAGGCTTATTTCAACTGTATGTGACAATTAATGTGAAACCTTCCATGACCCACTGCGCAGCATGTGGGGGTGATGTTACAATGACTAAATCTAGCTTTCTTTTATGTAATTTAGTTGGGGTTTTTTTAGTTTTAGAGATACAGCATGGAAACAGGCCCATCAGCCATTCTCCTGCCTTCTCCCCATAACCCCAGACACCCGTACTCATCAAGAATCTGCCCATCTCCACCTTAAAAAAGATCCACTGACTTGGCCTCCACAGCTTTCTGTGGCAAAGAATTCACAGATTCACCACCCTCTGACTAAACAAATTCCTCCTCATCTCCTTTCTGAAGGTACGTCCTCTAATTCTGAGGCCGTGGCCTCTGGTCCTAGACTATCCCACAAGTGGAAACATCCTCTCCACATTCATAAGGTCATGAGGTCATTAGGAATAGGAGTAGAATTAGGCCCTTCGGCCCATCAAGTCTACTCCACCATTCAATCATGGCCGATCTATCTCTCCCTCCTAACCTCATTCTCCTGACTTCTCCCCATAACCTCTGACACCCGCACTAATCAAGAATTGGGGTCAAGGAAAAATGTGTTCACGTCACGGCCCTGCTTCCACCACCACGCACAAGCAGCACAAGAAACGCAAGACAGACACCATTGTATGCAGATGCCGAGAAGTGTGTTCAGCTCTGGGTGAACAACTTCTAATCTTGTGTGTGGACTCGATAAGAAGAAGGTTAAGAATGTACTCTATCCAGGCCTTTCACTATTCGCTCGGTTGCATTGAGGTCCCCCCTCAGCCTTCTGAGTACAGGCCCAGTGCCGTCCAACTGGTCATCATATGTCAACCCACACATTCCTGGGACCATTCTCATTAACCTCCTCTGGACCCTCTCCAGGTCCAGCACATCTTTCCTCAGATATGGGGCCCAAAGTTGCTCACATTACTCCAAATGCAGACCTCATCTTCTTCTTCTTGTGTACAACATGCACAGCCTAAAGTTGGAGGACAACTTGTTCTAATTGATCTTACTTGATTGTGCACGCCAGGTTGATTGCATTCGTCGAAACAGGGCGGACCCACGTGAAGGTGGCAATCTCCCACCCCAGTCCTCCTCTTAAAGGGGCTGTAGTGGTGCATTGCACAGATGGTAGGTAGCCTTCAAGTGTGAAACAGCAATTGGTCCCTATTGTCAGCAAGTGAAAGATAGTGAGCAATGGGTGTTTCACGCTTGGCGGCTGAGGTTTCAGTGCTGAGGAAAGGTGCAGGAAGGAACTGCAGAGGCTGGTTTAAACCGAAGATAGACACAAAATGCTGGAGTAACTCGATGGGACAGGCAGCATCTCTGCAGAGAAGGAATGGGTGATGTTTCCGGTCGGGTCTGTAGAAGGGTCTGATGCTGCCTGTCCTGCTGGGTTATAGCCCTGTCCCACGGTACGTGTTCATTCCAAGAGCTCTCCCGAGTTTAAAAAAAATCAAAGTCGTAAGTGCGGAGAATTAACATAGCGGGTACGTCGGAGCTCAGGGACGTCTCTTAGCGGCTCGTAACGCTAACGGCAGGTACTCGGGAAGACTCGCTAACGGCAAGTAAGCACGGGAAGAGTCATGAAGATTTTGAAAAATGTCCACGAGAGCCCCGAGTACCGATGAGTGGCCATTACCGTAAATCTCTGAGTTTGAATCAGGGCAAACTCGGGACAGCTCTTGGAATTAACTCGTACCGTGTGACAGGGCTTTAACTCCAGCATTTTGTGTCTATCTTCAGCGTTGGGAAAGGTCAGTGTTGTCAGACGTGCTATTAGAGGCGAGAAGCCAACCTTCAGTGATGACGTGGAACCAGGTGGGAGAGCGAGCGAGGGGGAGGGAGGGAGAAAGGTGTGGGCAAAGGGACAAAGGAGAGTTAAACCCAGCACCATCTCCTGACATCTGAGGTAAAACTGTATCAGTGTAGTGACAGAGGTGCTAACTCAGACAGCTGGGTGGATTGGATTAAAATTACCTCATTATCCTAATTGTAGAATCCAACGTCGCACATATGGTTTAATTTATAAGGCACTGCAGTAAAATCCCCCACACCTGATGCCTTGCCTCGTTGCTTTAGCTTCCCCTAGACTTGCCAACGATCGGTTACTGTGGAAATGATGACGATGCAAAGAATCTCTTGCTGCCTGTGTGATACAGCGTTGGTCAATCAACGATCGTCCTGTTATTAAGAATTAACACCAGGCCTTTATTAGCGGTTGCTGCATGGTTATATTTCACTACCAGTTACCTCCAGACATGTTACGCTGGGTAAATGTGACAAAACAACTCAGAAAATGAAACATTTTTTTATGATGTATGGTGCATCTATTTCCAATGCAGTGCTGTTTCAGTGTGACATTCACTTTGTTCAATGTTGGCCAAGAATATTCAGCCTGAAAGCAAGTTCTCACTCCGCAAGTTACACGGCATGGTTTGTTTTCACCAGTTTGCCTCTGGGAATGAAGGTGCCAGCATGAAAAGTGAATGTTTGATCACGTGTCTTGCATGCGATGAGGCGACCAGAACTGGGCGCAAGGTGGCGCAGAGGTAGAATTGCAGCACCAATCCTGACTACGGGCACTGTCTGTACGTTCTCCCCGTGACCTGCGTGGGTTTTCTTCAGGTGCTCCGGTTTCCTCCCACACTCCAAAGACGTGCAGGCTTGTAGGTTAATTGGCTTGGTATCATTGTAAATTGTTCCTCGTGTGTGTGTGGGATAGTGTTAGTGTGCGGGGATCGCTGGTCTGTGCGGGGATCGCTGGTCGGCGCGGGCTCGGTGGGCCGAAGGGCCTGGTTCCGTGCTGCATCTCTAAACTAAACTAAACTAACCTCCAATGTGACCTAACCAGGGCTTTATAATGGTAGACACAAAATGCTGGAGTAATTCAGCGGGTCAGGCAGCATCTCTGGAGAGACGGAATGGGTGACGTTTCGGGTTTTACACAGCTGACTCTTATACTCAGTGCACCACCAAGGTCATAGCGTGATACAGCGTGGAAACAGGCCGTTCTGCCCAACTTGCCCACACCGGCCAACATGTCGCAGCTGCCTGTGCCCGGTCCATATCCCACCAAACCCGCCCTATCTATGTACCTGTCCAACTGTGTCGTAAACATTGGGATAGTCCCTGCCTCAACTACCTCCTCTGGCAGCTCGTTCCATTCACCAACCACCCTTTGTGTGAAAAAGTTGCCCCTCAGATTCCTATTAAATCTTTTCCCCTTCAATTTCTGTTGGTTCTTTTGTGCTCTAGACTCTTGGACACAGTCTCTGGAGAAAAGGAATAGGTGACGATTCGGGTTGGAACCGTTCATCAGGACCATCTAGACTTGACTCTGTATTTAATTCCCTTACAGTGAGCGATAACATTCAGTTAGATTTCCTAATGACTTGCAGTGTGTGCACTCTTGCCTTCTGTGGATCACGCACACAAGTCCCACTGAACCTCAGAGCTGTTTAGATGATGCACTGCGCTGAACAGTGATCCCCACACACTAACACTATCCAACGCATACTGGGGACAATTTACAATTATACCAAGCCAATTAACCTACAAACCTGTACGTCTTTGGAGTGCGAGAGGAAACCAGAGCACCCGGAGAGAACCCACACAGGTCACAGGGAGAACGTACAACTTCAGTACAGACAGCGCCCGTAGTCTGGATCAAACCCGGGTCCCTGGTGCTGTAAGGCAGCAACTCTACTGATGCATCACCGTGCTGCCGTGTAAATGGTGGAATATCCTACATTCCAGTGTGTGTATAAACCTGGGAGTGATAAGTTGTTGGCTTCGAGAGATAGGTAGCGATCGAGATCGATAAAATCAAACGTTAAATGGATCACGTGCAGGAGGGAACTGCAGATGCTGGTTTAAACCGAAGGTAGACACAAAAAGCTGGAGTAACTCAGCAGTTCAGGCAGCATCTCTGGAGAAAAGGAATAGGTGGCGTTTTGGGTCGAGACCCTTCTTCAGACTCAGAACGGTCTCGACCCGAAACGTCACCTGTTATATGGGTCACACCACTGAGTTACATCTTTATTCAGAAGCTCAATGGAAGCTGGTTACATTTTCTTATGACACCAGATTCAACGAGACATTGGAAATGGCTGGTGGATTACAAATTAGGTTCGGCAAAATGTAGAAGTGGGTAGATCAGTGTCAAATTAAATATAGCTGGGAAAATTAATTACTCTACTTATGAAGAAAGGAAATTGGCAGCACTCCCTCGGAATGGTGTTGAATTATCAAAGGACGAGGCTAAAAGCGTCCCAGAGGCTTGAGAAGATTCAATTTTTAAACATATCCAGTCACAGGAGTAAAAATCAAATCAACAAAGAACAAAGTTCTGGTCTCTGCGGAGTGAGCTTCGTGCAGGAGATGTATTTATGCTGCTGTGCATGAGTGTGGTGTGCACGCACATGCATGCATGCATGCCTCTGTGCATATGTGTGCGTGTATATGCTCATGTGCGCACGTGTGCGTGTGTGTGTGTATCTGTGTAGGAATGAGCTGCAGATGCTGTTTATACACAGAAAGACAAAATGCTGGAGTAATTCAGCGGGACAGGCAGCATCTCTGGAGAGAAGGAATGGGTGACGTTTCGGGTCGAGGCCCTTCTTCAGACTGAGAGTCAGGGAAGAGGGAGATATGGAAGGGTAAGGTGTAAAAACGACAGATCAAAGCAGACAATGCTAAGGAAATGTAGAATGATTCATTGTTAGCTATGGGGAAGGTGACAAGGAGGTGTACAGTCGGTAAAATTAAAGAGAAGGACTAGTTCTCCAACAAGTTTCACTGTCCTTCCATATCTCTATGTCTCCCTCTCCCCTGACTCTCGGTCTGAAGAAGGGTCTCGACCCGAAACGTCACCCATTCCTTTTCTCTTAGAGATGCTGCCTATCCTACTTCAATTTTTTTGTGTCTATCTTGTGTATCTGTGCCTGGTATGGTATGTGTCTACAGGGTATGTGTGCACATGCCTGTGCGGTGTGTGTGTGTGCGCATGTGTGCGGTGTGCACCCACACACATGCGTGTGTATCTGTGTACTCCATGTGCGCATATATTTATGTGCATGTCTACATGTGTGCTTGTATGTTTTGTAAGTGCATTTTTGCACGCACATGCTTGTGTCTGGTATGGTATGTATCTACATAGTACGTGTGTGCTGCCTGTGTGTGTGTGTGTGCTGTGTGTGTGTGTGTGTGTGTGTGTTACACTGCATGGTTCTGTGTTATGTGTGTGTGTTCACATCCACTCCCTGTGTGTGTGTATTTAGGGCAATGTTTGTGCCTGCCGAATAACTGTGTGTGTGTGTGTACAAGCCCGTGTGTGTGAGTGAAACCTGTGTGTGTGTGTGTGTGTGTGTGTGTGTGTGTGTGTGTGTGTGTGTGTGTGTGTGTGTGTGTGTGTGTGCCTGCCTGTGTGTGTGTGTGTGTGTGCGTGTGTGTGTGCCTGTGAAGTGTGTGTGTGTGTGTGTGTGTGTGTGTGTGTGTGTGTGTGTGTGTGCCGTGTGTGTGTGTGGTCACAGTGTGAGTGTGTGTGTGTGCATACTCCGCAAAGACAGTGCCCGTATCCTATACAAGGAAGCTATTTCTGTGTTATGAAAACATTTACAATTTTCCGAATTTCAACTGTGCGAGGATGCGGTCACAGGGAGGACGGTTTACACCCGCATCCTATACAAGGATAGAAAACTTACAATTTTCCATTTCAACTGCAGATGCTGGTTTACACCAAGGATAGACACAAAATACTGTAGTAACTCAGCGGAACAAGCAGCATTTCTGGAGTTAGGGAATGATTGTCGATTCGGGTCGAGACCCTTCTTCAGACATGTAGTCTGCTTTGTAATGTTAACAGGGAGATAAATATCAGCCAGGCTCAAAGCCTTCAGTCTAAGGAAGGATCCCAACCCAAAATGTTCGTCGTCCATTCAATCCACAGATGTTGCCTGACCCGCTGAGTCCCTCATGCATTATGCATCCAGCATCTGCAGTTTAAAAAATTAATTATTCCACCACATGGTAAATTGCCTTTCCCCATGGTAGACGTGGGTATTTTTGCAATCTAGCTAGAATCAGTTTCCATTAATTATGTCCGAAGTTTGAGCAATCCAGCGTTATTTTAGTGCTACATCTATCAGGTCTCATTCACTCCCAAGGGAAATGCAGCAGGCATGTGGCAAGTTTACATGTTTGTCTCCATCCTCTGGTCATAATGAGAAGTGCACCCTCATATTTCGCTTGGGCAGCTTACAAACCAGCAGTATGAACATTGACTTCTCTAACTTCAAGTAACCCTTGCTTTCCCTCTCTCTCCATCCCCCTCCCCTTTTCTAATTCACTGACCAGTCTGACTGGCCTCCTGATTAAAATGTATCTCTGTATGCTTCGTTGTCACCTTCTCCTCACTAACAACGATCTATTCTACATTTCCTCGATTTTTTCATCCCCTTTGATCACTCAGTTTCACATCTTACCCTTCCAGATCTCTGTCTCCGTCTCCCCTGACTCAGTCAGAAGGGTCTCGACCCAAAACATCACCCATTCCTTCTATCCAGAGATGCTGCCTGGCCCGCTGAGTTACCCCAGCATTTTGTGTCTATCTTCAGTGTAAACGAGCATCTGTAGTTCCTTCCAACAAATTGGCTTCTGTAAATTGCTCCCAGTGTGTAGGACGATCTTTGGTTCGTGCGGAATCGATGGGCCGAAGGGCCTGTTTCCATGCTGTCTCTCTAAAATTAACTAAACAAAGCTGCAGAGTCAGGTCCAATGGCAATCTTTAGATGACGTTTCGGCAGCGAGATGGATAGGAAAGGTTTAGAGGAGAATATGGGCCAAACATTGGCAAAATGCAACTAGCTCAGCCATTAAACCTGGTCAGTGTGGATGGGTTGGGCTAAAGTGCCTATTTCCATGCTGAATGACTCTTATGATTCCTGACCCTGTGACATTTTGAGTGGTGGGCTCGGGAGAGGTTTTGTGGGTTGGGAAAGCAGTTATAAAGCAGTTCCTGATGCACTGCTGAAAAGGCCAATGTGACTATTAAAACCTGGGCTCATTCTAAATCCAGACCAGTTTATTCAGGGACTGGCAGAGGGACAGGGAAACATTAAAAAAAAAACACCATCATTTCACAGACGGCTGAGGAGGCCAAATCATTTGGTATTTTTAAGGCACAGACTGACAGATTCTTGATTGGTATGGGTGTCAGGGGTTATGGGGAGAAGGCAGGAGAATGGGGTTGAGAGGGAATGATAGATCAGCCATGATTGAATTTTGTTTAGTTAAGTTTAGAGATACAGCGTGGAAACAGGCCCTTCAGCCCACACTGATCATTAACACTATCCCACAAACACTGGGAACAATTTACAATTTTTACCAAAGCCAATTATCCTACAAACCTGTGCGCCTTCGGAGTATGGGAGGAAACCAGAGGTCCTGGAGAAAACCCACGCAGGTCACGGGGAGAACATGCAAACTCCGTACGGACAGCACCCGTGGTCAGGATTGAACCCGGGTCTCTGACGCTGTCAGGGAGCTACTTTGCCACTGCAATAGCATGGCCTAATTCTGAGCCTAGAACTTATGAATTTATAATTTCTGACTGCAGAGTTTCCACTGCAAAGCAACATTTTTCGTCTGCGAACAGAGATCTCAGGAGGAATTAGTGCCTCGGGTGTGAAAACACATCCCTGGTGCGTGAGTCTTCTGCCAAGTCCCACTTGTAAGGTGTTGCTCTCAATAGGAGAAGGAAAGTGCAATTGGTTCTGGTAATTTAAACATTTAGCATTGCAAATTGTGATCTGTGCTATTTTCAGATCAGCATTAGTACAGTTTAATACACACAGGATGCATCAATTACAATTCACACTCCAGTGAAGTATAAGAATGATAATTAATTTACAGAGACCTTTGTCCAAATATCGTCAAAATGTCCTGGAAATTTTGGATCTTTTCTGTAAATATATTTTTTCAGTAATTTCAGGATTCCAGGTTAATCCGAAATTCTCCAGGGTGCGCAAAAATGTATCCTTGGAAACTACTGTACACATATAGTAAACCTTTGCGATAGCAGCCACAGTGGGGATAGTGGTGTCTGTTATTGCTGATTGTCCGCTATAACAGAATAAGGGGGTAAAGTTTAAGGGGGGGGGGGAATTAAACAACAAAGGTGCAATGTGACTTGGGAGTGCTAGTGCAGGTCTCCCAAAAAGATTATTTGCAAGTCGAATCGGTAACAAAGAAGGCAAATTCAATGCTAGCATTTATATCAAGAGGAATGGAACACACAAACAGAGATGGAATGCTGAGGCTCTACAAGGTGCTGGTCAGGCCGCATTTGGAGTACGGTGAGCAAATCTGGGCCCCCATGTCTGAGGAAGTACGTGCTGGCTCCGGTGAGGGTCTAGAGGAGAATTACACTAATGATCCCAGGAATGAGTAGGTTAGCATATGATGAGTGTTCGACAACATTGGGCCTGTATTCACTGGAGTTTAGACGGTTGAGGGGGGACATTAAAACTTGCAGAATAATGAAAGGCTTAGTTAAGAGTGGGTGTGGAAAGCATGTTTCCACTGGTGGGAGAGTCCAGGACCAGAGATCATTGAATTAAAGGGCGCTCTTTTAGAAAACATGTGAGGAACTTCTTTAGTCAGAGGGTAGTTAATCTGTGGAATTCATTGCCACAGAGGGCAGTGAAGGCCAAGTCAGTGGGTATTTTTAAGGCAGAGCTAGACAAAGTCTTGATTGGAACGGGTGTCAAGGGTTATGGGGTGAAGGCAGGAAAATGGCCGAGTGGACTCAAGGGGCTGAATGACCTAATTCTACTCCTATAACTTGTGAACTTGTGGGAATTCCCAGGTCAGGGAGCCACAGGGTCCCCGGCCCCACACATGTGCAGCAGGCACAGACCCGGTACACAAGCCATCTTCATGCTGCTCGCTCTCCCCGCTCCCACGACTGCAAGATCCCGCCACATGGGGCCGGCTCATTGTGTAACCAGACTAGTGGGGGGAGGGGGGGGGGGGTATGTAGCGCCAGATTTTTATATCGTTCAAGAGATTACTCCCTCTAGCTACTAAGTGGATTATACGATTAAGGAGACTATTGTTATACGCATGTGAGCTTTCCGTCAGAGGCCTTCAGAGCTTTTTCAGATCTTAAGTCTTTTGATTAATAGATTATTTATTGCTGATGAAAAACAATAAGGTATACATCCAACCTTCTCCCGACTCGTACACTACAACCTTCATCGAACTCGAGCATATTGCTTTAAAGGTTAGAAAACCCCTCGTGTCTCCGTTACACTTCGCATTGTCAAAGGGTATGCCTTCCTCATGCTGGTCCAAAACTAAAAACTAAGCTTCTGCGCAAGAAACCTCGCTCCAAACGACATAAACCCCACCCACATAATAACGGGCAGTCTAAAATTTATAGACACATGCCATGATTAATGACACACAGAACCAGTGAAATGGCCACTACAACGGTATGGTGCAACGGCAATCTTGATTCGCTAGAACCCACATCTGCTCTAGAGGTGTTATTATGAAGACATATGTATTTAACAATAAGACTTCCACCCATGCCTTGTGTAGGCGAATATTTACTGCTCGAAGTTATTCACGTCAACCCCTTATGTATCTATACTCCGTAAATGGCTCGATCATGTATTGTCTTTCCACTGACTGGCTAGCGTGCGACAAAAGCTTCTCACTGTACCTCGGTACACGTGACAATAAACTAAACTGAAAGGTAAAGTAGTGAAATGTCTGGTCAATTTTAGCCAAAGGAGAGCAGGAGATGGAGCAGGGACAGGAAATTAACAGCCGACAGGTCCCACCTCAGGACTAACAAGAACAAACGTTTCATTAAATGCTTGAGTGCCTATGTTCGCAATGGATCCAAGGTCCAAGTACACAAATACATACAGGAAAGAGATCTTTTGACACTTTGTTTTATTTCGGCGATGCTGTACATCACTTTTAACATTTAGTCAAGCACATGTAATTTTTTTTTAAAGCTAAATTCCATGTTTCTGGTAATAAGTTTTAGAAATACAGAGATGTTGTATTCAAGTTGGTTTAATAAAGAAATGCTTTTCCAATCACTAATATATGCAAGAATGAAATATTAAATAGAAAATGAAGCAGATATTTCTTAGCAAATAACATTCATGGCACAAAAATATTAAAAGTTTTCAAAAGCAAGGGAGTTATACATTGGCTTGGATGAGTGCAGTAACGGACACACATGTTTAGTCATACATGTAACTCATATGGTCCCAAACATTTCAGGGACAACATGTGTGGAAGACATTTCATGAATTGCTTTATACAAAGTTGGCTGCAATTAAATATTGCGATTACAACCAATATTTTCAGATCAATATGTTCAGTTTAGCAGCTCCAAGTATGTAATGGGCACTTTTCCTTTCTGATTCCCCCTTTCACTCATCAACCAGTCAGAATCCATACCGGGCAGGCTGTATACGGTTATCACCTGAAAAATAAAGCAGGTCTGTTATTCCACAGGGGACAGAGCTGATGGGACAGTCATGGCCTTGCCGAGGAGCCCACCAGAAAGGCTCGTTGTTCGGTAACCGGGAAACGCCGGAAGCGAGGAGTGGACGGGTGGGAAGGAGAACCAGGGAAATGCCTCCAGCGTTTTCAGGGTCGGTTGCAGGAGGCGCCCCCGGGACACAAAGATGGCCGGGCGAGGAGAGGAGAGGAGAGGAGGAGAGGAGAGGAGAGGAGAGGAGAGAGAGAGGAGAGGAGAGGAGAGGAGAGGAGAGGAGAGGAGAGAGAGGAGAGGAGAGGAGAGGAGAGGGACGACAGTTCGCAGCAACTGCTTCAGCATATCAAGTGCATGGGACTTTGACGGGTCTGGACTATGAATACTGTCGCCACCTGCATGTGTAATATATGCAAAAAGAATTTCACTGTGCAGTTATACATGTGACAAATAAGGCTCCATTAAACCATTGGATAAACACACATAACTTAGACTTAGACTTAGATCCTTTATTTGTCATTCAGACCTTTCGGTCTGAACGAAATGTCGTTGCCTGCAGCCATACATGTAATAATAAACAACAAAACACACAATAAACACAAATTAACATCCACCACAGTGAGTTCACCAGGCACCTCCTCACTGCGATGGAGGCAAAAATCTTAGGGCTACAAGTCTCTTCCCTCCTCTTCTCCCTCTGCGCTGAGGCGATACCCCCCGGGCAATGGTAATCAGTCCCGCGGCTCACCGAGCTCCACGAACGGGCCGGTTCTCCAGTCCAGCGGACGCAGCTGTTGCCGCGGGAGCTCAGAAAAACAGGCACCAGCCTGTGACCCGCGAGCTCCACTGGCCCGCGGCCGAGCCCCGGATTCAGGTCGCCACCGCCAGAACACCGCCTCAGCCACCGGAGCACCGTCTCGGCCCCCAAGCCGGGCCGCCACAGCCACCGGAGCACTGTCTCAGCCCCGCACCGGGCCGCCCTCACGGGAGCGCCATGGCGTGCCGCTTCCACTGGAGCATCTCAGCCAGCACCGTCCCAGCCCCGCGCCGCCCTCACGGGAGCGCCGTCCCAGCCCAGAGTCGTGCGGCTGCCACTGGAGCGTCTCAGCCAGCACCGTCCCAGCCCCGCGCCGCCGTCACCAGAGCGTCGAGTCGTGCTGTTGCCACTTGAGCGTCCGAACGCCGCCACAGCTCGAAGACGGCCAGCTTGGTGAGTCCTGGCTGTCTCTACCTCCGGAGCCTCGAGGTCAGTCGCAGGTTGGAGGCCGCCAGCTCCGCCATTAGGCCTCAGCGCAGATGGAGGCAGAGAAGGGGGATACGACAAGAAAAAGTTGCATTCCCCCAAAGGGAGAGACAGAAAGCCCCGTTTCAGCCCCCCCCCCACCACATAACACAACCTAATAACCAAAAATTTAACTAAACAAGACAAAAAAAACAACAAAAAAAAGTAAAAACAGACAGACTGCAGGCGAGCCGCAGCTGTTCAACAGCGCCGCCACTTCCGAACATAAGTGTCAAGAGTTGTTTTTATTGTCATATCTACCGAAATGGAACAATGAAATTCTTAGCTGCAGCAGCAAAACAGAATTGTAAACACAGTAGGCAATAGATTATATAATAAACAAATAAAAAAAGTTCAATAAATGACAAACTCAATATAGAGCTATAAACAAAGCCCAAAGTCCCTAGGCAATTGGTAGTTCAGAGTTTAGTTGGAGTTTGGAGTGTTCAATGGCCTTCATGGTTGTTGGGAAGAAGCTGTTACTCAACCTGGACATTACACAGAGACACAGTGCAGAAACAGGCCCTTCAGCCAGTCATGCCCTGTACACTAGCATCATATTATACATTAGGGACAATTTACAATTTTTACTGAAGCCAATTAACTTACAAACCTGTACATCTTTGGAGTGTGACAATAGACAATAGGTGCAGGAGTAGGCCATTCGGCCCTTCGAGCCAGCACCACCATTCAATGTGGTCATGGCTGATCATCCCCAATCAGTACCCAGTTCCTGCCTTCTCCCCATATCCCCTGACTCCGCTATCTTTAAGAGCCCTATCTAGCTCTCCCTTGAAAGCACCCAGAGAACCGCCCTCTGAGGCAGAGAATTCCACAGACTCACAACTCTCTGTGTAAGGAAACTGGAGAACCTGGAGAAAACCCAGGCGGTCACTGGGAGATCGTGCAAACTCCGCACAGGCAGCACCTGTAGTCAGGGTCAAACCTTGGTCCCTGGGGCTGCAATGCAGCAGCTCTACCACTATACCACCCCAAACGTTACAGTTTTCAGACTCCTATACCTTCTTCCCGATGGCGAGAGTGAAATGAGAGGCTGGCCACGATGGTGTGGCTCTTTGATGATGCTGGCTGCCTTTTTTGAGATTCCTTCGACGGTGGGCAGGTCAGTAACTGTGGTGGACTGGGCAAGGGAGAGGAAGAGCCTTATCAGGCGGCCAGGATTGGAGGGAAGGGTCACAAGCTTCCACCAAGTAAACAATCGAAAGTCAAAGAAACCTTATTAAAGTTACACCCTGACATCTGTCTTTTGATAACTTCTAGGCCTATGGAGTGAATTTCAATGATAAAATGGTTCTCATAAGGTCATAAGTTATAGGAATAGAAAATTAGGCTATTCGCACCGTCAAGTGCTCCGTCATTCAATCATGGCTGATCTATCTCTCCCTCCTAAATCCATTCTCCCGCCTTCTCCCCATAACCTCTGACACCCATATTAATCAAGAATCTGTCTATCTCTGCCTTGAATATATCCACTGACGGCCTCTACAGCCTTCCGTGGCAAAGAATTCCACAGATTCACCTAAAGAAATTTCTCCTCAGCTCCTTCCTAAAAGAACATCCTTTAATACTGAAATTCTGACAATAATGTTCCTTATTAAAATGTCCTGATGGATTGGCCAACTAAAGCAAGCAGCAGCTGAGCAGCAGAGACCAGGATAGCCTAGGAAGTGTAGGAATGGTCAAATCAGCTTCTCTGGAGTTAAAAACAATAGGAGCAGAAAATCAGTAAAGTGGTACATCAGGCACATGGTATATTTGGTTAAATATTTGGTATATATCAAAGCATTGAGTATAGGAGTCAGTGAGCTTTAGCGGACTTTGGCTAGGCCACATTTTTGGAGTATTGTGTGCAGTTCCAATCAGGCCATTGCAGGAAGGATGTGGAGGCTTTGGAAAGGGTGCAGAGGAAATTTAGCAGAATGATGCCTTGATTAGGGGGAAATGAGCAGCAAGGAGAGGGCGGACAAACTTATAACCACATAACAATTACAGCACGGAAACAGGCCATCTCGGCCCTTCTTGTCCGTGCCGAACACTTATTCTCCCCTAGTCCCATCTACCTGCACTCAGACCATAACCCTCCATTCCTTTCCCGTCCATATACCTATCCAATTTATTTTTAAATGATAAAATCGAACCTGCCTCCACAACTTCCACTGGAAGCTCATTCCACACCGCTACCACTCTCTGAGTAAAGAAGTTCCCCCTCATGTTACCCCTAAACTTTTGTCCCTTCATTCTCAAATCATGTCCTCTTGTTTGAATCTTCCCTACTCTCAAAGGAAAAAGCTTATCCACGTCAACTCTGTCTATCCCTCTCATCATTTTAGACTTGGATTATTTTCTCTGGAACGCTGGTTGTTGAAGGGAGACCCAATAGAAGTACATAAAATGATGAGAGGCATTGATAAGATAGACAGAATCCTTTTCCCAAGATGGAAATATACTAAGGAGAGAGCATGGCCTTAATGTGACATGAGCAAAGTTTAAAGGAGGTATGCGGGACCATTCTGTGGTGTGTGTTTGGAATGCGCTGCCGGGGATGGTGGTGGGGACAAATATCATTTAGACAGGCACATGACTGCTGGGAATGGAGGGATATGGATTATGTACAGGTAGATAAGAGTTAGTACTGGCATCGTGTTCAGCACAGACATTGTGGGCCCAAGGGTCAGTTCATGCGCTCTACTGTTCTATAAGATAAGCTGCATCCAATAAATAATGGACATTTGGCCACATCTCCAATGCCCCACTACTCCAAAAGGAGTTTTATCGATTATGATTATGAGTATAGAAGCTGGGATGTAATGTTAAAATTGTACAAGGCATTGGTGAGACCAAATCTGGAGTATGGTGTACAATTTTGGTCGCCCAATTATAGGAAGGATGTCAACAAAATAGAGAGAGTACAGAGGAGATTTACAAGAATGTTGCCTGGGTTTCAACAACTAAGTTACAGAGATAGGTTGAATAAGTTAGGTCTTTATTCTCTGGAGCGCAGAAGGTTAAGGGGGGACTTGATAGAGGTCTTTAAAATGATGAGAGGAATAGACAGAGTTGATGTGGACAAGCTTTTCCCTTTGAGAATAGGGAAGATTCAAAAAAGAGGACATGACTTCAGAATTAAGAGACAGAAGTTTAGGGGTAATATGTGGGGGAACTTCTTTACGCAGAGAGTGGTGGCGGTGTGGAATGAGCTCCCAGTGGAAGTGGTGGAGGCAGGTTCATTGGTATCATTTAAAAATAAATTGGATAGGCATATGGATGAGAAGGGAATGGAGGGTTATGGTATGAGTGCAGGCAGGTGGGACTAAGGGGGAAAAAAAAATTTGTTCGGCATGGACTTGTAGGGCCGAGATGGCCTGTTTCCGTGCTGTAATTGTTATATGGTTATTATTAGGAGAGAGGGCGGCCTGCTGGCGCAGTGGTAGAGTTGCTGCCTTAGCACGCCAGAGACTCGGATTTAATCCTGATTACGGTTATAGTCTGTACGGAGTTTGAGAGAGAGAGAGGGGCTAGTGGAATCAAGGGATATGGGGAGGCACGGGTTATTGATTGGGAACGATCAGCCATGATCGCAATGAATGGCGGTGCAGGCTCGAAGGGCCGAACGGCCTCCTCCTGCACCTATTTTTCAATGTTTCTATGTATATTCTCCCCCCTGACCTACGTGAGTTTTCTCCCACACTCGAAAGGCGTACAGGATTGTAGGCTAATTGGCTTGGTAAAATTGTAAACTGTCCCTGGTGTGTGTAGGATGGTGTTTGTGTGCCAGGGTTGCTGGTCGGCACGGGCTCGGTTTGCCAAAAGGCTAGTTTCCGCACTACGTCTTTGAACTAAACTAAACAAAGAAAGTATTTTATCAGTCTGAAGAAGGGTCTCGACATGAAACGTCACCCATTCCTTCTCTCCAGAGGTGCTGACTCGCCTGCTGAGTTACTCCAGCATTTTTTGTCTACCAAGTATTTTATTCAATGGCATAAGAATAACACTCAAATGTTGACCCATTTTTGCTCACCTCATCAGCTAAAAGCGACAACTCACTGCTGTCTGCAGCATCATAATCGTAGAGAACACGAGCTTTTCTTGTGCCACTAGACGACATCTTATAGTCTGTGGTACCAGTGGCAGCGATTGGATTGTTTAACGTGGATAGTGGGACTGAAGATGCAGAAAATGGTGGCACGGTGTTGGATGAAACTGGCGCTGAGGCAATCTGATTGTTGTTGGAAGTGAACGAGGTCGGAAAACTAGAAAATAAAACGGTAAACATGAACGTGGATAAACTGACAAAAATTAAGACATTCTCACTAAATTTATCTTAACATCTGCAAACTGTTACTACATCAACACCAAACTTCACAAAAAAACAAACAAAGAAAGACACAAAGTGCTGGAGTAACCCAACAGGTCCAAGGAGCACCTATGGAGAAATTGGCTAAGTGACGTTTCAGGTCGGGACCCTTCTTTAGACCCATCTAGTTTCATAAGTTCACAAGTTATATGAACAGAATTAGGCCATTCGGCTCATCAAGTCTACTCCACCATTCAATCATGGCTGATCTATCTTTCCCTCTCAACCCCATTCTCCTGCCTTCTCCCTGTAACCGACACCCGTATTAATCAGGAATTTATCAATCTCCGCCTTAACAATAATCCATCGATGGCTTCCACTGCCTTCTGTGGCAAAGAATTCCACAGATTCACCACCCTCTGACCCATATTCTCCAGATATGCTGCCTGACCCACCGAGTTCACACAGCACTATGTGTCTATCTTTGGTATAAACCAGCATCTGCTGTTCATTTTTATATTAAAAATCTGTAGCGTCATAAAATATTGATGCATATCCCATGGTTATGTTAATAAATGTTGAATAAAGCAAAATGTGATATGGAACAGTAAGCAAGGCTTAGTTCATTCATGCCCCATTCATAATCCAAAGATGTCTGACCCAAGACATGTTCGAGGCAATTATTTTTCACAAGACAGAAAATTAGTGGATGTATAGCTATACACAAAAAATTACAAAGTGAATGCAAACATTTTTTTAATTGCTTTACTCCCCTGTGACACCATAGAATGGAGAGACAAAAAAAAATTCTTATTCCAAATCCAAATTACCTTCCAAGCTGCTTTTGCAAATCAACCATATACTGATAGCATTGTGCATAGTAGGTCACTTGGGCATCGACATACTCGTGCAAGCAGCGAAGGTGGTGTGCCTGGAGGGGAATGGGGACAAAGAGAAAACAACAATGGAGATAATTTGGCAATCAACCACAATACAAGGACTGAGAGAGTGTTTTACGGCCCGTGAATGCAAAATAGTAAGAGATGGAATATCACTGGGGCTTGTTAACAGAACAAGCGGAGTGAGGTCAAAGCACAATAGATCTAGTGCAGTGACAAACGAAAAAGACAACTTAAAGGGCCTGTCCCACCCCATTAGCGCAACCAAACGTGGTGGCTTGAGGAGTACGGCCTCGCGGGGCCGGTCCCACTTCCAACCGCAGAGGCGTATGGAGTTGTGCGGGGCTGGTCCCGACATCATACTCACCAATCAGCTGGGCAGCAGGTGGGCCGACTGAATTTGGACGTCGCATGGCGTCGGGCGGTGACGTCATCGCGCTATGGCACGCCGGGCGGTGACGTCATCGCGCAACGCCACGCGCTAGGTGTACGGCGTCAAGACGCTGCGTACGACGGTGAGACGTTGCGTACGCCCGTCGAGGCGCTGCGTACGCCCTCAATGCGGCTGCGGGCCGACAGGCCGTTGTACCAGGGCCATCGCAGTTTCCTCTCTAGTTTCCCCGCAATATTCTCGGCTATATTCTCCGGAGATGATGTCTGACCCGCTGTGTTACTCCAGTATTTTGTGTGTCTATCTTCCTACACAGAAGGACAACTTACATGTGTACTGCTGATCCCCTCAAGCAAAAGTCTTGTGATCTCAGCCTGGCGGTCAAAGTCGCTCTGTGTGATTCGCACTTCCTGCTCAGCCTGTGCAGAAAGACAGTTCTTTAAAAAAAATAATCTGGCTAGAGCCAAAATATTTCTGTATGCCACTAAACATTTGAATCATAATGCAGTGCAAATCTAATCACAGCTTCTTGCATATAAATACAAAATTTACTACTAAAACAAAATACACGCTACAATGCCAGGATAAGTGCTCAATCAAGAAAACCAAGCCTAGTGCCTGCCTAACACATTTTGTGCGTTCAAAATGTTCTTGCTACTATCTTTATATGCCATTTATGTTAATCATGCAATTCCTTAAATGGCAAAGTTTCACACTGGGTTCCCATGTGTCATTCCGTTTCCCAAACTTCCATGGAACAGTCTGCATTTGTTTTGGTATTTCAATATCTTTAATGCTGATGCTGGATATTTGTTTAAAGGAAACAGCATAATTTCCTTTAGAAAACTTTCGTAGAGTCGTTGAGTTGTGCAGCATGGAAACAGGCCCTTCGGCCCAACTTGCCCATGCCGACCAACATGCCCCATCAACACTAGTCCCACTTGCCCACATCTGCCCCATGTCCCTCCAAACCTATCCTATCCATGTACCTGCCCAAATAACTTTTAAATGTTATAGTACCTGCCTCAACTACTTCTCCTGACAGCTTGTTCCATATACCCACCACCCTCTCCGTGACAAAGTTACCCTTCAGGGTTCCTATTAAATCTTTCCCCTCAATCCAATGCCTCCTGGTTCTTGATTCCCCTACTCTGGGTGAAAGACTCTGCATTCACCCTTTCCATTCCCCTCATGATTTTATACACCTCTACAAGATCACCCCTCATCCTCCTGTGGTCCAAGGAATTGTCTTAACATACCCAACCTCTCCCTATAGCTCAGGTCCTCCCCTCTTACGTCAATTCTGCATTTTCTTTTAAAGTTAGGAGCATGATGAACTGGTTTGAGGATTTCCAGAATACAAACATTAGAAAGCTATTGGTTTAAAATGTGTTTTTTTGCAGTTTTTGTAAAATCTTAGCTGTTGCGTTCAGAAAACCATTGATTTGCCCAAAGGAAATTAACAAAATGTACAAAACAAATTAGTTTTAGTTGAGTTCAGTTTAGCGATAAGGCGCCGAAACAGGCCCTTCAGCCCACCGAGTCCGTGCCGACCAGCGATCCCCACACACTACACTATCCTACGCACACTAGGGACAATTTTGCATCGATACCAAGCCAATTAATCTACAAACCTTTGGAGTGTGGGAGGAAACCGGAGATCCTGGAGAAAACTCACGCAGGTCTCGGGGAGAACGCACGGACTAAAAAAAGTCAAGCATCCATAGTCAGGATCGAACCTGGGTCTCTGGCACATTTAGGCAGTAACTCTACCGCTGCGCCAACGTGCAGACAAATTGATTTGTCAATTCCAGGTGCCCTCTTGCTTTTCCTTAGCTAATTACCAAACATCAAAGTCTCTAACTGATCTCTTACTGAATCCAAGCAGTGCCACTTTCATCTGAGTTTTGAGCCTGAACAAGGGCCTCGACCCCAAACATCACCTGTCCCTTTTCTCCGGAGATGCTGCCTGACCCGCTGAGTTACTCCATAAGCTGTGTGTATTTCCATGATGATGTAAATCAGCATCTGCAGTTCCTCCTTAACCATGCTGCCTTCTAATGCTTCAACGCTACAGGAAATTTGGCAATTGTGTCAGTGTAGTTCAGCCACATCAGAGGAGATACAGAACTTTGATGTGACACAAACACGTCCGCATTGCACAATGCCATCCGTCTCTGCGAGAACAACACTGCGCTGGGAAGCGGAAGCCATTTTGCAATAACACAACTTCCTTCTTTAAAAGCTCATTTTAATATTGAAATTGTTATATACTTTTAATTTAGTTTCGAGATACAATGCAGAAACAGGCCCTTTGGCCCAGCCAAGTACGCACCGACCAGCGATCCCTGCACTCTAACACTATCCTACACACACTAGGGAAATTTACATTTATACCAAGCCTATCAACCTGTACGTCTACGGGTGCTGTCTGTGCGGAGTTTTTACGTCCTCCCCCCCACGACTGCATAGGTTTTCTCCGAGATCTTCGGTTTCCTTCCAGGGAGGGAGGAAACAGAAGATCTCAGAGAAAACCTATGCGGTCATGGGGGGGAATGTACAAACTCCGTACAGACAGCACCCGTGGTCGGGATCGAACCTGGGTCTCTGGCGCTGCGAGCGCGTAAAGGCAGCAACTCTACCATTAGGATAATGTCGCACTCTTGATTTTGGTTCAGAAGTTGCTACTTTTCCCTTTAATTAATCAATTCAAATATCACCCCAAGTTTCTGCGCCAATGGGCAATAGAAGACCTGGTGTGGGGGGGGGGACCATCAAGGTATACCCATAAGATAGACACTAAAAGCTGGAGTAACTCAGCGGGACAGGCAGCGTCTCTGGAGAGAAGGAACAGGTGAAGTTTCGGCTCGAGACCCTTCTCCAGACTGGGTATACCTTGGGTACGCAAGCAAATAATTTCACTGTGACTTCTCACATGTGACAATAAAGTATTCACTCAATATAACACTTTTCAACTTTATAATGGCAAGAAAACATTTTTACGTTTTTTTTACTTACATTTGTCACCTCCTCTGCCCAAAGCTGTCAAGCATTTAAACAAACAACAAAATCACTGATTTACATTATATTTGTGGAAATGCAGATTTGATATAAAACAGCTGACAAACCAGCCTATTTTAATTACTGCTTAATAAGAAAATTAATGACTGAAAAAAAATACATGCAAGATGACAAAAATAAACTGAAATCAAACACAAATGCTGCATGCTCTTTAGCTGAAGATTAATTTTGAACTGCTGATTACACCTATGAGTTTCTCTCAGCTCTGATATTTGTACCTCTGTTTGATTCATATGCCCACTTTATGATAACGATGCCAATTGTGAATACTTTAATATTGGCTTTAAGGAGTTTCAAAATTAACAAACACCACAGTACTAAAAAAAATTCTACAGCACTTACTAACATTTATCACATACACAATGTCCATTAGAAATTGTGCACATTATAATGGCAGCTAAGATTCATCTTAGTATCAAATCCAGGATCCACAGACGTGGGATCATCAACATTGCAAACAGAATATTAAAAGAAACTCGAGGGTTTAAGCAGCATTTGTGGAGCAAAAGGTACAAGTCGATATTTTGGTTCAAGACCCTGCATTAGGGATCAGGAAGGATGAGTACGTACCACTAGCTCGGAGGGTTGGGGTGGGATAGAGGCTGGAGAGTGATAGGCAGAATGAGAGATGGGGAGAGGATACTGAACGGATGGAACTAGATGGGGGGGGAATGTGAAGAATGAACAAAGGGAAGAGACACAAAATGTTGGAATAACTCAGCGGGCCTGGCCGTGTCTCTGGAGAGAAGGAATGGGTGACGTTTCGGGCCGAGACCCTTCGTCAGATGGAGTCTGATGAAGGGTCTTGACTCAAAACATCATCCATTCCTTCTTTCCAGAGATGCTGCCTGTCCCGCAGAGTTACTCTAGCATTTCCTGTCTCTCCTCGGTGTAAAACAGCATCTGTAGTTCCTTCCGACACAACGGGAAAAGAAAACTAGATGGACAGATGAGTCTGGGTGGGGTAGGTGGGGCGAATATGGGCACACGAGGCAATTTTGTCCGGATTAAAGGAGGGGACCGAACCACCAGTTGCCAGAACATAGATGGTGGGCGTGTACTGCTAAACACAGACAATCTTCCCGTTTCACAGTCCCTGGGCAGGATCTTGGTGCAAAATACCGACTTACAACTTTTGCCTTCACTGGTGCTGCTTAACCTGCTCAGTTTTTCCAGTGTTCTGGATTTCAGTAACTGCCAACTCTTATCTTCTGATTTAAAGAAGCTTATTTTAATTCCTGGCATTCACTGCATTACCTACAAGAGGTGGGGGGGGGGAAGGGGGGCGATGGGGCTAAAAAATAAAAACGTTTATTTCACATACTCGATCGTGAAAAAAATTGGGAATCAAGTGAATTTAGCTGTGGCAGCAAATTTAAGGGCAATGCAGAATAACACAGCTCTTCAAAGGGTATTGAATTTAGCTAGCCATCCCTGGATGTTGACAAAATGGCCACTGGTTTACAAGCAGGCTGTCACCCATAGTAAAATGACTCCATGCCCTAAATTGGGCACAATGGCAAGCTTTAAGAGCAACAATGTTACAAGGTCTGAAATACCAATGCCTCGTAACATTTATCTTGCAAGATTATTTAGTTTAGTTAAGAGATACAGCATGGAAACTGACCCATCGGCCCACCAAGTCCATGCTGACCATCGATCACCTGTTCACACAAGATCTACGTTATCCCACTTTTGCATCCACTCCTTGCACATTAAGGGCAATTTGTAGAGGCCAAATAACCTACAAACCCACACATCTTTGGGAAGCGGTAGGAAATTGGAGCATCTTGCTGAAACCCACGCGGTCACAGGAAGAATGTGCAAACTCCACACAGGCAGCACCCCATGTTGGACCAAACCACGGTTTCTTGCACTGCGAGGCAGAGTCTCGACCAGCTACACCATCATACCTCACTGCAGCAGGTCTTGAAGTAGAGATGATTTAAAAATAGTTTGCCTTCTAACCCGATTGAAAACACCAAAGTGGTAATCATAAGATCATAAGAGATAGGAGCATAATTAGGCCATTCGGCCCATCAAGTCAACTCCACCATTCAATCATGGCTGATCTATCTCTCCCTTCATTGATAATGCAAAAAAAGTAAATTACAAATTAAATACTGGTAGAAATTGTTTAATAAAGTGGATCTGGATTAATGCTATTGGTTTAGTTTGCTTAAAGAGTTTTATTCTTGAGGGATGCGAAGGTGGAATCTGCTACCGAGTGAAGTAGTTGAAGGACACTATTGTTGCAATAAAAGGAAAGCAAGCAGATTGTAGGCCAGGTTTGGAAGAAGCAATTACTGAGGAGCAGAGTGGACTGCTGAAGCAAATTTCTGTCCTAGGCCTCCTCCACTGTCAGAGTGAGGCTAATCGTAAATTGGAGGAACCAGCATCTCATATTTTGTGCGGGCTGCTTAAAACCCAGTGATATGATATGGATTTCTCCAACTTCAAGTAACCCATGCACTCCCTCTCTCTCTCCATCTCTCCCCCACCCAGGTTGTACCAGGTTCCTGTTCTAACTTAGTAAACAGCTAACAATAGCTTGTTTCCTTTATCATAATTACTTTTTTTGCATATCTTTCATCCATTTGCTCTATTTCTCTAAATCACTGGTCAATAGCTCGTTTCCCTTTCCCTTGACTAATCTGAAGAAGGGTCTTGACCCGAAACATCATCCATTCCTTCTTTCCACAGGTGCTATCTGTCCTGCTGAGTTATTCCAGTATTTTGTATCTATCGCCTGTTAGCTACAGTAGTATAGCACAGAAACGGGCCATTTGTTCACGGCAACCAAGATGCCCATAGACACAGAACAGTACAGCACAGGAACAGGCTCTTTGGCCCACAGTGTCTATGCAGGACTGTGCCAGTGATAGCTGCACAGTCTGTAAAACATTTCCAGTGGTTTTACAGACACTGCACTGAGGTTCTGCACTCCTAAGTATGACTGCCAGAAACATTGCACCACAGCTAGGCACAAAGTGCTGGAGTAATGCAATGGTTCAGGCTGCATCTCAGGAGAAATTGGATGTGTGACGTTTCGGGTCAGGACCCTTCTTCTGACTTCAATAATTTACTCATCGTTTTTCTCCAGAGGAGCTGCCTGACCCGCTGTGTTACAATAGTGAATTTACAGGAAGTACACGGCAGATCTGCATACATCTGCATGGAAAGCAGAGTTAATGTTTCAGGTGAATGACTTTTCATTGAAGTGGGAGTGGAACTTTCGACAGGAAGGGCAGGTTGACTTGTAAGGCACACACATACCTCCCACCATACACTTGTGTCTCAGTCTGAGGAAATAAAACACGAAAGACAAAAAGTAACTTTGAGAAGTGCACAGGGTCTGCACCAGAGGGTAACTATTACTTTGGATATACAGAGCAAATTAAACATGAATGAGGCTACCGTGAAGGAGGCCAGGGCGAGTGGTAGTTGGATCTGAGGTAGTCCACGATCCAGAGCAGCTTTGCCATAACCGCAAGGAAGGGATACAGCCAGACAATTCTGAAGAGGAGCCAGAATAAAACAGCTTTGAATTCACCAGTGGATAACTTCCCAAGAAGGTGCCACTATTGTATAAGGCAGTAGAGGGACAATGTTGAACAATGTTGCATTGAGATACCCAAATGACCACCAAGAACCATGGCTGATTTTAAACACCCAGGATTTTAAAATTTATGTATAAAAATACCCCATTGCAAAAGGTTTTGCTTTGAACTGCAGCATTTAGGTGTAACTTGATTCACACTTTCACCAATTCATACTATTAAGAGCAACATTTCTCTCATTGAGCTAAAAACTCTTTCAGTGCAGTTCAGCCAGACCAAAGATAACAGGTTATCCAAAAGACACCGATTAGATGCTTTAAATATATTTGATGAGCAAAATAGTGAAAAAAATGTTGATTTTTTTTTAAGTGATTTAAAATGAAACATGATGGCCTTAAGCACTGAAAGGGCTTGTAACAAAATCGTACAATTTTAGAAGATGTGAAGAAACAGAAACAGCAATGGAATAAAAACACCACAATACCTCCTCTTGCCATCAAAATACTATTGCTCAATGAAACCCAGTAAAACCTGAATGAATAACTTAAATTGAAATTCACTAAATCTCTGACAGGACTCAGGACTTGCGTAGTGCTGGTCAGGCAGAATTTCGGTGCTGTCGGATATTATTCCAATTACCCTTAAACATCTTAAATTCAGTTCCTTTTCCAGACACAAAGTAATGATAACTTTTCCTGTGATCCCAGCAATGTTTGAAGGATCTGTGGGAGATCGGACCTGGGCGAGGTACAGGTTTGTAGGTCAATTGCCTTTGGTAAAAATTGTAAATTGTCCCGATGGTGTAGGATAGTGCTAAATGGGGGTTCGATGGTCGGGCATGGACTGGGTGGGCCGAGGGCATGGGGAAAAAATAAAATTAAAATAAATGGGGGCTCAGAGAGTTTACCTCAGAGAAACCAGGTTCTGGCAAAACATTGGGATTTCTTAGTAATTGAATAGGAGATCACTTCAGTTTTATCAAGGCTGCGCGCATCAGTTTGAAAATAAGCAGTCTCTTGCTCTCTTCCCAAAACATTTGATAATTGTGGCATCAGCACACTATTTAGACAGCATTCCCAAAACCAGAGAATTGGAGAACTGAAAATTCAGTTTGATCTCATTGCAACTTTTTAAATAGCAAAAATGCGTAATCCCATCTGTGGAAATATTGGTGGATTATATGGAGACACGTGAGGCTACAGATGCTGGAATCTGGAGCAATACCAATCTTTTGGAGGAGAAAAGGACACAAGGTACTTACTCCAGCATTGTGTTGAATTTTTGTAAACCAGCATCTGCAGTTCCTTGCTTCCGCAATCTTCTGGGTGTACTCAGTGGATCCAGCAGCAACTCTAGTTTACTTTAACATAAGCAATACCTTTCTCGCCACAGATGCTGCACGATCTGCTGAGTTCAGAAATTCAGTGTGGAAACAGCCCTTTCAGCCCACCGGGTCCATGCCAACTATCGATCATCCATACACTAGTTCTATGTTATCGCACTTTTGCATCCTACACACTAGAGGCATTTTACAGAAGCCAATTAACTCACAAACCTGCGTGTCTTTTGAACGTGGGAGGAAAACTGAGCACCTGGCGAAAACCCAACATAGTCACAGGGAGAACATGCAAACTCTGCACAGACAGCACACCAAGGTCAGGATCAGATCTGGGTCTCTGGCGCCATGAGGCAGCAGCTCTAATGCTGCAACACTGTGCCGCCCGAGGTCCTCCATCATTGTTTGTTGCTCTAGATTCCAGCATCTACAGTCTCAAGAGTCTCATCGAGAAAATTTAAAACACTGAACCCGAGGAGAAAAATGGAATCCGTGTAAACTGGAGCGAAATAGGTAAAAAAAGTTTCAAAATAACAGTGAATTTGCCCATTGAAATTCAGTTTAACCCGAGGTAACAAGAAACATCTTGTCAACTCGGGCACACCTGGATGAGATAGCAAGAGTAGGCATTCAAGTTTAAAGTCAAGACACACAAGGCTAACAAACCTTCAGCCATTTTACATGCAGCAAGTTGAGCATGTAAGATAAATTTACCATAAGGTTGTCTCCTTCAGCCTGAGTAGCGTTTAGTTGCTAGAACATTCAGGTAAAGTAGAGAAGGACAAGAAACACATGTTAGATAGATTACGTTAGGTTATGTGAAAAAAGCCAAAGAGCCATGCACTGTACAAGTTACAACAAACTTTAATTAGCAATTAAAAGCAAATGTTATAATTGACCGGCATAATCACATGCTGTTCTAATTACCAATTAACTTCTTTATTCCCTAACTTCTAACTTCTCTACTCCCCATCTAAAATATAGATTTTTGTTTGGGGCATGATGCCAAAAATACCTGTAATTTGCCTCACTGAAGACAAACAGTGAACACTGATCACATATCTTACTGTAGGGTGGTCATGTCCATCATTTTTCATTAAATGCTTGTTAAATACCCACAGAGGATGCTAATAATGACGTGGCAACCAGTCAATATACTTCTCTGCTTAAGCCCAGAACCAACACAGAATTCGCAATCATGTGATCAGCATATTTGGGTACATGGCTGTTTACTTGGTAAATATGTATCTAGGTTTAAACAAGTCTGGATCCAAACCTGTTTTCTGTACAGCTAAAATGTAAGACAATTGTAATGGAATTAAGCAATATAACAATTGCAATGGAATTGGATAAGACATAACTCTGATTTTTGTTGTGTCAAAACTTCACCAAAAAGTCGAATTATCTTTCGACGAATCTTGAAATAACAGCGAGATGTATTTGTCGGGAAGTTATTTTGGACCCGTTAACCAAATCTGGTCTTTTTCAGATAGTCAAACCATGATATAAATTGTATTATTTTCGTTTTGCTATTTTACGGAAAAAAAGTTGCCCTTTGACCATTTTCAAACTTGATCTGCCGATGCTCAAGTTTGATCAAGTGCAACAAACACATTGTGATGACCATCTAACATGAGCCTTTCTTGGATAGCTCCAGGCGGTTGGAAGGGAGTAAATGTAACCATGCAGCTTATGTAGCAGGTGAACAAATAAAGGAGAACTGTAGTTCCAAAATAGACACAAAAAGCTGGAGAAACTCAGTGGGACAGGCAGCAGCTTTGACTAGTCTGAAGAAGGGTCTTAACCAAAAACACCACCCATGCCTTCTCTCCAGAGATGCTGCATGTCCCACTGAGTTACTGCAGCTTTTTGCGTCTATCTTCGGTTTAAACCAGCATCTGCAGTTCAATCCTACGTATATTGTTCCAAAATTCTCGTTAGAAAATCAGAATGAGTTGGCATGCTCAACGATACTTTACAAAAGAAAAAATATTTTGACAAATGTCTGAGCAAATTGTTAGGGTTAGAAAGAATATTTATTTGGAAAAACATGATGAGGAACTAGTAAGCGTTGGTAGATAAAGATCTTGGCATTTTCATTTATGAAATGCAGAAAGTAAACACATACAGGTTTTAGGATTGATTAAATGATTGACAGATACAACATGGAAACCATCCCTTTAACCATGCTGTCCATCGATCGCCCATTCACACTCATTCTATGTTATTCCACTTTCGCATCCATTCCCTACACATTGGGGGCAATTAATTTACAGACGCCAAATAACCCACAAACCCACACGTCTTTGGGATGCGGGAGGAAACCGGAAGTAACCAATGCAGTCACGGAGAATGTGCAAACTCCACACAAACAACACCCGAGGTCAGGATCGATCTCAGACCTCTGGAGCCGTAAAATTACAGTTTCGATCAGCTATGCCCCAAGCAATTCAGAAGGTAATTGCTACATTAGTCTTTATTGCATGGGGGCATTAAAATAAATATAACGATAGTACACGGCTTTGACAAGACCAGATGCAGCATGATCCTTTGTATCCAAAGGAGGATGTATGCGCTTTGGAGTCATTGCAACATGGATGAATGACTCCAAGGCGCATACATCTTCCTTTGGCAGATGCATTTCCTATAGGAAAGAACTGCAGATGCTGCTTTAAATCAAAGGTAGGCACAAATGCTGGTTTAAACCGAAGCCTTCTGTCTGAAGAAAGGTCTCGACCCGAAACATCACCCATTCCTTCTCTCCATAGATGCTGCCTGGCCCGCTGAGTTACTCCAGCATTTTGTATCTACCTTGGTCAATACTAAGTGGTATTTAGAAAAAAAAGTGTTTTCATGAAGTCAAGCATTAATGACAGGGTAGATGTTGAGACAGTATCCCTCTGGACGAAAAGATTAGAGCTAGGGGATACTCAAGAGTCAAGCATTTAGAACGGAGGCAAGACTAAGAAAGTTCCTTTTATGAAAGTCATTGAGTGCATTCAAGACAGAGCAACAGATCTTCAAATAAGGAAATCTGCAAATATAATAGTGCTGGAATAACTCAGCATAACTGATGATCAGGATGGAAAGTGGATCCGAGTCAAGAGGATCAGCCATGACCCTAGTGAATGGTCAACTGGGCAAGTGGGTTCTCAACTACTACTTAGGTTCTTAAAGCACCAACTACCAACACAACGGTTTACTATTTCACGTGTCAAGAGTCATACATCGTGGAAACAGGCCCTTCAGCCCAACTTGCCCACACCGACCCACATATCCCATCTACACCAGTCCCACCTGTATGCGTTTGGCCCATATCCCTCTAAACCTGTCCTATCCATGTACCTGTCCAATTGTTTCTTTGATGTTGCATTAGTCTCTACCTCAACACCCTCCTCTGACAGCTCATTCCATACACCCACCACCCTTTGTGTGAAAAAGTCACGGTACATGTCATTACTAAGATCCAAGAGAACACAAGTTAATGGATGAGCAAAAGCCACATGGGCCTCAAAAATGTTCATCCCTCCAACATGTTAACTGTAACTCTGTACTTTAATTATACATTAAATAATCCCACGAGTTTACTTTCATTATATAGTTATGTAGCTTATACAAAACGTGCCTCCACTCAAAAGTGACTTCCCCTATTCCTGTTCATTTATTTTAATTTCACTTACGTCTTTCATACATTTGTTGAGGTAAAAATCTGCATTTACCTCATCAATTTATATTGTTGATTTTATAATTCAATATAGTCGTCATTCAAATGTAATCTATTCTGACTGCAGAAACAAATCTCTGCGAGGAATTGTTAGTGCTACTGGGACCAAAGCAAGCACTTGGTAATAGCTCAATCAAGGTACCAAAACAGACACAAATATAAAAGGGCAATGTGCCTATTCAATGCAGCACCATTCCAAAGGTCTTGCTAGTCAAGAACATATTTGTTGGTCAACTGTTGGACTTGAATAGTTCCTGCTGTTACAAATGCAGTCATTCGATGTACAGCCGTGGGAGTAAGTTCTTTTTATTTCCACACACAATGTAGGGCCCCAATCCATTAGAATATCAAGAGTATCTTCGTAACTTGGGAAAGATTCAAAGTTCCTCCAAGTTAAATCATATTAAGGTTAGCAAGAGTTAGCGCATGACCATACCTGTATAAATTAATCACCCCTTCGCTTCAATCACTGCCATCTCATAACTCTCCATACAGTTTTTTACAGCCCCATCGGTCAATTATATCGCTAATTCTCACTGTTTTAATGCACAATATTTTCGCTTTACCTTCTTCAGTGGTCTTTAGACACAATATTCCTGCACTTTGGGGCTTTATCCCAATCCTTTATTCCTCAGTAGAGTTGGAGTCCATAAACAAGCCCTTCGGCCCACAACCATAACATTCTCATACCTGTCCAAGGCTTTCTAATACCTTGGCAATTCAAATGTGACATTACGTGCCTCCATTAGCCACTCAGTCCACGCGTTCTAGGAACCAACCACTCCCTGGGTAAGAAGTCTCTCTCCCCCACTCCCTCTCACCCCTTACCCTAATCTTATGCCCTCCATGTTTAGACTGTTTAGTTTAGAGATGTAGTGCGATAACAGGGCCTTCAGCCCACCAAGTCCATGTCGACCAGCGATCCCTGCACACCAACACTATCCTGCACACACTGGGGACAATTTACAATTTTACCGTAGCCAATTAACCTACATATCTTTGGAGTGTGGGGGGAAACCGAAGCACCTTGAGAAAACCCACCCAGGTCATGGGGAGAACATACAGACTCTGTACATACAGCACCCGCAGCCAGGATCGAACCGGGTCTTTGGTGCAGCAAGTCAGCAATGTTGCTGCTGCGCCGCCCTACTAGTCACAGGTTTCCAATCAGTGAATATACATTGACCATTCTTCTTAAGAACAGGCTCAGGTACCAACGTTTTCATTTAGTACTAATGATATGCTTTAAATGGAAAACCATTTATTGGGTAGAAAAATAATTAAGGTCTACACGTGGTAATTGTTCCTTTAAAAATTCTTAATGAAGATCACTGCTTTTGTAAAAAAAGTGTTCCTCCCATTCCTAGCACGCACCTTTACCAGGAACACAATAAATTCCCAAACCTCCCAAATTCCCAAACAGCTCAATATACGTAGACACAAAACTTCCTCCTTTCTTCCTTCCCGTTTCTAACCCAACACCATGTAAAGAGTTACATACACTTTCAGTTGAACAGAGCTCCTGACAGAAATTGGGAATACTGTGTTTAGTTTGGGGGATTGGGCCAAGATCCTGATTAGGTTAGAACATTGATTCATCATGAAAGCAAATCGTAAATCTAAATAATACCCAACCCATTGTTTGGATCATGACAGTTCATAAAGCAAGCAAGGACATGTTGTATTGTGATACAGACACTGCCACCCAAGGTCACATTTAATTTTAGTCTCTGTAATTTATCTTTATTGGACCTCAGTGAATTTAGAGGAAAAGCTATGGGTTTGTAGATATGTTCACGACTCTCCTCAGATTTTGCCATTTCCTTCAGCTTTTGAACTACAAAACACTGATTAGGAACTAGGAGACGACAAACAGTTTCTGTCAGCACTGTTGTATCCATAGAGTGGGAGAGTCGAGGACTAGACGTCATAGCCTCAGAATGACAGGACGTTCCTTTAGGAAGGTGAGGAGGAATTTATTTATTCAGAGGGTGGTGAATCTGTGGAATTCTTTGCCACAGAAGGCTGTAGAGACCAATGGATATTTAAGGCAGAGATAGATAGATTATTGATTAGTACGGGTGTCAGGGTTATGGGGAGAAGGCAGGATAATTGGGTTAGGAGGAGGAGATAGATCAGCCATGATTGAATGATAGAGTAGACTTGATGAGTCAAATGGACTAATTCAGCTCCTATCACATGACCTTATGACCATTATTACGCAATTTGGATTGCGCTGTCATTTGTACATCTGGGCACGCCAAAGTACATTACCAGAATTGAAATATGTTTCCAGTCTAATCACTGTTGAAATGCAGGAAGTGTGTCAGCTGACTTCTGAGGTCCCAGACAGTAACATGATATTAACCAGCTGATTTGTAGAAGTGATTTATCCTGCGGTACAAATACTGGCAAGGCACAGAGTGGAAGTTTAGTTTAGTTTAGAAATACGGTGCGGCAAAAAACCCTTCAGCCAACCAAGTCCGCGCCGATTATCGATCCCTGTACATTAGCACTATCCTACACACGAAGGACAATTTACAATTCTTGCCTATGCCAATGAACCTGCAAACTTGTATGTCTTTTGGAATGTGGGAGAAAGCCAAACCCCACGCAGTCACGGGGAGAACGTACAAACTCTGTGTAGATGGCACCCGTGGTCAGATTCAAACGCAGATCTCTGGCACTGCAAGGCAGCAATTCAACCGTTGCACCACCGTGCCATCCCCATTCTTTTATATATTTTTTTAAACAGTTCAAGGGATTTTCTTTTAATGTACATCCAAAAGGCTGCAAGAAACTTGGTTTAAAATCTCATCAGAAACATGCACTCAATTAGATATTAGTGCTCAAGTGTCTGGAATGGGACTTGAATTTATAATCTCTGACTTGAGGTGAGAATGCTATCAGAGACATGGTCTATTAAACTATTCACAATACATTACACATCTACAATTGTAAGTACTAAATTTATACTTCATAGTCATATTCACACTGTCCTTAACATAAATCTATTAGGGCATTTTGTACCAGCTACTCATGCAGTGGAAAACTACATTAACTCAAAATGTGGCATAGTTAGAAGAAATCACACTTCAGTTTCTCTGCAATTTTGCACACACATTTCCAAACCAAATTACTGTCATACAATGATTGTGCTTAAAACTATTCGAGAATTAATATAATCTAATAGAAATCACTTTCAAATTTCATGAGCATGGAAACTCTCTGCACTAGGCTCCCCTCACGGGCAAGAGCAAGATCATCTCTGACCCCTCTCACCCTGGTCACAAACTCTTTGAATCACTTCCCTCTGGAAGGCGACTCCAGTCTGTCAAAGCTGCCACAGCCAGGCATAAAAACATTTTTTATCCACGAGTAGTTGCCACAGCCAAAAATCTGTAGCCTCCCTTTGATCTGGTATTTTGTTGATTCACATGCTTGATCAATGGTGTTTTATCATTAGTGTTTTATTATTATTATTAATGTTTAGTGTTTTCTGAGTCATTCGTAACTGTCACTGTATGTCACGTTGTTACTTGTGGGCGGAGCACGAAGGCAAATTCCTTGTACAGGTGCACAACCTTTTATCCGAAAGCCTTGGGACCAGACACTTTTCGTAATTCAGAATTTTTCGGATTTCGGAATAGAAGATTTTTAGCGTAGATTTTAACGGCTGGCTCAGTGGTAGAGTGCTTGGCTCATATCCGCAAGGTCGCGAGTTTGCGCCTCGATCCCGGCAGTTACTCGATCGCGAGTTTGAGTCTTCAATGTAGTTTTTTCTTGCAGAATAGGAGAGAATAGGGAGGGTTAGGCTGGGATCATTCTCTGCGAGATAATCTTAGTGCGGGAGACAAGTGTAGGAGAGGTGTACTGACTGTGTAGGCAGAACTTTGGAAGTGATTGCCCACCATTCTTAAAAGCCGCTGTGTCTCCCTGTCCCTCCAACTCCAGAGGAATCCGCTGCCCGATGGGCCGCTACGGCGACAAGTGGCAGTTCGCCCACAGCCCGAGCTGCGCCCCCTCATCCGCAACCCGGGTTCCTCTGGAGTTGGAGCGGGGCTGGGCTAGAGTTGTTGCTGGCTGTGAGTCTCTGGGATCTCCGTGCTTGCAATGGGCCTGTGGGTCCGTGTCCCGATGAGGGGGCGCAGCTCGGGCTGTGGGCGAACTGCCACTTGTCGCTGTAGCGGCGCATCGGGGAGCGGCTTCTGGTGGTCCTGACGTCTCTCAGCTCCTGTCCAGGGGGATGGCCGGAGACGTCAGGACCAACAAGAACCCGCTCCCCGATGCGCCGCTACGGCGACAAGTCGCAGTTCGCCCACAGCCCGAGCTGCGCCCCCTCATCCGCAACCCGGGTTCCTCTGGAGTTGGAGCGGGGCTGGGCTAGAGTTGCTGCTGGCTGTGAGTCTCTGGGATCTCCGTGCTTGCAGTCGGTGTCCCGTTGGTCCTGACGTCTCCGGTCACCCCTCTGGACTGGAGCTGAGACTGGGAACTGTACCGCCCTTGCCCCCTCCCTCTGCAACTGCAAACAACTCCACAGTTCCCAGTCTCAGCTCCTGTACAGGGGGGTGGCCGGAGACGTCACAGCCCGAGCTGCGCCCCCTCATCCGCAACCTCAAGACCAAGACGCACCTTGCACACCATCAGCTTCGGTCCCTATGGGGAGCGTGTTCCTCTGGAATTGGAACGGGGCTGGGCTGCTGCTGGCTGTGGGTCTCTGGGATCTCCGTGCTTGCAGTGGCCCTGGGGGTCGGTGTCCCGTTGGTCCTGACGTCTCCGGTGACTGGCACTAGCTCCGACGTGAAGACAGTGCAAAACCCCCGCGCCGGAGCAATGGGCGGGGAGCTGGAGAGGGGAGGGAAGGGGTCACACACATGGCCGGGAAGCAGAGGGGTGTAGGTGGGGTGAAACTTAAGGGAGCGACAATTTGCTGCTGCCTGCCCGCTGAGTTAAAAAGTTCTCATGCAAGACTCACGATACACTGTGTATCGTGAGTCTACCGTGGGAACCTTTTAACTCAGCGGGCAGGCAGCAGCAGCAGATTGTCAATTATTAACCCTCCCGCGCAATATACCCTCACCTTCTCTTTTATGAATGGGGATTTAGTTCCCCTTTCTTCGAGGACCGACCGGAGGTTCCGCTGTCACCTCTGCGGGCCGCCCTCGGTGAACGTTTTCAAGGACCTTTCTTCAAGGACTGAAAAAATGTCGCTATTTGGAGGTTTTCGTTATTTGGAACTTCGGATAAAAGGTTGTGCACCTGTATGTGAATACTTGGCCAATAAACTTACTTACTTACTAGGCTCCCCTCACTAATCTTCATTTGGAATATCCAATGTATTAGGGACTGAATGTTTCGTTTTAGTTTAGTTTAGAGAAACAGCGTGGAAACAGGCCCTTCGGTCCACTGAGTCTGCACTGACCAGCGATCCCCGCACATTAACACTATCCCTCACACACTAGGGGCAATTTTACATTTATACCGAGCCAATTAACCTGCAAATGTACGTCTTTGGAGTTTGTGAGGAAACTGAAGATTTCGGAGAAAACCCGCACGGTCACGGGGAGAATGTACAAACTCTACCGCTGCGCCAATGCGTCGCCCTTAAATGATACCACTTTTATGTGCTTTACTTACAGCCGAACGGGACTCTGAGACTTTTGCCTTCCTCAGTCTTGCTTTCGCCGCATCTAAATCCAGTCTTTTATTCTGCAAGAGCTTGCGTTCTTTCTGAAATGATTGTCATGAAGGAACGATCATTCTCAATGAAGTTAATTGTCCAGTAAACAAAAAATGACTTGCTACTGCTTTAAAACGTTGCTTTGCCATTTTATAGCTGTCAGAGTAATGCCGCACAATTTTGCAAGTATTCTTTACTTTTAAACGCATGTGTTATGGATGGCGCTAAACAAGTCAGATGCTTAACAATATTTAACTGAACAGTGTGTGCATCATCATTTGTGTGTGGAAAAACCTTCCCCTCAAATCTCCTTTAAATTCGTGCCTATCATCTTAAATCTATGCTCTCTAGCTTTAGACTCCCCCACCTTAAAAGCCCATCTAACCTTTAACCCCTCGATTTTATATACTCCTTTAACCACCACTCAACTTCCAGCAAGACCCCTTTCTATCAAATTTCTGCTTATAAGGAAAATCCTCCTTTCTAGTAAATATCCTGGTCAATCCCTTTTGTGTTCTCTCTAACGCCACATCTTGTAGTGTGGTGACCCTGTGCGTGTGATGTGACCAACATTTATACAGCTGCAATATGGCATCCTAACTAATTTGCAATGCCTTGGCCTGTAGGGCCAAGTGTACCAAATACTCCCTTCACTAACCTATCCTTCATTGACGGAGCATCTTTTTAAACACTTGAATTGTCTAGACATAGAAGGCGATGGACCAAATTGTGGGATGGGGATGTGTAAATGGAACTAGTAAAGGCAAATACATAGTGTGCCGTTGTCTGACTAGGAATAGATCAAGACATCTATCAAGATTATGGTTATTCTTAATGGAGCCAGCAATGCCGTGCAATAGCAGAAGACAGTATTTTCCACCATGTTAATGGAAAGTATAAAAACTAAGTACAGAGAGCTGAGTTACCATCAGTTCACTCTTTGAGCATCGAAAATGTAACTTAATTGAAATACAGCGTGGATTCGACCCACTGAGTCCGCACCGACCAGCAATCACCCATACACTAGTTCTAGTCTACATACTAGGGACAATTTTACAGAAGATGATTAATAAACAAATCTACACGTCTTTGGAATGTGGGAGGAAACTGGAGCACCTGGAGAAATCCCACGGGGAGGCAGGGCGAACATACAAACTCCATACAGACAGCACCTGTAGTCAGGATTGAACTCTGGCCTTTGGCACTGTAAAGCAGCAACTCTACAGCTGCACCACTTTGCCACCTTTGAAAGTGGTCTAGCTTTGAGCTATGGGGTGTATGTCAGGAATGAGGGGAAATTCAAATCCTTGAGTAAAGACAGATCAGGGGAAGTGGAGAACAGCAACAATCATCGAGGCTTTATGCAGCAATGCTATGCGAGTGAAGATCCAAGACAAAGTAACTCAAACTTACTGATATTGTTTTGTAGTCTCCTTCCAGGAAGTTCCTAAGGGGTGACAAAAAATTAACCGCTGCTGTGTGTATTAGTTCCCTCTCTGCAGCACCAATTCGGTTTTCATTTTCTCCACATTTAATGAGAGCACTGCCTGTTGGGGAGAAACACTTTGGAATGACTGCCCATTTATAAAAATGATTTGTATTTACATAATCTTTCTGCTATGCCAAAGACATCAAGCATGACTGGAGAAATAATCCTTGACTTGAAATGTTACTCTGCCAACCCAGTCGCCTCACAAAAATGTGTTCTGTTGTAATCTTCAAAATGATAAATCCTGAAATTCATTTTCCAACTGACTTTATTGCCTGGTAAACTATGATTTCACTATGAGTAAAAATTAAGCTTCAAACAAGTAGTAATCCGAGATCAATATCATTTGCACTCGAAAGCTATTCCTAATTGATAGTAACAATTTGATTTTAAAGAGGAGAGCTCTGTGCCAGCCACCTTAAAGCAATGATTACCAAAACTAATACATTTTTCTGATTCTGATCACAAGATGGAATCAGGTGATGCAACTCGAACAAGAGGACGAAAGAGGAAATTCATCAAGATAAAGTCTACTGGTGGAAACTGCAGAACTCTTTCATGGAATTATAACACAGAAGGCCACTTCCATCTATCATGCCTTTGGGCACATTGTGAAATTATGACCTTCATGTGTTTAGAACTCAAAATAAATATTATATAGCTATACTCAGCAGCAGAAATGGAAGATTATTTTTTTTGTAAATGACTTTATCCTCTTACCATATGCAGTTCCAGGGCCAAATTCATTTCCAGCATCAAGCATATACTGGCCTAACTGTTCACTATTATTTATTCGAGAAGGCACTTTCCGATCCAGTTTTTCATATACAAATTCTTCTATTCTGGTATCTAGGGATGAAAAGAGCGAACCAAATAAAATCCAATTTAGAGATCATAAGACGGTAAATGAGGTAGATTTTTCCCACATTGTAAAGTACCACCGAATCCCGACAGGGTTAATTATGGTGATTAAACAGCACGAATGCTTCATGTAGGATTAAGCCCTTGACTATTTTGGATATTAATTAGGAACAATTCCAACATTTAACTAGAACATTGTCAATCGGGGCTTAGAGTGAGAGATTCAGAGAGTCAGAGCATAGAAACAGGCCTGTCGGTGCAACTTACCCACGCCGACCAAGATGCCTCTTCTATGCTTGGCCTACCTGCCTACATTGGGCCCATGTCCCTCTAAACCTTTCTTATGCTTCAGCTTCACTTAATCACTTATCCCCATCCTCACGCCAAAAACTAGAGGTGGTGAGGGTGGCCAGGTGTTATTCTGACTGGAGGTCAGTGATCAGTGGTGTGCAAGAATGATCGGTGATGGAACCTGTTGTTCGTGATGTGCATAAATGACTTGAACGAAAATCTAGATGGGTTGGTTAGTAAGTTTGCAGATGACACAGAAATTGGTAGCGTTTCAGAAGTTGAAGGCGGCTGTCAAAAAATGCAGCAGGATATAGGTCAAGTTACAAACGTTCATTTTATTTTATGTGTAAAATGTTACATGTACCGGTAAAAATCTTTCCCCGTCCAAATGTGGGTGGGAAAATGGCTGATGACATTTAGCCCAGACAAGGGTGATGATGTTCCACTTTGGAAAGCAAAAGTTAAGGGGGAACTGTACAGTTAATGACAGGACCATTAACAGCAATGATGTAAAGGGGATCTTGGGGAACAAGTCAATAGCTCCCCAAGTAGATAGAGTGGGGTCAGAGTAAATGGGTAAAATGGTCAGCATGAACATGACGGCTGATGTTCCCATTTTGATGCGGCAGGACTCTATGTAACTAATACTTTAGCTCTATATCAGATATTAAAAATGGTTAACAACGTTTACCCTCCACAATTGACAATGTTAAATATGAAAAATTCATCAATCAACATATTGAAAACCCATGAAGCACTGTGCATTTATTTCAATTACAACATCCAATTTAGATTGGTTGCGATGAATGATCTGTTTCTGTGTTGCAATGAAGGACCACATAAACAAACTTGACTTTATTTACATTTATTACCACAAAATGGCTGGTACTTTGTCCCTTTTAATTCCTTACTTGGGTTTGGCTGCAGCAACACTTCGGTCTGCTTCATTATTTTTTCAGTCCATAATTTGGTACTTTCTGCTTTGCTCAGCAGATTCTCCAGATGGGCATCCAACTCTGTCTTCTCAGCTTGACCAAACTTCTCCTCTGTAAACTGAAGCAAAATGAGGAGATGGAAATTAAAATGTGCAAACTTACATTTTCAAAACAGTTTCCATTTTAACATTATGATCCCAGATACGAAGCTTGCAAATAACAATTGACATAGAACAGTACAGTGCAGGAACAGGCACTTTAGCCTATAACGCCTTTGGCGAACATGTCACGATAAACTAATCTCACCTGCCTGCCTGCACATGATCTATATCCTTCCTCTCCCTGCAAATCCTAATTTAAAAGCCTCAAATGCCATGATCAAATCTGCCGCTACCACCATCCCAAATCGTATCTAACCTCCATCCACATTCCAGGCACACACTACCCCTGACAACACATTCCAGACACCCACCACCCATCCAGCAATGTGATGCAAGTGAGCTGGCAAAGCACTACTTCCATCCAGTTACCCAAGTAAGGACCATCTAAGTCAATGCACCAAAACACCAACAATCTGGAAGTCGACACAAGGATTTGCATCAGAAAGATCAGATGTGACCAATGTGGCTTTCACTACTGAAATACACCCAACTTCACACTCGCGTTAGATCAAAAGGCCACTGTTGTGTTTCTCATAAACCCATTCACGGTGCTCAGTGAATGTTCATTGTGCTAATTGATGAACCTTTGGCTTAGCTAAAATTGTAAATTGCCCCTAGTGTAGAACAGTGTTAATGTACGGGTGATTGCTGGTCGGCGTGGACCCAATGAGCCGAAGGGCCTGCTTCCGCGCTGTATCTCTAAACTTAACTCAACAGCACACACACACACACACACACACACACACACAGAGAAAATTCCAGGATACTATTATGTTTCCCCACAGTTCAGATAAAGTGCCAATATAGTTCACCAAAATTCTTCTTGAAATATGGCACCAAATTACTTTCTTACATTGTTATTAAAGTTAATGTTATTAAAGTTAAAACCCAGCTATGCTTCTTCCATATGGATGCAAACTCTGTAGAATTGTCAACACCTTTCCAAGAATCTTGTATTAAAAGCAGCTGTTAGAATTTGCAGAATTCAACTGCATTACAAACCGCTGTTGTATGAACTCTTATGCTACTTCCTGTTGCATCAACAGCAGATTTGATTTGCTTAGTATTCAGTGGTAATTATCCTACACAAGGTTACAAAATTCCATGTCCCATGAATACTCAATGCAGTCATCAGTATTATCTGCACAACCCACATACAATTTTCTTGGAAAAGTTCTTGGAATTGTCCATGAACAGTTAAATTCACTGCTGGTGAACTGTGCAAACAGAAACTTCCTCTGAGTTGCAAAAATCTACACAACAGGAAAGTATTCAAAGCACTTTCAGAAGGTTGAAGAGCACCATCATTAGATTCATAAATAACTCACTTCCTTTCCCATCCATTGCTACCATTAAAATAAGAATGGTCATAAAATTCTTCAAAGATAAAATTAGCAACACTTAAGAGCTGGCCTTTTCCTTCCCCCTCCTCAACCATAAATACTAAGTTGGTAATAATATACATACTTCTTTTTAATAGAAGATTGCTAAAGCAAATTATTTGCTGTACAAATTCTTACTGTACACTGTTTTTGGCTTACAGACACCATGAAGAGTTTAGTTTAGTTTTAGAGATACAGTGTGGAAACAGGCCCTTCGGCCCACCGAGTCCACGTCGACCAACGATCACCCCGTATGTCCCGACATAGTTATGTCGTACACACGAGAGACAATTTACAGAAGCCAATTAACCTACGAGAGGAAAATGAAGTGCTCACATTTTTGAAGAGAATATAAAAACTCAAATGTTTTTTTCAAATGGAAATAATATCAGATTATTTTTATCTTTTAATCTTTATGCACTTCCTCTGTAGCACACCAGGACAATTAATAAATCTGTTCTAATTCAATTGTGCGGACCGGATTGGTTGCCATAGGAAACCAAAGAGAATCACTATTGACAACACAGAGATACAGTTTCTGAGATGCTTGAAGCTTCCTGCGCATAGTTATTGGAAGAGAAAATGCTTCGGATGGCTCAGAACTATTAACCCACTATTCCTGATCTAATCAAAATTCTATTGCAATGGACTCAAATAAATAAACTGAGTTCTAAAGTAGTAAAACAAATGAAATCTCTACTACAGGTACTATCGCAACGTTTAAGAAACATTTAGAAAGTACGTGGATAGAACAGGTTTAGAGGGACATGGGCCAAATGCAGGCCGGTGGGACTAGTGAAGATGGGAGATGTTGGTCGGTGTGGGCAAGTTGGGCTGAAGGGCCCGTTTCCACACTGTCTAACTCTGCATTTGGTTAAATAGTATTAACACAAAGTTACTCAGAACAGAAACACTGGCTAAAACAGGTAATGGCTGAGCAAAATGAAAGGCAAGAAAAATTAAAATGTTCCAAATGTAAAAGGAAGAAAAACTTTAGAATTAAAAACAAAAATTGTACAACAACTCGTGTGTTCTGTTTCTAGTGATTTATTGTCAAAGAAGTCTCTGAGGAGGGTAGTGAGGGGAGCAGAGAGGATCATTGGCGTCTCGCTACCCTCGGCACAAGAACCGTTCCAGAGCCGCTGCCTGAAAAAAGCACTGAGCATAGCAAAGGACAGACTGCACCCACTCCACACACATCTAGATCTCCTAGAGACACCGCAGCATCAAAGCCCGAACAACCAGATTGGTAAACAGCTTCCTTCCACAGACTGTGAGGCTGCTAAACAGCCACTCCACCCGATTCTGCAGCTTTTACACTGACAATTTAATAACTGGAACTGAGTAATAACTCTGGCACTGGCCGAGGCCACTTACATCAGCTGCCCTGGACATTTTATGACTATTTTTTTTAACTTGTATTTTAATGTTGCTTTTTTTAATCTGCACTTTTTTAAACTATTCGTACTGTTTTTATTAGGAACTGGATTGTTTTTGTTTATGCGTGAAATGTTTAAGTTTTTATGTGTGATGCTCTGGTATTCCCTGGGAAACGTCTTCTCATTTTGCATTGTACAATTGTTGCTTTGCATGATGACAATAAAAGGATGATAATGATAATTTTACATATAGTTTTTTTTTTTAAAGGGCTTATTTGCTATTAGAGCAGAGATACGCCAGACTGATTCCTGGAATGACAGGACTCTTATATGAGAAGAAATCAGGCAGGTTAGGCTTCTATTTATTAAGAGGTTAGAAGTGTTGTTCTCATTGTTACATCCTCTAAGACTTTTGTGTTTTAGAGAAGATATGAGGATTGAGTTTCCCCAACTGTGGAGTCTGGAATTAACGCCATTCTCTCAAAATCAAAGGCAGGCAGCTTAGCACTGAAAAGAGGAAAGATTTCTTCAGGCAAATCTTTGGAATTCTCCAAGGCTATGGAGATTGATAAACATTTGCATTAAAGGAAACTGAGTTAGGGGAAGAAAAATGATATCCAGGGACGTCAACCATGGTCCTTGTTAATAGACACAAAATGCTGGAGTAACTCAGTGGGACAGGCAGCATCTCTGGAGAAAATAAATGGGTGACGTTTTGGGTTGAGACCCTTCTTCAGGCTCTGCTAATAGTGGAACCAGCGTTGTAGGCCAAATGGTCGCCTTCTCCTATGTTATTACAAATTTTTTTTTTAAATATGGGGATTAACGTAAATGTGTACATGACAGTTTACATGGACAAAGTGGGCTGAAGGACAAATATCTGTGCTGCATGGCTATGAATGAATTGCTGTGCCAACAATTTAATCGTTTTCCCAAAAAGGATTTCTTGTTCGCTACCTAGTTATGCTTCTAATAACCCTATCATACTAATGCACAATGAATGAATTTAATTTAGAGCATTTGGATATAATTACCCCTTTGGGCAGAAGAAGAGTTAACAGCGGCATTTTCTCATATATCTTGTGATTGAGCAACTGGCAAAATTACGAGACAGCTGCTGCAAAAATGAATGGCGCTATTGTTCAAAATGTGTCTGTGATCTAAAGATTTTTTGTGCTGAAAAGACATCTGGGTCAAATAGCTATTTAAGTATAAACTGTATAGGGTAGTAGTGTATCCTCAATTACAATGACAGCTCTCTGTCTGCAAATGATTTTGAAAGAGCAGTAATATGCAATACCATCACACAAAATTCATGTTAAAATATTGCACTATGTCATCTATGCTGCCCACATCATAAAACAATTGTTACTCACCAACAATCTAGTTCAAAATATAAATCCATTAATTTCATCCCCTTCCACCCCTGCAAAAGTCTAATTATAAAACCCACTCCCTTGTCTTGTGACCCCCCAATGAGCCAAGCACAATATTGTACATTTATGCTTCAGATCAGTAGCTGTTTATAAGAACTAGAAAAGGTTATAAAGCAAACTAAGCAACATGCTGAGAGGGGAAAGGGTGGAAATAATAAAATATGTGAACACTGCCCAGTGTTCACATATTGGGTCCAGGTCCAGCTTCTTCCCTACAGCCATCAGCCTATTAAACAATGCAACACTACATCGAGGAATAGTACAGTAAGCCTAGGGACCCAAGAAAAAATTGGACAGGGCAAGCTACATAAGTGGAGATCCTCTAGGGTGAAACTTTTCCAGTATCAAATGCATCAACTAAACTTCTGAACGGCCCTTCCATAAGCTCGGCTGCAGTCCCAATTTTCCAAACCACCTCACTGCAGACATTAGACTTTGTTTTCTGGAACATTTATGCTACAATGCTAAGAACTATATTCTGCACTGTAACTTCCCCTTTGCTTTATCGTTTGTACTTGTATTTGGTTTGATTGGATTCTTGTATTATCTGATTTGGTTGGATAACACACAAAGGTCTTTCACTGTAACTCGGTACATGTGATAATAACAAACCTACACCTTAATAGTTCAAAGGAATCTGAGCACAAGAGTACATGGGCAATTAAATATTATCTGGATTCATTTTTGGATTCAATCCGTACATGAAAACAACTGGGACACAAAGTGCTGGAGTAACTCAGCAGGTTGGGCAGCATCTCTGGACAACATGAATAGGTGACTTTTCGGGTCGGGACCCTTCTTCAGACATCATTCTGAAACGTCATCTCCCCATGTTCTCCAGAGATGCTATCTGACCCCCTGAGTTACTCCAACACTTTGTGTCCTTTTGTGTAGACGAGCACCTATGGTTCCTTGTTCCTACATGAAAAAAACTAATAAGTTCAGATTATTATAAACTAGAAGGATTGTACAAGTACGGTCTGTCAAGGTGGAGGGCCAAAGGTGGTTACAAGCCCTTTGATTCCTCAAAGATGAGGAAGTTAAATATTACTATACTAATCTTAGCGTGGATTATAAACAAGCAGGATTTGTGTGAGGATGAGACATGGGGGCGGGAGGGGGCCGCGTTTGATGATGGTTTATAAAGGTTATGATTAGGTCATTCTAGAGGGTTCAAAAAAATGTGTTTCAGCAATAACAATCTAAGACGGGAAGAGATGGGCAATCTTTCTGATGGTTAAAACATGTGCTCAGAAACTCAGCTCATAAAAAAGCAGGATGCTTATAGGCCATTCTCACGGGGCGACTTGACGCAAGAGTTAACCAGAGTTGAACATCGTGGGAACCTCGTGCGATAACCGTATGGCATTCGTGGACCACCGTGGCGCTAACGGCAGGTACTCGTGTAACTTGGTGACTCGGGAGAAAATTCAAGCAAGCTTGAATTTCTCCAAGAGTGACTTGTACACTTGTGGTTGAACATTGCAACATTATATGGACGTAGTGGCCAGTGCGATATCCGTAATAACTCTTGCGTTTCAGCAGTTGGCAGGGAAGAAAATGAAACTGATAACAAAGGTACAGAGAGATGCAACAGACGTGGATCGGACAAAATGCACTTGCCAGTATTTAGCCGAAGGAAAATATGGTTCATCCAAGACAGATGGACTAGCAGCCTAACAACAAAGGCAGTGGAGCAATCAAAACATATGGTGATGACGCAAAACTACACCTAACCTGTGCTGCAGAAGATAACATTATTTCCCCTGCCAACAGATAGATAAGAAAGTAATAACGGTAGCTAAGGACTGTTCAACTTCAAACGTTACTGTGGTGGGCGTTTCAGGATACTATTGATACAGATATACTGCCCCAAAACTGGATACTTCAGATGGACCTAAATTATAGGGTTTCACATCACACACGAGACATGTCGAAGGACGTTGTTGAATGTAGTGATCAAGAGAGCTAAGATGGAATCACACAGCCATAACTACTAGGAGTCTAATTTATGATGTGTGTTTGGACTTCTGATGTGCTTGAACAGGCAGAAACTTAAACGGAGAAAGCAAAAAAAAAAAGGGTAAGCGTCGATACAGTTGAGGGTTGAGGGGTAGAAAGGGGGCCACGAAGATTTTAGATTAATGGTGATAGACAGTGCTTTCCAACATCAGCAGAGTTACTGAGTTTTGGAATAAATCAATTTAATGAATCAATGAACAATGAACGCATATTTAAAATAAACCAAAGCAAGGTTGAATGGGAACCAGGTGCAAACTGGGCAGTGGTCATTTTAGTTGAAAGGGAGTTAAGCAAGACTGGTCTCATGAACAAGACCCAGAGGATAAATGAGAGGGAGATGCTGTTTCATGGCCTCTGCAGGGGAAGCTAAACATCGCCAAGCAAAGTTGATCTGGATTCAGGAACATAAGGCAATTTCTCTAATAAGTTTATTTCTCTACCCAAGGTGATTTTGGCACTTTAGGTGATGTCTAAGGACATTTCAACTGCTGGTGAAAGTTTTGTATCACTCACTTTCATTCTTACAAGGTGTAACTTTCTGCAAAGAACATAGAACAGTACAGCACAGAAACAAACCCTCCAGCCCACAGTCTGTGGCAAACATGATAACAAGATAAACTAATCGTATCTGCTGGCGAAAATATTTTGTTAGCAGATATGTGCACAGATCCACCCGTCCTTGGCAAAATGTTAATTTAAGAAAATAACATATTTCTTCACTTGATTTGTCCATATCCTGCAAAGAAGTGACATGCGATCACGAGACGATGCAACTGAAAGTCTCTCTTTGGTGGTGGTGGGGGTGAGGTTTACGTTTTGATTTCCACTGACTAATGCCAAGGAAAATACCTTTTAACAGGGTATCTATAATCAGCTCACGTATATTTGCATAACAGAGGTCCTATGACCGATCACTGCAGAACACCATTGGTCACAGACCTCCAGTCAGAACTACACTCCTCCACCACCATCTCAAGTTCTATGGCCAAGCTAATGTTGGACCCAATCTACTTATGCGCCTTAATCATCTGGATCAGTTTGCAATCAAACAATTGCATTTTTGATATTGTTTCATTGACAAAAACAATCAAGAGCTGAAGGTGTTCAGGGTGGGTGGAGCGTTGCTTAGCTTGACTAGTGAGTAGATAAACTAGGCTGAGTCATCACTGTAAACAAAACAGTGAAGCTAACAATAAGTTTAATGCACCAGAGACCCAGGTTCAATCCTGATCTCCTTGCAAATTCTCCATGACCACGTGGGATTCCACTGGATGTGCCACTTTCCTCCCACGTCCCAAAGACATGTGGATTTCTAGGTTAATTGGCCTCTGAAATTTGTCCCTCGTGTGTAGGGAGTGGATGAGAAAGTGGGACAACATGGAACTAATGTGAAAGGGTGATAGATGGTCAGTGTGGGCATGATGGGCCGAAGGGCCTGTTTTCATGCTGTATTTCTGAACTAAAACCACCAAAACTCATTGCTGAACTGTCCAGCTATTCAAACATTGTCTAGGTTTTATTAAACTAAATATCAAATGGAATGTTATCAGAAATGTCTGCTCATTTTGTTAATTCAATCTCTATTGTAACTTAAACTCTAGGGGTGGTAAAAACACATGTTTTACCAGTCCTTTTTGTAAGGGAATATTAAATGCTTTGTGAATGTACTTAATAACCCCATAATAAAACAATTCAGCGGATATAACACCAAACTGTTACAATAACAATTTCCTTTCACACAGCAAGAAGAAAATTTGCTAAGAGTTTTTTTATTTGTGAAATCCAGCAGCCAACTGCTGTTCACAACAGACCACCAAGACCCTACACCTAAACCTAACGTAGGAATTCTAGCAAAGCCAAAAGGAGATCTAACGTATTATGGAATTCTAGCTTTAAAGCCTACTAAAGGAGATAACTTTTTTGTCAATGCTGTATTAGCACTTTGTTGCAGCTATGTTTGTTTTTAAAGTGCTCTATAAATAAAATTATTATTATTATATTATTTTTGTTGGGTTCTCATTCTCAGTGTCAGGATGGTTGCTTTGCTAACCTTGATGTTGTTATATCTTCTATCTATATATATATATATATATATATATTACTAAAAGTCTGATCTTGACCGCTTTTGGCCAACTGTACTGCGATTTCCGAGAGAACTCCGCCACCTACGGCCGTCATTTTTGGCCACCTCGCTCAGAGCCCTCCTCCGCGACCGGAGGATTTTTCCCATCGATGAAAAATCGGAGAGATATTAATGTTTTTTTTTAAATCGCCATTCTCTCTGCTGCCCCCGCTGGCGGCAGGGGGGAGGGACTATAAAACCCGAAAGTGTAGTCCCTCACTCAGTCTCTGCCAGACCCAGGAAGCGAGAGGGTCACGGCTCTCTGAGCTGCGAATAACACTGAACCTTGGTTATCGGGTGGCTGCAGCCCAATTGTTTGCCTCGCCTTTTTTTAAAGTTTGTGTTCACAAAATGAATTTTGGCTGTCGGGTGGCTGCAGCCAAATTGTTTGCCTCGCCTTTTAAAAAGTTTGTGTTCACAAAATGAATTTTGGTTGTCGGGTGGCTGCAGCCAAATTGTTTGCCTTGGCTCGGCTTTTAAAATCGTTGCAACAGTTGGCTGCCAGCCCAAGAATCCATTCGGCCCACAATGTCTATACTAGCCCTTTTTAAACGAGTACATTCAGCCCGCAACACCCATGGTAGCGCAACAGAAAGCCCCCCCCCAGCACTGGCGAGCAATATTGGAATTGGTGGAGAGGTGGAATATTGCGTTGGTGACCAGCCCTCCCGTGTGATGCGCACACACACACACACACACACACACAACTCAAAAAAAAAAACTATAGCAGTGCAATAATAATAATAATGATAATAATGTATATTGTAGTTCAGAGCTTATTTGAAGTTGTAGTGTTTAATAACATGATGGCTGTAGGGAAGAAGCTGTTCCTGAAATTGGACGTTACAGTTTTCAGGCTCCTGTAACTTATTCCTGATGGCAGTGGTGAAATGGGTGTGTGGCCAGGATCATGTGGGTCTCTGATGATGCTGGCTGCCTTTTTGAGGCAGTGTCTCCAATAAATCCCTTTGAAAGTGGGGAGGTCAGAGCCAGTAATGGACTGGGCAGTGTTCACAACCTTTTGCAGTCTTTTCTGCTCCTGGACATTCAAGTTGCCGAACCAGGACACGATGCAACCAGTCAATATGGTTTCTACTGTACACCTGTAGAAGTTCAAGAGAATCCTCTCTGACATACCGAATCTCCGTAATCTTCTCAGGAAGTAGAGGCGTTGATGTGCTTTATTTATAATTGCATCAGTGTGCTGGGTCCAGGAAAAGATCTTCGGAAATATGCACGCCCAGGAATTTGAAGTTTTAACTCTCTCCACCATCGACCCGTCGGTGTAAACTGGATTGTGCGTCCACATCCTTCCGCTTCCAAAGTCCACAATCAGTTCCTTGGTGTTACTGATGTTGAGAGCCAAGTTGTTGTGCTGGCACCATTTGGTCAAACGGTTGATCTCACTTCTATACTCTGACTCATCGCCATCTGTAATTCGTCCAACAACAGTGGCGTCATCGGCGAACTTGAAGATGGAGTTTGCACTATGTCCGGCTACACAGTCATGAGTATAGAGTGAGTAGAGCAGGGGGCTGAGCAAGCAGCCTTGAGGTGCTTCCGTACTGATTGTTAATGAGGAAGAAGATTTTCTGCCAATTCGAACAGACTGTGGATGAGGAAGTCGAGGATCCAATTGCAGAGGGATGCGCAGAGACCCAGTTCCGTGAGCTTTGTAACCAGCTTGGAGGGGATGATGGTATTGAACGGCGAGCTGTAGTCTATAAACAATAGCCTGACACAAATGTTTTTATTGTCCAAGTGGGCAATGCGTGGTGGAAAGCCAGTGAGATCGCATCCTCCGTTGACCTGTTGTGACGGTAGGCAAACTATAGTGGGTCGAAGTTCTTGTTGAGGTATCAATGTGGAGGGGAGAGCCAGTGAGATCGCATCCTCTGTTGACCTGTTGTGACAGTAGGCAAACTGTGGTGGGTTGAGGTTCCTGTTGAGGTAGGAGTTGATATCCACCATAACCAACCTCTCCAAGCACTTCATCACCACAGACGTTAGTGCCACTGGTCGATAGTTGTTGAGGCACGTTACCTTAAACTTCTTGGGCACCGGTATTATTGATGCCCTCTTAAAGCAGGTGGGAACCCCAGACCTCAGTAGTGAGAGGTTGACAACGTCTGCCAAAACCCCAGCCAGTTGGTCAGCAAAGGTTTTGAGAACGCGACCGGTTATAGGGAGGTTTCACGGCAGTCGGGTCACGACCCATGATGACTGTTGCTAGGCTACTCCAAATGGATTACACGCGATGAACTGCAGGTAGGCACTTACCATTGTTTCCAGCGTAGCGGGCCCGTTAAAACCCACTGAAATTGTCAATTTTTGCGCTGTAAATAATTATTGAAATCGGGATAAGCGTGTGAAACATTTAGCCTACTTCAGAATTCCAAAAGTGAGGAGAAATGACGGTAGATAGAAACGAGAGCTGAAGGGACAACAACAGCCAGAGTGCTTGGCGAACATTGGCCGTTTGCTCACTGCATTTCATCAACAGTAAGGCATTATTTGTGTTTTTTCTTGATTCCTTTGGCATCTAAAAAGTTTCAGAAGTGATAAATCTGGCTGTAATTTTTTTTAATCGCCCATGGTTCTCGTGGGTTTTTACATACAAAATGAAAACGCATCTGAAGAAAAATTTACAGCCAGATTTATCACTTCTGAGAATTTTTAGATACCAAAGGAATCAAGAAAAAACACAAATAATGCCTTACTTGATGAAATGCAGTGAGCAAACGCGATAATTCCCAATATTTTCAATGTTTACCAAGCACTTTAGCTGCTATAGTCCCTTCAGTTCTCGCTTCTCTATACCTGCATTTCGCTTCACGTTTAGAATTCCAAAGTTGGGTACATGTCTCTCACACTTACCCCGAATCCCACAATTTTTTTCAGCGCAAATATTCAACATTTTGGCGGTTTTTAACAGGTAGGAAAGTATGAGTTTCTAGCATTAATAACATATACCGGAAGTGACGGATGTCTTCCAGTTAGATTTAGCGGCTCCGTGCGTCGAGCCCTATGACCCAGTGACCTTTCGTGCAACCCCCCTATACCATCAGGTCCTCTCATTCATGGGATCATTCACCTCCTCTGGACCCTCTCCAGAGCCAGTACATCGTTCCTCAGATATGATGCCCAAAATTGTACACAATACCCCAAATGCGGCCTGACCAGCACCTTATAGAGCCTCAGCATTGCATCCCTGCTTTTGTATTCTAGCCCTCTTTATATAAATGCAAGCATTACGTTTGCTTTCCTTACTACCGATTCGACTTGCAAATTAACTTTTTGGGAATCCTGCACCAGCACTCCCAAGTCCCTTTACCTCCAATTTCTGGATTTTCTCCCCATTTAGAAAATACTCTACGCCTTTATTCCTACTACCAAAATGCATGACTCCACACTTTGCTATATTCCATCCGCCACTTCTCTGCCCACTCTCCCAACCTGTCCAAATCCTTCTGCAAAGTCCCGGCTTTCTCTACAGTACCCGCTCCTCCACGTTTTCTTTGAGTAAATAGCTCAAAATTAAATTCTTCTAGTAAATGAGATGCCTGTGGAGGTGTAACAAGCAGCAGCTTGCCTTCACCAATCAGATGAGCCTTATTCAGAGCATCAGTACTGAACACAAGCCTCAAAGTTAGTTATCTTCTACTGCTCAGGGATCTTTCCTACTGCTGGCTGCAATTGATACAAATTAAAATATTGCAGCTAAAAAGTACATGGAATTAGAAAAAGTCTACGTCTTTTTCTTTTAAGGTGTAAATCACATACAAAGAAATTACCCATGGTTTAACATTACACTGCCTATTTCCGCTCATCAGTAAATTGGAGTAGTCATTCCAATGTGCCATTAACCTTGGTGCATCTGACTTTCTCCAGTGTTATTCACCCATGTAATGGCAGCATTTAACATGCACAATGCTCATTTTTCACCCATCACCCACCATCGCCAAGATAATCACACTGTGCAACGGGAAATTGCAAATTGGACAGGATACACACTCAAGGGTCCTGATTGGCTGTAAAGTGCTGCTGGGCACATTTGCAATATCATTCTCCTCACGTTCAATGTTGCTGGGCACATTTGCAATATCATTGCTAATGTCTCACAGTGCAAATGCCAAATGCAGACTCTCTAAATCATGTGTCACACATAAGGTTATGAGGGTGCAGAAGAGGTTCACCAGGATGCTGCCTGGATTACAGGGTATTAACTGTGAAGAGAGGTTGAACAAAGTTGAGAGACACAAAGTGCTAGAGTAACTCATCAAAGTGCTGGAGTAACTCAGCAGATCAGACTGGATCTCTGGAGAAAAAGGATGGGTAACTTTTGGGTCGGAACCCTTCTTCAGACAGAAAGTAGCGGTGGGGGGGGGGGGGTGGAATTGTTTTCTCTGGAGCGTCTGAAGCTGCAGGGAGATCCAATCGAAATTTGTAACATTGTGAGGTGCATAGACAGGGTAGAGAATCAGAATATTATACTCAGGGTGGAAATGTCAAAGACTCGAGGGCATAGCTTTAAGGTGAGAGAGGCAAGGCAAGATTTTGGTTATGTGCAACACCTTCCAGGAACCGATCAATTTCCGTTTTAAATGTCCCTAAGGTCTTGGCCTCCGCAAGAGCCGTTGGGAATGAGTTCGACAGATGCACCATCCACTGGCTAAAGAAATTCCTCCTCTTTGCCATTCTGATGGTACATTCTTTTATTGAGGCAATGTCCTCAGACTTTCCCACTACTGGAAACATCCTTCCCATTCCACTCTATCTAGGCCTTTCATATACCTTGTGGTATATTCAACGTGGCTGCTGTGATAAAAATAAATTTGACAATCACGCAGTAATGTAGCAATCAGAATGAAACCCGACATTAATTCTTTTTTTTAAACGGCAAACTTCCCAATTTTGTGATTTTATTTCGTGTTCAGGGATCCCAATTTGGTCATAGGCATTAAACACCCACCGATTTACTCCAGCACTTTGTGTCTAAATAGAGCATCTATTTAGCTCCCAAAATTATGGTTGAAATCATGATGCATAATCCTCAAAATTGAATAGAGAATCAGGGAAGTATTCCTTGTAATTAAAATGAATGAAATATCGTTTTTCTCCCTCTTTTGCAGGGAGAGAGGTCTGTGTAGTCCTCCCTGTGACCGCGTGGGTTTCATACGGGTGCTCCAGTTTCCTCCCACATCCCAACGAGGTGCAGGTTTGTAGGTTAATTGGTCTCTGTAAATTGCCCCCATTGCATAGGGAGTGGAAGCAGAAGTGCAATAGCATAGAACTAGTTTGAACTGGTGATCAACAGATTCAGTGCAAAGGACGCGTTTCCTCCTGTTTGGAGACCGTTTACTGAGCTAGCTAATTGCCAGGAATCTCTTCAAAACCGTATGGTGCCAGTACAGTGGATTAGAGTTTTATACCCCCAGTAAAAAGGAAGAGAGGAAATCCCTGGGCTAAGTAGTGTTAAAGCATTTGACAAAACTCCCCAAGCTAGTGTTAAACCATTTGACAAACCTCCCCAGTCTCCATGCGTTGGAACTGGGCAGGGTTCAACTTTATTACACCACAAGAAAATCTTTCACGCCCTATTCAGGATATCCACGAGCAGAACATATGATGTATAGTCATCGTTGTAAATCAATAATGGACTATGGGAGAGGGGAAACGACTCAATGCCCGATGCAATAACAATTCAAGTGGTTTCTGCAGTAGAGTTTGGGTCAACGTTACAGTTAAAGGTTAAATGAACATTATAAAATGAAACAGTTGGTAAGGAGGAAGCCAAGTTGTGTACTGTGTTGAAGATGGGGAGGGTGACAGATAACACTGTGTAAGCAGAGGGACGATTGGGGCTTTCTGCTCTTGGTTACCAACTTGGTTACAAGATCGCCCCAGAAAGGAGCGTTTGATGGCCGCCTCTACTGCTGGAGTTTAGAGGGATGGGGGGGATGACACCTCATCTAAACTTGAACCGAATAGTGAAAGGCCTGGATAAAGTGAATGTGGAGCGGATGTTTCCACTAGTGGGAGAGTCTAACTAGAGGAGCACAGCCTAAGAATTAAGGACGTTCCTTTAGGAAGGAGATGAGGAGGAATTTCTTTAGTCAGTGGGTGGTGAATCTGTGGAATTCATTGCCACAGAAGGCTGTGGAGGCCAAGTCAATGGATATTTTTTAAGGCAGAGATAGATAGATAGATTCTTGATTAGTGCGGGTGCCAGGGGTTATGGGGAGAAGGCAGGAGAATGAATGGGGTGAGGAGGGAGAGATAGATCAGCCATGAAGGAGACGATGGGCCGAATTCTGCTCCTATCACCTGTGAACTTTGTGCCCCCCGGGCCCGGGCCTCCTCCCTGCCCGCGGGCCGCTCACTGACAGCTCGCAGGCGGCCTCGGGCCTCGCCCTGCCCCCGACAACCCCAGCGACGGCCTCTCCACCCCGGCCAGGCCAGGCCCGGCCCGGCACTCCCTTCCTCCCACGGCCCGCTGCTACCTGAACGGCGCGGCTGAGGAAAGTGCCCGCGTCCGCCGCCAACTTCTTCACGTTGAAGTCCATGGCGACCCGAACGTCGTCGCCGCCGCCGGGAAGATCTAGGAGCGGGGAACTGCCGCCGCCGCCGCTGCTGCCAAGAGGTGGGAGGGACTGACGGCTGGGAGGAGCAGAGGGCCAGGGACCGTCACCAACGTCGACGCCGCCGGGAGGAGCAGAGCGACCGGTCGCTGCAGCCGCAACCGCCCCGCCCCCTCTGAAGGAACAGCCAATCAGCGGTCCCGCCCTGGTGTGTACCCACTCCATCCACCAATCGGCGTGCAGTCTCCCAGCTTCAACCAATCGGCGTGCAGGTCCGGACGCCAGCTCCACCAATCAAAATTGCGGGTCCCCTCCCTCAACCAATCAGCGAACAGGGTCTCATTCCATCAATCAATCAACTCTCAGGGCTGGAGCCATCTCAACCAACCAGCATGCAGTTCCTGACGGTCTGTTCCACCAATCATCGTGTAGAGATGGCCACCCTCTGAACCAATCATCGTGCAGGCCTGGACGCATTCTTCACCTATTCGTGTGCAGTCTCACAGCTTCAACCAATCAATGCTCAGAACCGTATGCCTTCTCAACCAATCAAAGAGCAATCCAGCTCCCTCAACCAATCAATGCTCAGAACTGGACGCCTCGCCCACCAATCGACGTGCGGTCTCATAGCTTAACCCAATCAACGTGCAGATCTGGATGCCTTCTCAGCCAATCAAGAGTGCGGTCTGGATCCCTCAGCCAATCGACGAGCAGGTCTGGGTGCCTTCTCAATCAATCAACGTTCCCAAAATTGCTCACAATACTCCAAATGTGGCCTGACCTGCACCTTAGAGCATCAGCATTATATCCTTGTTTTTGTATTCTTGCCCTCAAAATAAATGCTAGCATTGCGTTTGCCTTCTTTATTACCGATTTGACTTGCAGATTTACTTGAAAATAGACACAAAAAGCTGGAGTAACTCTGTGGGACAGGCAGCATGTCTGGAGAGAAGGAATGGGTGACATTTTGGGTCGTGACCCTTCTTCCATATGTTAGGGTTGCTGCAGAGTGAGTGGAGGGCTGTACGTTCAGAGGGTGTGAGGTTGGATGAAGTAAGGGGAGTGGAAAAGTTGAGACTGTTGATGTCACGTCGGCAGTCTTCTTCTTTCGTGTGGCATGCACAACCTAAAGTTATTGGACAACTTGTTCTATTTGATCTTCTGTTTGTGCACGTCGAATTCATTGCATTAGTCGAAACAGAGCGGACCACGTGAAGGTTGCAATCTTACACCCCACGTCGGCAGTTAGAAATGCAGAGGTCTTGAGAGGGTAGAAGGCCGTACTGGGGAGTCCAAGAGGAGGGGGACTGGTGGAGACGGGAGAAGGGGTCATCACTGGGTGGTGAGGACTTCTTCCCATAGAAAAAGATGACGGAAGAAAAGCTCTACGTCGTGGCGGACCCGGAACTCACTCATTGAGAAAGGGGGGGCGGAGGGTGAAGGTCAGAAGGGGGGGAGGTCAGGGGGGGTTGGTGAAGATATGACAAGGGTAGGGGTTGGGGTCAGAGGATGGCCGGGGAGTGGTCAAAGGCCGAGACGAGATCTGGTGGGGGGGTGGTGGGTGTTCAGAGAGGGGGAGGGGGGCGTGAGGACTGTTGTATGGGTGGGGAATGTCGGGGTAACTTGGTTAAAAGAGGAGGAGATTTCGCAGTGGAGCAGCCAAAAAGTGTAAGAAGGAACTGCAGATGCTGGTTTAAACCGAAGATAGACACAAAAAACTGGACAATCTCAGCTGGAGAGAAGGAATGGGTGACGTTTCGGGTCAAGACCTTTTTGGGAATCCTGCACCAGCACTCCTAAGTCTCTTTGCACCTCCGATTTATGGATTCTCACCCCATTTAGAAAATAGTCTACATCTTTATTCCTACTACTAAAATGCATGACTCCACACTTTACTACACTATATTCCGTCTGTCACTCCTCTGCCCACTCCCAACCTGTTCAAGTCCTTCTGCAGAGTCACTACTTTCTCTTCACTACCTGCCCCTCCCATCCATTATCGTATCATCTGCAAACTTGGCCACAATCCCCTCATCCAAATCATTAATGTACAACATGACGAGTAGCGGCCCCAGCACCGATCCCTGTGCAGCTAGTCACTGGCAGCCAACCAGAAAAAGCCCTCTTTATTGCCACTCTGCCTTCTGCAATCCATCCAACCTGTTATCCAGTCACTGAAGTTAGTCTAACCGGCCTATAGTTCCCACTATTCTGCTTTGCTCCGTCTCTTTCCGATGAATGGTTATCTCGCAACAAAAGCTTTTCACTGTACCTCGGTACACGTGACAATAAACTAAACCAAAGTCCTTCTGCAGTTGTACAGGGCCCTGGTGAGACCACATCTGGAGTACTTGTGTGCATTTTTTGTCTCCTAATTTGAGGAAGGACATCCTTGCTATTGAGGCAATGCAGCGCAAGTTCATGAGGTTAATCCCCTGGATGGCGGGACTGTCATATGAGGAAAGATTGGAAAGACTGGGCATGTATTCACTGGAATTTAGAAGGATGAGAAGGGATCTTATAGAAACGTATAAAATTATACAAGGACTGGACAAGCAGGAAAAATGTTCCCAATGATGGGGGAGTCCAGAACCAGGGGTCACAGTCTAATAATAAAGGGAGGAAAAAAATGTTTTCACCCAGAGAGTTGTGAATTTGTGGAATTCTCTGCCACAGAAGGCAGTAGAGGCCTATTCACTGGATGAATGTAAATGAGAGTTAGATAGAGCTCCAGGGGCTAGCGGAATCAAGGGATATCAAGGGATCAAGGGCAAAATTAGAGCACATAGTATTGGGGGTAGAGTGCTGACATGGATAGAAAATTGGTTGGCAGACAGGAAACAAAGGGTAGGAATTAACGTGTCCTTTTCAGAATGGCAGTCAGTGACTAGTGGGGTACCGCAAGGCTCGGTGCTGGGACCGCAGCTATTTACAATATACATTAATGATTTGGATGAAGGGATTAAAAGTAACATTAGCAAATTTGCAAATGATACAAAGTTGGGTAGCAGTGAGAACTGTGAGGAGGATGCTATGAGGATGCAGGGTGGCTTGGACAAGTTGGGTGAGTGGGCAGATGTATGGCAGATGCAGTTTAATGTGGATAAATGATGGCAACAAAAAGGAAGGAAGATTATCACCTAAATAGTGTCAAGTTGGGAAAAGGGGAAGGGTGAGACCACAACTGAAGTATTGTGTACAGTTTTGGTCTCCAAACTTGAGGAAGGACATTCTTGCTGTTGAGGGAGTGCAGCGCAGGATCACGAGGTTAATTCCCGGGATGACGGGACTGTCATATGTTGTTAGATTGGAGCGGCTGGGCTTGTATACTCTGGAATTTAGAAGGATGAGAGGGGATCTTATTGAAACATATATGATTATTAAGGGGTTGGACACGCTAGAGGCAGGAAACATGCTCCCAATGTTGGGGGAGTCCAGAACCAGGGGCCATAGTTTAAGAATAAGTGGTAAGCCATTTAGAACGGAGATGAGGAAGAACTTTTTCACACGGAGAGTTGTGAGTCTGTGGAATTCTCTGCCTCAGAGGGCCGTGCAGGCTGGTTCTCTGGTTTTCAAGAGAGATTTAGAGAGATTTAGGGATAACGGAGTTAATGGATATGGGGAGAAGGCAGGAACGGTGTACTAATTGTGGATGATCAGCCATGATCACATTGAAATGTGGTGCTGGCTCGAAGGGCCGAATGGCCTACTCGTGCATCTATTGTCTATTGATATGGGGAGAAGACAGGCACGGGTTACTGATTGTGGATGATCAGCCATGATCACAATGAGTGGCGGTGCTGGCTCGAAGGGCCAAATGGCCTCCTCCTGCATCTATTTTCTATGTTTCTATGAAACTGAACTGAACTGAATATTTACAGGAGCATCAGAGAATTGTTTCAGGCTTTGCCCATGAATTGAATGGTTTGTGGGATTTGGCTTTCCATCTGTCGACTTGAACGTTTTAAGTGAGAAACAGGATGTTCACTAAAGCTTTCCAACCATTTCCTGTGGCAGAGGCTGAGGGAGGGAGCTGGAGCCTTGGGCTCACTTTAGTTCCTGTCACCCTTAAGGTTATTTTCCGGCCCTTTGTTTTCTCCTTGGAGGCAGGAACGGCAATTATTGCGACGAGGCTCTGAAATCAATCTTCCCTTTGTTTGGGTAGAGGAACTCCTTATGGTGAATTGACTACACATGGGTTTGTAGATATGAGCGGTGGCATCTGCCAACAGTTAATATAATGCCCCTTTCACTCGGTTAGAAAGGAAATAGTCTCACCGAACCCAGCCGTTTGCTAAAATCAATGTAGAGAAGAGGAAACGACTTCTTGCAGCTCACACCTCTGGTCAGCCATAGTCGTGAGAGTGATGATGTACGCAAATAGCTGACTTAGTAACTTCATGGAAATGTCTGCTAACACGGCAAAGATAGAACATGTGATTTCTGTTGTTGCAAATCTACAGAATGTTGAACCAGTTGGTTAATGGGGAAAAAAGGGGTATTGATGCTTCTTCTTGCGTATGGCATGCACAGCCTAAAGTTGGGGGTCAACTTGCTGTATTTGATCTTGTTTGTGCACTTCGGGTTGATTGCATTAGTCGAAGCGGGGTGGACCACGTGAAGGTTGTAATCTCCCACCCCGGTATGAATGCTAAGATCCATAGAAACAACCAAAGAGTTAGGCTGTAATTTAGTTTAGTTTATTTTAGTTTAGTTAGTTAAGTTTAGCGATACAACGTGGAAACAGGCCCCTCGTCCCACTGAGTCCGCACAGCCCAGCGATCCCCGCACATAAACACTATCCTACACGAGGGACCATTTCTATTTACATTTATACCAAGCCAATTAACCTACAAACCTGTACGTTTCTGGAGTGTGGGAGGAAACCAAAGTTCGTGGAGAAAAAGCACGCAGGTCACAGCGAGAACGAGCAAACTCCTTACAGACAGCACCCGTAGCCAGATTGAAACCGGGTCTCTGCCGTTGTAAGTGCTATAAGGCAGCGACTCTACTGCTGCGTTACTTTGCAGCCCTGTTTAGTTTAGTTTAGTTTGGTTATGGTAGCAATGTTACAACATTTTGAGATTTAAAAAATCAAGTCTGCAATTTATCTCATCAGATAAAGCATAAAAAGAAGTTTAATTTGACAACTAATTCACTTTCATATCTTCAGAATTAAAATAGTTATGGCCATTTTCATACTCGGAAATTAGCATCTTGTTCCCTATTGCTTTTCCATTGATAACACAAAAGCTGTGATCAAGGACAGTCAAATGCCAATAACTTTGTTAAAAATTAAGAGAACTGAAAGAAATTTTCAGTTATTATAGATTGAAGCATTCTGAAACAAATATTAAACAATCTTACTTGGATGACCTGAAATTAAAGCATATAATTAGTTAGTTACCCAATTGTAGCTAATAACAAAATTCAATTACTAGATCTAAACCTCTATCCATTTCTTAAGAAAAGATTTACATTTTTTAATAGCCTGTGTCTAAAGAACATTCACACAAGAATTCACAATATAACATGATTTTTAAATCTCATTGTCATGAATTTATAGGTCAAATGGAAGGAATTTAGTGTTTAATTGCTGTAAATTAATGGGCATTTAAATCATCTTGCGAGTGGGTTTTTCTGGAATGCGATCATTTGGAACGTTGCAGTTGCAGTGAATTTGAACCCCATGTCGGCAGGAAAAATACTGCCGGTTTGGATGGGCTCCAAGTCACCTTCTGGCAAGTTAAAATTTTGATTAAAGGCATCTTAAGAAGTACTTTTTAATGTAAAAATAAACAGCCTACCTTGCCTTGTCCCCCACGCAAGATCCGTCCCGTTGTCGGCGTCCACGGCTTTAGAAGATAATTTAAATTATCCAACTTAGTTTAAAAATAAGTGCAGAGAACGGCAGTCGGAGCGATTTTTCTTGAGCAACTAAACAGGCTGACCAACATCGATTTAAACAGCCTGGAGAATACGGCATTTTAAACCCGCCCCCTCTCAAAGGCGCCAAAGTCGCGCACACGGGCAGTGACAGAACTGCAGCGCCGCTGAAGGTAAGTTTTGCAACATACCTAGTTATGGTAGGATGGTTCAGTTGCCCGATAACAGCTGGGAAGAAACTGTTCCTGAATCTGGTGGTGTGCGTTTTCACACTTCTATACCTCTTGCCTGCGAGGAGAGGAGAGAAGAGGGAGTGACCGGGGTTGAGACTCATCCCTGATGGAGAAGGGGACACAACTCTTAGAAAGAGCTTGAAAGAAATAGTGAGAGATGGCGGACACAAAATGCTGGAGGAACTCAACGGGTCAGGCATCATCTCTGGAGAAAAGAAATGAGAGATGGCATTGGTGAAGATAGAATTGTTATATATAATACTCACTGAGATTTTACAACAAAGTCTATTTGGCAATATGGTTCAGCAATTTGCTTTAAATCGTATACATGAAAGCTCGGATAATCTCTACGGTTTGTTGTCTGGCTCGTCTGATGCTGATTCCTTCATTCTCTTCCACAAACTGGGGCCACATTTCACACACTCAGTCTCGGGTTACCATGCTCCACTTTGTTTTGCGTTGGAAGAACTGCAGACGCTGGTTTACATGGAAGATAGACACAAAATGCTGGAGTAACTCAGCAGGACGGGCAGCATCCCTGGATAGAAGGAATGGGTGACGCTTAAGGGTCGAGACCCTTCTTCAGGCTGAACATTAGGGGAGAGGGAGAGTGTCTCCGAGGATCCTCCAGTGCTTCTACGCAGCGGCGGTGGAAAGCATCTTGTCCGGGAACATTACCATCTGGTTCGGGAATTGCTCTGCCAAGGACAAGAAGGCTCTGCAGAGAGTAGTGCGTTCGGCCGAACGCACTATGGGAACTTCACTCACCCCCCTGCAGGAACTATACAACAGGAGGTGCAACTCCAGAGCAAACAAAATCCTGAGAGACCTCTTCCACCCCTGCAACGGACTGTTCCTGCCGCTACGGTCAGGCAAAGGCCTCCGTTGCCATGCAGTGAGAACGGAGAGGTTGAGAAGGAGTTTCTTCCCAGAGGCAATTCGGACTGTAAACGCCTTTCTCACCAGGGACTAACTGTACAGAACGTTTTTCCTTCTATTATTTATTATGTAAAATAATATGTGGGTTATGATTGTGTTTATAATTTGTTTGGTTGTTTTGTTGTTCCGCGAGCATTGCCACTTTCATTTCACTGCACATCTCGTATGTGTATGTGACAAATAAACTTGACTTGACTTGACTTTGACTTGACAGAGACAGGGATGGGTAAGGTTCGACAACGAGACATCAAAGGGGCACAAAGAACAAGAACAATGTAGAATAGATCATTGTAACCACCTTCTCAATGTAATAAAATGGAGCAGAGGTAGAGCAGCTACTTCACAGCGCCAGAGACTGGTTTTGGTCCTGACTAGGGGTGCTGTCCGTACAGAGTTTGTACATTCTCCCTGTGAGTATATGGGTTTTCTTCAGGTGCTCCGGTTTCCTCCCACACTCCAAAGACATGCAGGTTTGTAGGTCAATTGGATTCTGCCAATTGTTCTGAGTCTGTAGGATGCAAAAGTGGGATAAAACTAATGTATGGATGATCCATAGTCAGCGTGGCCTCGGTGGACTGAAGAGCCTGTTTCCACGCTGTATCTCGAAACTAAACGTAACTGGGTTTGTTTGAAAAGGCGGCGGTAGAAAGTCTTGTTTTAACACGGTATTTGTGGGCGGCACAGTGGCGCAGCGGTAGAATTGCTGCCTTACAGCGTCAGAGACCCGGGTTCGATCCTGACTATGGGTGTGTCTGTACGAAGTTTGGACATTCTCCCCGTGACCTGCGTGGGTTTTCTCCGAGATCTTCGGTTTCCTCCCACACTCCAAAGACGTACAGATTTGTAGGTTAATTGGCTTTGGTAAAATTGTAAATTGGCCTTAGTGCATGTAGGATAGTGTTAATGTGTAGGGATCGCTGGTCGGCACGGACTCGGTGGCTCGAGGGGCTTGTTTCCGCGCCGTATCTCTATCTAAACTAAACTAAAAATGAAACTTTACATTGAAGGGTAAGAATGTATGGCACTGTGCTTTGAGAACTTAAAAGGAAAGAGAGATAAAGGTTCAGTGGAATGTTGACGATAGTTTTGTGCTGGTCAGTCAAAAGAACTCCAAGGACATTCTGAAAAAGGCATTAGCACTTGCGTGCTGCAAAACTGAAACCTATGCAATAGATCTATGTCCTGATGTCAACAGAAGATCAATTGGGATGTTTGCTGCTCCACGGGGTCATGGACGGATAATTGAGTAATGTGCAAAGTGTTGTGCAAAAGAAAGATGAATGAGGAAATTAGAACCTTTGAACACTGGGGCCTCTTCAGATCAATGTGCCTGCATTGTCTGGAAATTCGAGTCATGGAATCATAGAGCACAGAAGCAGGGCCATTCGGCCCAACTCGTCCATGCCGATCAAGATGTCCCAACTAAGCTAGTCCCATTTGCCTCTAAACCTTTCCTATCCATGAACCTGTCCAGATGCCTTTTTAAATGTTGTTATTGTACCTACACCAGCCACTTCTTCTGGCAAAGATAGACACAAAGTATTGGAATAACTCAACAGGTTACCTTGTGTCTATTTTTGGTATAAACCCAGGATCTGCAGTGATTTGTTTCTACTGCTTCTAGTAGCTCATTCCAAAGGATTGCCCCTCAGGTTCCAAGTAAATCTTTCTCATCTCACCTTAAACTTATGCCCCCTCGTTCTCGATTCCCTTATCCCAGGGAAACAGACTCTGTGTGTTCACCCTATCTATCCCCCTCGTGATGCATCTCTTAAAGATCATTCCTCAGCCTCCGCACACCTTGCATTAAAGTCCTAACCTGCCAATCTTACAACTCAGGCCCTCGAGGCGTGGCAGCATCCTTGTAAATCTTCTCCGCACACTTTCCAGCTTTTCCAATCCGACCTTTCCTCTGGCAGGATGACCAAAGGTGAACGCAATACTCCAACCTCACCAACGTCCCGTATAACCGTAACATAACATCCCAAATTCTATACTCAGTTCCCTGACTGATGAAGGCCAGCACAACAAAAGCATCCTTCACTGCTCTATCTACCTGTGAAGCCACTTTCAGGGATTTATGTACTTTTACTCCTAGATCCATCTGCTCTGCAACACTCTCCAGGGCCCGGCTGCTCACTGTGAAGGCCCTGCCCTGGTTTGACTACTCAAAATGCAATGCCACACACATATCCGAATTAAACTGCATCAGCCATTCCTCAGCCCACTTGCCCAGCTGATCAAGATCCTACTGTAATTCTTCATAACCTTCTTCATTGTCTACAATACCATCTATTAGATTTTTCAGTTTTAGTTTTAGAGATACAGCGTGGAAACAGGCCTTTCAGCCCACCGGGTCTGCGATCCCTGCACATTAACACTATCCTACACCAACTAGGGACAATTTTTTTTTACATTTACCAAGCCAATTAACCTACAAACCTGTACATCTTTGGAATGTGGGAGGAAATCGAAGATCTTGGAGAAAACCCACGCGGGTCACGGGGAGAACGTACAAACTCCGTACAGACAGTGTAGTCGGGATCATACCTGGGTCTCCGGCGCTGCATTCGCTGTAAGGCAACAACTCTACCGCTGTGCCACCGTGACCAAACGTAGTGTCATCTCCAAACTTGAAAATCATGCCTTGTAGATTCTCATCCAAATGGTGGTTATATAGATGACAAACGGAAATGAGCCCAGCACTGTCCCCTGAGGCACAACACTAGTTACTGACCTCCCATCCGAAGAACAACCATTCTCTGCTTCCCACCATGTAACCAGTTCCATTTCTAGTTGGACACAAAATGCTGGAGTAACTCAGCGGGACAGGCAGCATCTCCGGAGAGAAGGGATGGGTGACGTTTCGGGTCGAGACCCTTCTTCAGACCATTTCTTGTTAGTTAGCTCTCCTGAATCCAATTTGATTTAACCTTTAACCATTTGATTTAAGATCAGCCGACCATGCAAACCCTATCAAAGGCCTTGATGAAGTCCGTATACACTTCTACAACCCTGCCCTTGTCAACCTTCTTGGTTACTTCTTCAGAAAGCTCAATCAAAATTTGTCAGACCTGATCTCCCAGGTACAAAAATGTGCTGACTATCACGGAGCAGAATCCTAACGGATAAGATCCTCAGAGAAATTAGATCCACTAAAAACTTAATATTAATAAATAGATTGGGCATAAGAAGCCTTTTTATGGTGCAGTTTCGAGGAGTTCATGCCAATTTCATGTTGACGTTCTAGCCAAAACCCTTTGCAACATTTGGTTCTGTTCATTTGGACAATAGACAATAGGCGCAGGAGTAGGCCATTCGGCCCTTCGAGCCAGCACCGCCATTCAAAGTGATCATGGCTGATCATCCCCAATCAATACCCCGTTCCTGCCTTCTCCCCATATCCCCTGACTCCACTATCTTTAAGAGCACTATCTAGCTCTCTCTTGAAAGTATCCAGCAAACCAGCCTCCACCGTCCTCACAGGCAGAGAATTCCACAGACTCACAACTCTCAATTTTCCAGCTTTCAGTTTTATCAATCTTTCTGCTATTTTCAGTGCTTTTTTCAAATGCATTTTGGTCTTGTAAGCCTTTTGAAGTTTAATGCTTTATGATCAGCTATGATCACATTAATAATAATAATAATACATTTTATTTATGGGCGCCTTTCAAGAGTCTCAAGGACACCTTACAAAAATTTAGCAGGTAGAGAAAAACATGTAAGGAGAATGAAATAAATAGTAGAGACATGACTAGTACACAAAGTAAATACAGAATTCAATACAAAACACAGTATGAGGCAATTAATGCACAGATGAAAAGGGACGGCACGTGGGGCTAAGGATAGGCAGAGGTGAAGAGATGGGTCTTGAGGCGGGACTGGAAGATGGTGAGGGACACGGAATTGCGGATCAGTTGGGGGAGGGAGTTCCAGAGCCTGGGAGCTGCCCTGGAGAAGGCTCTGTGCTCAAAACTGCGGAGGGTGGACTTGTGGATGGAGAGGAGACCGGCTGATGTGGATCTGAGGGACCGTGAGGGTTGGTAGGGGGAGAGGAGGTCAGTGAGATATGGGGGGGCCAGATGGTGGAGGGCTTTGTAGGTGAGGACCAGGATTTTGTAGTTGATCCGGTGGGAGATGGGAAGCCAGTGAAGTTGTTTGAGGACTGGAGTGATTGGATGCCAGGATTTGGTGTGGGTGATGAGTTGGGCGGCTGCGTTCTGGACCAGTTGGAGTCGGTTGATGTAGGTGGAGCTGATGCCAAGGAGAAGTGAGTTGCAGTAGTCCAGTCGGGAGGAGATGAAGGCATGGATGAGTCTTTCAGCAGCGGGAGGTGTGAGAGAGGGCCTGAGTTTGGCGATGTTGCGGAGATGAAAGAAGGAGGTTTTAATGATATGGCGGATGTGAGGCTCAAGGGAGAGGGTGGAATCAAAGATCACGCCAAGGTTGCGGGCCTGGGGAGATGGGGAGACAGTGGTGCCGTCGATGGTGAGAGTGGGGTTATTGATTTTGCTGAGTGTGGCTTTGGAGCCTATGAGGAGGAATTCTGTCTTATCGCTGTTGAGTTTGAGGAAATTATGTTGCATCCAGGTTTTTTATAGCTGACAAACAGGAGTTGATATGGGCGAGGGGGGGGGGGTGTGGGGGGGATTTGGTGCCAAGGTAGATCTGGGTGTCATCAGCGTAACAGTGGAAGTCCAGATTGAAGTGGCGGAGTATCTGACCAAGGGGGAGGATGTAGATGATGAAGAGGAGGGGGCCGAGTACGGAGCCTTGGGGAACGGCTTGAGTGACTGTGGCTGTAGCAGAGGTGTGGTTGTGGAGAGAGATGAAGTGGGATCTGTTGGAAAGGTAGGAACGGAGCCAGCTGAGTGCAGAGCCTTCAATGCCGAGGACTTTGAGTCTGGTGAGCAGGATGTTATGGTTCACTGTATCGAAGGCTGCGCTCAGGTCGAGAAGGATGAGGATGTTGAGGGAACCAGTGTCAGCAGAGGTGAGGAGGTCGTTGAGGACTTTGAGGAGAGCAGTTTCTGTGCTATGGAGGGGGCGAAAGCCAGAGTGGAGGGGTTCAAGTAGGTTATACGCAAGGAGGTGGGAATGAAGTTGCGACGCAACGATACGCTCCAGGGTTTTGGAAAGAAAGGGGAGGTTTGAGATTGGGCGGTAGTTATTGAGAGAGGAGGGCTCAAGACCAGGTTTCTTTAAGATTGTTGTAACAGCAGCAGTTTTGAAAGGGGACAATTCCTTGGGACAATGAGGAGTTGAAGAGATTAGTGAGGTAGGGGCAGAGAACGGGGAGGCAGGACTTCAACAGGGGAGTGGGGAGAGGGTCGAGGGAGCAGGTAGTGGGTTTGGAAGAGCTGATGAGTTTGGAGATTTCAATAGGGGTGACCAGGTCAAACTGGGAGAGGAAGCAGTGTGGAGGAGGGGTAAGGAGGTCAGTGGAGATGTTGAAAGGAGGGGCTGTGGTAGGTGGTGGAGTAGATGCTGGGGAGTCGGGTACAGGGGATAAAGATTGATAGATGGTGCTGATTTTATCAGCGAAAAAGTGAAGGAATGAGTTGCAGAGATCCGGAGTAGAGGTAGGGAGAGTGTTGGCTCGAGGCTTGAGGAGGTTGCTCACTGTGAAGAGGGTTCTGTGGTTTAGGCAGGGATCGGTGAATATGGAGGAGAGGTAGGCAGATTTTGCAGCAATGAGAGCATCTTTGTAGTCAGTGAGGTGGAGTTTGTAAGCGTCATGGTGGACTGTGAGAGATGATTTCTTTGTAAGTCGTTCAAGTCAGCGACCAGTCTGTTACAGTTTACCAAGTGCAGGTGTGTACCAGGGTGAAGATGTGTTGAAAGTTACGGTTCTTGTTTTGAGGGGGGCCAGAGTGTTGAGGGAGGTAGACAAGGTGGAGTTGAGATGGTTTGTGAGATCATCAGGTGAGATGGGGGTTGAGTCCAGGGGGAGAGTGGTGGAGAGCAGGTCAGAGAGATGGTGGGGATCAATGGATTTTAGATTACGGAAGGTGATTTCTCGGAGGAAGCGGGGGCGAGGTGTCGGAGAAGGGATGGTGAACCGTATAAGCTTATGATCAGAGAGCGGGAAGAGGCAAGGATGGAGGTCAAGTACTGGTTGATTTGTGGAGCAGACCAGGTCAAGGATGTGACCTTTGTCATTGGTGGGAAAGGTGACGTGCTGAGTGAGAGAAAAGTTGTCCAGTAAAAAGGCGAATTCAGATGCGAGCTTGCAGGTGGGGGAGTCCATGTGAATATTTAAGTCACCAAGTAGCAGCAGACGTGGGGAGGGGGATGAGGCAAGTGTGAGGAGTTCAGTGAAGTCAGATAGGAAGGAGGGGTTTGGTTTAGGTGGCCGGTAAATGAGGATGACTGTCATGGAGGAAAGGGCTTTGAAGGCGAGGAATTCAAATGATGCTACTGGGGGGAAGGTGAGTTCAGTGATACGAAAATTCTGGTTGAAAATAACAGCGAGGCCACCTCCATGGCGGGGCTTGGAAATGTAATTAAATCCAGGTGGGGATGTTTGATTGAGGGAGAACAAGACATTGGGTTGGTGCCAGGTCTCAGTGAGCAGAAGGAAGTCAAGTCAAGTCAAGTCAAGTTTATTTGTCACATACACATACAAGATGTGCAGTGAAATGAAAGTGGCAATGCTCGCGGACTTTTGTGCAAAAGACAAACAACAAAACAACCAAACAAATTATAAACACAGTCATAACACACATATTCTTCTGTAGAGTTAGTCCCTGGTGAGATAGGCGTTTACAGTCCGAATTGCCTCTGGGAAGAAACTCCTTCTCAACCTCTCCGTTCTCACCGCATGGCAACGGAGGCGTTTGCCTGACCGTAGCAGCTGGAACAGTCCGTTGCAGGGGTGGAAGGGGTCTCCCATGATTTTATTTGCTCTGGAGTTGCACCTCCTGTTGTATAGTTCCTGCAGGGGGGTGAGTGAAGTTCCCATAGTGCTTTCGGCCGAACGCACTACTCTCTGCAGAGCCTTCTTGTCCTTGGCAGAGCAATTCCCAAACCAGATGGTAATGTTCCTGGACAAGATGCTTTCCACCGCCGCTGCGTAGAAGCACTGGAGGATCCTCGGAGACACTCTGAATGTCCTCAATTGCCTGAGGTGGTAAAGGCGCTGCCTTGCCTTACTCACGAGTGCTGAGGCGTGTGATGCCCATGTCATATCCTCAGAGATGTGGACTCCCAGATATTTAAAACAGTTCACCGTATCCACAGGATCCCCATTTATCCTCAATGGAGTGTACGTCCTCGGATGATGTGTCCAGAGTGTTCTCCAGATTGTTGTCAAATGGCGATTGAATGGTGATGCTGGCTCGAAGGGCCGAATGGCCTACTCCTGCACCTATTGTCTATTGTCTATTGTTAAAAAAGCTGCAAATTTCTAGCCCTGTTTCTGAACTCTAGTCCCAAGTTAGGTTCGGGGAGAAATATGCGTTTACATTTTATCTCATCTAGATTCATACCTCAGAAAGCCAGATGATTTGTGAAAATCGAACACATTGGACTGGGTATGCCTTAACATGCGCTTCATTTTCCTGCTGAGTCTTGTGCACATATTAATGTTCTTATTGTGCGTAGCTTGTATAAATTAAATGGCAGAAATTGAGTTAAAATTCACCACCTACGACTTTTATAATTAACTCACAATCTAAGGACGACATTGGGCTGTAAACTGTGAAGCATTCATGAAATAAAGTGGACTTAAGTAGAACATGGAAAGAAAAACCCCCCTTTAGAAATTACTTTTTAAGCAAAAAATTGTACTGGCAGCTATTTATAAAGATTGAGGTATTTTGCTGGCTGCTAACTGTGGTTAACAGTTACTCCAGTACTTTGTGTTTTGCTCAAGATTCCAGCATCTGCAGTTTCTTCTGTTTCCTGATTAAAGGAAAAGTGCGTGGCCAGTCTTTTACATCGGTGTTTGCAATATGGTGCCAGAGTTAGTTGTCGAGGCAGACACAATAGTGGGCAATTAACCTACAAACCCGCGCATCTTTGGGATGTGGGAGCAAACCAGAGCGCCTGGAGGAAACCCACGTGGTCACAGGGAGTGTGTAGGGAGGAACTGCAGATGCTGGTTTAATCTGAAGATAGGCAGAAAATGCTGGAGTAGCCCAGGCAGCATCTCTGGAGGGAAGGAATGGGTGACGTTTCGGGTCGAGACCCGTACAGGAAGAACGTGCAAACTCCACACGGACGGCACCCAAGGACAAGATTGATCCTAGGTCTGTGGTGCTGTGAGGCAGCAGCTCTACCAAGATCTCTTGTCAAGAGTACAATGGGGGAACTGGAAATGGGCAGAAATAACATTAAGCTCTGCATTTGATTGATGGTTCTGCTAATCACCCAGAGCTATCATTAGAGGTTGATAGAAATACTGAGAGATTTCAAAACCAATGTAAGTCATTTAAAGACCAGGCAATCTTTCCCCATAGTTGTGTGTTACTTCAACGGTCCAGAAATTACCTTTCATATCTCAATGGATGTGACAAATTTTAATCTATTCAATTTAATTCAGTCCAATAATTCACTGAATAAAAGTGGCACCCCTTGGGTAACTCTCATGAATGTCAGCTGCTCTCTGACTCTCTCCCTGTCGCACGTAACTTGTCAAATCTGGAAGGAAGCAAAATTAAAATTTATTTAAAAAATATAATTAAAATTATGACATATAGTACCACTGCTACTCATGAGTTCAATTGTGTAAGCAATGTATGATGCCCAGCGCACTGTTGAGACACTCGTGTGTGACTTTGAGCCTGTTCCACTCCAATGTCCCATTTACTTTAGACTTTACCCTAGACTTTACAGACACTGTGCAGAAACAGGCCCTTCAGCCCACCGAGTCCGCGCCGACCAGCGATCACCCCATACACTAGCACCATCCTGCACACTCTGGGACCAATTTACTTTTCTTTTACATCAGCCTACAAAACTACACATCTTTGGAGTGTGGGAGGAAACCGGAGCACCTGAAGAAAACCCATGCGGTCATGGGGAGAACGTACAAGCTCCATGCAGACAGCACCCGCAGACGGGATCGAACTCGAGTCTTTGGCGCTGTAAGGCAACAACTCTACTGCTGTGCCACTGTGCCACCCTGAATTTGGGCAATTATATTTTCATTCTAAAAGGGCTAGAGTCGTGGAAATTGGCTCTCAAGCCAAGCACGTCTATGCTGACCATCAAGTGCCCGCTAACATTAATCTACACAGTTCCCATTCTCCCCAACATATCACTAACCCCCACTAGATTCTAGCAATCATCAAGACATATGAGGAAAGGATTATCTGTGGACAATTCACCAACCAATTTGCACATCTATGGGACGTGGAAGGAAACCGGAGCGCACAAAAGGAATGAAGATGGTCAGGCAACATATGTGGAGGACATGATTCGGCAAAGGACACTGACTGAACCTATCAGTCCGATGAACGGTCCCGACCTGAAACGTCACCTATCCATGTCCTCGAGAGATGTTGGCTCGCCTGCTGAGTTACTCCAGCACTTTGTGTGTTTTTTGTCAACCGGCACCTGCAGTTCGTTGCGTCTACATGGAAGGAATGATGCGATCCCTGGGAAAATTTGCAAGCAAGTTCAGGATTGAACTCGAGTCTCTGGGACGGTGAGGCAGAAACTCTATGAGCTGCATTACTCTATCACTCTTAATTTGTCATTACTGAATTTAGAATACTCTAATCACAGGGATCCATGGATAATTAATGTGCATCTTCGCCAATCCATCACGGGAATGAATTGCCAGATTGTTTTCCATTCAGCTCCATCAATAGTGAAAGGGTAGAAATTTCCTCCAATTAAACCTTGGATACACTGAGACCATTGTCTTCAAACTCTTCACAATTACTGTTCCTGGCCATCGACTCCACCCGTCTCCTTTCCATCTGTCTTAAACTGAACCAGGATCTGGTGCCATGTTTGACCCTGAATTAAGGTTCAGGTCTCATATCTACAGGAAGCTGCCACAAAGAATACTCAACAGACCAAGGTTTAATTGGAGGAAATGTTTACCCTTTCACTATTGAATGGAAAACAATCTGGCAATTCATTCCCGTGATGGGTTGGCGAAGATGCACATTAATTATCCATGGATCACAGTGATTAGAGTTTAACCTAGAAAGTGTGAGATGATGAATTTGGGAGATCAAATGCACGAGGAACCAGGAGAGTCAGGGATGGGCCTCACTTCCTCTTCTCCCCTCTCCCATCAGAAAAGAGGCATTAAGTGTGAAAAGTCACCTGTCCATGTTCTACCGAGATGCTGCCTGACCCACTGAGTTATTCCAGGACTTTGTGTCTTTATTTTTCACCAGCATCTTTCCAACTTCTGCCATCAGGCCGCCGATATAAAGTCCCCCTATCCAAGAAAAACATCCACAAAAACTCATTCCTACCCATTGCCATAAACAGCTTAAATAAAAAATGAACAATGGACAAATTAACCCTGACGCATTGTCACTTTACACGTATCCACAACTTTTATCTTGTCTATTTTTACAGTTTTTAATCTTTATATTTGCTTTTAAGATCGATACACACTGTGTGTGCTCGCAGAAATCTGTGTTGTATGACTGCTTATCAGTACATTGTCCTGTCTGTATGTTGAGCCACGTCAAAGAAGATTTTCTGTTACGACAGACAATAAAGTTTTCTGAATCTGAATCTGCAGTTCCTTGCAGCTCCAGTACTTCATGGAGGGTGGTCGACAGATAAGGGGAGTGAGGATGGGTGGCAATTCAGTGATGGGTGAGGGGGAGCACGGGTCTAAGGTGAGAAGTTTATTTGTCTTGCACCCCTCGCAGGTTGCCACTGACATCCTGAAGCCAATCTATCCCAGCGGAGTCCCAGGACATTGTGGCCAATGTTATCTCCCACAGCTCCAGAAGTGTTCATTGCTTCCATTCTGTGAGAACCTGACATGGAATGTGTGTTGTGGTTGAAAGTTTGACTCATGACTAAAAGCGCTGAGTTAATTTCTTGGAGTAAGGTTCCCAGAAAGGTTGCTATGTATTCTGCAATAGATTTTTCATTGTGTGTGACATGAATTAGGGCGGTTTCAAGATTCATTTAAAAGCCACAGAAGTCTCTTTATTTTTCAAACCAAAATGTACTCACATCAAAGCTGCCCACATATCCATTCTATCTTAGCAAGAAGGGTCTTGACCTGAAATGTCACCTATTCCTTTTCTCCACAGATGCTGTCTGACCCGCTGAGTAACTCCAGTTTTTTGTGTCCATCTTTGTCAACGTTGTTCATAGCTTTAAGGTGGGTGGAGCCAAATTTAACAGGAATTGTGCTGGGAAAGATTGTTTTTATTGAGAGGGTGGTGGGTGCCTGGAATGTGTTTTGCTAGGGGTGGTGGTGGGGGTGGCAGATACAACAGTAGTGGTTGAGAGGCACTTGGATAGGCAAGGAATGATATGCATCACATGCAGACAGAGGAGGTTAGTTCAAATTGGCGTCATGTTTGGCTGGGATATTTTGGGCTGAATGGCCTGTTCCTGTGCTATATACTTTTCTATGTATAGGGACGAAACTGCAGATGCTGGTTTACACCGAAGATAGACACGAAATGCTGGAGTAGTTTACCGGGACAGGCAGCATCTCGGGATAGAAGCAATGGGTGAGGTTTCGGGTCCTGAGAGTCCGGGGAGAGATATGGATGCAGAAGGTGTGAAAAATGAGAGATCAAAAGGGGATGGAGATCAATGTAAAATACATCATTGTTAGCTAGGGGAAGGTAACAATGAGGCTGACAATGTAAAATGTAATCAGGGGGCAGTCGGAATGGTCGGAGAACTAGGATGGGGGTGGGATGGAGAGAATGGGAGAGCAAGACTTACTTGAGGTTATTTTTCTATGTTCTGAAGCTGTCTACTTCTGAATTAATAGACAATAGACAATAGGTGCAGGAGTACGCCATTCGGCCATTAATACCGCCATTCAATGTGATTATGGCTGATCATCCACAATCAGTACCCCGTTCCTGCCTTCTCTCCATATCCCTTCACTCCTCTATCTTTAAGAGATTTATCTAACTCGCTCTTGAAAGCCTCCACAGAATTGGCCTCCAGCGCCCTCTGAGACAGAGAATTCCACACTCACAACTCTCTGTGTGAAAAAGTGTTTCCACATCTCCGTTCTAAATGGCCTACCCCTTATTCTTTAACTGTGACCCCTGGATCTGAACTCTCCCAAAATCAGGAACATGTTTGCTGCCTCTGGCGTGTTCAAACTACTTATAATTTTACTATTGCACCATTTAAGGAACATTTAGACAGGTACATGGACAGGAGAGGGTGGGAGGGACAGGTGGGATGGTTAGCGTGGGAAAGGTGCACCAAAGGGCCTGTTACCACACTGCATGACTCATCTAGTTTGGTGTCATGCACAAATTTTGAAGTTGTTCCTCCGTTTTCCTGCCCAATCTGTTTATTCCCGGGGATGGACACGAAATGCTGGAGTAACTCAGCGGGAAAGGCAGCATCGCTGGGGGGAAGGAATGCAGAGATGCTGCGTGTCCCACTGAGTTAATCCAGCTTTTTTATTTCTTCGGTTTAAACCAGCATCTGCAGTTCCTTCCTACACTGTTTATTCCCAGGATTGATTATTGCAACATCTCCCTCGCCATCTAAACATCTATCTTTAACCCCTGCTATTTGTTTTGCAGGAAGTTTGCTCTCTGACTTCTGGCCTCTTTTTAATCTATTACACGGTACCTTATCAGAGTTGCTTTGAAGATTCCAATACGTTATGTCTATTACATTCCTTTTATCCACACTCTCGGTAAATTCGTCAAAGCCTGACATTCACTTTTGGAATCTTTACTGACTGCTGTTGGTCTCATTTTCATATAATGATAGTCAGCTTTTTATTCTGAAGACAATATTTATCAGATGTCCTACACATTTAAGGTCTTCCGATTTGTGACTCTTGGAGGATGACTCATTCGACCAATCATACTTTTCTCCTTTTTGTTCCGCTTCTCAATTTTGGCGTGGAAACAGGCCCTTTGGCCCACCGAGTCCGTGCCGACCAGCGATCACCAACGTGCACAAGTTCTATTCTACGCACAGAGAGACAATTTTACAGAAACCAATTAATCCACAAACCTGGTCGTCTTGGGAATGGGGGAAGAAACTGGAGCACCCGGAGAAAACCCACGCAGGTCACGGGGAGAATGTACAAACCCTGTACAGACAGCGCCCAGAGTCAAGATCGAACCAGGATATCTGGCGCTGTACGGCAGCAACTCTACTGCAGCGCCACTGTGCCGCCCATTCTCTTCCAAACGCAAGGAAGTTTTATTCGTAAGAATCCTCTCCAATTGATTACCTACACGGATGTGAGGCTCATCAGCCTATAATTTCCTCGATTTTCCTTATTTTTCTCCTTGGAGGAAGGAATAATGTCAGCTACTCTGCAGTCCTCCAGAACAGGATTGTCTTTAACTTCTAGGACAACAAACACCTCCGTTTGTCTTGTTGATGTTAGGGGCCAGGTTGTATTTTGGACACTGTGACACAGGTTCTCGACATCTTTCCTGTACATGTCTCGTTGTTATAGATCAGCTAACAAAAACACTGTATCATGAGCGTACTGGCATGGGTTCACTTTAGTTTAGTGATCCAGCTGGGGTTGCCAACTTTCTCACTCCCAAATAAGGGACAAAAGGTCAAAATAAGCCCACAAAATGGCACATAAAGCCCAGCCGGCGGGCCAGCTGAGGAGTTTTGGCCCGGGCAACATCGCACGCAAAGTCCGGTACCCCATCCAAATCATAAACCGATGGTCGGCCATGAGAAGGAGGGGTGGCGGTGTTGGCGGTAAGCGAAGGTTCGAAGGTCGGACAGCTAGCCGTGCTGCCGACCGACGGGCAGTGATGGAAATGTGGGGGTACGCAGAGGGACGGCGTTCCTCTACTTTTCAGTTTCCAGTTTATGTCCAATTTTTGTAGAAGAAAGGAGTCAGAGTTGTTAAATACGTTTTTTTTTAAAATGACCATGGATAATCGTTACAACGAGTCACGCTGCATCGGCCATGAGATGAAAACGATTGGACGACATCCGGAGGCTGCAGCGAATCGTCCAATCAGCAGAGAAGGTTATTGGCTGCAACCTTCCCTCCATTGATGAACTGTACACTGCAAGGACCAAGAAGCGAGCGGGCAAGATCATCTCTAACCCCTCTCACCCTGGCCACAAACTCTTTGAATCACTTCCCTCTGGAAGGCAAGGATTGTCAAAGCTGCCCACAGCCAGACATAAAAACAGTTTTTATCCACGAGTAGTTGCTCTACTCACCAGCCACAAATCAGTAGCCTCCCTTTGATCTGGTATTTTGTTGGTTCACATGCTTGATCAATGATGTTTAATCATTAATGTTTTATTATTATTAATGTTTAGTGTTTTCTGAGTTATTCGTAACTGTCACTGTATGTCATATTGTTACTTGTGGGCGGAGCACCAAGGCAAATTCCTTGTATGTGAATACTTGGCCAATAAACTTACTTACTTACTTACTCACTTAACGACCACTGTTAGCACTTGTTAACAGCCAGTAGTTAACACGTAGTTATACAATGTGTCATCAATACATCCATCCACATTGCTCAGTAAATGTAATTGTGTTTTGATCATGTAATAATGACACCGCGTTCCTTTGAATAAAATTCATGGGGGAATTTAATAAACTCACTATCATTGCTCCGGACCGCGTGCACGGGCTTCTTCTGGTGTGCAGGTAGTCATGTTATTTTATTCCACGTTATTTTATTATTCTCTCGTTCTCTCTCCCTTTCTCCCTCGTCCTCGCCCTCATCATCTCTCCCTCTCTCCCTCTCTGTCTTTCGCTCTCTCCTACTCTCCCTCTTTCGCTGTGTCTCTGTCTTACGCACTCTCCCTCCCTCTCTCCCTCTCTCGCTATGTCTCTCTGTCTCTCTGTCTTTCGCTGGAGTAACTCAGCGGGTCAGGCAGCATCTCTGGAGAAAAGGAATAGGTGACGCTTTGGGTCGAGACCCTTCTACGGACCCTCCATAGATCCAGCCTGATCTGCTGAGTTCTCTAGCACTTTATGTTTTTAATCTGTTGTCTAGAATTAATTGATATCCACCCTATGTACCTTATATCATAGGTATAATCGGTATTCCAATTGTTTTGCTTTACTATTTGTCAATTTTTTGTGCCCGATTATTTGGCGGCCAATCAACCGCTGTCTCTAAGGGGGTCGTGTCCAATCACCGACGAGCTTCCCTTAATATTCCCGTCCAATCAACAAATCGGTCTCCTCCGGTCCAATCAGCCGCTGTCTCCAAGGGCATTACATTTTCTATTATCTGCCCCAATAAGAAACTACATTTTCAGATTAAGTGTTTCACTTAAATTAGAATGGATGGGGAGAAAATTAAATAAGTAGTGCCAATAGTTTTTTCCATCCTAAATCGTGAGTGGTGAATATTTTATTGTGAGTGGTTTTATTTAGCAAAACAATAGTGCAAGCGGAAATATTTTATTAAATATATATATTATATATCACTATCAAATTTTATTATATATCACTATCAAATCACTAGCAAATATCTATAAATTTCAGATTTGTGTACCCCTGTGAAAATGAGCATACTGAGATACTTTAAAAGACAGCGGAACATGCAGAAAGAGGAGGTGACAGAAAAAAATGATTATAGAGGGAAAGAGAGAGATGCAAGAAAGCAGCTATGACATATAATATACAATAAACTATATTATAAATATACAAGAAATAAGTTATGCATTCTTGTATTCTTACATGGGTATGACCTCACGTAAAAAATTCTCCCCCCCCCCCACCTTCCTTCCCAACCTCACGAACCTTAGTTCCTAAAACCCATTTCCATCACTGCCGACGGGGCCGCGGGCGAGGCCCTGCTGCTGCACTCCATGGGCTGCACTACGTCGGGACGGGTGCGGCAGGGCCGGACGCTGCGCTCTGACCCGACAGTCCCCTCGACCCGAGTAGTAGCAGTCAAATACGGAACAAGAGTGGTCCTGTATGGGACAAACCAATTTAGCCCAATATATATGGGATGTCCCGGCTAATACAGGACAGTTGGCAACCCTAGATACAGCATGGAAATATGCCCTTCGGCCCAACGAGTCAACACCGACTGTGGATCGCCCGTTCACACCAGTCATAGAGTCATACAACGTAAGTCCATACAGCATGGATACAGACCCTTCGGCCCAACTTGCCTACACCAACCAAAATGCCCCATCTACACTAGCCCCACCTTTCCGCAATTAGTCAATTTTACTGTAAATCTTCGGTAAATTCTACACCAAAAATATCTATGTTATCCCACTTTCTCATCCACTCCCTACATACTGGGGGCAATTTCTAGAGGCCAATTAATCTACAAACCTGCACGTCTTTGGGATGTGACATAAAAACCTGAACCCCTGGAAAAAACCCACGGGGTCACAGGGAGAACGTGCAAACTGCGTACACAGCAGCCAAGGACAGGATGGAACCTAGGTTCTATGAATACAGGGACCTCTTGTGGCCCCAGCACCCACTCCCCAACACCACTACTCAGTCAGCTCTCTCTATTTAGGGGACATGGGGTGGCACAGTGGCGCAGCGGTAGAGTTGCTGCCTTACAGCGCCAGAGATCCGGGTTCGATCCTGAGAACGGGGAGTTTGTACGTTCTCCACGTGATCACGTGGGTTTTCGCAGAGATTTTTGGTTTCCTCCCACACTCTAAAAACGCACGGGTTTGTAGGTTAATTGTCTTGGTATCAATGTAAAATTGCCTCTAGAGTGCATAGGATAGTGTTAGTGTGCGTGGATCATTGGTCGGTGCAGACACGGTGGGCCGAAGGGCCTGTGTTCGCGCTGTTTCTCTAAACTAAACTAAGCAGCCCAGTTTGACCGCAATTTGACATCCTTTTCCTCCTAACTACATCTCATTGCGTTTTCTGTCTGAGCGATTCACCTCTGCACCACTGACAGATGATGACTCTGGGCTCTAGGTATCGCTGCAGTGTGCCCACACTGGCAGTAGGTGTCAGTGTTGTCCCACTGTTCCCTGCTTCAACTTCCCCAGCCTCTATTCTCACCCGCACTCCGGGTGAACGAGATTAGTTTTTAAAATAGAAAGAACCAGCATTTATATAGAAGATAGACTCAAAATGCTAGAGTTACTCATCGGAACAGACAGCATCTCTGCAGAGAAGGAATGAGTAATGTTTCGGGTTGAGACCCTCGTTCAGACTCAATGGGTGATGCTTCGGGTCTGGACCCTTCTTCACACTGGAGTAACTTGCTGCAAACTTTAAACTAATCTAAGCACAGAGATGCAACAACCAATTTGGAGTTATATTCTTCTTTTCCAAGGCGGCAGGATACGGATCAGGTGGAAATTTGGGCGGAGTAATGGGATCCGGGTTTAACCTAGAAATGGTGAGATGATGCATTTTGGAGATCAAATGCATGAGGAATCAGCATAGTCAGGGATGAATCTCACCCTGGTCACTCCCTCTTCTCCCCTCTCCCATCAAGCAAGAGGTACAGAAGTGTGAAAACGCACACCTCCAGAATCAGGGTCAGTTTCTTCTCAGCTGTTATCAGGCAACTGAATCATCCTACCACAACCAGAGAGCTGTCCTGAACTACGATCTACCTCATTGAAGACTCTGAGTATCTTTCATTGGATTTACTGGACTTTATCTTGCACTAAATGTGATTCCATTCACCCTGTGTCTGTACGCTGTGGTCGGCTCAATTGTAATCATTCTTTCTGCTGATTGGTTAGCAGGCAACAAAAAAAGCTTTTCACTATACTCCAGTACATGTGACAATAAACTAAACTGAACTCAAAGTGACATTTGGCAGAAGCTTTAAGAATGTTCATGTACAGAGTCAACAGTGTTTTATTGAGGTGGGCGATTGCAACCTTCACGTGGTCCGCCCTGTTTTGACGAATGCAATCAACCTGATGTGCACAATCAAATAAGATCAAATAGAACAAGTTGTCCTACAACTTTAGGCTATGCATGCCATACGCAAGAAGAAGTGTTTTATTGTCATATGTCCCAGATAGAATAATGAAATTCTTACTTACATCAGCACAACAGAATATGTAAACATAGTATGCTGTAAACAATATAATAAACGATGACTGATCTATCTTTCCCTCTCAACCCCGTTCTCCTGCCTTCTCACTATAACCCCTGACTCCCGTACTAATCATGAATCTGCCAATCTGTGCCTTAAAAATACCCATTGACTTGGCCTCCACAGTTGTCTGTGCCAATGAATTCCACAGATTCACCACCCTCTGACTAAAGAAATTCCTCATCTCCTCTTTAATGGTACGACGTCATTTTATTCTGAGGCTGTGCTCTCTCATCCTAGACTCTTTCACCAGTGGAAATATGGTTTCCAACTTTCTCACTCTCAAATAAGGGACAAAAGGTCAAAATAAGGGGCAAATTCCCGACTCCAATTCGTTGACCGACTCAGCCGTGGCTTGGGGCGGAATTCCTGGGGAGGACAGGGGGGACACGTTCCCCTCCCCCCCCCTGTGTGCTTTGAGAGGTGGGGGACAATCCCCCCCCACCCCCCCATCCCATGTTTTGTTTATCAGCAGCTTTCTAAGGGCTGAATCGGCCCGTTTACCAGGCCTTTCAGCACCCGGCGAGGCTTAAAATCAAACTGCTACATCGAGGCGATCGAGGCTCCCGATGTTGAAGCCCCCGCCGGCTGATGAAAGACCCCGTGAACAGGTCGATTCAAGCCCCACGATACGGGGCGGAAGAAGCTGCTGTTGCTGGAGTTCGGAGTCGGTTACCAACCAGGTCAGCACCCGATGTTACCGCCAAGAAATTGTGTCCCCCGCATGTTTTGACGGCGATTTCCATGCCTGGCCGTGGCTGGGTGAATGATGAATTGGCCCGGGTGCTGGACTGTACACAAAGCCCAGCCAGCGGGCCAGCTGAGGAGTTTTGGCCCGGGCCGCACCCCGGCCAACTCATAAACCGATGAATGGCCATGAGAAGGAGGAGTGGTGGTGGTGGTGTCGGCGGTAAGCTGGTCAGCTGGCCGGGCTGCCGGCCGACGGGGCCAAGGGCGAGGCGCTGCTACTGCTGTTGCACTCCATGGGTTTCACTACTTCGGGACGGGACAAACCAATTTAGCCCAAAATATACGGGATGTCCTGGCTAATACGGGACAGTTGGCAATCCGAAATGGAAAGATTCTCTCCACATCCACACCATGCAATGTTTCTTCGTGAAGATAATTATTTATTGTTGCTAGCCTGACTTTGTTTGCAAGATGACATATTAGGTATGTTACAAAACCTACCTGAATCGCCATTGGGAATCTGCCCACAGCCAGGTCCAAAGATCCTAGAGGAGCTCCTCTAGGATCTTTGGCCAGGTCCGCGATTTTGGCACTGTTTGGAGGGGGCGGGTTTAAAACGCGATTTTTACTAGGCTGTACTAAAGCAGATGTTCAGCCTAGTAAATCATTAACGAAAAATCGCTGCAAGACCCGGTCGCAAAAGGTATTATTAGTTTTATATGCCTCGATAATATAGTTCTAATAGTTTAAAATTACTGTCTCATTCCGCCATCTCTCGCAGCCCCAGGGTTTTATAAAGCAAACAATTAAAGGTATGTACCTTATTTTTACATTAAATGGGGCATATATATAACCCTATATATCAAGTTATCTATAGCGAGTAGTTCATTTTGGGCTTTATATATCCCGCAGTATTTTTCTCGGCATTTGAGGGCACTAATCCAGCGCGATGTCAACGTTCTAAACCAGCGCGCGTTCACATGAACCCACTAGAAAGCCGATTTAAATGGGCATTTATTTACAGCAATTGAACACTAAATTCCTTCCATTTGGCCTATAAATTAATGTAAATTAGATATAAAAATCATGTTATATTGTGAATTATTTGTGAATAATCTTTGGACACTTAGGCTATTTAAAAATGTTAATCTTTCCTTAAGAAATGGGCTTTTGATTATCCAGCTTTTTTGTAATGTCCATTGAAAATCAATAGGGAACAAGATGCTAATTTCCGAGTATGAAAATGGCCATAACTTTTTTAATACTTGAGATATGAAAGTGAATTTGGTGTCAAATTAAACTTATTGTTATGCTTTATCTGATGGGATAAATTGCAGACTTGATTTTTAAAATCTCAAAATTTTGTAACATTGCTAGACATATAAACTGCTACACTGATTGATTCTTAGAGTCCTTCTTTGAGAAAAGAATCAATCAGTGCAGCTGGTTGAACTCCAATCTATTAAATAATTGGTAGAAGGATTTATCTGTTATCGTAACTGACGTACACTGTGAGGGTTGAATGACTTTGGTACAGTTTTACAATGCCGTCCTTAAAAACATAAAGGGTCAGTTTTGTTGATGATGAATTATCCTGGAAATTCCCAAGGCATTGAAATTTTAAATCAGCTATTAAATTTGAAATGATTCAGTGAACTGGAATGTGTAGGAACAGCAGATGCTGGTTCAAATTGAAGAATCACTGGAGTTCAATGTCTAGACGCCCTACACAACTAGATTTCTAAAATCCAGGGCGGCATGGTGGTGCAGCGATAGTTGCTGCCTGGATTAGTACGGCTGTCAGGGGTTATGGGGAGAAGGCAGGAGAGGGAGAGGGGAAAATCGGAAGTGTCAGTATTACAGTTGAGCAAAGGGAATTATGGAGCCATGAGGGAGGAGCTGGCCAAAGTTGACAATACAATACAATTTACAATACAATAGAATTTATTTGTCATTTGGACCCCATTTAGGTCCAAACGAAATGTCGTTTCTGGAAAGAGATCCTAGCAGGGATGACAGTGGAACAACAATGGCAGGTATTTCCAGGAATAATACAGAAGGTGCAGGATCAGTTCATTCCAAAGAGGAAGAAAGATTCTAAGGGGAGACAGTGGCCGACAAGGGAAGTCAAGGACAGTGTGAAAATAAAAGAGAAGTACAACATAGCAAAGATGAGCGGGATGCCAGAGGATTGGGTAATGTTTAAAGAGCAACAGAAGGTAACTAAAAAGGCAATATGGGGAGAAAAGATGAGGTATGAAGGTAAGCTAGCCAAGAATATAAAGGATGATAGTAAAAGCTTCTTTAGGTATGTGAAGAGGAAAAAATTAGTTAAGACAAATGTGGGTCCCTTGAAGACAGAAACAGGTGAATTTATTATGGGGAACAAGCAAATGGCAGACGAGTTGAACAGGTAGTTTGGATCTGTCTTCACCAAGGAAGACACAAACAATCTCCCAAATGTACTAATGGCCAGAGCAACTAGGGTAACGGAGGAACTGAGGGAAATTCACATTAGTCAGGAAATGGTGTTGGGTAGACTGATGGGACTGAAGGCTGATAAATTCCAAGGGCCTGATGGTCTGCATCCCAGGATACTTAAGGAAGTGGCACTAGAAATCATGGACGCATTGGTGATCATTTTCCAATGTTCTGTAGAACACTGATTGTGGATGATCAGCCATGATCACATTGAATGGCTAGAAGGGCTGAATGGCCTACTCCTGCACCTATTGTCTATTGTCTATTCAGGATCAGTTCCCGTGGATTGGAGGTTAACTAATGTTATTCCACTTTTTAAGAAAGGCGGGAGAGAGAAAACAGTGAATTATCGACTAGTTAGCCTGACATTGGTGGTGGGGAAGATGCTGGAGTCAATTGTAAAAGATGAAATAGCGGCACATTTGGATAACAGTAGCAGTATCGGTCTGAGTCAGCATGGATTTACGAAGGGGAAATCATGCTTGACTAATCTTCTGGAATTTTTTGAGGATGTAACTAGGCAAATGGACAAGGGAGAGCCCGTGAATGTAGTGTACCTGGACTTTTGGAAAGCATTTGATAAGGTCCCACATAGGAGATTAGTGGGCAAAATTAGAGCACATTTTATTGGGGGTAGGGTACTGACATGGATAGAAAATTGGTTGGCTGACAGGAAACAAAGAGTAGGGATTAACGGTCCCCTTTCAGAATGGCAGGCAGTGACGAGTGAGGTACCGCAAGGATCGGTGCTGGGACCGCAGCTATTTACAATATACGTTAATGATTTAGATGAAGGGATTAAAAGTAACATTAGCAAATTTGCAGATGACACAAAGCTGGGTGGCAGTGTGAACTTTGAGGAGGATGCTATGAGGATGTAGGGTGGCTTGGACTGGTTGGGTGAGTGGGCAGATGCATGGCAGATGCAGTTTAATGTAAATGGATGTGAGGTTATTCACCTTGGTGGCGAAAACAGGAAGGCAGATTATTATCTGAATGGTGTCAAGTTGGGAAAAAGGGAAGTACAATGAGATCTGGGAGTCCTTGTTCATCAGTCACTGAAAGTAAGCGTGCAGGTACACTGTCATCCCTGCTAGGGTATCTTTCCAGTCAACTTTGGCCAGCGCCTCCCTCAAACTTCGCCCGCCCGAATCGACCCAGAGCAGGACCTTACATCGCCTGGCTCCGGCCGCGGGACTTACCATCACCCGCTGAGGGCTCTAACATCAAGCGTCTCGATCAGCTTGACTGTGGGAGAAGAATAAAGAACAGAGGAAGAATTGGGAAGAGATAAAACTTTTGCCTTCCATCACTGTGAGATGTTTGGGGATTCACTGTGATAGATGTTTGTGTGGAATTGTGTTCATTGTATGTTTTGGTTTTTTTGTTGTTATGTCTACAGGAACATAATTTCATTTGAACCTATGTTTAAATGACAATAAACGGCATTCTGATTCTGATTCTAGTGTAGTTTAGTGTAGTGTAGTGTTGCTTAGTGTAGCGTAGTTTCGTGCCATTTAGTTTAGTGTATTTTAGTGTAGTTTAGTTTAATTTAGTGTAGTTTAGTTTAGAGATACAGTGTAGAAACAGGCCCTTCGTCCCACCAATCCCGTGCCGACCAACGATCACCCGTACACTAGTTCTATTCTACACACTGGGGACAATTTACAGAGACCAATTAACCTACAAACCCGCACGGCTTTGGAATATGGGAGGAAACCGGAGCACCCAGAGGAAACCCACGCGGACACAGGGAGGACATGTAAACTCCATACAGACAGCACCCATAGACAGAATTGAACCCGTGTCCGAGGCAGCAACTGTACGGCTGCATCACTGTGCCGCCCCTGAACCACTTTGTGCTGCCCAAAGGTGATGGTACATCATGGAATGAGCTGCCAGAGGAAGTGGTTGAGGCAGGGACCAAAATAACTCTTAAATTACATTAGGACAGGTTCATGGGTAGGAAAGGTTAAGAGGGATATGGATCAAATGCAGGTGAATGGGACTAGGGTAGATGGGCATCTTAGTTGCATTGGAAGAGTTGGGCTGAAGGGCCTGTTTACATGCTGTATGAATATGACATAGACTCATAAATATTTTTCTTCTTTCAGTTACTTATCCATTGTCTTTTTGAAACCTGTAATTGAATCCATCTCAATTTATTCCCTCATCACTTTTGACTCTTTTGCCAAACATTTTTGTTCTTGACATGTCGGTTGGTGGAAATAATTTCCTTCCACTCATTCTGCCTTCACACCACAGGATCGCATTACCTCCATCATCTCTGCTCACGTTCATTCATTCCACATCAGGGCGGCGCCGCGGTAGAGTTGCTGCCTCACAGCACCAGAGACTCGGGTTCGATCCTGACTACAGGTGCGCGTCTGTGTGGAGCTTGTACGTTCTTCCCGCGATCTGCGTGGTTTTCTCTGGGAGCTCTGGTTGCCTCCCACACTCCAAAGACGTGCAGGTTAGTAGGCTAATTGCCTTCGGTAAAATTGTAAATTGTACAACGAGATCTGGGAGTTCTTGTTCATCAGTCACTGAAAGTAAGCGTGCAGGTACAGTAGGCAGTGAAGAAAGCGAATGGCATTTTGGCCTTCATAACAAGAGGAGTTAAGTATAGGAGCAAAGAGGCCCTTCTGCAGTTGTACAGGACCCTAGTGAGACCACACCTGCAGTATTGTGTGCAGTTTTGGTCTCCAAATTTGAGGAAGAACAATCTTGCTATTGAGGGAGTGCAGAGTAGGTTCACAAGGTTAATTCCCAGGATGGCGGGACTGTCATATGTTGATAGAATGGAGCAGCTGGGCTTGTATACTCTGGAATTTAGGATGAGAGGGGATCTTATTGAAACATATAAGATTACTAGACTAAGTGGGACCCGTTGGGTTCCATGTTCACACGGGAGGGCTGATCCACCAACGCAATATTCCAACTCTCCACCAATTCCAATATTGGTGGCCAGTGGAGGGGTGGGAGGGGGCGCACTTTCTGGAGCGCTAGTATTGGTGTTGTGGGCTGAAGGGACTGGTTTCCAGAGGGCTAGTATGGACATTGTGGGCCAAATGGATTCTTGCGGTGGCAGCTCAGTCACTCAAGCCTGATGTGCTGGCAGCTCACTCACGGCTGGTGGGCTGGCAGTTGACTCACGGCTATTCTTTGAAATTCCATTTCAAGCAGGGTGCAAGGCCACCACATTCAAATGCAGTTCCCTACCACTTCAAGCAGGGTGCAAGGTCAAATTCAGGTGCTGTTTCCTACCACTTCAGGCAGGGTCCAAGTCCACCAAACGCAAGTGCAGTATCCTAACACTTCAAGCAGGGTGCAAGGCCACCGAATTCAAGTGCAGTTTCCGACCACTTCAAACAGGGTGCAAAATCACCAAATGCAAGTGCAGTTTCATGCCATTTCAAGCAGGGTGCAAGACAACCAAATTCAAGTGCAGTTTCATACCATTTCAAGCAGGGTGCAAGGCCACCAAATTCAAGTGCAATTTCAAACCATTTCAAGCAGGGTGCAAGGCCACCAAATTAACCATAATAACCATATAAACCATATACCATTACAGCACGGAAACAGGCCATCTCGACCCTTCTAGTCCGTGCGAACACATAATCTCCCCTAGTACCATATACCTGCGCTCAGACCATAACCAATTCCCTTCCCATCCATATAACTATCACATTTATTTTTAAATGATAAAAACGAACCTGCCTCCCCCACCTTCACTGGAAGCTCATTCCACACAGCTACCACTCTCTGAGTAAAGAAGTTCCCCCTCATGTTACCCCTAAACTTCAGTCCCTTAATTCCTCATGTCATGTCCCCTTGTTTGAATCTTCCCTACTCTCAGTGGGAAAAGCTTTTCCACGTCAACTCTGTCTATCCCTCTCATCATTTTAAAAACCTCTATCAAGTCCCCCCTTAACCTTCTGCGCTCCAAAGAATAAAGCCCTAACTTGTTCAACCGTTCTCTGTAACTTAGTTGCTGAAACCCAGGCAACATTCTAGTAGATCTCCTCTGTACTCTCTCTATTTTGTTGACATCCTTCCTATAATTAGGCGACCAAAATTGTACACCATACTCCAGAATTGGCCTCACCATGCCTTGTACAATTTTAACATTACATCCCAACTTCTATACTCAATGCTCTGATTTATAAAGGCCAGCACACCAAAAGTTTTCTTTACCACCCTATCTACATGAGATTCCACTTTCAGGGAACTGTGCACAGTTATTACCAGATCCCTCTGTTCACCTACATTCTTCAATTCCCTACCATTTACCATGTACGTCCTATTTTGATTTGTCCTGCCAAGATGTAGCACCTCACACTTATCAGCATTAAACTCCATCTGCCATCTTTCAGCCCACTCTTCCAACTGGCATTAATCTCCCTGTAGACTTTGAAACTCTACTTCATTACCCGCAATCCCACCTATCTTAGTATCATCTGCATACTTACTAATCCAATTTACCACACCATCATCCAGATCATTGATGTACATTAATGTACAATTCAAGTGCAGTTTCAAACCATTTCATGCAGGGTGCAAGGCCACCAAATTCAAATGCAGTTTCATACCATTTCATGCAGGGTGCAAGGCCACCAAATTCGAATGCAGTTTCATACCATTTCATGCAGTGTGCAAGGCCACGATGTTCAAATGCAGTTTCATACCATTTCAAGCAGGGTGAAACCACCATAAAACCACACAAAACACCACACAAACACCACACTCACAGTTCAGCAGATATCCAGTGTGTTTAGCTGATTCGCAGCTCAGACAGAGTTGTGACTTCTCCCTCCCCCATCTTGTAGAGACTGAGCCACACCCACACTTCCGGGTTTTATAATCCATTCTCCCGCCCACCGGAAAGGGCATGGCCATCACGGCGTGATTGACAGGAGAGAGATTCTCAACATTTTTTAAACACTAGTAACACTTTTATTTTTCATTGAGCGGAGGGGGACTAAGTAAGATGGCCAAAGATCACAGCCTTAAGTGGTAGCGTTTTATCTAAAATCAATATACAGTGCAAACAGGAAGTTGTTAAGTTCAGACGTTTAATCATTTGCTATTTCAAAGCAACCAACACCAACCATTTGCAGCGCTTTATTTTAAACCATCCATCACCAACCATTTCCTGTGCTTTATTTCAAACCAACCACATTTCTATTTTCAAACCACATTAAGTGCACTCAAGGTCAGTAAAACCACACTCACAGTTTAGTAGACATGTGTTCAGTGTTATTAGGAGCAAAGAGGTCCTTCTGCAGTTAGGAGCAAAGAGGTCTATTGGCTATTGTCTTATTCACAACTCAGACTGAGAGACGTGACCCTCTCGCTCCCCCATCTTGCAGAGACTGACTGAGGCACTCTACACTTCCGGGTTTTATAGTCTCTCCGGAAGTGGCGTGGCCTTCAGGAGAGAGAATCTCAACGTTTTTTAAACAGTAATAACTCTTTTAATTTTTATCGATGGGAAAAATCCTCTTGTCTTGCACAGCGGAGGGAGTGAGATGGCCAAAAATCACAGCCGTAAGTGGCAGCGTTTTTTCTAAAACCAATATACAGAACAACAGGAAGTGGTCAAGATCAGACTTTTAGTACTATAGATTAAGGGATTGGAGGCAGGAAACATGTTCCTGATGTTGGGGGAATCCAGAACCAGGGGCCATAGTTTAAGAATTAAGGGTAAGCCATTTAGAACGGAGATGAGGAAAAAATATTTCACCCAGAAAGTTGTGAATCTGTGGAATTCTCTGCCTCAGAAGGCAGTGGATGCCAATTCTCTGGATGCTTTCAAGAGAGAGTTAGATAAATCTCTTAAAGATAGCGGGCTCAGGGGATATGGCGAGAAGTCTGGAACGGGGTACTGATTGTGGATGATTAGCCATGATCATATTGAATGGCGGAGCTGGCTCGAAGGGCAGAATGGCGTACTCCTGCACCTATTGTCTATTGCCTAATGGGTTTAGGAGGAAGATATAGATCAGCCATGATTGAATGGCGGAGTTCACTTGATGGGCCAAATGACCTAATTCTGCTCCTATCACTTATGAGACCCGGGTTCGATCCTGACTACGGGCGCTGTCTGTATGGATTTTGTACGTTCTCCCCATTGCCTGCGTATGTTTTCTCCAGAATCTCAGGTTTCCTCCCACACTCCAAAGACATACAGGTTTGCAAGTTAATTGACACAGGTAAATGTGTAAATTACCCCTAGCATGTGTAGCATAGTTGGTCGTCGAGGATTCGATGGGTCGAAGGACCTGTTTCCGCACTGTGACTCTGAACATAACTAAACTAAAAAGAAAGTTCACAAACTGAAATTGGAGAATTAACTGTGCAAGGGCTATCTTATGGTACGTGAAACATCAGGACTTCTTGTAGAAAAGCACCTTGCTGGAAGAGGTAAAATGAACATGGTGTGTGGAGGATAGAAGGGATTTATAAATACCTAGAGGTTGCAGAGGTTGGGCTGGAGGAGAGATTGATAGTGCTGGTGGGGGACTGTGGTAATGGGGATGATGGTCGATCAGGATTGCACCCCAGAATATCAGTTAGATCTTTGCAATGAGTTGGAGTGAAAGGTGAAAAGGAAAGAGCCGAGGAACAGCTTAGCAAAACATTGAGCTTGGACCGTGCCAGCAACTTGTCTAAGGAAGGCAATTTGAATCATTCTACATGTAACTTCTGCAAACATGAGCCTGATTAGCTTAGTTAATTTTGTTTACAGATACGGCGTGCAAACGGGTCCTTCGGACCACTGACTCCGCGCCGACCAGTGTACACCAGTTCTATGCTGCACAATAGGGAGTAAATGCCTACTATGTTCAGTTGTGCTGAAGCAAAGCAAGAATTTCATTGTCCTATCAGGGACACATGACAATAAACTCTTGAACTTGAACTTGAACAATTTACAGAAGCCATTTAGCTTGCAAACCCACATGACTTTGGGATGTGGGAGGAAACTGGAAACCACAGGGACAGCAGGTACAGCACTGGTAGTCAGGGTCGAACCCGGGTCTCTGGTGGTGTAAGGCAGCCTCTCTACCGCCGCACCACTGTGCCGCCCCTGTGATGGAACTGAAAGAGGTTGTTGGGACAGTGTCCACGCTGACAAAGTGAATTATCCAGCATTAGCCGGGCTCTTGGTTATTGGCACATCGGGCGGATGCTTCAACATGAGGTTTGTGTTCCTGCTTCTTCATACTCCTACACTGTGAGCTGGAACGATCCAGGGCCTGCAGCCTCCAGACATTCTTTGACAACTCCTCTCCGACATTTCGCAAGGCATGAACTACTTGGCAGTGTTTCATTCCCAGGCTTCAAAATCAAAGGTTTTCAAACGTACGCATTGAGATATCACTTTCCACATTGTTGCCCCCAGGCAGTACGGTCGTGCTGGATCACATAAACGCTAATAAATCAAGTGTACGCTCAGCTGTCAGGGTTTCACAGAACTGATTTCAGCATAGTTGGAAGGCCATCCAGTACGTATCTGCAGTGATCCGAGCAGCCCCAGGCTCCTCTTCTCACCTACAGCAGAAATGTTTCACCAGGATGTTGCCCAGACCCGAAGAACTGAGTCAGAAGGAGACGTTGGACAAGCTGAGACTTTGTTCCTTGGAGCATAGGAGGCTGAGGGGGTGATCTTACAGTGGAGTAAAACATCGCGAGGGGGCATAGACTGGGGGGACGCACACAGACTCTTTCCCAGGGTTGGTGATCAAGAACGAGAGGGTAGACAAAAATGCTGGAGAAACTCAGCGGGAGAGGCAGCATTTATGGAGCGAAGGAATAGGAATCGAGACCCTTTTTCAGACTGAGAACAAGAGGACACAGCTTTAAAGTGAGGAAAAGTTTTAACAGGAACCGAAGAGGTAGCCTCTTCATAAAATGTAGCTAGTTTAGTGTACTGTAGTTTAGTTTAGACAATAGACAATAGACAATAGGTGCAGTAATAGGCCATTTAGCCCATCGAACCAGCACCACCATTCACTGGGATCATGGCTGATGATCCACAATCAGTACCCCGTTCCTACCTTCTCCCCATATTCCTTGACTCCACTATCTTTAAGAGCCCTATCTAGCTCTTTCTTGAAAGCATCCAGAGAACCGGCCACCACCGCCCTCTGAGGCAGAGAATTCCACAGACTCACAACTCTCTGTGTGAAAAAGTATTTCCTCATCTCTGTTCTAAATGGCTTACCCCTTATTCTTAAACTGTGGCCCCTGGTTCTGGACACCCTCAACATCAGGAACATGTTTCCTGCCTCTAACGTGTCCAAGCCCTTAATAATCTTAAATGTTTCAATAAGATCCCTTCTCATCCTTCTAAATTCCAGAGTATACAAGCCCAGCCGCTCCATTCTATCAACATATGACAGTCCCGCCATCCCGGGAATTAACCTTGTGAACCTACGCTGCACTCCCTCAATAGCAAGAATGTCCTTCCTCAAATTTGAAGACCAAAACTACACACAATACTTTAGGTGTGGTCTCACTAGGGTCCTGTACAACTACAGAAGGACCTCTTTGCTCCTATACTCAACTCCTCTTGTTATGAAGGCCAGCATGCCTTTCGCTTTCTTCACTACCTGATGTACCTATATGCTTAGTTTCAGTGACTGATGAACAAGGACCCCCCAGATCCCGTTGTACTTACCCTTTTCCCAACTTTACACTATTTAGATAATAATCAGCCTTCCTGTTTTTGCCACCAAAGTGGATAACCTCACATTTATCCACATTAAACTGCATCTGCCATGCATCTGCCCACTCAGCCAACCTGTTCAAGTCACCCTGCATCCTCATAGCATCTTCCTCACAGTTCACACTGCCACCCAGCTTTGTGTCATCTGTAAATTTGCTAATGTTGCTTTTAATCCCTGCATCTAAATCATTAATATATATTGTAAATAATTGCGGTCCCAGCACCGATCCTTGCGGTACCCCACGAGTCACTGCCTGCCATTCTGAAAGGGCCCCTAGTTAATCCCTACTCTTTGTTTCCTGACTGCCAACCAATTTTCTATCCATGTTAGTACCCTACCCCCAACACCGTGTGCTCTAATTTTGCCCACTAATCTCCTATGTGGGACCTTATCAAATGTTTTCTGAATGTCCAGGTACACTACATCCACTGGCTCTCCCTTGTCCATTTTCCTAGTTACATCCTCAAAAAATTCCAGAAAATTTGCCAAGCACGATTTCCCCTTCGTAAATCCATGCTGACTACGACTGATCCTGCTACTGCTATCCAAATGTGCCATTTCATCTTTTTTAATTGACTCCAGCATCTTCCCCACCATCGATGTCAGGCTAACTGGTCTATAATTCCCTGTTTTCTCTCTCCCACTATTCTTAGCGACCCTCCAATCCACAGGAACTGATCCTGAATCTATAGGAGATTGGAAAATGATCACCAATGCATCCACGATTTCTACAGCCACTTCCTTAAGTACTCTGCGATGCAGACGATCAGGCCCAGGGGATTTATCAGTCCCATCAGGCTACCCAGCACCATTTCCTGCCTAATGTGAATTTCCTTCAGTTCGTCCATCACCCTAGATCCTCTGGCCACTAGTACATCAGGGAGATTGTTTGTGTCCTTCTTAATGAAGACGGATCCAAAGTACCTGTTCAACTTGTCTGCCATTTCCTTGTTCCCCATAATAAATTCGCCCTTTTGACTCTTCAAGGGTTCAACTTTGGTCTTAACTAATTTTTTCCTCTTCACATACCTAAAGAAGCTTTTACTATCCTCCTTTACATTCTTGGCTAGCTTATCTTCGTACCTCATCTTTTCTCCCAGTATTGCCTTTTTAGTTTCTCCCTCATGGCTCCATAGTCCCCTTTGTTCAACTGTAACACCGACACCTCCGATTTACCCTTCCCCCTCTCAAATTGTAGATTAAAACATCATATTATGGTCACTACCTCCTAATGGTTCCTTACCCTCAAGTTCCCTTTATCAAATCCGGTTCATTACACAACACTAAATCCAAAATTACCTTCTCCTTGGTGGGCTCCAGTACAAGCTGCTCTAAGAATCCATCACGGAGGCTCTCCACAAACTCCCTTTTTTGGGGTTCCTTAACAACCTGATTGACCCAGCTTTTAAATCTCTTCCCTGCTCGGGGACCCGAATTTTTCGTTGTTGAGTCTCCATTGTCTTTGGGGCCTAACATCGTGGAGCCAGCGGCCTCCAACCGGAATCGACCTGGGACTCCAGTCGCAGAGCCTGCGGACTCACCATCGCGAAGCTGGCCGACTTCGGAGCGCGGAGCGCTGTGGTGCCACGTGGCTGTGACCCAACTTCGGAGCTTCGGAGGCTTCGGCTGCAGGACCTGTGAACGGTAACATCGGGAGCTTGCGGGTCCCTGGTGGGAAACCGCTTTTCGGAGCTCCCGCAACGGCGAACTTCGCCCGCCCGAATCGAGGGGTTTAAATCGACCCGGAGCGGGACCTTACATCGCCCCGCGCGGCTTAAACAGCCGCGGGACTTACCATCACCCGCCGGGGGCTCTAACATCAAGAGCCTCGATCAGCTCGATGCAGCAGTTTGACTGCTTGACTGCGGGAGAAGAATAAAGAACAGAGAACAGGGAAGAGATAAGACTTTTGCCTTCCATCACAGTGAGGAGGTGTTTGGGGATTCACTGTGATAGATTTTTGTGTGGAATTGTGTTCATTGTATGTTTTGGTTTTTTTGTTGTTATGACGGCAGGAACATAATTTTGTTTGAACCTATGTTTAAATGACAATAAACAGCATTCTTGTTCTGATTCTAGTTTAGTTTAGTGTAGTGTCATTTAGTTTAGTGTAGTGAAGTGTAGTTTAGTACCATTTAGTTTAGTGTAGTTTAGTTTAATTTAGTGTAGTTTAGTTTGGAGATAGAGCGTGGAAACAGGCCCTTCGGCCCATCAAGTCCGCGCCGACCAACGATCACCCGTACACTAGTTCTATCCTACACACTGGGGACAATTTACAGAGACCAATTAACCTACAAACCCGCACGACTTTGGAATATGGGAGGAAACTGGAGCACCCAGAGGAAACCCACGCGGACACAGGAGGACATGCCATTCCATACAGATTTTAGTTTAATTTAGTGCCGTAAGGTAGATTTAGTTTGACGAGATAGAGCGTCCGAATACAGGCCCTTCGGCCCATCAAGTCCGCTCTTCGATTTCTACGATTTCTTCTTTCCTCGTCCACTATATCTACACTTCACGTTTTTTTCTACTCACTACCAACTATTTTTCCACTTTTTTCCCCTTTCTATTGCTTTCTTTTTCTTGTTCTGCTTACTTCTTTCTTATAACATAAAACTAGAGGTTGTACATAGAATGGATTACGGTATTACATAGTTGGCACCTAAAATTAGGTGCCACTGTACTGTTTTGTGCTGTATTAACTTCTAATAAAATAAACAAAAAAAAAAACAAAAAAAAAACAGACAGCACCCAGTCAGAATTGAAGCCGTGTCCCAGGCACTGCGAGGCAGCAACTGGTCCGCTGCATCACTGTGCCGCCCCTGAACCACTTTGTGCTGCCTAAAGATAATGGTATATCATGGAATGAGCTGCCAAAGGAAGTGGCTGAGGCAGGGACCAAAATAACTCTTAAATTACGTCAGGACAGGTACATAGGTAGGAAAGGTTAAGAGGGATATGCGTCATAAGTATTTTTCTTCTTTCAGTTAATTATCCATCTTCTTTTTGAAACCTGTAATTGAATCCACTTCAATTTATTCCCTCATCACTTTTGGTTCTTTTGCCAACATTTTTTGTTCTTGACATGTCCATTGGTGGAAATAATTTCATTCCACTCATTCTGCCTTCACACCACAGGATCGCATTACCTCCATCATCTCTGCTCACAAATTCATTCATTCCACATCAGGGCGGCGCAGCGGTAGAGTTGCTGCCTCACAGCACACAGCGGGTTCGATCCTGACTACAGGTGTACGTCTGTGTGGAGTTTGTACGTTCTACCCGTGACCTGCGTTGGTTTTCTCCGGGAGCTTTGGTTTCCTCCCACACTCCAAAGACGTACAGGTTAGTAGGCTAATTGGCTTCGGTAAAATTGTAAATTGTCCCCAGTGTGTGCAGGATAGTGTTTAATGTGCGGGGATCGCTGGTCGGTGCGGGTTCGATGGGCCGAAGGGCCTATTTCCGCGCTGTATCTCTAAACTAAACTAAATCACGTTCCTCAGATTACCACTATGCCATAGAAGATGGTACTCTGACCTTGATGGGAGAAAAATCACAAATTAATTAGATCAAACCTCTTTCCTTAAAGAAGAGTTTTGTTAGATTCATTCCAGGGATGAACTCGTACTCTCGCAGATCTGATAGCTTCAGTTCTGTTTGTGATGAGAGGGGATCTTATAGAAACATATAAAATTCTTAATTGATTGGATGAGCTAGATGCAGGAAAATGTTCCCAATGTTGGGCAGTCCAGAACCAGGGGGTCACAGTTTAAGAATAAGGGGTAGGCCATTAAGGGCTGAGATGAGGAAAAACTTCTTCACCTAGAGAGTTGCGAATCTGTGAAGTTCTCTGCCACAAAAGGCAGTGGAGGCTAATTCACTGGATGCCTTCAAGAGAGTTAGATTATCTCTTAGGACTTAAGAAATCAAGGTACAGTATATGGGGAGAAAGCAGGAAGGGGGTACTGACTTTTACTGCATCTACATTTTTCTACGTTTCTACAATATGTTTCTAGTCATGTTCAGATTTGCAGGATGGAATGTCTCAAACATGTCCAAACGAGCATCCCACCTCTTTTCTGTAACAGGTACAACCTTGCATTAATTCGTCTTGGTTCATTTCAGCAAGCGACGCTGAGCAGAGCAGAACATCAGTGTAACGATGGTGCTGGGAAAACCCTTTAACTTAGTGTTCGCCTGTCTTCTGTGTACCTACATTGAGAGCTGCTTTGGACTAAACTTGGTGGATAATGGTTACAGAGACCTTGTGATTGCCATTAAACCAAGCATCAAACATAATGAAATGCTTCTTGAAAAAATCCAGGTGAGATCTGAAGTGAATTAATCAGGTTTGGGTTTAGGTTGAGGGTCAGCACGGTGGCGTGGTGATAGAATTGCTGCTTTACAGCGCCAGAGACCCGGGTTCGATCCTCATGATGTGTGCTGTCTGTAAGGAGTTTGTACGTTCTCCCCGCGACAGCGTAGGTTTTCTCCATGAGCTCCGGTATCCAAAGATGTACAGGTTTGTAGGATAATTGGCTTCGGTAAAAATTGTAAAATTGTCCCTGGTGTGTAGAATAGTGCTAGTGTACGGGGAATGGTAGTCGTCGTGGACTTGATGGGTCGTTTAGATTTATCAATGTGCAGTGATAAGCTTTGTTTTGCATGCCATCCAAACAGATCAGATAATAATATACATATGAAACTCAAATAGAATAGATAGAACAAACATGAAGATATGGAGTACAGAATATAGTTCTCAGCATTGTAGTTCCATGGACAAAGGCTAATGTCTGCAATGAGCTCGGGGTGAATCGGACAGCACCCTAGCTTATAGAAGGGTTGTTCAGAGGGGAAGAAGCTGTTTCTGAGTCTGAATGTGCGTGTTTATAGAGTTGCTTAGTGTCGATGTACATCTTCATATCACATTGAACTAGTTTGAATTTAGGTTTTGATGTTTGGACGAAGAGTTAAAAGAATGTGTGTCCACGATTGCCTCTGCCAACACAATTATATAACATAATGTTTGCGAGGATGTACGAGGGTCTGAGCTATAGGGAGAGGTGGAGCAGGCTGGAACACTATTCCTTGGAGCGCAGGGGGATGAGGGGTGATCTCATAGAAGTGTATAAAATCAAGAGAGGAATAAATCGGTTAAACGCCCAGAGTCTCTTGCCCAGAGTAGGGGAATCAAGAACCAGAGGACATAGGTTTAAGGAGAAGGGGAAAAGATTTAATAGGAATCTGAGGGGTGACTGTTATGTATGGATGGTGGTGGTGTATGTATGGAACAAGCTGCCAAAGTTGAAGAAACAATTGGACAGGTACATGGATAGGAAGGTTTGGGTGGATATTGAATGGAGCGGCTGGGCTTGTATTCGCGGGAATTTAGAAGGAATGTTAAGGGTTTGGACACGCAAGAGGCAGGAAACATGTTTCCGATATTGGGGGAGTCCGCAGTTTAAGAATAAGGAGTAAGCCATTTAGAACAGGGATGAGGAAACACTTTTACACAGTGGTGTGAATATGTGGAATTCTCTCTGTCAGAAGGCAATGGAGGCCAATTCTCTGGGGGCTTTCAAGAGAGAGTTAAATAGAGCTCTTAAAGATAGCGGAGTCAGGGAATATCAACCATGATCATATTAAATGGGGGTGCAGGCTCAAAGGGCCGAATGGCCTACTCCTGTACCTATTTTCTATGTTTCTATGATATGGCGAGAAGGCAGGAATGGGGTAATGATTGTGCATGATCAGCCATGATCACATTGAATGGTGGTGCTAGCTTGAAGAGCCAAATGGCCAACACCTGCACCTATTGTCTATTGTTTATTAACTCAGACAGTTGGGACTATTGTAGATGGTCGGTGTGGGCAAGTTGGACCGAAGCGTCTGTTTGTACGCTGTATGGCTATGACTGAGACACAATGAGCCGCTGATTTTTAAACCTGTGCTCCTTTTAGACAATGATAACAGATGCCTCCCTCTACCTCCAACGAGCTACCAAAAACAAGGTGTATTTTTCGGATGTAAAGATCCTGTTGCCTTCTAGCTGGCCAGGAAACGGCTCGATTCAGAGACCAACCACGCAATCCTACGAGAAGGTACAGAGGTTTTTGCACTATTTTTTTTTTAAACTATTTATTGCATTTTATTTTGTTATATTATATTATCTGTTGAGTACTGCGTTTTGCTGTCGTCGCAGGTAAGAATTTCATTGTTCCATTTCGGGACAAGTTGACAATAAAACACTCTTGACTGGTCTGTTTGATGGACTGTTTATTACTTGGGGCTTATTATTGACGGCCGATATGGGTGTGCAGGATAAAACCTGCAGAATTACGGATGAATGAGCAGAAAGGTGCAATGACAATAATATTAGAAACCAAAAACATGTTCATAAGTCATAGGAGCAGGATTAGGCCATTCGGCCCATTTAGTCTACTCCGCCATTCAATCATGTCTGAACTATCTTTCCCTCTCAACCCCATTCTCCTGCCTTCTCCCCGTAACCCCTGACACCCGTACTGAACAAGAATCAGTCAATCTCCGCTTTACAAATAGCGAAGTCCTTGGCCTCCGCAACTGTCCGTGGCAATGAATTCCCCAGACTCCCCACCCATCCACTCAACCCAGGCCTTTCATTCTTTATTATTTCTTCTTCTTTCATGTGACGTGCACAGCCTAAAGTTGTTGGATAACTTGCATTAGTCGAAACAGGGCGGACCACGTGAAGGTTGCAATCTTCCAGTAGATAAATATACACTCTTATAGTTTGTTTTTTCTTTATGTTTACATATGTGTGTGTGTATGTGTGTGTATGTGTGTATGTGTACGTGTGTGTGTGTTTGTATTGTATTGTATTGTATTCAAATTTATTGTCATTGTCTCAATTTGAGACAACGAAATGAATTTCCCTTAAAGGCAGTATCGTTAAAAAAAATCACAAGAAAAATAATAAAAATAATAAAAATAAATAATAAATAAATAATAAAACATATTAAAAATAAAATTGAAATTGAATTAAAAATTTAAAAAAAGCACAAACACAGAAAGTCCACAACACAACATAACATAAATGGCACCCAGGTGAGGAAGGCACCATAGTCCAGCCAGCCTCCCCTCCGTGTTCATCCGTGGTCGGGGCCTTCCGAGCACCCGCAGTCGCCGCCCCGGGTGGCCCGATGTTCAGGCCCTCACGCCGGGCTGGTGGAACGCCGACGCCGAACCCCGACGGTGAACATCCTCCTCCTCAGCGGCCCGGACCTTCTGATCAGCCGCCTCCCGCTGCCGGAGTCTGCAGCTCCTGAGTCCGCAGGCCGAGCCGGGCAGAGTCGCCGGACCCCGCGCTGTCCATCAGCGCCGCCCGCGTTGGGAGCTCTGCAAACCGCAGCTCCATGATGTCGGTGCAGCAGGTCCAGCACTCCGGGCTCCAGACGGCGACAACCGGTAAGGCATCGCCAGCCCCGCGATGTTCCAGCGCTGTCCCGCCGCTGCTGGAGCTCCGGTCGATCCCGGCAGGAAAGGCCGCGCCAATCCAGGTAGGTAGGCCGCTGTGGGGGAGGGGGGGGGCGAGGACGCGACTCGAATAATAGTCGCGTCCTCACCAGGAAGCGGCTGAAGTACGGTATCCCCCGCACCGTGCCCTCTTCCCCCACATAAAAACACCAAAAAACACAAAAAAATACTCTTTAACATAACTAAATAAACAAAAAAAACAAAAAGATACCGGGCTGTAGGTGGAGGCTGCTGGCACCAGCGCCACCGGAAATACAATGCGTGTGCATGTGTGAGTGTGCGCGTGCGTGTGTGTGCAAGTGTGTGCGTGTGTGTGTGTGCGTGCATATTGTATGTGTGTGCATGCGTGTGTGTGCGCATACTTGTGTGTATATGTTTGCGTGTGTGCGTGCGTGCTTGTGTGTGTGTTTGTGCGTGCGTGTGCGTGTGTATGTGCATGTGTGTGTGCGTGTGCGTGCTTGTGTGTTCGTGCATGTGTGTGCATGCATATCTGTGCGTGTGCTTGCGTGCGCGTGAGTGTGTGTGTGCGTGTGTACCTGTGCGTGTGCATGTGTGTGTATATATATAAGATATAAGAAAATCCATCAGCAATGAGTCATAGAGATTTACAATCAGAAACAGGACCGTCAGCAAACATTATCCACGTGAGATGTTCCAACAATCTATAGTCGCCAAGGTCTACGAGACCTGGTTGCAATGCTCGGACCTCCGCGGTAGCCAAGCCAATTCAACTCCCCTTCCCATCCACATACCGGCCTTGCTCCATACCTGAGCTTTCTCCGTGGATTGTGCGCAGTGTCAATACTGTAGGGATTTTCATGTGTAATTGTCTTTCATAGGCCAGTGTAATCATTGCTGAAGAAAATCCTAAATATGGAGACACCCCTTACACTCTGCAGTATGGAGGATGTGGAGAGAAGGGTCGGTACATTCACCTCACTCCAGATTTCATTCTAAATGACGGCCTGCTTCCAATTTACGGGAAAAAAGGTACGTTATTATATGTTCCTTTTGCATACGATGAAACTGGTTCCAAGGAAGCCAACAATTCGGGAGGACAATATAGGATGTAAGTAGATCGCTAAGTGCTGGAGTTAGCCAGGGCCAGGCAGCATCTCTGTTAGGAATGGATAAGAGATGCTTTGGGCCTGGGCCTTTCTTCAGAGTGAAGAAGGGCCCCGACTCAAAACATCACCTATCCATTCCTTCCACAGATGCTGCCTGACCCGCTGAGTTACCCCAGTGTTTTTTTTATGCAAGATCTGCAGTTCCTTGTGTCTCCAGGAAGTTACTAGTCTTTTGACAAACTTGTTCCCCATCGGTACTTCAATTGACTCATTGTAAATCATCCTTTGCTTAGGTGGGTGGAAGGAGAATGTGGGCGGAGTTACAGAGTCATTGAGTCATAACGCATGGGACCAGGCCATTCGACCCAAATCATCCATGCCATCCCAAAGATGCCCCATCTAAGCCAGTCCTATTTGGTCGTGGAAAGAGACACAAAGTGCTGGAGTAACTTAGCGGGCGAGGCAGCATCTCTGGAGAACATGGATAGAGACCCTTTTTCAATCCCAACCCGAAATGTCACCCATTCTTTTTCTCCATAGATGCTGCCTGACCCGCTGAGTTATGGGGTTATTGGACAAAGGCAGGAGAATGGGTTGAGAGGGAAAGATAGACCAGCCATGATTGAATGTTCGCTGTAGACTTGATGGGCCGAATGGCTTAATTCTGCTCCTAGAATTTATGAACATATGAGTTACTTCAGCACTTTGAGTCTATTTTCGGTATAAACCAGCATCTGCCATTCATTTCTACACCTTATTTGCTCGTGTTTGGCCCAAAGCCCTCTAAATTCATGTACCTGTCCAAGTGTCTTTTAAATGTATTGGAAGGAACTGCAGATGCTGGTTTAAACCGAAGATAGACACAATAAGCTGAAGTAACTCAGCGGGACAGGCAGCATCTCTGGGGAGAAGGTATGGGTGACGTTTCAGGTCGAGGTCCTTCTTCAAACTGGTTAGGGATAAGGGAAATGAGAGATATAGAGGGTGATGTGGAGAGATTAGTCTTCTAAATGCTGTTATACTTCCTGCCTCAACTGCCTCCTGAAGCAGCTCGTTACATATTCCCACCACCTTCTGAGTTGATGGGCATAAGTAGGGCACAAAGAAATGGGTGCGGAATAGGACTGATGGCATTGCTCTGAAAGCCGGCACAGACTCCGTGGATTAAATGTTTCCTTTCGGGAGAAGTGGGAAATTTCATAGACACTTAGAAATGTGACTTTTACCTGCAAGTGAGAGATTATATTGAACAAAAACACTTCTGTTTCCACAGGCCCATTATTTGTTCACGAATGGGCCCATCTCCGGTGGGGTGTATTTAATGAATACAATGAGCAGATGCCCTTTTATAAATCTAGCAATGGACGCATTGAGGCAACAAGGTGAGGCAATTGAAATCACATTATTTTCTTCTGTGAAGAAGACAGTTTGAGATTCTGAGACATGGGCACACCAGCTGACCGTGATCTAATTTAGTTTAGAGATACAGAGTGGAAACAGGCCCATCTGGCCTACCGAGTCCGCTCCGTCCAGCGAGCATTCTGTACACCAACACTATCGTACACACACTAGGGGAAATTTACAATTTTACCAAGACAATTAGCCTACAAATTTATACATCTTTGGAGCGTGGGAGGAAACCGGAGCTCCCGGAGAAAGCCCACGCGAGTCACTTGTAGAACGCACAAACTCCATACACATAGCACCCATAGTCAGGATCAAACCCACGTCTCTGACGCTGTAAAGGGCCTGTCCCACTTTCACGACCTAATTCACGACCTCTGCTGAGTTTGCCCTTCTCATACTCTCAGCATGGTCGTCATGAGATTGTAGGAGGTCGAAGGTAGGTCGTAGCAGGTTGTGGTGCTAGTCGTATGTGCTCGTGGCATCAAGTAGGTCTCGGCATTTTTTCTAGCCTGATGAAAAATGTCCACGAGTAAAAAAGGTCGTGAATTAGGTTGTGAAAGTGGGACATGCCCTTAAGGCAGCAACTCTACCGCTGCACCACCGTGTCGCAATCAAGGTGAAAGGGGAAAAGTTTAAACGGTTACCCTACATACCCATATGTCTTTGGAATGTGAAAGCAAACTGGAGGAAACCCACGGGGAGAACATGCAAACTCCACTCAGACAGCATCTTTAGTCAGAATCAAACCCGTGTCTCTGCAGCGTGAGGCGCCACTGTGCCACCTTAATCTTGCTGAATGATTACTTATAGAAATGCCACTCAATGTCAAATCTGTTTTATTTTTGTCATGTGGTCTGCAGGTGTACAAAGGGGATAACTGGAAGTTATAAGGACTGCAGCAGTGGGTCTTGTTCAAATTGTAAAATCAATGAAAGGACAGGATTGTACGATACAAGTTGCAACTTTTATCCAGACAAGGTTCAGACTGCATCCTCTTCAATAATGTATAATCAAGGCTTGGAAAATGTAAGTGGAGTCATCAAACTGTTCTTTTCCCAATGATGATTAATTGTGTTCCAGCATGTTCATGTTCATAGGTTATCGGAGCAGAATTAGGCCATTCAGCCCATCAAGTCTACTCTGCCATTCAATCATGGCTGGTCTATCTTTCCCTCTCAACCCCATTCTCCTGCCTTCTCCCCATTACCCCTGACACCCGTACTAATCACAGTTATAGGAGAAGAATTAGGCCATTCAGTCTACTCCGCCATTCAAGCATGGCTGGTCTATCTTTCCCTCTCAACCCCATTCTCCTGCCTTCTCCCCGTAACCTTTGACACCCTTTCTAATCAATCTCCACCTTAAACATATTCGTTGACGGCCTCCACAGCCGTCTGTGGCAGTGAATTCCACAGATTTACCATGCTCTGTCTAAAAAAAATTCCTCCTCATCTACTTTCTAAATATATGCTCCTTTACTCTGCAGCTGTGGCCTCTGGTCCTAGACTCTCCCACTAGTGCCGCGTTTTTATTATTTTTTGTCTATGTTTCTATGTAGTTTTTGTTATTGTTTTGTTGGGGTGTGTGTGTGGGGGTGGGGTGGGAGGGTGGGGCTAACTTTTAAATCTCTCCCTGCACGTGTGACGCGACCTTTTCTCGTCGGGTCTCCGTTGTCGTTGGGGCTGCAATGAGGAGCGGCCTCCAACAGAAGAAGACCGGGGACTCTGGTGCCGACGACTCACCGTCACCATCGCGGAGCTGGCCGAGTCCGGAGCGGGTGGAGCGGTGGAGGAGCGCTGCTGCTGCTGCTGCTGCGGCCCGACCTCCGGAGATTCGGAGGCTGCTACTGCGGGTCTGCGGACGGCGGCATCGGGAGCCCGCGGGTCCCTGGATGGAGACCGCTTTTCAGGACTCCTGCAACGGCGACTTCTCCTGCCCGAGTTGCGGGGTCGAAGAGCTCCTGGAGCGGGGCCTAACATCACCACCCCGCGCGGCTTGGAATGACCGCGGGACTGTGCGAGCGCATGCCGGGTGCTCCAACATCAAGAACCCAGTGTGCGATCTTGCACCACCCGGCGTGGCTTTAATGGCCGCGGGACAATCGCCATCGCCAGCCGGGGTCTTTGACTTTGACTCTGACATCGGGGGGGGGGAGAGTGCAGTGGAGAGATAAGTTTTTTTTGGCCTTCCATCACAGCAATGTGATGGATGTTTATGTAAAATGTAAATTATGTTGTGTTTTGGGTCTATTTGTTTGTAATGTATGGCTGCAGAAACGGCATTTCGTTTGGACCTCAAGGGGTCCAAATGACAATTAAATTGACTCTTGACTAGTGGATACATCCTCTCCACATCTGGGTTAGATCCTGACTGCGGGTGCTGTCGGTACAGAATTTCTATGTTCTCCCTGTGCCCTGCGTGGGTTTTCCCTGGGAGCTCTGGATTCCTCCCACACTCCACAGATGTGCAGGTTTGTAGGTTAATTGGCTTTGGTAAATTTGTAAATTGTCCCTAGTGTATAGGATAGTGCTAGTGTATGGGGTGATCACTGGTCGACGCAGACTCAGCAGGGATGGGGAAGGGGTGGGGGGGGGAATGGAGGGGCTGTTTCTGCGCTATATCTCTAAAGACTGAAGCAAGGGTTCCCAACCTGGGGTAAATTTACCCACAGGGGGTAAATTTGTTGATTCTGGATTTCTACATATATTTTCTCATTGACTTACTGTGTTTGGTTCTGGTATAAACCGGTATCTGTTCATCATTAGTTGTTCATAAATAAGTGAAATAACATTGTTATGTGCTATTAAAGTTGCCAGAGGTAAACGGGACGAAAAAGGTTGGAACCCCTGATCTAAAGATCACTTGTGATCATCTGGAAAACACCTCCTTTTTTTGCTAATCATCTGGTTAACTCACGGCATTTTGCTTCAAACTTCCAGGTGGTCGAATTCTGTGATGAAAAGACTCACAATACTGAAGCGCCCAACATGCAGAACCAAATGTGCAATTACAGGAGCACGTGGGAAGTGATCAAAGAGTCAGAGGACTTCAAGAATGCTAATTCAACCCACAACGGTTCTGTCCAACCAACATTCACACTTGTGCAGTCCAAGGACCGGGTGGTTTGTTTAGTCCTTGATATCTCAGGAAGCATGAACCAGGTAAGGTCCTTTATGATAAAACTACTGAACAAAATACGTGGGCAGGGTGACTACAGATAACTTGGGACAAAGGAACATTGCACAATTCTTTTGTCTTTTAACAGTTCACTTTTATTTGTCAATTAGATTAGTTTAGTTTAGAGATATAGCGCTGAAGCAAGCCCTTTGGCCCAGTGAGTCTGCACCGACCAGCGATCCCCACACACTAACACTATCCTACACACACTAGGGACAATTTACATTTATACCAAGCCAATTAACCTGCAAACCTCTACATATTTGGAGTGTTGGAGTAAACAGGAGGTCCCCGGGAAAACACACGCAGGTCACGGGGAGAACGTGCAAACTCCGTACAGACAGCACCGATGGTCAGGATTGAAGCCGGGTTCCCGGCGCTGTAAAGCAGCAACTCTTCCGCTGCGCCACCGTGCCGCCCTCAACAAGAGATGATTATATTTGTGTAGAAACCGGACGTTCAAAAAGCATTTGGCAAGGTCCCACACAAGAGACTAGTGTGCCAAATTAGAGCACATGGTATTGACACGGATAGGGAACTGGCTGGCAGACAGGAAGCAAAGAGTAGGAATCAACTGGTTCTTTTCAGAATGGCAGGCAGTGATTGGTGGGTTCCTGCAAGGCTTAGTGCTGGGACCCGTGTTGTTTACAATATATATTAACGATTTAGACGAGGGAATTAAATGTAACATCTCTAGGTTTGCCGATGACACAGAGCTAGGTGGCAGTGTGAGCTGCGTGGAGGATGCTATGTGGCTGCAGGATGACTTGGATAGGTTGGGTGAGTGGGCAGGAGCATGGCAGATGCAAAATAATGTGGATAAATGTGAGGTTATCCACTTTGGTGGCAAGAACAGGAAGGCAGATTATTATCTGAACGGTGTCAGATTAGGAGAAGGGGAGGTGCAACGAGACCTGGGTGTGCTTGTACTTCAGTCACTAAAAGTAAGCGTGTAGATACATTAGAAAGCTAATGGCATGTTGACCTTCATTGCGAGAGGATTTGAGTTTAGGAGCATGGAGGTCCTACTGCAGTTGCACAGGGCTCTGGTGAGACCAAACCTGGAGTATTGTGTTCAATTTTTATCTCCTAATTTGAGGAAGGACATTATTGTTACTGAGGGAGTGCAGCGTAGGTTCACCAGGTTAATACCCTGGGTGGTGGGACTGACCAATGATGAAAGAATGGGTCGATTGGGTTTGTATTCGCTGGAATTTAGAAAGATGAGAGTGAATTTTATAGAAACATATAAAATTCTTAAGAGGATTGGACAGGGTAGATGCAAGAAATAAGTTCCCGATGTTTGGGGAAATCCAGAACCAGGAGTCACAGTTTAAGAATAAGGGAAAGGTCATTTGGGACTGAGATGAGGAAAAACGTTTTCACCCAAAGAGTTGTGAATGTTTAGAATTCTCTGCCACAGAAGGCAGTGGTGGCCAATTCACTGGATGTTTTCAAGAGAGAGTTAGATTTGGTTCTTTGGGCTAAGGGAGTCAAGGGATATGGTGAGAAGGCAGGAACAGGGTACTGGTTTTGAATGATAAGCCATGATCATATGGAAGGCCGGTGCTGGCTCGTAGGGCCGAATGTCCTACTCCTGCACCTATTTTCTATGTTTCTATGACATATGGTCATCATTTTGTTCAAATTTGTGCGAAATACAGAAGCGGATTTGGCTTTCTTGGTAAAATCATGGACACTGACTCTGGGATGGAGTGAGTTTTTGGCCAGTGTATATCACGTAGTACCGAGGAACAGTGAAAAGCTTTTTTGTTGCGTGCTGTCCAGTTAGAGGAAGGCCTGTACATGATTACAATCAAGCCGTCCAATGTACAAATACAGGATAAAGGGAATGACGTTCAGTGCATTATGTCCAGTAAAGTCGGAATAAAGTTAGTCTGAGGGTCTCCATTGAGGTAGATGGTAGATGGACCGCTTTCCAATTGGCGATAGGATGTGTAGGAAAGAACTGCAGATGCTGGTTTAAAGTTTTAAGACACAAAATGCTGGAGTAACTCAGCGGGACAGGCTGCATCTCTGGAGAAAAGGAATGGGTGACGTTTGGGGGTCGAGACCCTTCTTCAGACTGATGTCAGGGGAGGGGGCGGGACAGATAGAATGTAGTCGGAGACAGTTAGACTGGTGGGAGTACTGGGAATGGGGGAGGGGATGGAGAGTGAAAGCAAGGGCTCTCTGCAGTTGATAGGATGGTTCAGTTGCCTGATAACAGCTGGGAAGAAACTGTCCGTGAATCTGGAAATGTGACCGCTTTACCATTATACCATCCGGATACCTGAACAAAGTTATTTCTTCCGTCTCTATCCATGTACCTGCCCAGTGCATGTGTTAAATGTTGTTACAGTACCTGCCTCAAATACTGCTTCCGGCAGTTCGTTACATGCACTCACCACCCTCGGAGTGAAACCATTTCACCTCGGTTTCATATGAAATCTTGCTCCTCTCACCTTATCTTGCGAAATGTCATCTACTATCTATTCCCCTCATGATTTTTTCTATCTCTATCAGATAACCCCTTAGCCTCCTGCACTCCAAGGAATGTTCTTCCAGTTTACTGTGTACGTGGCTACAGTCCAGGAAGAGGCCACAAAGTGCCATATCAGTGTGCGTGTGGGTTGATTGAGAGTAGTTCAGGCTGAAACATGTACTGCCGATGTCTGATGGCATTTGCTACACGCCTAATGCTGGGAAAATAACAGATGGGTTATGTAACTGTCACCACAAGCTCTGACTACAATTTCCTTAGTGTCACAACAGCTCTTAGTCACCATGGCTGCCCCCCAGCCAAGAATCAATCATGTCACTCGACAACAAAGGGACTATTTGATTTATCTCAGAGTAATCATGCCCTGTGTGAAATCAACAGTCTTTCCAAATGGAAGAAGGTGACCCAATTATCTGAAGAAGGATCTCGACCAGAAACGTCGCCCACTACGTCTCTCCAGAGTTGCTGCCTGTCCCGCTCACTTACTCCACCATTTTGCGTCTATTTTCGGTGAAAACCAGCATCTGCAGTTCCTTCCTACCCAATTATAATTGCAGACAGCAGTAAGATGGGAGATGGCATCAAATTAGCATTGCACCCTCTCAGCTCCAGTGTCCTCCCACACTCCAAAGACGTACAGGATGTATTTTGGCTTTGGTAAAAAAAATTGTAAATTGTCCCTAGTGTGTGTAGGATAGTGCATGGGGATCGTTGGTCAGAGCGGACTCGGTGGGCCAAAAGTGCCTGTTTCCGCTCTGAATCTCTAAACTAACCTAAAAAAAGATAGATGAGGACTCTAGTCCATGATGTTGTCTGTAGGAAGGAATTGCAAACGCTGGTTTAAACTGTAGGTAGACGCAACATACTGGAGTGACTCAGCGGGACAGGAAGCATCTCTGGAGTAACAGAATAGAAAACACTTCGGATCGAAACCCTTCTTCAGAGTGAGAGTCAGGGGAGCGGGAAAATTGAATTGAATTGAATATTTTATTGGCCCATGTGACAAGTCACAGTGAAATTCTTTACCCAAGGAATGCAAATAGTCTCCCATAAAGGGCACTGACAAAGTTACATATCCCCCCCTTCCCTCCTACCTTCCCCCCACATGCCAGTTCCCCTTTATTTTCCCCCGTCTCCCCCACTCCCTCACGTTGGTCCCACCACACGAGTCCTCATTTGTCAATTGAGATGTCCAAATGAGAGATATAGTAGGGTGAAAAGAGAGATAATAGACAATAGACAATAGGTGCAGGAGTAGGCCATTTGGCCCTTTGAGCCGAATGATATCTATATAATTAAAAGTCTAAATTTGACCACTTCCTGTTTGCACTTTATATTGATTTTAGAAAAAACGCAACCACTTACGGTTGTGATTTTTGGCCACCTTACTCAGAGTCCCCCTCCAGCTGTCAGGGCCAGAGGATTTTTTCCATCGATGAAAAATAAAAGACTTATTAATGTTTAAAAAATGTTGAGATTCTCTCTCCTGTCAATCACTTCATGAAGGCCACGCCCCTTCCCATGGGAGGGGGAGGACTATAAAATGTGGAAGTGTGGGCCTGGTTCAGTCTCTGCAAGATGGGGGAGGGAGATGGTCACGACTCTCAGTCTGAGCTGGAAATCTACAGAAAACTGAAAATAGTGACCTGTGAGTGTCCTTTGTGTGTTTTTAAACTGTGCCTTTTGCAACTGGCTTTTGAAATGTGTGCCTTTTGCAACTGTAAAAAAAGATGAAAATGTCTAAAATTGATTGTCCACCCTGTCCCCCTTCTCTCCCATAGTCTCTCACCTTTTTTGGCAGTTTTTCTGGCAGTTTCTGAGCTGCCAGCCTGCCAGGCTTGAGTTACTGAGCTGCCAGGCCTGAGTGACTGAGCTGCCAGCCCAAGAATCCATTTGGCCCACAATGTCCATACTAGCCACCCCCCCTCCCACACTGGCCAGCAATCTTGGAATTGGTGAAGAGGTGGAATATTGTGTTCGGGGACCAGCCTTCCTGTGTGAAGCTGTGACCCAACGGGTCCCACGTAGTCTAGTAGAACAAATGAATGAAAAATATGCAAAAATGTAAAGATGATTAAAGAAACAGGTCATTGTTACCGGTGAGCTAGGTGAGAACTTGTCAGTAACCCGCTTTCACCCAGCTCACTGCTAACAATGGCCCATTTCCTTTATTATCGTTACATTTTTACATATCTTTATCTAGATCTCTTGTCTCCCTTTCTCCTGAGGTTTGAAGAAGGGTCACAACTCGAAACGTCACATATTACTTCTCTCCAGAGATGCTGCCTGACCCGCTGAGTTACTCCAGCATTTTATGTCTATGTTTGGTTTAAACCCGCATCTGCAGTTCCATCCAACACACACCACCATGGACGGAGTCCTCTTAGCCATTAAAAGTATCTGCATGAGGTGGTTCCTCTTAAAGATAGCGGAGTCAGGGGCTATAGGGAGAAGGTAGGAACGGGGTACTGATTGGGGATGATCAGCCATGATCACATTGAATGGCGGTGCTGGCTCGAAAGACCAAATGACCTGCTCCTGCACCTATTGTATATTGTCTATTGTCTCTTCATGATGCCACCATCGGGCAGGGGATACAGACTCCCGAGGTCTCACACCACCTCACACTATCAGGATTACTGCAGTCCTACAACTACACAGCAATGTTGAAGACTACGACTACCTTCGACTACCTTTGATTACCTTTGATTACCTTCGACTACCCTCGATTACCTACGAATAATATGCCGATATACTACGACCTACTTAGACTAAACCTACGAGTAAAAAAAGTAGCGATTTTTTCCATGGCGACCTTTTTTTACTCGCATGTTGAAAAATAGGCTGCGACCTAGCTGAGGCCTCGTGTACGCAGGGACTACTCTTGAGCATGAAGGAGAGTTACAAAGACCTCCTATGACCTCGTGTCGACCATGCTGCGAGTATGAGTCGAGGGCAAACTCGCCAGAACTCGCGGATTAGGTCGCCGCAGTGGGACAGGCACTTAAGGCAGCAACGCTGCCACTACGCCACCATGCTGCAATTTACTCCAGTTACTCCAGCACTCTGTGCCTCTCTTTGGTATAAACTAGCATCTGCAGTTCCTTGTTCCCATGTGAAGATTCAAGTGTGTCCAGCATTGTTTTTCATCTATTAACTTTGCTAATTTCTTCTCGTTATGAAACAGGAGAATCGCATTAACAGGCTTCGACAAGCAGCCGAGATATTCTTGCTGCAGGTTGTTGAGCCAGGATCACTAGTTGGAATTGTCACTTTTAATTCCGGTGCCAATATTAAAACACAGTTGAAGACTGTTGATAATGACAATGTGAGGAAGGACCTTGTAAAACTACTACCAACATCTGCCGGTGGAGGAACAAACATCTGCAGTGGGGTTCGGGATGGTTTTCAGGTGAGGCTGTAAAGATTCCACTTATGAGTGGGTTAGCATATAATGAGCATTTGACAGCACTGGGCCTTTACTCGCTGGAGTTTAGAAGGTTGGCGGGGACCTCATTGAAACTTACAGAATAATGAAAGGCAAACATAGAGTGGATATGGAAAGGATGTTTCCACTGATGGGAGAGTCTAGGACCAGAGGTCATAGCCTCAGAATTAAAGGATGCTCATTTAGAAAGGAGGTGAGGCGGAATTTCTTTAATCAATCTGTGGAACTCTCTGCCACAGAGGTCTGTGGAGGCAAAGTCAGTGGATATTTTTAAGGCAAGAGATAGACAAAGGTCAAGGGTTATGGGGAGAAGGCAGGAAAATGAGATTCAGAGGCAGAGATCAGCCATGATTGAATGGCAGAGTGGACTCGATGGGCCAAATGGCCTAATTCTAATCCTTTAACTTGGGAACTTGTAAAGTTTGGGGGAGTTTTCATCAACACAGAACGTTTAAGTATTACATTTTGCTCTCCTTATTGATAACCGACTGCATTGCAGGTACTTCGCGGTGATGACGGCGCTACTAATGGCGACGAAATTATTTTACTCACGGATGGAGAGGACGGAGGAATTAGCAGTTGCTTCAAAGAGGCGGAAGATAGTGGAGCCAAAATCCACACCATCGCACTTGGACCAAATGCAGCCAAAGAACTGGAGGAGCTCTCAAGAAGGACAGGTAACCAGCAATAAATAGCCACACTGTTGGTACTTGGGAGCTCAGCAAATGAAGGGTGGAGAGGAGCAGAGGTGATTTGCAAAGATGTTTGTCCATTATGAGGCTCTTCAGCTCTGAGGAGAGAGTAGATGTTGTCCTGGGAGTGACGGAGGCTGAAGAGGTTACCTTATAGAGGTATACGTAATTGGGAGGGACATAACTAGGAAACCTCTCCCCTTTGCAGCGGCGTCGATAACCAGAGGGTGGAGATCCAAGGATAAGGGGTAAAAAGTTTGAAGGAGATCGGAAGATGAATTCTTTTCAGCCAGAGGATGGCTGGAATTTGGAATTCACTGCCTGAGTGCTTAGTTTAGTTTAGGGATACAGCACGGAAATAGGCCCTTCGGCCCACCAAGTTCGCACCGGCCTTCAATCCCCGCACATTATCACCATCCTACGGACAATTAAGGACAATTTTTACATTTACACCAAACCAACTAACCTACAAACCTGTACGCCTCTGGAGTGTGGGAGTAAACCAAGGATCTCGGAGACAACCCACGTGGGTCACAGGGAGAACATACAAACTCCGTACAGGCAGCACCCATAGTCAGGGTTGCACCTGGGCTTCTGGTGCTGTAAGCTCATAGATCTGCCGCTGAGCCACCCTGCTGCTCCTGGATGGTGGAGGCAAAGATTCTGCCAATGTTCAAGAAATATCCAGATGATCACTTGAATGACCAGGTATTGAAGGATACAGTCCACATGTTGACAAAGGGAATGAGTGTAAATGGGTATTTGATGTTTGCTATGCACAGAATGAGACAGTTCTGTGTTCTAGAGGCTCTTTCTTTCAAGTTCTCTTCACTCTTGTAATAAAGACTTTGCCACTTTTAAAATTAATTGTCCTGGGTTTCAATTGAAATTGCTGATAGATCATTTTTGAGTCGAGTATCAACAGTAAGTTGGCAGCCGATGAATCAGAGATGTTTGGACATGGGGACTGGGCACAGTATAGTCTGTCCTGCCATTCAATGTGATCATGGCAGAGTTGCCCCATGCTCAACTCCTCTTCCCGTGGTCCTCAAGTGCCTCATCTTTCAAGGATTTGTCAACGTACTCATTAAATACCTCCAATGATCTAGCTTGACATCCTTTGAGGTGGAGATTTCTTAAGATTCACCACTTTCTGTGAGACGAGGTACCCATGTAAATCATTTTTAAGTGCCTATCCCCAATCCTGTTACTATGTTCTCTCGATCAAGATTCTCCTCCAGGTGGCAACTTCTTGGCATCTAGCTGTTATACTCGCTCAAGATCTTCCATGTTTCAATAAGATCACTTTGAAATTCCAAAGATAATAGATATACCTTATTTTGTTGCTTGTGATGGGAAAACCCTCTCATCCCGTTGAATTAATGTTGTGAATCTTTCAGACTGCTGCCAATCCAGCATACCCTTAATTAAATACAAGGACCAAAACTGTGCACAGATGTGGGCTCAGCAGTTGACGGTACAAACTCTAACAACACACTCCTACTTCAAAACCCCAACCCTTAGGCAATAAACTCCAATGTGCCAATTATCTTTGCAACTACTTGCTGCACCTCCCTGCTAAATATTTGTGATTCATACACCAGAACATTTCAACACGAGATGAGAAGAACTTTTTTCACACAGAGAGTGGTGAATCTCTGGAACTCTCTGCCACAGAGGGTAGTTGAGGCCAGTTCATTGGCTATATTTAAGAGGGAGTTAGATGTGGCCCTTGTGGCTAAGGGGATCAGGGGGTATGGAGAGAAGGCAGGTACGGGATACTGAGTTGGATGATCAGCCATGATCATATTGAATGGCGGTGCAGGCTCGAAGGGCCGAATGGCCTACTCCTGCACCTAAGTTCTATGTTTCTATTCCATCTGTGCTTGGTTCATCTACAATCTTTCTCCTTTGGTCTTTATCCAAGTTATTTCCCACTTATTCAACCCATTTATATTCTGTTGCAGACTCCACATATCCTCTCTGCCACATGCCCTCTCCCCTCCCATTTCCACATCATTGCCTGACGTAGACTTTACACTCTGCCCCCTCCTCCAAATCTTTCGCCTGTATCAACAATTATTGAGGGCCACCAAATAATCTTTGGGGGCTCCCTGGTCACGTCCATCAAATCCAGCCAGGAAATGACCCATTTCTTCCAAATCTCTGTCTTTGTTGCAATTATCAATCTACCTAAAGCAATAGACTCCCTCTAAAGATATTTATATCTCCACTCCCCCTCCCTTGACTCTCAGTGTAAAGAAGGGTCTCGACCCAAAATAGACAATGGACAATAAACAATAGTTCCAGGAGTAGGCCATTCGGCCCTTCGAGCCAGCACCGCCATTCAATGTGATCATGGCTAATCATCCCCAATCAGTACCCCATTCCTGCCTTCTCCCCATATCCCCTGACTCAGCTATCTTTAAGAGCCCTATCTAGCTCTCTCTTGAAAGTATCCAGAGAACCGGCCTCCACCACCCTCTGAGGCAGAGAATTCCACAGACTCAAAACTCTCTGTGAGAAAAAGTGTTTCCTCGTCTCTGTTCTAAATGGCTTACCCCTTATTCTTAAACTGTGGCCCCTGGTTCTGGACTCCCCCAACATCGGGAACATGTTTCCGCAAACTTACCGCAAAAGTCTTGCTTTACCCACAGCAGAGTATTGAGCAGAACTATCCATTATCACCTTTATAATAATAAAAAAATGTTTTGTTTATAGGGACAGTGCATATTAATTAACATTTTACATGTAAATATGTGAGATTATAGCTAATCAGCAGCTAATTTCCATCTCTAGTCCCAGGCAAAGGTAGGTGAAGTGTCTTGCCCAAGGACACAACGACAGTACACACTCTGTCTTTGAACCGGCCACCTTCAGGTTGCACAGCTGAACACTTAGCCCATTGAGCCATCTGCCGCTCTAGTGTTCCAACCAAGTTCAATCCATTTGGTAGTTTTATTTTGACTTTTTCAAAGGGAGAATCTCACATTACAGAAATTTGTAAGGTCTATTTTTTAAATTCAGTTCTGAATGGACATTGACCATGGATAATGGATAATATGTGAGTTAAGGATTATTTTACATTTCATTTAATAGATGGTCTACAGCTCGCAGCAACTGATAAAGTAGACTCAAACGGACTCATTGATGCTTTCACTGGATTAGTATCAGAAAATGGTGACCTTAGCCAACAGGCAATCCAGGTTTGATAGCGTTAGAGAATTATTTTGCATTTATTCTCACTCTACAAAGTGTTTTACAATACAATATCAGTCTGTTTCCTTGATTCACAGCTTGAAAGTTTAGGAAGGAGTATTGATAAAGGTGGTTGGTTTAGTGGTATCGTTTCTATTGATAAAACCATTGGAAACAACACTTATTTTGTGGTCACTTGGGAGGATATTCAACCGGATGTGATCCTCCGTTCCCCCAGAGGGAAGATCTACACTCAGGCGAACTTTCAAACCGAGAACGCAACACACACAGCACGACTCCAAATTCCAGGCACTGCAGAGGTACGTTCGAACGCACGTGAAACATTACTTTAAATGTCTCTCCACAGATCAGTTCAGAAGTGATATGAGCAGAATTAGGCCATTCAGCCTACTCCGCCATTCAATCATGGCTGATCTATCTCTCTCTCCTAACACCATTCTCTTGCCTTCTCCCCATAACCCTCCGGTCCTAGACCCTCCCACTAGTGGAAACATCCTCTCCACATCCACTATCCAGGCCTTGATAGAGCTGACTCCTTTTTTTGGTAGTTTGCATTTTATTTTCTAGTAACTTTGCAATCAATTACTCGTTATTCACACCCATTCCCGTTGACCTTATACTGTCTATTTACGGCTATTCATCCTCAAATTCAGGGACAGTTTCTTCTCAGCTATCATCAGGCAACTGAACCATCCTACCACAACCAGAGAACAGTCCTGAGCTGCTATCTACCTCATTGGTGACCTTTGAAGTATCTTTACTTTTGATCAGACTTTACTGGCTTTATCTTGCACTAAAGGTTATTCATGTTATTCCCTTTATCATGTATCTGACAACTGTGGACGGCTTGATTGTAATCATGTATTGTCTTTCTGCTGACATGTTAGCACACAACAAAAGCTTTCCACTGTACTTCGATACATGTGACAATAAATTAAAATCAACTCAACCTCCTATACGACAGGTCCCAACTTTACAATGTGGGCTGCCTATTATTGACCTATTCAGTAATTGGGATGTGGCAAATGATTGGGCATTTTGGTTGGCATGGACAAGTTGGGCCGAAGGGCCTGTTTCCATGCAATATGATTCTATGTCTATGACTTTATGTGTCAGATGCATTGGAATTCCTTCATCTCTAAGTTATCCCTATGTCAATTTGAACCTTTAAGACCATTCCTTCTTCACCACTGGCATCAAGATCTTGGAATATTCAACATAACTGGGTCGAGGGAGCTTCTTAACAACACTGTGATAGTTCAAGGAAAACACTCACCAAAGAGGGATATGAAATGGTACAAAACTATGCAAAAGAACAAATCAAAGCGACAGAAGGCTATGGAGGACATCAATTTATATTTTTAAGGCAGTGATAGTTAGATTTTTGATTAGTACAGGTTATGGGGGAGAAGGCAAGAGAATGGGGTTAAGAGGGAAAGATAGAATAGAATAGAATAGAATAGAATGCCTTTTATTGTCATTCACACAGCTTGGTTTGAACAAAATTGCATTTCTACAGTCTTAACATTACAAAAAAACCAAGACACACACTTAACACAATTTACACAAACATCCATCCCAGTGAATCTTCAACACCTCTTTACTGTGATGGAAGGCAAAAGTCTTATCTCTTCCCTTTGTTCTTCTCCCGCGGTCCAGCAGTCCATCTGCAACATCAAGGTGAACTGGGGCTCCCGATGTTAATGCCCCCGGGCGATGGTAAGTCCCACGGCCGTTAAGCCGTGCCGGGCGATGTTAGGCCCCGCTCTGACCCAGTGATTCCAGTAGGAGAAGTTGCCTTTGTGGAAGCTCGGAAAAGCGGTCACCCACCAGGGACCTGCGAGTTCCTGTCCACCGGGCCGGCGGCCGGAGCCTCCGAAGCTCCGAAGTCGGGTTGAAGCCGCGCGCCACCACAGCTCTTCCCGTTCCGAAGTTGGCCAGCTCCGTGATGGCAAGACCGCAGGCTCCACGACTAGAGCCTTTAGGTTGGTTCCGGCCGGAGGCCACCACCGGCTCCACGATGTTAGGCCCATCAACATCGGAGACCCGACAGGGAAAAAGTCGGGTCCCCCATACAGGGGCTGAGATTAAACAGTTTCCCTCCCCCCCCACCCCCCGACATATACACAGCTAAAAAATAATTAAAACTAGAATCAAAACATACATTTAACGAGTCAAAAACTTTAAAAAAGACTGACTGACTGCAGTCGAGCTGCTGCCGTTAGGCGCCGCCACACCATGATCAGCCATGATTGAGTGGCGGAGTAGACTTGATGGTCTGAATGGCCTAATTCTGCTCCTATCACTTATGAAGTCAGCAACGATGATGAAGGAAAGGTGGAGACCACAATGGTCCAATGTTGGCTGTGGGGAAGGTTATAACGCGGAACTTGGCGGTTTTGATGTCATTGTCCCTGGATTAACCCTGACCATTTATCTCCCAGGCAGGGAACTGGGTTTACAGCGTCATGAATTCTGGACGGAAGCAGAAGGTGACGATGACCGTGACGTCTCGAGCGGTGGATGAGAACGTTGCCCCCGTTACCGTTAACCCCAGGGTCAGCTGGAAGGATCCCAAAAGCCCGACGGTCATTTACGTGGAAGTCTCTCAGGGGTTTTTACCAGTCTTAAATGCGAAGGTGATAATCATTGCTGAACTTCCCAGTGGTGTCCCAGAAGAACATGAACTTTTCGATAATGGCTTAGGTAGGTTACATGAAAACGCCTCTGAGAAATAAAATTTGCGTGAATTGTTAACAGTGCCGTGACTGTAAGGTGAACATTTGGGAGTGATCCATTGACAAAGAGCGGACTGGTCATAAGTTCTTGGGGCAGAATTAGGCCATTTGGCCCATCAAGTCTACTCTACCATTCAATCTTGACTGATTTATCTATCCCTCTCACTGTGTGGGTAAAGGACCTTTTCTATTGGGTTCCAGCCATGAGAAATATTTATCCCCGATGTAATCCAAACCAGAAGTTCAAGGTGAGGCGGGGAAGGCTTAATAGGAATCTGTTGGGTAACTTTTTTCACACAAAGGGTGGTGGGTATATGGAACGACCTGCCGGTGGAAGTAGTTGAGGCAGGTATTATTGCAACATTTAAGAAACTTTTAGGGGTATTTTCTAAATTCTAATTTCACCATTTGTGTTCCTTTGTTATCACCTCAGCCCCAGCCATCAATGGACCATTGTGGGCTCCACCTGTTCTCCAGAGATACTGCCTGACCCCGCTGAGTTACATTTTGTGTCTATGTTCGGTGTAAACCAGCATCTGCAGTTCCTTCTTATTCATTGTTTGCCTTTACTTGCTCTCAGGGGCTGATACTCGCAAGAATGATGGGGTTTACTCCAGGTATTTCCTGAACGTTACCGGACGTGGAAGGTACAGCTTCAAGGTGCGCGTAGAGGGAAGGGAAGGGCCCTCAAAGCTGACCAGCAAAAGAGGGAGGAACGCCATTTACACGCAGGGACTCACCATTGATGGTAATAACTATTTAGCAGTGCAAACGAAGACAATGAAAATATATCTTTGCAGTGGTTTGTGATGTCGTTAAGTTTACAGATACAGTGAGGAAACAGGGCCTTTGGCCCACCGAGTCCGTGCTGACAAGCGATCCCCACATACCAACCTTAGTATTACACACACAAGGGACAATTTTACAATTATGTCAAGCCAATTAATCTATAAACCTGTACGTCTTTGGAGTGTGGGAGGAAACTGATGGTCCCGGCGAAAACCCATGCAAGTCATGGGAGAATGTACAAACTTCGTACAGACAGCATATGTAGTCAGGATTGATAGCGGGTCTGGCGCTGTATGGCAGCAACTCTACCCCTACACCACCATGCTAGACATTCTGCCATGCTAGACATTTTGAGCCATTGAACGGCAAGTTTGTTTTGGATCAAACTTACAGGGCAGCATGTTAGCGCAGAGGTAGAGTTACCGCCTTACAGCGCCAGAGACCTGGGTTCAATCCTGACTACGGGTGCTGTCAGTATGGAGTTTGTACATTCTCCCTCTGACCTACAAAAATACACAGACAATATGTGCAGTAGCAAGCCATTCGGCGCTTCGAGCCAGCACCGCCATTCAATGTGATCATGGCTGATCATCCACTATCAGTACTCCGTTTCTGCCTTCTACCCACATCCCTTGTTTTCACTAGCCCTAAGAGCTCTATCTAACTCTCTTTAGAATGCATCTAGTGAATCGGCCTGCACCACCTCCTGAGCCAGGGAATTGCAGAAATTCACCACTTTAGGTGAAAAAGTATTTTCTCATCTCAATGGCCCACCCCTTATTCTTAAACTGTAGCCCTTAGTTCTGGACTCCCCCAACATTGGAAACATGTTTCCTGCATCTAGCGTGTCCAATCGCTTAATCCCTGCTGGTGGGAGGGGGAGGGACTATAAAACCCAGAAGTGTTGTGCCTCACTCAGTCTCTGCAAGATGGAGGATGCGAGAGGGTCACGTCTCAGAGCTGTGAATAACACTAAACACATGTCTACTCAAATGTAAGTGCCTTTAATGCTGCACTGCAAATTGTTGTTGGTGGTGGTAACTGCTTTGAGTGCTGCACTGCAAATGGTTGTTGGTGGTGGTAACTTGACAACTTCCTGTTTGCACTGTATGTTGATTTTAGATAAAACGCTACCACATACTGTGGTGATTTTTGCCCATCTTGCTCAGCCCCCCTCCGCTCATCAGGTGCAGAGGTTTCTTCCCATCAATGAAAAATAAAAGTGTTATTGTGTTTAAAAAAACGTTGAGAATCTCTCTCCTGTCAATCATGCCATGAAAACCACGCCTCTTCCGGAGAGAGGGGGGAGGGATTATGAAACCCGGAAATGTGGGTGTGGCTCAGTCTCTGCAAGATGGGGGAGGGAGAGGGCACGACTGTCTAAGCTGTGAATCAAATGAACACACTGTATGTCTACTGAACTGTGAGTGTGGTGTTTATTTGGTGTTTTGTATGGTTTTATGGTGGTTTCACCTTGCTTGAAATTGTATGAAACTGCATTTGAATGTGGTGGCCTTGCACCCTGCATGAAATGGTATGAAACATAGAAACATAGAAAATAGGTGCAGGAGTAGGCCATTCGGCCTTTCGAGCCTGCACCGCCATTCGATATGATCACGGCTGATCATCCAACTCTGTATCCCATCCCTGCCTTCTCTCCATACCCCCTGACCCCTTTAGCCACAAGGGCCACATCTAACTCCCTCTTAAATATAGCCAATGAACTGGCCTCAACTTCCTTCTGTGGCAGAGAATTCCAGAGATTCACCACTGTGTGTAAAAGATTATTTTCTCATCTCGGTCCTAAAAGACATCCCTCTTATCCTTAAACTGTGACCCCTAGTTCTGGACTTCCCCAACATCGGGAACAATCTTCCTGCATCTAGCCTGTCCAACCCCTTAAGAATTTTGTACGTTTCTATAAGATCCCCCCTCAATCTTCTAAATTCTAGCGTGTACAAGCCGAATCTATCCAGTCTTTCTTCATATGAAAGTCCTGCCATCCCAGGAATCAGTCTGGTGAACCTTCTCTGTACTACCTCTATGGCAAGAATGCCTTTCCTCAGATTAGGAAACTGCACTTGAAATTGGTGGCCTTGCACCCTACTTGAAATGGTATGAAACTGCACTTGAATTTGGTTGTTTTGCACCCTGCTTACATCCTGCAGTGGTATGAAACTGCACTTGAGTTTGGTGTCCCTGCACCTTGCTTGAAGTGGTAAGAAACTGCACTTGAATTTGGTGGCCTTGCACCCTGTTTGAAATTGTAGAAAACTGCATTTGAATTTGGTGGCCATGCACCCTGCTTGAAATGGAATTTCAAGGAATAGCCGTGAGTCAACTGCTCGCCCACCAACCGTGAGTGAGCTGCCAGCACACCAGGCTTGTGTAACTGAGCTGTCACCCCAAGAATCCATTTGGCCAACAATGTCCATACTAGCCCTCTGGAAACCAGTCCCTTCAGCCCACAAAACCCATACTAGCGCTCCAGAAGCCCCCCCCCCCCCCCCCCCCCCCCCCCCGCCCCACCCATTGGCCACCAATATTGGAATTGGTGGACAGGTGGAATATTGCGTTGGGGGACCAACCCTCCTGTGTGAGGGACCCAATGGGTCCGACTTAGTCTAGTAATTTTATATGTTTCTGCAAGATCCCCTCTCATACTTCTAAATTCCAGTGAATACAAGCCCAGTCGCCCCATTCTTTCATCATATGACATTCCCGCCATCCCGGGAACTAACCTCGCTGGACTCCCTCAAAAGCACGAATGTCCTTCCTCAAATTCGGTGGGTTTTCTCCGAGACCTTCGGTTTCCTCCCACACTCCAAAGACGTACGGGTTTGTAGGTTAATTGGCTTGGTTTCAATGTAAAATTGTCCCTCGTGTGTGTAGGATAGTGTTAATGTGCGGGGATTGCTGGTCGGTTCGGACGTGGTGGTATGGGGATGGGAAGGGGAGTTGAATTGGTTGGCAACCAGGAGGTTCCCGTAAGCCTCAGCGGACGAACATTTCAATCGGGAGATCTCGTAGACCTTATTGTAAGATCTCACGTGGACAATGTTTGCTGATGTTCCTGTTTCTATGACTCATTACTGATGAATTTTCATTTGCCAGGGACTGATACTAAAAACAGGGATGTACTGATTGGACAAGTCAACCAATCATTTAATTCTGCTATGAAGCACGATGCAAAGTCTAGAATTTCACGTTATAAAACTGCGGCACGGTGGCGCAGCGGTAAAGGTGCTGAATTACAGCGCCATAGACACGGGTTCGACCCGGACTGCTGGTGCTTGTCGGCACGGAGTCTGCACGTTCTCTCCGTGACCTGTGCGGATTTTCTCAGAGATCCATTGATGGCCTCCACAGCTTTCTGTTGCATTGAATTCCACAGATTCACCTCCCTCTGACTAAAGAAATTCCTCCTCATCCCCTTCCTAAAGGAACATCCTTTCATTCTGAGGCATTGAACTCTGGTCCGGGACTCTCACTAGTGGAAACATCCTCTCCCCTCCGGCTTCCCACCGAAGTCCGCAGCTCCCGACGTCCCCAGGCCGCGCCGGGCGGAGACTCCCGCTGGCGGCCCTCGGCAAAGGGCACCAGGGACTCCGCGATGTCGGTCAGCGCCGCCCGCATTGGAAGCTCCTCGAACCCACACGTCTTTGGAAACATAGAAACATAGAAATTAGGTGCAGGAGTAGGCCATTCGGCCCTTCGAGCCTGCACCACCATTCAATATGATCATGGCTGATCATCCAACTCAGTATCCCGTACCTGCCTTCTCTCCATACCCCCTGATCTCCTTGACCACAAGGGCCACATCTAACTCCCTCTTAAATATAGCCAATGAACTGGCCTCAACTACCCTCTGTGGCAGAGAGTTCCAGAGATTCACCACTCTCTGCGTGAAAAAAGTTCTTCTCATCTCGGTTTTAAAGGATTTCCCCTTTATCCTTAAGCTGTGACACCTTGTCCTGGACTTCCCTAACATCGGGAACAATCTTCCTGTATCTAGCCTGTCCAACCCCTTAAGAATTTTGTAAGTTTCTATAAGATCCCCTCTCAATCTTCTAAATTCTAGAGAGTATAAACCAAGTCTATCCAGTCTTTCTTCATAAGACAGTCCTGACATCCCAGGAATCAGTCTGGTGAACCGTCTCTGCACTCCCTCTATGGCAATAATGTCCTTCCTCAGATTTGGAGACCAAAACTGTACGCAATACTCCAGGTGTGGTCTCACCAAGACCCTGTACAACTGCAGTAGAACCTCTCTGCTCCTATACTCAAATCCTTTTGCAATGAAAGCTAACATACCATTCGCTTTCTTTACTGCCTGCTGCACCTGCATGCCTACCTTCAATGACTGGTGTACCATGACACCCAGGTCTCACTGCATCTCCCCCTTTCCCAATCGGCCACCATTTAGATAATAGTCTGCTTTCCTATTTTTGCCACCAAAATGGATAACCTCACATTTATCCACTGGAGCACATGGGAGAAATCCACGTGGTCACTGGGAGAACGTGCAAACTCTACACAGACAGCACCCGAGATCAGGATCGAATCCGGGTCTCTGGCGTTGTGAGGCAGCACCTCTACCAGCTGGAAACTATAATTTTCTCATGTGAAACATCTAATGGAAAATGTGATTTAAAGTATGTCGAAGCATTAATAGTGAATTATCTGATGGTCCAGATGAAAGGATGGCAGATTAATTTCCTTAAAATACAGGCGAGTTTTCATGATGATTGGAGTATTGTGTGCAGTTCTGGTCACCACGTTACAGGATGATCAATGTACCAAAAGCCTTATTTACCACCCGATCCACCTTTCATGCCAGCATCAAGGAACAGGGATATTGTGCTAATGACTCTGGCTGATGGTCAGGATGTGCTGCCAGCTTTTTTGAGTGGCTTCACTGTTTCTCATGCTCACTTCCAGCATTCGTAACAGGGAATCAGGGAGAAAATGTCAGATTAGATCCATTGTGTCTGCTGTTCCCCAACATGGAACAGCAGGTTCAGTGATGGATTGGTCGATGGATTCCGGATACTGGAGATAAATGTCTTTCCTTCCACACAGGCGTTGTTCATCCGAATCCGCCAAAACCCACCGTCAGTGAAGAAAATCGCGTGGCACAGATTGGAAACTTCAGCAGGGTCAAATCTGGAGGAGCGATTTCAAATCCCGTGGACATTCCCGTTGTCAATTTCCCGCCGAGTAAAATCACGGACCTTGAAGCAAGAGTACTTGAAGATAAGATTGAGCTGGAATGGACCGCACCAGGAGCAGATCTGGATCAAGGAGCAGGTAAATGCTCCCGCATTTATATGGGGCTTACAGATAATTTTTCTTTCCAGCAATGAATTGATCAAATAGCTGGGGAAGATAGATACAAAATGCTGCAGTAACTCAGCGGGTCAGGCAGCATCTCTGGTGAGGGGGCACCTCATTGAAACTTACTGAATAATGAAAGGTCTGGTTAGAGTGGATGTGGAGAGGATGTTTCCACCAGTGGGAGTCTAGGACCAGAGGCCAAGCCTCAGATTAAAAGGACATATTGTACCTTCAGGAGGGAGATGAGGAGGAATTTCTTTAGTCCGAGGGTGGTGAATCTGCGGAACTCATTGCCATAGAAGGCCATGGAGGCTATCAATGGATATTTTTCAGGTAGAGGTAGAGGTAGATAGATTCTTGATTAGCGTGGGTGTCAGGGGTTATGGGGAGAAGGCAGGAGAATATGGTTGAGAGGGGGAAGGTAGATCAGTCATGATTGGATGGCAAATGGCCTAATTCTGCTCCTATCACTTATGAACTTGAAGGAATAGGTGATGTTTCAGATCGAGACCCATCTTTAGATTGGGTCTGAAGAGTTTTGACCCGAAACATCATCGATTTCTTTTCTCCTGAGATGCTGCCTGACCCGCTGAGTTACTCCGGCATTTTGTGTCTATCTTCGGTGTAAGCCAGCATCTGCAGTTCCTTCCCACACAATTGGACATGGAATTCTGCTGACCAGTTGAGGTGTGACACAATGGAAGTAAATTGACCAGGCAGAGGGAACATGTAACTACGTAGGCAAGGATAGTCTGGTGTTTTGGAGAATCACTTGTTGAATCACACATCATGGAACCAGACTCTTCGACCCACTGAGTCCGTGCCTCTGGAACGTCGGAAGTTGAGGGGAGACTTGATGGAACTATATAAAATTATGTGAGGCATGGATAAGGTAGACTTCTAGAACCTTTTTATCCCTGTGTAGAATTGTGCTACACCTGAGGGCATAGCTATGAGGTGAGAGGGGGAAAGTTTAATGGAGATGTGCGGGGCAAATTATTTACACAGAGAGTGGAGCGGGCTTGGAATGGACTTCCAAGGGTGATACAGGCAGTTACGATAGTGCCGTTTAAGAGGATTTTGGATAGGCTTATGGAAGTAAAAGAATATGGACCTATCAGTTCAGATAGGTATCTACCGTAGACAGGCCTGTGTGTTTTACATATGCTAGATAATGTCACACAGAATGAATACAATTCACGATTTCACAGTGATCATTGTTGATAGTCAGAGTAAATCACCATAGTTTAGATTATTCAGAAATTTATCTTTCAATGTCCTGTTCCCAAAACAAGCTGTGATGCAGCCCAACAGTATTCCTGGGATGGCGGAACTGTCATATGTTGATAGAATGCAGCGGCTAGGCTTGTATATTATGGAATTTAGAAGGAGGAGAGGGTATCTTATTGAAACATATAAGATTATTAAGGGATTGGACACACTAGAGGCAGGAAACATGTTCCCGATGTTGGGGGAGTCCAGAATCAGGGGCCACAGTTTAAGAATAAGGTGTAGGCCATTTGGAACGGAGATGACGAAAACCTTTTTCACCCAAAGAGTTGTGAGTCTGTGGAATTCTCTGCCTCAGAATACAGCGGAGGCCAAATCTCTGGATGCTTTCACGAGAGAGTTAGATAGGGTTCTTAAAGACAGCGGTGAGGGGATATGGGGAGAACACAGGAAGTGGGTATTGAATGTGGATGATCAGCCATGATCACAGTGAATGACGGTGCTGGCTCGAAGGGCCGAATGGCCAACTCCTGCACCTATTGTCTATTGCCTATTGTATGCTTTCTACCAATCCACGATACTCCTATTTGCCTGTGTTTAGCCCATATTCCTCTAAACCTTTCCTATCCATGTACCTGTCCCAAGTGTCTTTTCAATGCTGTTGGCGTATCTGGCACAGCTAGGTCCTCTGGCAGCTCGTTCCATATACCCACCGCCCCAAGTGAAAAAAGTTGCCCCTTAAGTTCCTTAGAGGATGTCGCCGTGCGTGCGGGAGGTCGCTGTCTCGGGGGGCGTGCGCGCGGCGGAACCAGCGCGGGTGAGCGTGCGGGAGAGCGTGGTCCGCGTGCAGGAGGTGCGGGGCCCGGCTGGGCGGGGATGGCGGCCTCAGCGACCCGCACGGGGACGACGGCGCCGAAACGGACAACGCCGCGACAAGCGGGAAATCGATCTCCTACCATAACCTATGTCCTCTGGTTTTTGATTCTCCTACTCTGGGTAAAAGATTCTGTGCATTCACCCTGTCTATTCCCCTCATGGTTTTATACACCCCTGTAGAACCACCCCTCAGCCTCTTTTGCTCCTAGGCTGCACAACCCCTTACTACAGCTCAGGCCCTCGAATACTGGCAGCATTCCCATGAATCTGCTCTGTACTCTTTCCAGCATTTTCGTTCAAACACCACTCAATCCAATTCCATGTCTAAAGGTTGATATCCTACATTGGACACAATAATGAAGATAGATATAAAGCGCTGGAATAACTCAGCGGGTCAGGCAGCATCTCTGGAGAACATGGTTAAGTGACGTTTTGGTTCAGGACCCTTCAACAGACTGATTGAAGGTGAAGGTGGCAGGGATGGGGGGTGGGGGTGGAGAAAGAAAATTGGAAGAGAGGAGGGCCAGGCATGGTTGGTAATCACAGAAGGGGAGCAATGAGAGAGCGCCTCCCAGAACTCCCTTTAAAAGAACTTCAAACTGGGCAGACCTCGAAGAGATTTCACAGTGGGACTGTCAAAATGTAAAATGTTTTGAAGAACATCCTCGCCTCCTGAGTTATTGCAGCATTTTGTGTCTTTCTTTAGTAAACCAACATCTGCAGTTCCTCTGAATCTGAATCTGATGTCTCAACTAGTAACTTGCTATAATATAGCGAAAAAAGTTTCATTTGCATTCTAGTGTTTATTTTAGGCTTTACAGATACTGTGTGGCGACAGACCATTTGGCCCACTGAGTCCGCACTGACCAGCGTTCCTCCCGTATACTCGCGTTATCTAACACTAGGGACAATTTACCATCTTTACCAAAGACAATTAACCTAAAAAATGTACATGTTTGGCGTGTTGGGGGAAACCCGAGCACCTGGAGAAAACCCACAAGGTCACAGGGAAAACGTACAAACTCCATACAGACAGCACCAGTAGTCAGGATTGAACCTGGGTCTCTGGTACTGTAAGGCAGCAACTCTACCGCTGCGCCACTATGGAACCCAATCTGTTCTCTTTGTCTTGTACCTTTAATCATCAAAATATTTTTTCCAGCCATATGTCAATTCATTTGTTTCTTATCTTTATCAGCATCCTACTATGAGATGAGAGTGAGCAACAAATTACTGCTGCAACATAGTTTCTCCGGAGTTGAACGAGTGAACTTGACGAACTTGAATCCACAGCCATTTGGCTCCAAGGAAATGTTTATAATTGACCCTGAAAGTATCGAACTGGAGAACAGAACGACCCTCTACTTCGCCATCCTTGCTTATGATGAAATTAATCAGCCTTCCGAGATGTCTAATGTTGCCATGATTACTTCCGCTGAGCCTCTGCCTATCATAGACAATTACACGACAAGGGCTATTTTGATCACAGTAATAGTGTTGCTTCTCGTTTGCTTAATTGTAGGATTACTGATCTTTTGGTACAAACTAAAAGGGAAAAAAGAAGATGAGGAGAGGTTGCAATAGACAGCAAGAAGATAGACACAGAATGGGTCAATGGGTCAGACAGCATCTCTGGGGAGAAGGAATAGGTGATGTTTTGGGTTGAGACCCTTCTCCAGTCTGAGAGTCAGGAGGAATCACCTATTCCTTTTCTCCAGTGATGATGTCTGACCCGCTGAGTTACTCCGGCTTTTTGGGTCGATCTTCGGTTTAAACAAGCATCTTCAGAACCTTCCTACACATTTTGTATACAGAGAAAGCAAGTCATTATGTTATTAATCCAAGCATTTACTTTGTTCTGATTTATTATGGGTGTGGGTGGTGGTGAAAATCAAAGGAATTAACTCGAGTTTTTCTGAGGCTTTTTATGCTCCTTTCCCCAACAACTGGGAGAAATCCCTGGGAAATTCAGCCCTTATCCTCTTGGGATGGACGTGAATATCAACAAAAGCTTTTCACTGTACCTCGGTACTTGTGACAATAAACTAAATTCAAACTCAAAACTAAACCCAAGATCGCATGGTTTTGACTGGTGAAACCACAATGATAAACTTGGAACAATCCTACTGCTCAAATATTATATCTCTCCAATCTGAGTCTAGATTTAGTGCTTTTGAAGAATGTTGTGCGTTTGTTTTCAACTGACATGGAATTCGTATAATTGAATGATTTTGATGTAGTCCTAATAAAAATAATTTCCAAAATGGCTGTTTTGTTTTATTCACTTTCCGTAAAAAATGAGAGCACTTAAAACCAAGTTATTTTTTTAGTTGGTTGGGGGTGCTACGAGTCGGCTGCCCTGCCAGCAGCATGTTCGTTATTTCAACGTAAATTTTTTTTTTTTGGTATGTCTAAATGTTAGTTTAGGTTTCTCTTGGCATGTCCTGTGTGTGTGGGGTGGGGGGGGGGGGGTGGGGTAATCGCTTTTGGTCGCCTCCTCGACGGAAAGGCGACTTTCCCTGTCACCTCCCTCACGACCTAACAGCTTGGATTGGAGCGGCCTTTCCCAGAGATGGGCCCGGAGCTTCAGCAGCGGGTGCAGCGTGGACCTTTCCTTCGCGGAGCGGGTGAACCCTTGCCGTGGTTCTACAGAGAGGAGTGCTCCGATCGCTGGCCTGGTGACTTTGGCATCATGGGGCTGTGGTCTGTGGAACTTCTAGCCATGGGCGGGGCATGGACTTACCATCCGGAGCCTGGGATCCCTTGCTGGGATCGCCGGAGAAGAGCTCCGACTGCCGGCCTGTCGAGTATAACATCCTGAAGCCGCAGTCTCCGGTAGGAAAGTGGCAATTTGGGCACTCTTAGCCACTGAGTGCGTTTGAACGTCCCGATATCGGAGTTTTCATCATCCTGACAAAAGGGCCTGTACATCGGCCATCCGTAGCGGCGACTACAGAGGGTTTATGGCCCCGACCACGGATGAACAAAGGAGGAGGAATGACTGAACTATGTTGCCTTCCACCACAGTGAAGAATGCTGTGGTGGATGTTTGTGTTAAATTCTATTGTGTACTAGACTAAGTGGCCCATGTTCACATGGGAGGGCTGGTCCCCCAACGCAATATTCCACCTCTCCACCAATTCCAATATTGGTGGCCAGTGGGGGGTGGGGGCTTTCTGGAGAGCTGGTATGGGTGTTGTGGGCTGAAGGTACTGGTCTCCAGAGGGCTAATATGAATATTGTGGGCCAAATGGATTCTTGAGGTGGCAGCTCAGTCCCTCAAACCTGATGTGCTGGCAGCTCACTCACGGCTGGTGGGCTAACAGTTGACTCGCGGCTATTCCTTGAAATTCAATTTCAAGCAAGATGCAAGGCCACCAAATTCAAATCCATTTTCCTACCTTCAAGCAGGGTGCAAGGCCACCAAATTCAAGTGCAGTTTCTTACCACTTCAAGCAGGGTGCAAGGCCACTGAATTCAAGTGCAGTTTCATACCACTTCAAGCAGTGTGCAAGGCCACCAAATTCGTGCAGTTTCATACCACTTCAAGCAGGGTGCAAGGCCACCAAATTCAAGCGGTTTCATACCATTTCATGCAGGGTGCAAGGCCACCACATTCAAATGTAGTTTCATACCATTTCATGCAGGGTGTAAGGCCACCACATTCAAATGCAGTTTCATACCATTTCAAGCAGGGTGAAACCACCATAAAACCACACAAAACACCACACTCACAGTTCAGTAGACATTCAGTGTGTTCAGTTGATTCACAGCTCAGACACAGTCGTGACCTCTCCCTCCCCCATCATGCAGAGACGGAGCCACACCCACACTTCCGGGTTTTATAATCCCTCCCCCCTCCCACCGGAAAAGGTGTGGCCTTCATGGTGTGATTGACAGGAGAGAGATTTTTAACATATTTTATACACTAATAACACTTTTATTTGCAGTGCGTTTACTTCAGCCCAACCCAACCCCCACCAACCATTTGCAGTGTTTTCACTTCAACCCAACCCCCACCAACCATTTACAGTGCTTTTACTTCAACCCATTTTCATTTTCAAACCACATTAAGGGCACCCAAGGTCAGTAAAACCACACACAGTTTAGTAGACGTGTTCAGTGTTATTCGCAGCTCAGACTGAGAGATGTGACTCTTTCACTTCCCCCATCTTGCAGAGTGACTGAGGCAAACACTTCCGGGTTTTATAATCCCTTCCCGTCCCACCAGCCGGGCAGCAGAGAGAATCTCAACATTTTTTAAACATTAATAACTCTTATTTTTCACCTATGGGAAAAGTCCTCTTCTCCTGCGCAGCGGAGGGGAACTCTGAGTAAGACGGCCAAAAATCACAGCCATAAGTTGTTTTCCAAAATCATGAAACAGAAAAACAGGAAGTGTTCAAGATCAGACTTTTAGTAATATATAGATTGTGTGTTCTTTTTTTTAAGTGTATCGCTGCTGGCAAATTCATTTCACTGCACCTTTGGGTGCATGTGACAAATAAAATTGACTTTGACTTTGACTTTTTGGAGTGGATCTCCTCTGTAACAGATCATTTAATTTAGAGGAATTCTATAGCAGAACTACGTTTCCTTTAGATTTTACTCAATAGTATTCTCAGGACTAATAATACTGTTTTAGTTGCCAAATTCTGATTATAGAAATTAAACAAAACACAATGACAAAACAGTAGAGTTGTTGCCTCACAGTACCAGAGACACAGGTTCAAACCTGACCTCGGGAGTTCTCTGGGTGGAGTTTGCACGTTCTCCCTGTGACTGCCTGGGTTTGCTCCGTGTGCTCTGGTTTCTTCCCACATCCCAAAGACGTGCAGGTTTGCAGGTTAATTGGGCTTTGTAAATTGCCCCTAGTGTGTAGGATAGAACTAGTATATGAGTGATCATTGCTCGATGTGGATGGTGTGTTGAAGGGCCTGATTCCACACTGTATCTTTAAACTAAACTAAATTAAATTGAACTAAAGTAACGTAAAATAAACTTGTCAGGCTTTGTCCGGCCCCACCTCTTCCTCTCCCCCTACTTCTCCCCCTGTCGAAGAAGTCTGAAGGAGGATCCTGACACTTTCTCTATGCCCTCCTGAGACCGCCTGACCTGCTGAGTTCCTCCAGCACTTTGTGTCTTTTGTTTTCTCCACAGAAACCTTGGGTACTGAGGGATTGTACATTAAATGTTCCATTTTTGACACCACTAATAGCAATAACTCAGGATTAAGTGCAACCACTTAATTTAACAAGATGTACCGATGAGATTCAAGAAGAATGGTGTAGGTGGACAGGAATGTTGAGCAGCGAACAGAGAGAGGATGTGTCCTCAAGTCTGGTCAATGCGTAGGATTTTGAGAAGCTTTACAGCAAAAGACTCGAATAAACTAGCAATAACTGAATGAAGGAGAAATGAATCTGAGACCGAAAGCATGAAGTTTAGTTTAGTCTCGAGATACGGCGCGGAAACAGGCCCTTCGGCACACCGAGCCCGTGCCGACCAATGATCCCCACACACTAGCACTATCCTACACACCAGGGACAATTTACAATTTTTACCGAATCCAAATTAACCTACAATCCTGTATGTCTTTGGAGTGTGGAAGGCACCTGGAGAAAACCCACGTGGTCACGGGAAGATTGTACAAACTCCGTATAGACAGCACCCTTAGTCAGGATCGAACGCGGGTCTGTGGCGCTGCAAGGCAATAACTCAACTGCTGCGCCACCGTCCCGCCCTAAGTAGATTGGAGGAGATTGGAAAAGAAAATAAACTTGCCTATTGTTTATTTAAAACACTAAGGAACATCTTGCCCACTGAGAAATTGTCGGAATTTTGCTTTATTGAGCATAAATTGCGCTTTCCCATCAAAATAGTTCCCCTGCAACACAATAGTTCACATGCTCAGTTCATAAACACTCCAGCATTGAGAACGGGTAATTATAGCCTGTGGGAGATATTTTTCTGAATTTTGTAATCTAGGTGTGGTCATTGAACATTCATTAATAACATATATGAGAAAGCCCTGGGGGAATTAAGTTTCTTCAGCAAAGCAATCAGATGCTTTGCGTACACAGTAATTTCAAGGCTATTTTTGATTAGTCTGGCTTCTGTCAGGGACAGAAGCTAAATCTATGACCCCTATTTCTTCAAGATAAAGATGTTCAGCTTAGTTCAGAGATACGGCATGGATATATGCAATTCAGCCCACCAAGTCCACATTGACCAACAATCACCCATTGACCCTAGTTCTATGTTATCCCACTTATGCATCCACTCTCTACACACTAGGGCCGATTTACAGAGGGCCAATAAACCTACAAACTCACACGTTCTTGGCATGTGGGAGGAAATGTCGGAAGAATCTGCTTTTAAAAAGACAAAGGATTCAAAAAGTCGGCGGGAAGAAGTTAGAGTTGCAGTTTCAGAGTGCAAATCGTCGAGGTGGGACATTAGAGTGAAGCAGGCGTTCGATAGGCTTAGCTGGAGATAGTTTGCAGCAGATAAAAGAGAAGGCTGATCAGCGGAGCCCTGTTGGGAGCGGACGTGTTGAGGGGAAGTGCCGTGTGGAGGTACAGCATGAGTCTTTGGCTCTGGGGTAACGTGGGGAGGTAAAGTGTGAGTCGGCGAAGAGGCTGAGGCAAGAAGACTGCGTTTAAATCAGCTCTGTGTGTGTTGCGATAATTATCTTAATAAGTGAATTATTGCAGTGATGGCAGGTATGTTGTTGCAGTGTGTTTCTTGCAGGATGTGGGAAGCTAGGGGCACGGCTGGTGCCTCTGACCACTACACCTGTGGGGACTGTGTCCAGATGCAGCACCTCAAGGACCAAGTTAGGGAACAGGAGCAGCAGCTGGATGACCTAGGCACCATCTGGGAAACAAAAGCTTCCTGGCCAGGACTTACAGTCAGGCCATCACTCCGAGAGTACAGGAGGTGCGAAGGTTAGAGACAGCAAGGAAGGGGATTAAACAAGTGCACATGACCTCAGTGAATGAACCTCTTGAAAACAGGTACACCCTCTTGGGAGCTGTCGGGGCAGATGATACTTCCAGTCTAAGTGGCGGACAGGTCTGTGACTCGAACCCCGGAGCGGAGGCTCAACCGGAGAGTCAGGCAGAGACATAGTGGTTGACTCCATATTCAGAGGTGCAGACAGGAGATTCTGCGGTAACAGGCGACACTCAAGGATGGTGTGTTACCTCCCTGGTGCCAGGCTCCAACACGTCTCAGTCTCAGACCAATTACAGGGCATCCTCAAGAGGGAAGGGGAGCAGCCGGAAGCAGTTGTGCATGTAGGCACAAACGACAAAGGTCAGAAGAGGAAGGAGGTTCTGCAACGCGAGTATAGAGAATTAGGTAGGAGGGTGTAAAGCAGGACCTCTAGGGTAGTTATCTGTGGTTTGCTTCCAGTACCTCATGCTAGTGAGGGGAGGAACAGAGGCATAGGGGAGCCAAATGTGTGGCTGAGGAGTTGGTGCAGGGGGCAGAGATTATGTTTTCTCAACCATTGGGATCTCTCTGATAGATATGCCATTTATTATCACTATACATGTACAGTGAAACTGAAAGCTGCTCGTACTCAGTGCATACATACAATTTAGCACAAAAAACAAGAAACAGAAAAAAAAAAAAAAAAAAAAAAAAAAAACAAAAAAAAGAAGAAAAGGGGGGGGGGGGGGGGGGGGGGGGGGGGGAAAATAGGTGCACAAATTCTGCGGCGCTACATTCATATATACATATATACAGATGGAAGTCCGTTGTTGGGCGGTGTAGTCAGTGCATGTGTGAATTTGAATTTATAGTAGATATAATCTCTGGGGCAGGGGTGACTTGAACAAAAGGGACTGGTTGCACCTTAACTGGAGGGGGACCAATATTCTGCAGGCAGGTTTGCTAGTGCTACATGGGTGGGTTTAAACTAAATGGTGTGGGGGTTGGAATCAACAATGTGGAAGCGTATGTGTGGAGTTAACGGGAAAGAGAGTACAGGAAATCTGAATCTGTGGAGTTCTCTGCCTCAGAAGGCAGTTGAGGCCAATTCGCTGGATGCTTTCAAGAGAGAGTTAGAGCTCTTAAAGATAGTGGAGTCAAGGGATACGGTGAGAAGGCAGGTACGGGGTACTGAATGTGGATGATCAGCCATGATCACAGTGAATGGCGGTGCTGGCTCGAAGGGCCGAATGGCCTACTCCTGCACCTATTGTCAATTGCCTATTGAAAGGTCACGGAAGAATGCAGAAATAACAAGACTGAAAGTTTGAAAAGGGAGAAGAGAGTAACACGATGTTGTAGGCATTACGGAGACGTGGCTGCAAGAGTATCAGAGCTGGAAGTCGAATATTTAGGGTTATACGTCCTATCGGAAAGACAGAAAGGTGGGCAGAGTTGGTGGGGTAGCTCTGTGGTTAGGAATGAAATTCAGTCCTTAACGAAGGGTGATATAGGATCAGAAGATGTAGAGTGATTGTGGATAGAGTTGATTATAAGGGTAAAGGATATTATAAGGGTTAATTATAAGGGTTAAAAAGACTCTAATGGACGTTATTTACAGGCCCTGTTTTTGTGTACAAGCCCTCTTGAAATAAATGCTAGCATTGAATTTGCTTTCTTTAATCTCGATTCGACATGCAGATTAACTTTTTGGGAATCCTGCACCAGCACTCCCATGTCCCTTCGCATATCCGCTTTCTGGATTCTCTTCCCATTTAGAAAATAGTCTATGCCTTTATTCCTACTACTAAAATGCATGACTCCACATTTTGCTACACTATATTCCAACTGCCACATATATGCGCACTCTCCCAACCTGTCCAAGTCCGTCTGCAGAGTCCCTGCTTTCTATACACTACCTGCCCTTCCACCTATTTTCGTATCATCCGTAAATGTGGCCACAAACCCTGCAATCCCTCGTCCAAATCATTAATATATGTAGGGGTCAAAGGGAGAACGTGCAGATCTCACAAAGACAGAACCCAAGGTCAGGATCAAACTTGGGTCTCTGGTGCTCTACCAGCTGCACCACTGTACTATCCAAGACAATTGGTTTGGTAAAACATTTTTCTAAAGTTAGGTAGAACTCTTGTAAACACACCATTTAGCAAAATTGCGTAACTCAACATGAATGAACATTAATCAAAAATTAGTGCTGAGCATAAATGGCTTTACATTGAAAAGAAAATCCTGAAGGCAATAAGGCTCAGTCAGTTAATTGGTTTCTGCAAATTGTCCCCAACGAAAATCCTGAAAGATTTTCTCATACAAACACCAGCTGTCTCCTGGACTCTTGCCATGACAATGTCACCAAGCATTAACAATGATTTCACAGTGGCGTGACTGGTAGGGCCACTGCTTTAGTGCTGTGAGGGGCAGCTGCTCCACCAGCTGTGCCATCGTGCCACCCATTATTTTTACAAACAGTAAGGGCAGCATAGTGGTGTAGCGTTAGAGGTGCTGCCTTACTGTGCCAGAGACCTGGGTTCATTCCTGACCTCAGGTGCTACCTGTGTGTGAAGTTTATACGTTCTCCCTGTGACTTTGTGCGTTTCCTCCAGGTGCTCCAGTTTCCTCCCACATTCTGAAGACATGCAGGTTTGTAGGTTCAAGTTACATTTGTTGTCACAATTGGTACAGTGAGATTTAAGTTACCATACAGCCATACAAATAAAAAAGAACACAATACACGATAGAATTTAGCATAAATATCCCCCCACAGCGGAATCAACGTTTCCCACTGTGAGGGAAGGCAATAAAGTTCAGTCAGTTCATTGGTTTCTGTAAATTGTCCCCAAGGTGTAGGATAGAACTAGTGTTTTGGTGATTGTGATGGGTGGTCAGCGCAGACTTGGTGGGCCGAAGGGCCTGTGTCCACACTGTAGTTTAGTGTAGTTTAGTTTAGTTTATTGTCACGTGTACTGATGTATAGTGAAAAGCTTTTGTCGCATGCTCACCAGTCAGCAGAAAGACAATACATGTTTACAATCGAGTCATCCACGGTGTGCAGATACATGATAAAGGGAATAACATGAATAATGTTTAGTGCAAGACAAAGTCCAATTAAAGATAGTCCAAGGTTCTCCAATGAGCAAGATAGTTGTTCAGGACTGCTCTCTGGTTGTTGGTAGGATGGTTCAGTTGCCTGATAATAGCTGGGGCTATCTCCAAACTAAACAAAAAAAGTGGACTCACCCACTATGCCAGATGAACAGAGTTCTAGTTCAGTTTAGTTTATTGTCAAGTGTACTGAGGTACAGTGAAAAGCTTTGTCTTGACAAGAGCTGTACCAGGGTACAGCACAAGAGCTTATCAGGATAGTCATAGAAATTGCTGTTGATATCTTGCGTTTATTTTGGCCTGAATCAGTCTTGAGGTGATAGGTGGTGGAGAGCAGGACATGCCCGGCATGTGTGGAGATCTCATCATCCATCATCAGGCTGCTGCCAGCAGTGGTGGGACCCCCCACAGGAACAGAGGATAGATTCACTAACGTTCGGAAGAATGGCAGGGGATCTAGTTGAAATTCTGACAACTCAGCAGACTGTATGTGGATCCAGTCTCCAGATAGTCAAGAGACATTATTCTCATATGTCCCAAGAAGGGACAATTAAATTCTAACTTGCAGGAGCACAACAGACATGGAAACATAGTTATATGTTTGGTGGACAGGTAAACATTCTGTAAACATTATAAAAAGCAACAAAAATCGATGGGTGGATGGACAGAGATGGAAAAACAAACAATAATAGTGCAAAGACTAAAACAACACCCCCAGGTCTATGTAGTTTAGAACTTATTTGGAGGTTGTAGTGTTTAATAGCCTGATGGTGTAGTAGATATTATTCTCTGTATTAAATGTATTTAATATCTGTATTTAAAAGTAGTTTGGTAATGTGGCCATTCTCAGGTTACAGGCCATTTGGTCACAGACCACATGCTTTTTCATGAGGACACATTCCTCAGCTCTTCTGTAACACAAAGGGCTCAGCGTTTACGACTGACAACTGTTTATATTAGTCTTAGATAGCAAGGCGTCTCAGGATCTGTGAACTACGTTTAATTATACTTATGTTGAGATAAGAGGAAAGACAGATAAGATGGGTAGAAGTTCATTGGGTGGGGGGTATGTGGATTTCTTTTGTTTATACAAACTGAGGGGACTAAGATGTTGGGAAAGAGATGGGGGTCTGGAAATGTAACAATCCTTTGAATAATGTTGTCAGTATGATGGCAAAGTCGTAAAGAGGCCCAAGAATGAAGCTGGAATGCCAACCCCTAGAGATAACGGGAAGGGGGGAGGGAGTGTAAACTGGCAAGGGACCATTATCATTTGTCACCTGGGACATTTATATGATCCTTGCTATGCTGGCGAAATAGGAGATGTGAGTTTGCAAAGAGTAAATTTCTATTTTAAAGCGTGTAACGTAAGATAAATTAGTTTAAATATGATTTATAAAGAAGATCATCTGGGATATATATATTGTCTTTTAATTAGGGAAATATATATGGTATTTTCATTTTACATTAGATCTTTGTGTTTGGATCTGTGATTGGCTGGTAATAAGGGAATGTTAGCAAATGATTCGATATGGAAATGTAACGGGGTGGGGCATGCTGATTTGAAAATGGTATAGAAAGCGATGATCCTTTGTCTTGGGGGAGAGCGCGGGAGAGAGCTCCATGTGGTTTGATGATGTGGAGAACTCCAGCTTTTATTTGCAAATAAAGTTTGAACTTCTTGAAGAATTATCCATGTGCTCTGAATTAATTTGAGCATTGGAAACCACAACAATGGTTGTTGGAAAGAAGCTGCTCCTGAACCTGGACGTTACAGGTACCTTCTTCCCGATGGCAGGAGTGAAATGAGTGTGTGGCCAAGGTGGGTGGGTCTCCGATGATGCTGGCTGCCTTTTTGAGGCAGCAACTCCTGTAGATCCCTTCGATGGTGGGGAGGTCAGTGCCTGTGATGAACCAGGCAGTGTTCACTGCTTTTTGCAATCTTCTTCATTCCTGGGTGTTCAAATTGTTGAACTGGGCCATGGTACAACTAGTCAATACTGTACACATGTAGAAGTTCAAGAAATTGTTCGTTGACATACCAAATCTCCTAAGTATCTTCAGGCTACTTCTTCTGGATGGGAGTGGTTGGGAAAGGGATCACGATCCGGAACAACACATCACAGTGTCGGGAGACAAGGTATGACATTCGGGGCAGAGATGAAGAGAGATTTCTTCACAGTGTGTGGCAGAACTATGGTATTTGATGCCTCAGAGGACTGAGAGAGCTGGGCGCTATTCAAGATAGGGACAATTTCCAGAAACCAATTAACCCTGTACGTCTTTGGACTGTGGGAGGAAAACAGAGCACCCGGTCGCGGGGACAACGTACAACCTCCATACAGACATCACCCGTTGTCAGGATCGAATCATGGTCATTGCTCAAATCCATGCTGGTTCCCACGTTGTTCATTTTAACATGTTCAGCCACTCTGTCGAGATTTGAAGGCTTGACGTTTTACCATCCACTGAGAGATTCATTCACACTGCCTACCTCCGTTGATATTAAAAGGTTGTGGCACTTTTCCAACTACTGAAAGCGTTCTACACAAGTCATGAAAATTGCCTTTTTTAGTTGTCTGTTCTCATCTTTCATTCAACTTTGTCTTTTATCACAACGACTTAAACCTACATCTTTTGTGATCAATATTCTACAGATGCTCCCCCAACTCTATTTCAGCCACTGCTTACAAAAACTACTGCTGTCAACATTCAGATAGGAGCACGGTGGGTTGGAGTTTCCACTTTAGATGCACTCATCCATCTGAGTGTGAATTGGGACCAGTCATAGAGTCATAGAGTGATACAATGTGGAAGCAGGCCCTTCAGCATATCTTGCCCACACTGGACAACATGTCCCACCTGCCTGCGTTTGGCCAATATCCCTCCAAGCCGGTTCTATCCATGTACCCGTCCAACTGTTTATTTAAAAATGGGATAGTCCCTGCCTCAACCACCTCCTATGGCAGCTTGTTCCATACACCCACCACCCTTTGTGTGAAAAAGTTACCCTTCAGATTCCTATTCAATCTTTTCCCCTTCACCTTAAACCTATGTCCTCTGGTCGATTCATCTATGGGCAAGAGACTCTGTGCGTCTACTCGATCTATTCTGCTCATGATTTTGTACACCTCTATAAGATCAGCGCTCATCTTCCTGCGCTCCAAGGAATAGAGTCCCAGCCTGTTCAACCTCTCCCTATAGCTCAGACCATCTGGCCCTGGCAAAAAAATTACACTCATACTGAAGATACCATAAATTAATGTTTCTCTTGATCTCATCTGCGTCTCACATTTTGATTGTAACCTGACCAGAAGAAATGTAATCAAGCTGCTTTTGAGAGGAAACTTTAATTAGAAGAAATTAATCAAAGTCTCTCCAAATCTTTAAGAGTGGTAACATGACTAATCTTCTGTGGGGCATAAAGAGCTGGAGTAATTCAGTGGGTCAGGCAGCGTTTCTTGAGGGCATGGATAGTTGACGTTTTGAGTTGGCATCCTTCTTCAGACTGATTGTAATAATGGGGAGAAAGCTGGTAAAAGAGGTGGGGGCATGGCAATGATCAATGATAATAAAGAGTAGGTAGCCAAAAATGCTGGAGGAAATCAGCGGCTGAGGTAAAAAGTGTTAAATAATAAATTTACCTGAAACGTTGTGCTTATCACCAAAAAAATGACACAATGTGATGGGTTTTATATGTGAGTTGGCCTCCGCAAAATTGCCCCTAGTGTGTAGGGAGTGGATCAGAAAGAGGGAAAGTGGTGATCGATCATCAGTGTAGACTCGATGGGCTGAATGGCATGTTTCTATGCTGTATCTCCCAACTAAATTAAACAATAATCATTCTACTGGATAGTGATAGTCATTTGTGACTACCACTGTGAGATAGTCATTTTAAATATTTATAATAAAAGATTAGTATGTTTATAGATATGAAATATAGCATCTTTGTTTTTTGTATTGTTTATTGTTTAGTTTAGTTTATTGTCATGTGTACCGGGATACAGTGAAAAGCTTTTGTATTATAATCTGTTTATTAGTTCATTAGAAAAATTCTTTAATAGAATTTAAAGTGACATTATGATTGAAGGAATATTTTATTTTTGGACATTGAAGAAAAGATCTGGCGCCAGAGTCCTTTCCAATGGTTAGTTCTTCTCCCTGCCGGAACCACTGTGATTTATTGTATAACGTTGAACTTTTCTGCACGACAAATATCTGATAGTTTCCAATTATAAGTCCATAGGTACAGAATTAGGCCTTTTGGCCCATCAAGTCTCCTCTGCCATTCAATCATGGCTGATCTATCTTTCCCTCAACCCCATTCTCTTACCTTCTCCCCATAACCTCTGACACCCATACTAATCAAGAACCTATCTATGTCTGCCTTAAAAATATTCATTGACTTGGCCTTCACAGCCGTCTATAGTAATGAATTCCACAGATTCACCACGCTCTGACTAAAGAAATTCCTCCTCATCTCCCTTCTACAGGTCCGTCCCTTTATTCTGAGGCTATGGCCACAGATACGATATGATACGATACGATGACACTTTATTGTCAGACTGAGGTCCGAAATTTGTTTTTGCATACAGCCATACAATAAAATAAAGAACACAACAGAGTCCAACATAAAACATCCCCACACAGCAGAATCAAAAGGTTTCCCACTGTGAGGGAAGGCACCAAAGTCAATCATCTTCCTCTGATGTTCCTGATGTTCACACGTGGACGGGGCCTCCGGAGCCCTCCGCAGTCGTCGCTACGGGTGGCCCGCCGCTCAGGCCCACTCGCCGGGATGTTGGAACTCCGACGTCGGGACAGGAGGACATCCTCGGTGGCTTTGACCTCCGAATTGGCCGCTTCCCACCAGAGTCCGCGGCTCCCGACATCCCCAGGCCGTGCCGGGCGGAGATTCACTCTGGCGGCCCTAAGCAAAGGGCCCCAGGGACTCCGCGATGTCGGTCAGAGACGCCCGTGCTGGGAGCTCCGCGAACCACAGCTCCGTGATGTCGATGCTGCAACGCTCCGGATTTTCATACGGCGATCCAGATAGGTATCACCTGCTCCGCAGTGAGTCCAGCGCCGCGCCGCTGCTGCCAAAGCTCTGGTCCGGTCCCCGGTCTCCGGTGGGAAAGGCCGCTCCGGTCCAGCTGGTAGGCCACGAGGAGAGGGGCGAGGACGCGACTCGGAGAAGTAGTCGCATCCCTGACAGGAAGTGACTGGGAAATGGTTCCCCCCCTTACCCTACCCCCCTCCCCCACATAGAAAAACGAAAGAATCCCCAAAACAAACTGTTTAGACAAACTGAAAAGATAGAGAAAAACGGAGAGGCTGCAGGCAGAGGCTGCTAGCAGTGCAGTGCCCCCTTCTGGACAGTGATCTTGGGCTCCAGATATCTCTGCAGTGTGCTCACATCAGCCGTAGGTGTCAGTGTTGTCCAACTCGTCGCTGCTTCAACTCCTCCAGTCACTGTTCAACAGTGCATTCTCACTCCCTCCCCGTGTAAACTAGATTAGTTCTTTTAAAATTAAAAAACCCTGCCATTACATATACCTGGTCAGCCCAAACCATTATCAGTCAATTAAAAGTAGTGTAGTGGGGAAATAGACAATAGACAATAGGTGCAGGAGTAGGCCATTCGGCCCTTCGAGCCAGCACCGCCATTCAATGTGATCTTGGCTGATCATCCCCAATCAGTACCCAGTTCCTGCCTTCTCCCCATATCCCCTGACTCCGCTATTTTTAAGATCCCTATCTAGCTCTCTCTTGAAAGCATCCAGAGAACCCGCCTCCACCGCCCTCTGAGGCAGAGAATTCCACAGGCTCGCCACTCTGTGAGAAAAAGTGTTTCCTCGTCTCCGTTCTAAATGGCTTACTCCTTATTCTTAAACAGTGCCCCTGGTTCTGGACTCCCCCAACATCGGGAACATGTTTACTGCCTCTAGCATGTCCAAACCCTTAACAATCTTATATGTTTCAATGAGATCCCCTCTCATCCTTCTAAACTCCAGAGTGTACGAGCCCAGCTGCTCCATTCTCTCAGCATATGACAGTACCGCCATCCCGGGGATTAACCTTGTAAGCCTCCGCTGCACTACCTCAATAGCAAGAATGTCGTTCCTCAAATTAGGGGACCAAAACAGCACACAATACTCCAGGTGCGGTCTCACTAGCAGTAGCATGTAACAGTAGCAAATGTAGCAGTCAAATTTTACCTAGGAGTCACGTGAGTGACTACGTGAAGAAGCCCTGCCAGTTCGCTTGCGCGTCATTATCGTCACTCGCATGGCGAAGCACCGGTCTGGCAGGCACGTAAACGCCCCTGCCAGCGGTAAGTTTAAACTACAGGTAATTTCACTATTTCTTACCTGGTTTTGATCCAGTGCAGGAACGCCTCTTTACAAAGGTTTCCTGTTGGTATTTCGCGAAGGCGACGAGGGAACCAGCTACGGGCTGTGGGGAGACCCCGGTTCCGACCGTGGAAGCAGGTAGCTGGCGAATGTCGGGTTCACAATCCCAGTCACTGACAACACGGTCAGTGACTTCCAGACGCTGGGGATCCAGCAGCGATACAGCGCCCAGTCCGCAGTGGTCCCCAGGATATGGGGTAAAAAAACGACCAGAACGGTCAGCCCTAGTGCCGGGGGGGGGGGGGGAGGTTCCCTCTGGTAACGTAGAAAATCTGGAGGTTGGCCAGGATGGAGCTCCTTATGAAGAGGATGCTCCATCTAGATACACTCGCATCAGTTGTGGCAGCGTGGGGCCTATGGCAGAGCCCTCGACAGCAGCGCCTTGGACAGGGCTGCTTAATGTGGATGCCGAGTCTGTGCCAGAATCGGGCCTATGGGAGAGCCCGTGCCAGCAGTGCCTTGGACAGGGCTGCTTCATGTTCATGCCAAGTCTGTGGCAGCGCAGGCCTATGGCAGAGCCCTCGCCAGCAGCGCCTTGGACAGGGCTGCTTCATGTTCATGCCTAGCCTATGGGAGAGCCGACCTATGGGAGAGCCTGCACCAGCAGCACCTTGTAACAGGGCTGCTTAATGTCTCCCTCTTGGAGGAGGAGACCATGCCAGGTCAGTGTAAATCTGACGCCGAGTCTATAGCCGTGGAGCATACCCAAGGGATGAAGGGCACATGTCAGAAGTACCATTCCCGGCAGCAAGGTTTGCCATCCCAACACAACCAGTGAATACCGCTATCAGGGGGACATTGGAGCCAGCCGCCGAATCTTCTATTCAGGTAAGACCTATTCAACAGGCAATACCTGGAGGTCGAAACACAAGCTGTTGGACCAATCAAGGCCAACAACGAGCAAAGTTTCATCGTTTCGGCGACAACACACCCCACGTCTTCATCGGCAGTAAGCGGTTCACTGAATCTGGTGGCAGCATGAAAGTTGGCCAGAGGTTCCACGCACTCTACTAGTTCTATTCTATAACTAAGGGACCACTTACAAGTTGGTAATATTTACACTTGGTTGTACAATACACAAATGATTAAGACATTATTATTTACTTAGAGGCATCTAACCATGAAATGGACAATTCTAGCATTCCAAGCAGGTCGTGAATTGGGCCAGAATTGTGTTTTGAGGCAGGTTCAGTAATTTTGGCCAGGTTTGCCTTCGAGACAGGCTCGGAAATATGGGCAGAGTTGGCTTTCGAGGCAGGCTCAGAATTATGGTCAGAGTTGTCTTTTAAGACAGGTCAGAATTATCAGATAGGCTCAGTATTATGGCCAGGAATGTCTTGCAAGATAGGCTCGGAAATCGGGCCAGAGTTGTCGTGCAGGCACGAAATGATGGCAGGCGTGGCCAGTTCATTATGAAAAATGGCTGATTAACAACTGGTTTCATAAGGTGTTCCCATTTACAGTAATCATCAGAGATATTTGGAGGAGGCAATTGCTATGACGAGGCAATAATAACAGTATGATGTCTTGTCTGGATGATATTTTTAATGCTGTATTTTGCTAAAATCCACTTTCAGTCTCAAACTATATTTGAGAAATTGGGCTCCTCTATCCAGTTAAAATTAAGTTGTTACCAAATAGACTTGGTCATTGGGATTTACCTTTCGCTATTAATTGGCCTATGACTCCGCCCTGGGCAACAGATTGGAGTTATTAGAAACCTGTAACACCCTTGTTGTTATATGCAGTTTTGAGTCCCGATTTGTCGGGAATAATAATACAACCTTATACAGTTATTCTAAATGTAAACTTTGCTGGTTCAGCCTGTGGCTCAGGAAATGCCTGTGCATGATAAAATCAATTTATGTTTGCAGATTCTGAATAGACTGCCCCTACGGCTTGGGTTGTCACACCTATCCTTGTGTGTGTTCACTCCAGAGTGCTGGGATAGAACCGAAAAAGCAGTACATTTCTTTTTCAGGAGATGGGAAGCGTTTAGTTAATGCTCATGTTGCATTTAAAACGGTACAGATTACTGACATCTTGGAGTCTGTTTTAAATGGTGTTTTGACAATAATTGAGTTATAGGGCCATTAACTGTGCCAACGTGCCTTCCCATCATATTTGCTGCAGCAAACGAGACCCACTCTGTCGGTTTCACCCCGGATATCGAGTTTGTAAAGGATATCTTTAGCACAAGTTCTCCCAAGACAAGTACAATGCAGTATGGGATATTGACATTGTGTTAACACTATTTCACCAGGGGACTCCAGCTACATCCTTAGCTTTGGCCGGATCTCATAAGGTAGTTATCCTCCTGGCGCTGGTTTAACACAGCAGGTTCAGTCGCTACATAATTGCGATGGGACAGGATGATTACATTTGTAAATAATATACAATATTTTATGTTTATAATTACTTAAGCAGAGCAGAAGGGGTGTCAGGTCTCAAAATAGTTCAAGGCGTACCCAGGGACTTTTGGTTATGTGAGGGCGCACATATACAACAATACATCAAGGTCACCAAGAGCCATCAAGGCTCTGAACTAACAATGCTTGTTAGTTACAAAAAACTTTGTAAGAACATATCCGGTCAGACCATTTACAGGTGATAAAACGGGATTTGATTTATGCAGGAGTAGATACTGATTTCCAGATCTCACTCCACCAGGGCAGCTACAACATCAGCAGCAAGGGTTCTTTACGTTCCGCTGGACAACATCCTAAAGGCTGCAGCATGGTCAAACAAACAAATTTCCAAACATTTTATAATAACCAATTGCCAGACCAGGGGTATTTGTCAACTCTATTTTACATTTTATTTATAGTTTCCACCCGGATGAGAGATGTTACTATTATTATTACTTAATTTAACAGCATCAGCATGTTTTAAATATATGTCATCACTGTATGCATTATGAATGTTTCCCTCATCTGTCAATGAAGCAGTTGTGGTTGTGTAGACTCGTTTCTCACGGCATGAAATCACAGAGCTTTGAAATCTTCACGTAGTTACTTACGTGACTCCGAAGTAAAATTAAACGAGAACTTACCAGTTTGAAGTTTGATCTTTATTTTATGAGGAGTTGAGGGATTACGTGCCCTCCGCTCCCTACCCTCATAAAGGTAGCTCTAGTCTTCTCTAATCTTACTATGTCACTTCAATTACTGTTATCTGTGATTTCACACTGCTGCTTTGAAGATTGACGCGCAAGCGGGGCTTCTTCACGTAATCCCTCAACGTAACTCCTCATAAAATAAAGATCAAACTTCAAACTGGTAAGTTCTCGTTTAATCTTACTATTATGCACAACGCAGTGGCACAGCTGGCAGAACTGCTGCCTCATAGCGTCTGAGACCTGGGTTCAATCCCGACCTTGGGTGCTGTCTGCGTGGAGATTCAACGTTCTCCTAGTGACCGTATGGGTTACCACTATGATTTAGTTTAGTTTAGTTTACTTTAGTTTAATATAGTAGTTTAGTTTAGTTTAGTTTAGAGATACCGAATGGAAACAGGCCCTTTGGCCCATTGAGTCTGCACCTACCTGCCATCATCTATACACTAGTTCTATCCCACACACCACGAACAATTCACAGAATCCAATTAACCTACAAGCCAATTAACTTTGGAATATGGGTGGAAACTGGAGCACCCAGAAAAAACCCACACCATCATAGGGAGAAGGTACAGACAGCACCAGAGGACAGGATCGGTCCTGGGTCCCAGGCACGGTAATACAGTAGCTCTACCACTGCACCACTGTGCTCCCTGAGTAAGAGAGAGCTAGATAGGGCTCTTAAAGATAGTGGAGTCAGGGGATATGGGGAGAAGGCACGAACGAGGTACTGATTGGGGATGATCAGCCATGATCACATTGAATGGCGGTGCTGGTTCGAAGGGCCAAATGGCCTTCTCCTGCACCTATTGTCTATTGTCTAAAGCATAGTTCCATTCAACATACCAAAAATGTTGATAAATCATAACTTATTTGCCTTTCCATAAGACATATGTGATAGACAATACAGTCTGAAGAAGGGTTTCGGCCCGAAACGTTGCCTATTTCCTTTGCTCCATAGATGCTGCCTCACCCACTGAGTTTCTCCAGCATTTTTGTCCACCAATGAATAATGGATTCGCACTAGGCCCGAAAGGGTGGCACAGTGGCACAGCTTGTGGAGCTGCTACCTCACAGAGCCTGAGACCCGGGTTCGATCCTGACCATGGGTGCTGTGTCTGTGTGGAGTTTGCACGTTCTTCCTGTGACCACATGGGTTTCTTCCCGGGTGCTCAGGTTTCCTCCCACATCCCAAGGTGCGCAGGTCAGGATCAAACCTGAGTCTCCGGCACTGCAAGGCAGCAACTCTACCGCTGCGCCACAGTGCTCTCTGGGTGGATGAATCATGAGTGGTGATGGGTCAGTATACGGGAGAGAGGTAGAACACCAAACCGAAGCTGCAACAATTTCCACAATGCTTGGTCCATTGATTTGGATTATATATGTTTAGGATCTGTAGTGAAACTTAAGGGGTATGATAAAGATGATTGCAAATGATATAAAAGCTGGCTGCGAGGAGCAACGTATTTGACCTGGAGAATAGAGGTGGCTTGACCAGTTGGGCAGAATGCGATGAACGGCATTTACGTCAGAGAAGTGGGAAGTAAGACAATAAACAGAAGAGAGAGATAGATTTAGCTCTTAGGGCTAAGGGAACCAAGGGATATGGGGAACAGGGATGATTTTGGATGATCAGCCATGATCATATTTGTAATTACCTGACTAGCACACAGGTAAAGGTGTAAGCATCTTTCATAAACATTCCAGTGTCAGATCTGCAGTACATTGTACGTTTATCCTGCTGCATCTACTGAATATAATAAATGGGCAATAGGCGGGGTTATTACTACTAGGCATTCTGATTGGCTAACATGCAATAGCCAATCTACATATCTTCTCGTAGAAATGAAAAGCAACTACAGCACTTAAACAATATGCTGTGGGAATATAGTGAGGTTAAACAAAATCGCCGTATCTATTGGGTGGCCTGCTAGCCCGCCTGGCCCTCATGCGGTAGGAAGCCGCATCATCCTCCTTTCCTTCCGAAAAGATGGGGACTGGGGTTGGTGATACCACTTGTCCTTGTACTAGTGGTTTAAGCGGCTTGCTTGTCTTGTCGTAAAGCTTCTTTTGCGTGTCGCAAAATTGCACTCGCTTTTGTATCGCGGCGAGGGAGCGGACGTGCTGCTGCAGCTGTTGCTGGGAGACGGGCAGTGGTGGACGCGTCTGGCGAGACATTAGCCGCTGGGTGGGGGAGCCGAGAACGCTGTCCCTTGAAATGTAGGACAGTAGGTTGAGTAGGTCCAGGATCTCTGGTGCTGTAAGGCAGCAACTCTACCTCTGCGTCACCGTGCTGCCCATGTCCATTATCTTGCCCATTTATCACCTTCAGTCTTGATTAAAATCACCATCCCCTCTCCCCCACCTGACCATCAACCCTTCCTCACCTGAATCCACCAGCCACCTGCCTGGTCTTGCCCCATCCCTTCTCCGCTCCCCTTTCTACCACTATCTTCACTTACCTTCATCAGTCTGTAGAAGGCTCCTGACTCGAAAAGTTGTTTGTCCATTTCCTTCCACTAATGCTGCCTGACCTAAGTTACTCCGCCATTTTGTGGCTTTCCTTGGTAAACCAGCATCTGCTGTTCCTTATTTCTCCGGTAATTTGATTTTCTTTTTGTTGAACACATTCTCTCACCAATGCCCTGTATAATTACAGTAAGACACACTTACTTCCAGTGCAATAATCAATATCAATAATCTTGTAACTGAGACAAGCATACTTCTTGATTTCTTAACTGAATGTCATGCTGGGCTTTCAGTGATTAGTATCTATGTCCATCCAAAACCGTAAGAAATCCCAGAGTTGTGGATGTAGCCCGGACCATCACACAAATCAACCTCTTTTCCATAGACTCCATATACACTTCACGCTGCCTCGACAAGGCCAGCAGCATAATCAAGGACGAGTCTCACCCCAGTCACTCCCTCTTCTCCCCTCTCCCATCAGACAAGAGGCATAGAAGTATGAAAAGGAAATCATCCAAATTCAGCGACAGTTTCTTCCCAGCTGTTATCACTGACCTACCATCTACTCATTGGAGACCCTCGGACTATATTTTATCGGACTTCACTGGACTTTATCTTGCATTAAGCATTATTCTCTTTATCTCATGTCTGCACACTGTGGATGGCTTGATTATAATCATGTATAGTCTTTTCGCTGACAGCTTAAACAAAACATTTCACCGTAACTTTGTACAAATGACAATAATAAACTAAACTAAACTTAAAAAACACTTTGCATTTCTATTATATGCACCAGCGCATTGTGCCACATTGCATTGCATCTGCCACGTTTTAGACAATAGACAATAGGTGCAGGAGTAGGCCATTCGGCCCTTTGAGCCAGCACCGCCATTCAATGTGATCATGGCTGATCATCCCCAATCAGTACCCCGTTCCTGCCTTCTCCCCATATCCCCTGACCGCTATTTTTAAGAGCCCTATCTACCGCTCTCTTGAAAGCATCCAGAGAACCTGCCTCCACCGCCCTCTGAGGCAGAGAATTCCACACTCATCACTCTCTGTGAGAAAAAGTGTTTCCTCGTTCTAAATGGATTACTCCTTATTCTTAAACTGTGGCCCCTGGTTCTGGACTACCCCAACATTGGGAACATGTTTCCTGCCTCCCTGCCTCCCTGCCTCTAGCATGTCCAACCTTAACAATCTTATATGTTTCAATGAACTACCCTCTCATCCTCGTGATGACCATGCTGTGAGTATGTCAAGGGCAAACTCGGCAGAGGTCGTGAATCAGTTTGTGAAAGTGGGACAGGCCCTTTAATTCACTGATCAGAACGATGCAGAGCTGAGCAAAGGTTCATAAAGATGGGAAACAGATTGTATAATTGGTCAGAAAATGAGTTTGGAGAAAGGGCAGACAACGTTCACTTATTTCCCTCGCAAGAAACTTGCAGAACCTGGTTCATGGTTTTCTGTTTTACAGTGCATTGTTGGGTAGCCACAAGAACCTGTTTTTACTTACTTCTAACTATCACCACCACCACCTGTAGAAGCTGGTTCCCTTTTCTTGGAAGACATTCAACTACCTTTTGCAAAATTGACACCGCAATCTGAACCCTTTTGACATTTATATCTTTTATACCTGAGATGGGTATAAATGTAATAGACCTGAGTTTGAACTCGTGCAGAGGAGGTTTACCAGAATGATTAGTCTGAAGAAAGGTTCCAACCTGAAACATCACCTGTTCTTTTTCTCCAGAGATGCTGTTTGACCAGCTGAGTTACTCCAGCATTTTATATCTATCTTTACCAGAATGATGCCTGGATTAGGTGGTATTTACAGTGTATAGATACATGACTAGACTAAGTGGGACCCATTGGGTCCCATGTTCACCCGGGAGGGCTGGTCCCCCAACACAATATTCCACCTCTCCACCAATTCCAATATTGCTGGCCAGTGGGGAGGAGGCTTTCTGGAGCATTAGTATGGGTGTTGTGGGCCGAAGGGACTGGTTTCTAGAGGGCTAGTATGGACATTGTGGGCCGAATGGATTCTTAGGCTGGCAGCTCAGTCACTCAGGTCTGGTGGGCTGGTAGCACAGTCACTCAGGCCTGGTGGGCTGGCAGCTCAGTCACTCAGGCCTGGTGGGCTGGCAGCTCAGTCACTCAGGCCTGGTTGGCTGGCAGCTCAGAAACTGCCAGCAATTCTGCCCAAAACAGGTGTGAGACTGAGAGAGAAGGGGGAGAGGGTGGAGAATCAATTTTAGACATTTTTCATCTTTTTCTGCAGATCACAGCAATGAAGGAGGTAAGTCTATCCTCACCTGGATCTCACAGGGAGTAAATGAAGGGAGGGAGAAAAATACTGGGGTGAGGTTTAATACTTGCAGGGGGAATACTTACTGATGGGCCGAAGGAACTCCTGGGCTATTACAGGCCTGTTGGGCCGAAGGGGCTCTTTAAAAAAAAATCTGAGTGAAATCTCAGTGAAAGACACTTTTTCTGGACTTTTCCTGGTCTGGCACGGGCCTGTATGGCCAAAATGCTCCTCCTTTCAGGCAGGCCAAACAACTCATTTCATTTCATTTCATTTCCAATTGCATTGCAGTTTCAAGCACAGGGCAGGCCAAATAGCTCATTGCATTTTAATTTCACTTCCATTGCCATTGCAATTTCAAGCACAAAGCAGGCCAAGCCAAACAGCTGATTGCATTTTCACTTCATTTCCATTGCCATTGCACTTTCAAGCACAGGACAGGCTCAAGCCAAACAGCCAATTGCATTTTTACTTCAGTTCCATTGCCATTGCAGTTTCAAGCACAGGACAGGCCCAAGCCAAACAGCTCATTGCATTTTCACTTCATTTCCATTGCCATTGCAGTTTCAAGCACAGGGCAGGCCCAAGCCAAACAGCTCATTGCATTTTCACTTCCTTTCCATTGCCATTGCAGTTTCAAGCATAGGGCAGACCAAACAACTCATTTCATTTCCATTAAGGGCTAACAAATCATTTATTCAAATACATTGCATACTCACAGTGTTCTGTAGATTCCCAGCTCAGACAGAGAGTCGTGGCCTCTCCCTCACCATCTTGCAGACAGACTGAGCCACGTTCACACTTCCGGGTTTTATAGTCCCTCCCACCTCCCACCGGAAGGGGCGTGGCCTTCATGGCGGTGATTGCTAGGAGAGAGAACCTCAAGATTTTTTTAACATTAATAAGTCTTTTATTTTTCATCGATGGGAAAAATCATCGGAGGAGGACTCTGAGAAAGATGGCCAAAAAAATCACAGCCATATGTGATAGCGTTTTTTTCTAAAATCAAAGCACAGCGCAAACAGGAAGCGGTCAAGATGAGACTTTTAATAATATAGATAAGGGAATAACGTTTAATGCAAGGTAAAGCCTAGAAAGTCTGACCAATATAAGATTTGAGAAGTTTCCCCTCATGCTACAATCAACAAAACCAAAGAGCTGCATTTTGGACATTTTTCATACGGGACTGGGACTGAGAGAGAGAAAAGCTACGGTCAGTTTTAACAAGGGATGTCACAATCAGTGGGGCCCAAGATGGCCGTGGGACCTCGTGACCACCCACAAAAGCGAAACCCCACAGCCCAGTCTCTGGGTTTCTGTAAAGTCACGGCCTGAACAATAGATGGATATTGGCCGTGCAGAAACCCCCGAAACCAGGTCGAAGTCCAGACACTGGGGCGCTGACATCAGCAGGCATCACAATGCCCCAAGCCGTAGTTAATCTCGTTAAGGGAGCACAATAGCCCATAGAAACCTACCTGGCCGGTGATGGGAAAACCAGTTAAACCCATCACCTCTTATCGAGAAACAAATTAACAGACCGTCTAGCCATCACCGGTACTCCCGGACATAACGCAGAACAAAGAGAGAGCTCGAAACCCATCTTGTAAGCAAAGATATCCCGAGATCTGGCAGGAGATAGGACGGGTCAGGATTAGAATAACTGGCCACGATTTTTGGGTTTAAAAAAGCAAAAGGAGGGAGGCACAGAAGGAGTCACTGAACGAATCTGGAGACTTGCGGAGAGAGAGAGAGAGGACACAGGACAGCGCTTAAAAAAGTACACGGTGTCCGGCTGGAGTCCCCGCTACGTGGAAAGAAAAGGAAAGCAGTATCACCCCTGGGCGAGGTGAACCCCCGGGACCACCCAAAAGACCGAGACGATCGCCGACGACCATTCCACAGCCACCTAGTCGGAGGAAGCAGCACGACCAGCCAGTAACCTCAGTAATCGCTCAGTAAAAATGGTGAGCATGTACCCCGATCCTGCACATCCTGGACATAGTTTAGTGTAGAGGGGAGGGGGAGGGGGTTATATTAACATGGGTGTAAGTGTAGATGTGCTGGCAAATTTTACGATGTGCCGAACGTTCCCCATCGCGCACTCGAGTATTGTATCGTAGTTATTGCGTCTATGATCCCGAAACAAGAACTGTAATTATGCATATGCCTTATAGAACTGTGTCAAAGTATTCATGTACCGTAGTCCCAACCGCTAAATAAAAGTTTTTTTCCTGTTTAAACCCTGGTCTTCAAATCTGGTCTGGTTGAATTTTCTGCACTATCAACGCTCCTGCAACTAAGTCCAGTGTCTAGAACCGTAGGGGGTGAGTGGGTCGAGCCACTCACGGGGAACCAGGGTGCGCGGCCTGGTCGAGGGACCAGAGCAAACCACAGGGACCTTAGGTCGGGCGAAAGCTCGACGCAGAAAACCCTTACACCAAGGATAGTCCAAAGGTCACCAATGAGGAAGATAGTAGTTTGGCACTTCTCGCTTGGATGATTCAGTTGCCTGATAACAGGTAAGTAAAGTAAGTAAAGTATCCTTTATTGTCATTCAGACTTTCCGGTCTAAACAAAACTTCGTGAAGTCGATCACTATCTCCTTTGTCTTGCTGACTTTGAGAGAAAGGTTGTTGTCTCAGCACCAGGACACAAGGTTCTCGATCTCCTTCCAGCACTCAGTTTCATCATTATTTTATATCAGGCCTACAATGGTGGCGCTGCTGCGTATTTGAAAATTGAATTCGATTTTGGACACGGCTGCACAGTGGTGGGTGTACAAGGCGTAAAGAAGGTCGCTACTAATGCATCCTTGCAGGGCACTAGTGTTGAGGATTATCATCGAGGATAATTTATCCCCTACCCTCACTGATTGGGATCTGTTGGTCAGGAAGTCGAGGATCCATTTACAGTGAAATGTTGGACAGCCATAGATTGTTTTCTCTGGAGCGCTGGAGGTTGCGGAGAGATCTGATAGAAGTACATAAAATTATGAGATGCATAGATGGAGCAGACAATCAGAATCTTTTCCCGGGATGGAAAAATCAAATACTCGAGGGCATAGGTTAAAGTGAGAGGGGTAAAGTTTAAAGATGTGCGGGGCAATGTTTTAACACAGTGGAGAGTGCCTAGAACGCGCTGTCTGGGGTGGTGGTTGAGGCAGTTCTGATAACGGCATTTCACAAATTTCTGAACAGGCACTTGGATATGCAGGAAATGGAGGTACAGGTGCACAACCTTTTACCCGAAAGCCTTGGGACCAGACACTTGTCAGATTTCGGACATTTTCGGATTTCCGAATGGAAGATTTTTAGCGTAGATTAGGTAGGTAGCGCGGGCGGCTTGAAAAGTCTGGAGCAGCTGCCTCCTCCCCGGAGACCGGGAGAATCATTGCATAAATGTTAGTCAGTTAGTTTGGAGGGATTTTATGTGGTGGTGGTGGAGTAGGGGTGAAGGGGGAAACTTTAATTCTTAGTCCCCTACCTGGTCGGCGACTCCCAACCTCGCGGAGCTGGGGGCTCCGTCCGGCCGCGGGCGGCGCCGGTTGGAGCTCCGACCCCAGCAACTCTACCCCTGGCTGCGCGGCTCCAAATCCAGCGACGCTCCGCGAATGTTGGGGAGTCGGCGGCCACAGCGCTCCGGAGCTTGCCGCACGGCGACCCGGTAAGGCATTGCCCGCTCCCCGCTGGTGCCCCAGCGCTGCGACGCCGCCGACTCCCAACATTCTCGGAGCTGTGGCGTCCGGCCGCGAGCCGCGCTGGATTTGGAGCGCCTCGCAGCCAGGGGTAGAGTTGCTGGGGTCGGAGCTACAACCGGCGCCGCCCGCAGCCCCACCGGCCACAGCGCTGCGTAGCTTACTGCACGGCGACCCGGTAAGGCATTGACCGCTCCCCGCCTCTCCGACCAGGTAGGGGACTAAGAATTAAAGTTTACCCCTTCTCTCCCCCTTCACATAAAAGCCCTCCAAACTAACTGACTAACATTTAAGCAATGATTTACAGATGTTTAAGCGTCTCCCGGTCTCCGGGGAGGAGGCAGCCGCTACAGTAGTACAGACCTGGGTTGACCGTGGGTCGTTACGGGTCAAGTTTGGCGCCAAACGCGAGTTTTGGTGTGCAGACGACATCCTGGAAAAAATGGCCGGTTTTCGGAGTTTTTCGGTTTCCGGAACACCGGATAAAAGGTTGTGCACCTGTATATGAATTATGTGCAGTTAACTAAGAGATGGTCAGCATCATGTTTCGCCACAGACACTGTGGCCAAAAACGTTTTTCTTGTGCTCTATGTTCTATGTTCTTTCCCAAACCTCATTAAAGTACTCCTATCATTACTATAATGCGAGGCGTTCCTTCAATAACAAACACTCTCTCTATATTTACTTTGACTCTTCCACCATAACCTCAGCATAGACTGGATAAGGGCACATGACTTAATTTGCCCTTATAGGACACCTTACTTTACTAAATGTTCCACGTTTAAAAGAATGATTGTTGATTTGAAGCATTCAGTAGAATTGAAGACAATGAAGTGAATGCACCGTGTCATAAGTGATAGGAGCAGAATTAGGCTATTTGGCCCATCAAGATTACTCCGCCATTCAATTATGGCTGATCTATTTCTCCCTCCTAACCCCATTCTCGTGCCTTCTCTCCATAACACCTGACACCTGTGTCTTGGGTTTAGAGGGATATGGGCCAAACACAGTCAAGTGGAACTCTCGTAAATGGGACATCTTGATTGGCATGGATGAGCCTGTTTCAACTCCATGACTCTCACAATTAAATAAACTACCACTTCTGTATCTTGCTACCAAAATGGATGATGTCACATTTTTCCTCTATATATTTTCTACCATGATCTCACCCAAGCATTTAATGCAGTTTACACTGCTCTGAAGCCTCACGCATCTTCCCAATTTCTCACCCTGCTATTTACCATAAGTAAACTTGGATATATCACTCCCGGTCCTAAACCCAATTTATAGAGGCGTTAGAGATGGTTCAAATTACAATACATAGTTAAAAGATATTTGGATGCGTTCATGGATAGGAAAGGTTTAGAGGGATACTAGACCAAGTGGGACCCATTGAGTCCCTGTCACACGGGAGGGCTGGTCCCCAAACACACTATTCCACCACTCGCCCATAGCCCCCAACTGGTCAAACGTGGGCAATTAAGACTAGCTTAGATAGTCCTCTTGGTCGGCACGAACGAGTTGGATTATAGGACTTGTTTCCCTGTTGTGTAACTATGACTCAAATCACTGGTATAGATATAGTTGGGGTGGACAAGTTGGGTCAGAGGGTCAGTTTCCCTGTTGTATAACTCCAATACTCAAATCACTGGCATGAAATGGCCCCAACACTGACCACAACGATGCCACACTAGTCACAACACTCCCAACTCCTGCTTTCCCTAACCTCTCTAATGAACTTTGTTAAATCATTTTTTTCTGTGGCATATTATCTCAAGTTTTACGAAGGTCAAAATCCACCAAGACCACTGCCTGGTTCCCCTTCACCCTTCCACTTAAAACCTCAACAAACTCTAACCAAATTTACTAAACCCTACTTCCCTTTCAACTTTTCAACTATCACTGATTTCCAGATAACCACTTTACAGTTCCTAATTTTCTCTCTTCCTTTTTTGTGAACAGTAGTGTGAAGTTTGCTGCCTTCTATAACCCATTTTATAACCCATGTAATTCTGGATCACCACAACTAGTGCATCCATTTTTCTATGCGTATCTCTTTCAATCCCTTGAGAAGAAGGCCAACTCTGCAACCAATTTTTCCAAATGTTCCTTTCACAAACTCCATTTTCTTTCTGCTCCACTGTCTCTCCCCACATTGTTTCCCTACTATTTCTGGGGCCTCTTCCATGGAGGCGGCTACAACATATTTGTTTAATTTCTCTGCCATTTCTTATTCCTCAATATAATATCACACATCTCAGACTAAAAAGGTGCCGCCTTCATTTCCATCCATCTTTTTGTGCTTGCATCCTACAGAAGTATTTACAGTCTGTTTTCATGCTTCCCATGGGGTTTGGTAGCTTAAGGATTTATATATTCACTGAAAACCATGTGGTCTTTGCTGGAGGTTGCACTGACGGCACAGAGGTGCAGCAGTAGAGCTGCTGCCTCACAGTGCCAGAGACCCAGGTTCGACCTGACTTTGTGTGCTGTCTGTGCGGAGTTTGTACATTCTCCCTGTGACCTCCGTGTGAGGTTTTTTCGGCGGGTGCTCCAGGATTCCTCCCACATCCCAAAGACGTGCAGGTTTGTAGGTTAATCGGCTTCTGTAAATTGCCCCTGGTGTGTAGGATGTGCAAGTGGGATAACATAGAACTAGAGAATGGTGATCCATGGCCAGCATGATGGGCCAAAGGACTAACATGTATTATTTACTTAAATGCTAGCAATTATTTCTCTACTGCCATGTCTTATTCCCAGTCTACCACAGCCAATTCATGTCTATTCCAATGTTGATATTGGGAACTGCAGATGCTGGTCTACAAAAAAATACACAAAGTGCTGGAGTAACTCAGCGGGTCAGGTAGCATCTCTGGAGAACATGGGTAGATGATGTTTTGGATTGCGACTCTTCTTCAGACTCAGTCCTCAATCCTATAGATAGGTATTAGGATGATGGGCAGATGGAACCAGGTGTTGCAGGCCAGTATGTCTAAGCAACAGGTGGGGGGCAGGGAGAGGAAAGTATGGAAAAGGTGAACAAAAGGAGAGACACATCTGGACGGACTGGTTGGGGTGAAAAAGGAATACAGTGGGAATTAACAGAGAACATAGAACAGTACAGTACAGGAATAGGCCTATAGTCCACAAAGAAGGGTCCTGAAGCAACATGTCACCTATCCATGTTCTCGAGAGATGCTGCCTGACCATTGAGTTTCTCCAGCACTTTGTGTCTTTTACTAATCTAATATTTGTTAAGTTTTAAATTTCAGATTGAACTAAATCACATTACAACTTTGCATTAAATTATTTCAGTTTTATGATTGGAACAATTTTTAAAATCAGTTTAGTCTTCTCAAGGGCAATTGGAGATGATAATAAATAGGTCACAGTGTCATACAGCGGGGAAACAAGCCCCTCGGACCAACTTGCCCACACCGTCCAACATGTCCCGACTACACGAGTCCCACCTGCCTGCGTTTGGCCCATATCCCCCCAAACCTGGCCTATCCATGTACCTGTGTAGGAAGGAACTGCAGATGCTGGTTTAAACCGGAGATAGACACAAAGTGCTGGAGTAACTCAGCGGGACATGCAGCACCTTTGGAGAGAAGGAATGGGTGACGTTTCGGGTCGAGACTTCTTCAGACTGATGTCAGGAGAGAGGGAGATACATAGTGTAAAGTGCAAGGTGTGAAAACAGGACACAGGGAATGGAGATCAAGGAAAATGTAGAAAAGAGCATTGTTAGCTGGGGGAAGGTAACAGCAAAACAAACACACACAGATAATGTAGTTAGAGAGAGTAAAACTGGTCGGAGAACTGGGAAGGAGGAGGGATGGAGAGAGAGGGTATGCAAGGGTTGCCTTATAAATATAGATGAGGTCCTCACTAGGGTCTCCTCGATATCCTGCAGCTCAGCTCTTACTCCCCCTCCCCCCCCCCCAGTCGTGACAGGGACAGTCCACCTATCCTCAACTTCCACCCCATCAGCCGTCGCATACAGCACATAATCCTCCGACATTTTCGCCACCTCCAATGGAATCACACCACTAGCAACATCTTCCCATCTCCACCTCTTTCTGCTTCCCGCAGAGATCATTCCCTCCACAACTCCCAGGTCAACTCATGCCTTCTCACCCACACTGTCCCCTCCCCAGGTACTTTCCCCTGCAACCGCAGGAGATTCAACACCTGTCCCTATACCTCCCCCCTCGACTCCTTTCAAAGACCCCAACAGTCTTTTCTAGTGAGGCAGAGGTTCACGTGCACCTCCTCCAACCTCATCTACTGTATCCGCTGTTCCAGGTGTGGATTCTTGTATATCGGCGAGACCAAGCGTAGGTTCAGCGATCATTTCATTGAACAGCTCCTGCTCAGTCCGCCTAAACTTACTTGATCTCCCGGATGCTAAACACTTTAACTCCCCCTCCAATTCCCACACTGACCTTTCTGCCCTGGGCCTCCTCCATTGTCAGTGTGAGGCCCAGCACTAATTGGAAGAACAGCATCACATAATTCGCTTGGGCAGCTTACACCCCAGTGGTATGAACATTGACTTCTCTTACTTCAAGTAACCCTTGCTTTCCCTCTCTCTCCATCCCTCCCCCTTCCCAGTTCTCCCACCAGTCTTATTATCTCTGACTGCATTTTATCTCTGTCCTATCCATGTGCCTGTCTAACAGTTTCATAAGTGTTTGGATAGTTCCTGCCTCAACTACCGCGACTGGCAGCCCGTTCTTTACACCCACTACCCTTTGTGTAAAAAAGTTAGCCCATAGATTCCTATTAAATCTTTCCTCCTTCATCTTAAACCTATGTCCTCTGGTCCTCAATTCCCCAAATCTGGGCAAGATCATCGTAAAATACTGGCCTTGCACATGCTGAACAAAGGAATATATTAAAGAAAATATTTTTTTTCACACAGAGAGTGGTGAATCTCTGGAATTCTCTGCCACAGAAGGTAGTTGAGGCCAGTTAATTGGCTATATTTAAGAGCGAGTTAGATGTGACCCCTGTGGCTAAAGGGATCAGGGGGTACGGAGAGAAGGCAGGTACAGGATACTGAGTTGGATGATCAGCCATGATCATATTGAATGGCGGTGCCGGCTCGAAGGGCCGAATGGCCTACTTCTGCACCTAATTTCTATGCTTCTATGTTTCTATATTTGCAGTGGACTGGAATTTCTCACTCAGTTCCTCACCGCATCGTACAGCCATCACCAAACTTTTCCGTTCACTCCCAGGAAATGGGTGTCACTAGAGAACCTATTTCTTGCTTTATATGAGGTATCGTTGAGCAGAGTGAGTTTCAGAGCAATGAAAATGTTTCACAGAATCCCAGGCTTCGTGTTGCACTGTCTCCTGAATGTCTGTGTTCTGAACTGCTCCAGAGTTACACTGGTCAACAATGGGTATCGAAACATTGTTATTGCGATAAATCCCAACATCCAATATAACAACAAGCTCATTGAAAACGTTAAGGTGAGGTGATGTCTGAAGCGATCTAATTTCTGCTGTTTTGTTCATTGTAGGTTATTCATCTTGCGTGTGTTTCGGGTTTAATGCGAGTTAATGGCGCATTATCGCGTTCTTACGCTGCCCGCCAGGTGATTAAAAGCCAAGAATTATCTTTTAATCCTGAATTTACCTTGCAGGAGATGATGACTGAAGCCTCGAACTACCTCTCCAAAGCTACAATGCATCAACTTTACTACTCAGATGTAAAAATCGTGCTACCTGCTACCTGGGCACTGAAGTCGAACGTGGTTCAGAGACCAAGTACTGAGTCATACGAGAAGGTAAGTGCAAAGGGGTGAGAGATTTAAATGATTATTAGTCGATTTCCACCAGCGGCACCTCCTAAAAAGCCCATTGTAGGTTGTGAGTGTTATGTTGAGTGATGGAGCTGAGGAAATTGAAGATAAATCAGGCCGAATAGCAACTTACCTAGATATTCTTACAGGTACTATCTCCCTATCCGTTTAGTTTATTTTAGTTTAGAGATACCGTGTGGAAACAGACCTGTTGATCCACTGTGTCCACATCGACGAGCAATCACGCTTTCATACTACTTCTATCCTACACACACGGGACAATTTATAGAATCCAATTCACCTATAAAACTTGCACGTCTTTGGAGTGTGGGAGGAAACCAGAGCAACAGGAGAAAACCCACGCAGTCACGGGGAGAACTACAAACTCCTTCCACACAGTACCCTTGGTCAGGATTGAACTTGGAATTCTGACACTGTTGGGCAGCAACCACCACTACTCCACTATGACATCCTAGTTAATAGCCTCTCAATGAGAGACAAGGTAATTCCCTATAGACAATAAAAAATTGAACTTATTTTTATAAATGAATAAGTATAGTTTAGTTTAGAGATGTAGCATGAAAACAGGCCCTTCAGCCCTCCGAGTCCGCACCGACCATCGACCACTCATTCATACAAGTTCTATGTTATCCTAAAGATAGACACAAAAAGCATTTCTGGAGAAACGGAATAGGTGATGTTTCTAGTCAAGACACTTCTTCAGACCACTAGGGGACAATTTGCAAAGGCGAATTAATACTACAAATAATACTACAATAATACCACTGTTCAGTGGGCGGCACGACTTTCGTCAGCAGCGGCCTCTGCAGCCCGTCTGTCTATTTATTATTTTTCTGTTTCGTTTAAATGTAGTTTTTAATTATTTTTTGTCGGGGTATGTGTGTGGGGGGCGGGGGGTGGGGGAAACTCTAAATTCTTTCCCCTGCACGGGAGACCCGACCTTTTCTTTGTCGGGTCTCCGTTGTCGTTGGGGCTGCTACGTGGAGCGGCCTCCGGCAGGAACGACCTGGGGCTCCAGTCGCGGAGCTGCGGACGACTCACCTTCACGGAGCTGGCCGAGTCCGGAGCGGGTGGAGCTGTGGTGGAGCGCTGCTGTGGCCCGACCCCCGGAGATTCGGAAGCTCCTACCGCAGGTCTGTGGACAGAAATACCGGGAGCCCGCGGGTCCCTGGTTGGAGACCGCTTTTCGGGGCTTCCGCAACGGCGACTTCTCCCGCCCGAGTTGTGGGGTTGAAGATTACCTGGAGCGGGGCCTTACATCCCCGCCCCGCGCGGCTTGGAATTGCCGCGGGATTTTGTGAGCGCCCGCCGGGGCTCCAACACCAAGAGTCCGCCGGGGCTCCAACACCAAGACCCGGTGCTTGGCCTTGCATCACCCGGCGTGGCTTTAATGGCTGCGGGACATTTAACATCGCCAGCCGGGGGCTTTGACTCTGTCTTTGACTCTGACATGGGGGGGAGAGGGGAGTGCAGGGGAGAGATATGTTTTTTTTTGCCTTCCTTCACAGCGAGGAGAAGATGCGCTGTGAAGGATGTTTGTGTAAATTGTGTTGTGTCTTGGGTTTTTTTTTCGTTTTGTATGTATGACTGCAGAAACGACATTTCGTTTGGACCTCAATGGGGTCCAAATGATAAATAAATTGTATTGTATTGTATTGTATTGTATTGTATTGTACAAATGGAAATCTTTTTTGAGATGTGAGAGGAAACCGAAGCATCCTCAGGAAATCCTTGCGGGAGAACGAGCAAATTCCGAACAGACAGGAAGTCAGGATCGAAGCTTGCAGGAATGAGAACCTGGCCCAAAAGGACAATGGGGAATTGTTCAAGCACAAAGAACATTGACAGAATGGAGTCTGGAAAGACTTGGAGTATGATGTACTGGGGCAAATAGGTCAGGCAGAGATGAGGGAAATATAAGCATGATTTACCCCGGATCTCTCAATACTCTGACACTAATGGCCCTGTCCCACGATACAAGTTCATTCCAAGAGCTCTCCCGAGTTTGAAAAAAAATCAAACTCGTGGTAAGCGGAGAATGAACGTAGCGGGTATGTCGGAGATCTTAGCTCGTAACGCTAATGGCAGGTACTCGGGAAGACTCGCTAACGGCAGGTAAGCTCGGGAAGACTCGTGAAGATTTTTCAACATGTCGAAAAATGTCCACGAGAGCCCCGAGAGCCGACGAGCGGCCATTACTGTAAATCTCCGAGTTCAAATCAGGGCAAACTCAGAAGAACTCTTGGAATGAACTCGTACCGTGGGACATGGCCATAAGTTCTCAAACATAGCATATTAAAATTCACAATTTACAAGGAGATTACTAACAGTGATGGACACAGCCCATCTTGGGTACTGAGCTGCCCACCATTGAAGATATCTAAGGGAGGTACTGCCTCAAAAAGGTAGCCAGCATTACAAAGATTCACACCTGCCATCGGGAAGAAAGTGTTAGGAGCAAAGATCTTATAGCGAAGCAAGATGGGTTACTCTCACGCAATAGTGAGGTACGCTCATGGGCGGATTCATGGGTGATTATAGGACATATTTTAGCAACCTGACTCCGCAATCTTGCTCCGCTTTCTTGCTCCCGCCTTCTTGCTTCCGGCCAAAGATTGGATCCGCAGCGAGGAGAAGGAGTGTGGGGCCTGGGGCAGCGGGGAGCGGGGAGAGAGAGTGCGGGGCCCGGGGCAGCGGGGAGAGAGAGTGCCCCAAGACAATGTTTCTTATTTACAATGTTTCTTATTTAATGTCCCTTGTCTAGTCTGAAATAAAGTTCATTATTGGATTAGAAGAAATATAATTGTGTGTGTTATATACATTTATATAATTTTCATGTATGTGTGTTTATAAACATTTTATTCTTTAACAAGAATCAACAGAATTATGAACTAACAGAATTATGAATCTAACCCTATATCACGCACAAAAAGTCCCCCCCTGTCAATCACCCTGCGAGTCGGGTCGGTTCCGGTTACTACAAAATCAACTCAAACACTGCTTGTGAGCCATTTAAAAAGAAATGATTTAAAAAACATTAGAAAAGACAATTACCAGAATCAAATTTTATTCTTGACAAGAAGTTTGAACTGACAGATTTATGAATCTGACCCACACAAACTGTTGCCCCGCAACATTGATTACAGTGCGAGTCGGGTCGGGTTAGGTAGGCTCAGGTTGCTAAAATGGGCGTGGAAAATGCCCATGATCCCCTCCATAGCGTACTACACGTCAGTCCATTGCATTTAGCAGGAGTAGCCTATCTTGCTTCGCTATAAGATCTTTGGTTAGGAGTCTGCAAACTGTGACCTCCAGGTTCAGGAACAGATTCTTCCTAACAATTAGGCTATGGAACAGTACAAACAGCAACTAAATTCCAAACTACGATGTGTCTTGTTTGCTCTTTTGCTTTGTTTTGCACTAATATTGTTTTTGGTTAATTTATGTTTCAGTATATATGACAATTAAATGCTCTTGAATTCCCCTCTTGGCAGTGTTTTCTGTTTGTGCGGAGGGACTTTCACCTAGGAATGTGCAATTTTCATTCATAGGCGAGTGTAATCATTGCTGAACCATATCTTAAACAAGGAGATACTCCATACACCCTGCAGTATGGCGGGTGTGGCGAGAAGGGACGGTATATTCACTTCACCCCAAACTTCATTCTAAACGACAAAATGACCACCATTTACTGTCCGAAAGGTAAATTACATTAGATTAATTTGCACTGCTATTTCATGTATTGTATGTACTGCTTAAAACTAAATTGGGGTAACATGATATTTTGTCAAACACCCAAGTGTATCATTTAATAACTTTAGTTTCAGTTTAGTTTAGAGATACAGTGCGGAAGCAGACCCTACAATCCGCGCCGACCAGTAATCCCCATACACTAAAGTTAGCCTACATACACTATCGCTCCATGGATGTGTATGTAGAAGGGTCTCTACCCAAAACGTCACCTATTCCTTCGCCCAATAGATGCTGCCTCACCCGCTGAATTTCTCCAGCATTTTTGTCTACATACACTCGGGACAATTTACTATTTTTCCAAGCCAATTAACCTACAAACCTGTACGTCTTTGGAGTGTGGGAGGAAACCGGAGATCCTGGAGAAAATCCACGCAGGTCACGGGGAGAACGTGCAAACTACGTACAGACAGCACCCGTGGTCAGGATCAAACCCAGGTCTCTGGAGCTGTAAGGCAGCAACTCTACCACAGCTCCACCGTGCCGTCCAACCTATTGTTCCTTCTTTGTATGCTTCTTCCTTCTCCAATGTGTGGCTTCCTGGGCAAATTCAACACGTCAATGTGGGTGCATAACCAGAGTGACTCAGATGCTCTTGGTTGCTATTTGGACCTCTGTGAATGCGAAAGAACTGAATTCACCATTGCAAAAATAATTATTTTCACAGGTAGGGTATTTGTTCATGAATGGGCCCATCTTCGCTGGGGTGTGTTTGACGAATATAATGATGCAGTTCCATTTTACATATCTGACAGCGAAACTGCTGAAGCAACAAGGTACGGCAAGGCTAAGTGCATAATCTGAATTGCTCTTTGCGATTTCTAGCTGAAAGAAAACAGGGAGGAATTATATTTCTACAGCAACTTCCAATTATTTAGTGTCCAACCTCCACTAGTATTTGCTGCAACTTAGATTGTTTTCTCTGGAACTCCGGTGATTGAGGGGAGACCTGGCAGAATTATATAAAATGATGAGAGAGTGGACAGTCAACACCTTTTTCCAAGAGTAGAAATATCAAAGTATAGCTTTAAAATGTGAGGGGCAAAGTTTAAAGGAGAGGTTTGAGGCGAGTTTTTTATACAGAGGGTGGTGTGTTTCTGCAACAAAATGCCAGGGGCTGTTTAATTTAGTTTAGTGACACAGTGAGGAAACAGGCCCTTCGGCCCACCGAGTCCATGCCTACCACCGATCCCCATACACGAGCACTATCCTACCCACACTAGGGGGAATTTACAGGCAACTGATCAGAATTGAAGACTAGACTGTAAATGAGAGGACCAGTATATTTAAGAAAGAGCTGCAGATGCTGGAAAGATCGAAGGTAGACGAAAATGCTGGAGAAACTCAGCGGGTGAGGCAGCATCTATGGAGCATCTATGGTTCCATAGATGCTGCCTCACCCGCTGAGTTTCTCCAGCATTTTTTTCTGGACTGGTAAATTTGATCACTCCTCATCTGTTCTGATGAAATTGTCAAGTGTACAAATACGTATGAACGCAAGTGCAGATTTCTAATTATTATTTTGACTTGCAGATGTTCTCTCAGCATAAGAGGAAAGACTGTTGAATGTAAGGGCAGTGTGTGTTCTTCATGTACCATTGATGAAAGCACAGGATTACCAAACAAGCAATGCCAATTCTTCCCAGAGAAAAATCAGAGGTCATCATCTTCAATAATGTACTTACAGGGATTGCCGAATGTAAGTAAAGCCACAGGAAACTTGTTATTTGCCCAGATTGTTGGTTGTTGTTGCTGGCTCTAAATGGAGCTGCCAAACTTACTAATTAGGACTTAAGTGGACACTCTGAGAGTCTGAGGACTTACTTATGGATTTGAGAGGCCAACTGTCAATTTTCATTCCACCCGCTGGATTATTGTCTATTGGTGGACCTTTGGTCAATGGTCCAACGTTGGGGGCCAGAGGAGGGAGAAGGAAAGGGGCGGGAGAGAGAGAGGGAGGAGGAAGAGAGTAAGGAGCAGGGAGAGAGAAAGAAGGTGGAGAGAGGGGGAGAGAGTTTGGAGGATGAGAGAGAGAGGGAGAGAGAGTGGGAGAGGGGAGAGAGAAACAGAGGGTAGGAAGAGAGTTAGCTGAGAGAGAAAAGGGGGAGGGGGGGGAGAGAGAGGGGGAGAGAGACAGGGGGGTCTGAGGGAGAGAGTGAGAGAGGTGAAGAGAGAGACGTGGAGAGACTGAGGGTAGGAGAGGGGAGAGGGAGACAGAGAGAATGGGGGGGAGAGAGGGAAGGAGAGATAGAGAAGGAGGAGGGAGGGGGAGGGAGAGGGAGGAGAGAGGGGGTGAAAGAGGACAAGAAAGAAACGGGAGAGAGAGTGTTGGGAGTGAGCGAGAGAGAGGGGAGAGTATGGAGAATCCATGGTCTTGACTGGATTCCGGAACAGCATGCTGGGGTACTATTCTCAATATATTGTAGTTTTACATTTAGCGGCATATTGTTGAGTGCTTTTTGAGCGGTTCTAGCCTCTTTCACCTCAGTTCTGTTTCTGCAAACTTCCAGGTGGATAAATTCTGTGATAACAAGACTCACAATGCTGAAGCGCCCAACATGCAGAACAGAATGTGCAATTACAGGAGCACTTGGGACGTGATCAGCAAGTCGGAAGATTTCAGAAACATTTCCTCGCCCCACACTGGTTCGGTCGAACCAACATTCACGCTCCTTCAGGCCAAGGATCGTGTGCTTTGCTTAGTCCTTGATGTCTCAGGAAGCATGGTAAGGTTTTTACAATATTCCATCGTGATGTTTTGCTGAATTCGCTGTTAGTATTGGCAATGCTTTATTATTGTCATATACACCGAGATACAGTAAAAGGTTTTGACTGATGAAGGTTAATGTACTGAAAGCCCGCTTGACCTTCCTATCTACCTGTGATGCCATGTTCAGGGAAATATGTACCTCCACTCCTGGATCCCTCTGCCCTCTATAACGCTCCCCATGGCCCTGCCACGTTTTTTGTTTCTGGACACTAATCGGTGCCTTTTTGATATACAGGAGAATCGCATTGGCAGGCTCCGACAAGCAGCTGAGATATTCTTGCTGCAGATCGCTGAGACCGGATCATATGCGGGAATGGTCACTTTTAACAGCGGTGCAAGCATTCAAACGCGTTTAAAAAGGATCAATAATAATAAAGTGAGAGAGGATCTTGTAAAGCTGTTACCAATATTAGCTGATGGGGGTACAAACATTTGTGAAGGAATTCGGTCTGGCTTTGAGGTAAGGCTGTGAAGTTTGTCCAATTCTATTCATTTTAATTAATACCTGTAAGTTCATATGTACGAGGAGCAGGATTAGGCTATTCGTCCACAGAATCTACTCCATTCAATCATAGCTGACTAATCTTTCCATCTCAACCCCATTTTCCTGCCTTCTCCCCATAACCCCCGATACCTGTACTAATTAAGAATCTGGCAATCTTCACCTTTAAAATAAATTCCACAGATTTACCACCCTCTGACAAAATAAATTTCTCCTCATCTCCCTTCTAAAGGTACTTCCATTAATTCTGAGGCTATGGCCTCTGGTCCTAGACTCTCCCACTATTGGAAACATCCTCTCCATATCCACTATCTATGCTTTTCAGTATTTGGTAAGTTTCAATGAGGTCCCCCCTCATCTTTCTAAACTCCAGCGAGTACAGGCCCAGTGCCTTCAAACATTCATCATATGTTAACCCAACCATTCCTGGGATCATTCTTGTAAACCTCCTACAGACCCTCTCCAGCACCAGCATTTTCTTCCTCAGATGTGAGGCCCAAAACTGTTCACAATACTCCAAATGTGGTCTGACCAGTGCCTTATAAAGCCTCAGCATTATATCCCTGTTTTTGTATTCTCACCCTTTTATTTAGTTTAAAGATACAGTGCGGAAACTGGCCCTTCGGCCCACCGGGTCTGCACTGACCGCAATCCCCGCGCATTACCGTACATATACTGGGGACAATTTACATTTATACCAAGCCTATTAACCTATAAACCTGTATGCTTTGGGAGTATGGGATGAAATCGAAGATCTCGGAGAAAACTCCGTACAGTCAAGCACTCGTAGTCAGGATCGAACTTGGGTCTCTGGCGCTGTAAGGCAGTAGCTAAACCGCTACGTCACCATGCTAACCTCTCAAAATAAATGCTGGCATTGCATTTACCTTCCTTACTACCAATGCGACTTGCAAATTAAAAGTTGCATTTTTTCCCATGTTGATAATTCATTGTTGCAGGTACTTCGTGGAGATGACAGTGCCACCCAGGGGGATGAAATCATTTTACTGACAGATGGAATAGATCACTCTATGGGTAATTGCTTCCCGGAAGTGGAACAAAGTGGAGCTGTAATCCACACTATTGCATTGGGGCCATCTGCAGCTGAAGAGCTAGAAGAGCTCTCAACTATGACAGGTATCTAGTACTCAAAGGAAGTGGCTGAATATATTGTGTTAGGATAACGATTATCCCACTGACTGACAGAGAAGACTAAAGGGCCTGTCCCACTTAGGCGACTTTTTAGGAGAGTGCAGGAGTCTGCGCTCGCCCTATGATCGCCATATGTTTGCTGGTGGTCTCTGGTGAGTCTCCTTCATGGTCGCGAGGAGTTCCCGCATTCTGGGAACTAGTCGCGGCTTCAGTATGGTCAACATGTTGAAAAATTTTCTGCAACAAAAAATTGGTCGCCATGGAGAAAATCGATAATCCTGTAGTCGTAAGTGCAGTTGTAGTGGGGTCGCCATGTAGTTATGGATAGTCGAGGTAGTCGTAGGTAGTTTTAGTTAATATGTGGGCGGCGCGACTCTCGTCAGCAGCGGCCTCTGCAGTCCGTCTGTCTTTTTATTATTTTCTGTTTCGTTTCAATGTAGTTTTTAATTATTTTTGTTCGGGTATGTGTGTGGGGGTCGGGGGGTGATGAAACTCTAAAATCTTTCCCCTGCACGGGAGACCCGACCTTTTCTTTGTTGGGTCTCCGTTGTCGTTGGGGCTGCTCCGTGTAGCGGCCTCCAACAGGAACGACCTGGGGCTCCAGTCGCGGAGCTGCGGACTTACCCACCATCGTGGAGTCCGATTCCGGAGCGGGTGGAACTGTGGTGGTGCGCTGCTGTGACCCGACCCCCGGAGATTCGGAAGCTCCTACCGCAGTTCTGTGGACAGTAATACCGGAAGCCCGCGGGTCCCTGGTGGGGGACCGCTTTTCGGGGCTTCCGCAACGGCGACTTCTCCCGCCCGAGGTGCGGGGTTGAAGATTACCTGGAGCGGGGCCTTACATCACCGCCCCGCGCGGCTTGGAATGGCCGCCCGACTTTGTGAGCGCCCGCCGGGGCTCCAACACCAAGAGCCCACCGGGGCTCCAACACCAAGACCCGGTGCTTGGCCTTGCATCACCCAGCGTGGCTTTAATGGCTGCGGGACATTTAACATCGCCCGCCGGGAGCTTTGACTCTGTCTTTGACTCTGACATGGGGAGAGAGGGGAGTGCAGGGGAGAGATATGTTTTTTTTTGCCTTCCTTCACAGCGAGGAGAAGATGCGCTGTGAAGGATGTTTGTGTAAATTGTGTTGTGTCTTGGGTCTTTTTCGTTTTGTATGTATGACTGCAGAAACGACATTTCGTTTGGACCTCAACGGGGTCTAAATGTCAAATAAATTGTATTGTATTGTATTGTATTAATCGCTTTTCCTGTTCGGTCATTTTCATTGGCTCATTGGGGAAAAAAAACGTAAGCACGAGTTTTCAGAACCAAGGATAACTGACAAATGTTAAATGTCCGCCGAACTTCTCAGCTGTGTATCTGTGGCTTATTAAAAGTTGCCTGGCTTCTTAAAAGTGGCTCCACTCCTTCTCCTCCCTTCCCCCTCCCTTCTCCCCCTTTCTCCCCTTCCCCCTCTCCCCCCTCTTTTAAAGGACTCACCGTACACTGTGCTAGCCGTCTTAACCTTCCTGTTCATCACGGTGTGTGTCTGTATCACCTTGGCTTTGCACCGTGTGAATTTCAGACAGTGCTCCCCCCCGCTTTCCCCAGCCCCCGCCTTTGCGGTGTGTGTGTGTGTGTGTGTGTGTGTGTGTGTGTGTGTGTGTGTGTGTGTGTGTGTGTGTGTGTGTGTGTGTGCGTGCGTGCGTGCGTGTTCCACTCTGAGAGTCGCAGTTCAAGCTCCCGGTTTTTCAGGCGACTGCCAGAAACTTGACAGTCGCTGGCAGTCTGCTGGAAAATCGCCTAAGTGGGACAGGCCCTTCTGCTTCATGAGTATAGATCTTAATTGATTTTTTTGGATTTTAGAGATACAACACAGAAACGGGCCCTTCAGCCCACCGAGTCCGCGCTGACAAGCGATCACCCAAACACTAGTTTTATTCTACACATTAGGAGCAATTTACACCATACACCCCACACACTAGCACTATCCTACACACTAGGGACCACATAATTTTACCAAATCCAATTAACCTACAAAGCCGTACATCTTTGGAGTGTGGGAGGAAACCCATGTGGTCACGGCGAGAATGTACAAACTCTGTACAGACAGCATCCGGATCTCTGGCACTGTAAGGCAGCAACTTTATCTCTGTGCCACTTTGCCGCCCCAGTAAAATTCTGTTCATCTGGATTCTGGGCACAAGCTTTACCCAAAATGTCCTGTTAGGGCTGTGGATAATGCCAACAACGACACATACACCTGTTTGTCATTTTAGATCCAACATCTCATATCTATTCATGTTGGTCGCTTCAGCAGAGCAAGGTTAGTCGGGATTAAAGGGGTGAACAATTTTAGTCCAAGTTGGCTGAAGATAGTAGGGCGGTTGTTGCGTTAATGAGTCTTGTTGCATTAATAGTTCATAGAGTGGTATAGCATGGAAACTGGCCTTTTAGCTCAATTTGTCCATGCTGATCTAGATGCCCCATCTAATATTAGTCCCATTTTCTGCATTTGACCCATATCCTTCCAAAGAGGAGAGGAGATGCAGAGGAGGTTTACCTGAATGCTGCCTGAATTAGAGGGTTTCATCAACAGGGTGACTGGATGGACTTGAATTGTTTTCTCTGAAACATCAGAGCTTGAGGGGAGACCTGATAGAAGTATATCAAATGATGAGAGGCATAGTGAACACTCAGAACCTTTTCCCAGGGTAGAGATGTCCAACACAGGAAGGCATAGCCATCAGGCGAGATGAGGAAAATTTAATGGAGATGTGCAGGGCACGTTTGTTACACAGAGGATGGTGGGGGTCTGGAACGCACTCAGGGGTTGCAGCGGAGGCAGATAAAATAGTGGTGTTTAAGAGGCTTTTAGATAGGCACGTGGAAGTGCAGGAAGTGGAGGGATATGGATCATGTGCAGGCAGATGAGATCAGTTCAGGTAGCCATCATGTTCAGCACAATATTGTGGGCTGAAGGGCCTGTTCCTATGCTGTACTCTTCTATATTCTACGTTAAATCTTTCCTATTCATGTACCTGTCCAAGTATCTTTTAAATGCTGTTATAGTACCTGCCTCAACTACCTCCTCTGTTAGCTTGTTCCGCATATACCCACCATCCTCTGAGTGAATAGCCAGCCTCTGAGTGAATGTCTGTAAAACTGCAGCAAGTATTCCCATTGTTTTGTTCCCAGTGCATACGGCAATTAAACTCTCTTGGTCTTCTTGGATAGGTCTTGCCACATTGGCTGCATTTCACAGAGTTTACTTAACTTCTTAATTAGGATAGGTGATGGATATTAGCCAAGTCAATCATAAAATGTACCATTTTCCCTCTGCAGGAGGCTTACAGTTTGCGGCAACTGATGACCTGAGTACCAGTGGATTAATTGATTCATTCACCGGGTTAATATCAGGAAGTGGTGACAGCAGCCAGCAGTCCATTCAGGTTTGGTTATCTTCCATAAGTTCATAAGTTGTAGGACCAGAAATAGGCCATTCGGCCCGTCAACTCTACTCTGCCATTCAGTCATGACTGATCTATCTCTCCCTCTCAACCCCATTCTCCTGCCTTCTCCTCATAACCCATGACACCCCGTACTAATCAAGAATCGGTCAATCACTGCCTTTAACATGTCAATAGACAATAGACAAAAGGTGCAGGAGTAGGCCATTTGGCCCTACGAGCCAACATCGCTATTCAATGTGATCATGTCTGATCATCCCCAATCAGTATCCCGTTCCTGCCTTCTCCCCATATCCCCTGACTCCGCTATCTTTAAGAGCCCTATCTAGCTCTCTGTTGAAAGTATCTAGAGAACCGGCCTCCACCGTCCTCTGAGGCAGAGAATTCCACAGACTCACAACTCTCTGTGTGAAAAAATGTTTCCTCATCTCCGTTCTAAATGGCTTACCCCTTATTCTTAAACTGTGGCCCCTGGTTCTGGACTCCCCCAACATCGGAAACATGTTTCCTGCCTCTAGCATGTCCAAACCCTTAATAATAATATATGTTTCAATAAGAATCCCTTTCATCCTTCTAAATTCCAGAGTATACAAGCCCAGCCGCTCCATTCTCTCAGCATATGACAGTCCGCCATCGCGGGAATTAACCTTGTAAACCTACGCTGCACCTATCCATTGACTCGGCCTGCAACAGTCATGACTTTACGAAGTTCATCAAATAACTCTGCCGGGGACCTACGACATAAGTCCGTATATTCTCACTAAGTGATTGTATTACAGTAAAATAATGATCCTGTTTTTTTGGTTTCAGCTTGAAAGTTCAGGAACAAGCATTGGGAGCAATAGATGGTTAAATGGTACAGTTGTTATCGACAAGACTATTGGCAATGATACATTTTTCGTGGTGAACTGGGAATCAGTGATTCCGACGATGTCTGTACGTGATCCCAATGGAAACATTTATAATAACACTTACTTTAAGATAGATCAGTCTACCAAATCAGCTCGTCTTATGATTAAAGGCACTGCACAGGTATGGAACAAAACATTTGCTATATAGTCTGAAATGTCAACTGTTCCACTCTTCACAGATGCTGCCTAACTTGTTGAGTTTGTTGAAATTTAGAGTCTTTGCTGAGATCAATTCAGTCAGCATAGGCAATAATTAATATTTGGGCAATGCTGGACGACACAGAGCAAGTCTTGAGAAAGCTCTTATACACCTCGCGAATATAAATAACACTGACTCTCTGTTTCCTAGAGTGGAACCTGGTTCTACAGCATCCTGAACGGCAGAGGTAACCAGGTTATAACAATCATCGTCACTTCCCGAGCAGCAGATGCACAAGTTCCGCCAATCAAGGTTAACGGGTACATCAGCAGGAAAGACTCCACTAGCCCAATGATATCCTATGTGGAAGTTAGTCATGGATTTCTACCAGTCCTGAATGCGATCGTGACAGCTATTATTGAACGTCCCAATGATCCTCCAATTCAACTGAAGCTTTCTGATGATGGTTTAGGTAGGATACATTAACCAATCCATTGATTTTAGCTTAGTTTAGGATAGAGATACATCATGGAAACAGGCCCTTCAGCCCACTGGGTCCATACTGACCAATGACTGCCCCTACAGCAGTCCTAACCTACACACTAGGGAGAATTTACAGTTTAACCAAATCCAATGCATCTACAAACCTGCATGTCTTTGGAATGTGGGAGGAAACTGGAGCACCCGGGGGAAATCCACGCGGTTACAGGGAGAACATAGAAACTCCGTACAGACAGCACCCGAGGTCAGGATCAAACCCGAGACTCTGTCACTGTCAGGCAGCAGCTTTTCCGCTGCGTCACTGTGCCATCCATGATCCATCCAGGTCACTAATGATCAGCAGGCAAGGACATCCTTACTTGGTCTAATCCATCGATGTTATGATTCCAGATTGCAAGCCGGATGTTAGCTTTGGCTGTGATGACCACATTCTGAGAAAAATAATAAATGAAAGATTATAAGAGCTTGTCGAAGCATTAGTCTTGGTTTGCAAATATTACTTAGTCATTAATGAATATCCTATTGGTGAGGTTATCAACCTCCATTATACCATTTAGCATGTAAATGCTAATGTTTTTGCATTATTAATATTCCTTTCATCGTTCGTCAACAATCATTTATTTAGATTTTTAATTTAGTTTAATTTATTATTGTCACGTGCACCGAGGTGCAGTGAAAAGCTTTTGTTTGCGTGTTATCCTGTCAAAGAAAAGACTGCACATGAATACAATCAAGCCTATTGTCAGAACACATTTCTTTGATTTTCATTTACCTTTCCTTGCCCTCAGGTGCTGATATTGTTAAGAATGACGGTGTTTACTCAAAGTATTTCATCGACTTCCGCGGAAAGGGGAGATACAGCGTTAAAGTGCGCGTGCTGGGAATCGAAGGCACCACAAGTGTAACGGTCAGAAGAGGAGGACAGGCCCTGTGCCTGCCAGGATACGTGGAGAACGGTAATGAAGATTCAGCAAAATAGAGGTGGAATCGCTAATACAGTCATGGAGCTACACAGCAGAGAAACAGGCTCTTTGGCCCTACTCGCCCATGCTGACCAGTTGCTTAACAGAGCTAGTCGCCCTTGACTGCCCTTGGACCACATACCTCCAAACCCATCTGTACACTTGTCCAAATGCTTTTCAAATGTAGTAACTGTACCGGCCTCTACCACTTCCCCAGACAGCTCATTTCATGTACGCACCATCCTATGTGTGAGTAAATTGCCCCTCAGATCACTTTTTAATCTTTCCCCCTCATCTTAAACCTATGCCTCTATTTTTAGTCTTACCTCCTCTGGGGAAAAAAACTGTGACTTTTCACCTCATCTATACACCTCACACCTCAACTGTGACTTATCACCTCATCATCACCTCACCTCATCTGTGGAATTTTCTCCCTCAGATGGCGGTGGAGGCCGGTTCTCTGGATACTTTCAAGAGAGAGTTAGATAAGGCTCTGAAAGATAGCGGATTCAGAGGGTATGGGGAGAAGGCAGGAATTGGGGATGATCAGCCATGATTTCATTGAATGGTGGTGCTGGCTCAAAGGGCCGAATGGCCTGTTCCTGCACCTATTGTCGATTGTCTGTTGTATACCGTTCAGGATCTTATTAGCCTCTATAAGTTCACACTTCAGCCGCCAATGTTCCTGGAATCAAAGACACAGTTTATCAAACATCTCCTCACAACTCAAACCTCCCAGTCCTGATAACATCCTGGAAAATCCTTTCTGCACCCTTTCCAGTTTAATAACATCCTTCCTGTAGCAGGGTGACCAGAACTGTCCACAGCCCTCCAATGATAGACACAAAATGCTGGGGCCTGAAGAAGGGCCTCGACCCGAAATGTCACCTATTCCTTCGCTCCATAGATGCTGCTTTACCCGCTGAGTTACTCCAGCATTTTGTGTAGACAAATCACCGGGCCAGGCAGCATCTCTGGAGAAAAGGAATAGGTGACATTTCAGGTTGAGACTCTTCTTATGACTGAAACCCGACCCTAACCGTCATCTATTCCTTTTCTCCAGAGACGCTGCCTGACCTGCTGAGTTACTCCAACATTTTGTGTTTATCTTCGGTGTAAACCAGCATCTGCAGTTCCTTCCTACACACAGTCCTCCAAACGTAGCCTTATCAACATTCTATGCAACTGTAACATAAGATCCCAATTTGTGTACTCAATACCCTGACCAATGAAGGCAAGAATGTCTGAAGTATTCATATATATGGGAGAATAAGTTGATCTAATTGTCAATTAGGAGTGACCTGAACGTCACCTAACCATGTACTCCAGAGATGATGCCTGACCCCGAGTTACTTTAGCACTTTGTGTCCTTCTGTGCATTCACCCTATCCAATCTGTGATCTTATACACCTCTATTCTGCTATTCAAGGAATAAAGTCCTAGCCTGCTCATTCTCACTGTAGTTTAGCTCCTCGAGTCCTGGCAACATTCTTGTAAATGTCCTTTGCACTGGTTATGGAGGCAGGATCTAAGCAGTGCATTACTTTCTTTCCTTTTAGGAAATATTGAGGTCAATCCATTCAAATCCGACATTAGTGAGGAAGATCTACACGATGAATTAGGAGACTTCAACAGGGTTCAAGCAGGAGGGTCGATCTCACTGCCATCGGCGACATCCCTTATTAACTTTCCACCATCTACAATCACAGATCTGCTGGCAACAATAGTTAAAAATAAAATTAAGCTGGAATGGACCGCACCAGGAGGAAACTATGATAAAGGATCAGGTAATTCTGACTGTGATTATAAATTACCTATGAGGAATTATTTTTTCGAGGTGTGAATTGATCCAATGACTGACGAGTTCTTATTACAGCAGGGATATAGTTGTCCCATATACATGAATTTAGTGTTAATCCATTTTAGTGGATTAAATTAAGTCAAACACAAAGAGCAGCACAATGCAGAAATAGTTTAAGAAATGTATTACAAGTGTAAAGACAATGGTTATTATTATATAAAACATTACAATTGATATAAAATATTGCACAAAACGAAAGGATTTATAGTTTAGTCTAGCTTAGTCTACTTGGTTAGTTTAGAACAGTTTATTTTTGTCACGTGTGCCAAAGTCTAATGAAATGCTTTTTTTTGTTGCGTTCTATCCAGTCAGCGGAAAGACTACACGTGATTACTATCAAGCCATTACATTGTATAGATAGAGGATAAAGGGAATAATGTTTAATGCAAGATAAAGTGCAGTCAATTCCGCTAAAGATAGTCCGAGCATCTAGAAAGAGGTAGATGATAAGTCTTTACCACTCTACAGTTGATGATAAGATGGTTCAGCTATTTATATAAAATTAAATGATCCAAAATGCCATATGCATATTATGGCATTTAAGAGATCTTTCAATAGGTACATGGGTATGCTGGGAATGTAGGGATATGGATTATGTAGAGGTAGATAAGAGTTGGTCTTGGCATCAATTTCACTTTGCGACAATTAAATTGAATCTTGAATCTTGATGACTCAAGAAGGGTTCCTGAAATAATGACTGAAATGTTGCCTATCCATGTCTTTCAGAGATGCTAACTGATCTGCTGTGTTACTGCAGCACTGTGTTTATTTTTATAAACCAACACCTGCAGTTCCTTGGTGTCTCTATATTTATTGAAGGTTGCGCACAACCTGTCTACTTTCTTGACCTCTTTTCATAAAGCCATAGTAACTGTCTGCTTTATCCAATAGTCAATAGTCAATAGTCAATAGTCAATAGTCTATTTAATTGTCATTTGGACCCCTGGAGGTCCAAACGAAATGCCGTTTCTGCAGCCATACATTACACACAAATAGACCCCAGACACAACATAATTTACATTTTACATAAACATCCATCACATAGCTGTGATGGAAGGCCAAAAAAACCTTATCTCTCCACTGCACTCTCACCCCCCCCCCCGATGTCAGAGTCAAAGTCAAAGCCCCCGGCTGGCGATGGTGATTGTCCCGCGGCCATTAAAGCCACGCCGGATGGTGCGAGGTCGCACACCGGGTCTTGGTGTTAGAGACCCCGGCGTGCGCTCGCAGAGTCCCGCGGCCATTCCAAGCCGCGCGGGGCAGTGATGTAGGCCCCGCTGCAGGAGCTCTTCAACCCCGCAACTCGGGCGGGAGAAGTCGCCGTTGCAGGAGCCCTGAAAAGCGGTCTCCCTCCAGGGATCCGCGGGCTCCCGGTGCCGCCGTCCGCAGACCCGCAGTAGCAGCCTCCGCATCAGCAGCAGCAGCGGCAGCGGCAGCGGCAGCGCTCCACCACCGCTCCACCCGCTCCGGACTCGGCCAGCTCCGCGACGGTGAGGTGAGTCGGCACCAGAGTCCCCGGCTTCTTCCGTTGGAGGCCGCTCCTCGTTGCAGCCCCAACGACAACTGGGACCCGACGAGAAAAGGTCGGGTCTCCAGTGCAGGGAGAGATTTAAAAGTTTCCCCCTCCCTCCCACCCCCCCCCCCACCCCCCCCACACGCACACACCCAACATAAAATAACAAAACTACATATAAACATAGACAAAAATAATAAAAACGCGGACAAACAATTGTGTATTAAAAAATTTTGCATCCAATCTCCTCTATGCCTTTTTTTTAGCATCTCGCTACGAAATGAGAATGAGTGACAAACTTCTGCAACTAAGAGACCATTTTTTCAGAGCTCTGTTGATTAATACGACTACCATATATCCACAACCCTATGGTTCCAAGGAAACGGTGACGATTTACTCCGAGCATCCAAACATGCAAAATGGTGCAGCGATCTACTTTGCTGTGCGTGCGTATGATAAAAGCAATCTTACCTCTAAACTGTCAAACATAGCCAGGGCATCTTTCTTTGAGCCTTTGTCTAAGTCCAAGTGGTGGATTTGTGAAAACCAGAAGATGTGGTTCCCAATATTGATCGTAGTTATTGGGTGTCTTATTGTTGGGATCACTGTTTATATTGTGTGCCAAAAAAAAAAAAAAAGTGGGCTCCTGAGAGTGTACCATTGTAATAAATGGATAGTTAATAATGAACTTCCAGCCATTTAGCTGCCTTTCAATTTTACAGAATAGGTTAGAAAGGGAGAGATAATGTGAAGATCCGTTGGGAATTTTGCAATTTTTGCTCCATCTTCCAACATTTACTCATCCTAAGATTACCACAATTGGGGAGATTTCCCGACCAATGTTATCCATGGCTATTCTTTCATTCTCCTGCGTATAAACTGACTTGAAAAACACAAAGTGCTGGAGGAACTCAATGGGTCAGACGGAATCTCCTGTTGGATAGGGATAGGTGATGATTTGGGTCGGGACTCTTCTTCAGACCGTGAGGTCCTGAACCAAATCGTCGCCTATCCATGTTGTCCAGAGATGCTGCCTGACCCACTGAGTTAATCCAGAACTATATTTTTTGTAACTCAGGGTCTGCAGTTCCTTGTGTTTCCATAACCTGAAGATCTGGTTTCACTTCAGGATGCTGCAGTCCAGACTTGCACCAACACGTCTCACTTATTTGCATTTGAGCAAATTTATTTCTCTTTACAAGTGTGGAATTTATAAAACTGAATAATTTTGTTGCTATTTCCATTGCTGTACACTGATAAAAAATATCCTTGCAATGAAACTATTGTCTCCTTTTTGTGACAGTCATACAGTACGGGAATAGGCCCTTTTGCCCAACTCGTCCGTTGACCAAGATGCTCCATCTAAGCTAGTCTCATTTAGCTGAGGGGTGATCTTACAGAGGTGTGTAAAATCATGATGGGAATAGATATGGTGAATGCACAGTCCTTTACCCAGGGTAGGTGAATCAACAAACAAAGGACATAGGTTTAAGGTGAGAGAGTCAAGATTTAATATGAACCTGAGGGGCAACGTTTTCACACAGAGGGCAGTGGGGAGGAACGAGCTGCAGAGGAATTAGTTGAGGCAGGTACCATAACATTTAAAATATATTTGGACAAGTACACGGATAAGAAAAGCTTAGAGGGATATGGGGCAAATGCAGGCAAATGGGACATGTAGATGGGGCATCTTGGTTGGGATGGACTAGTTGGGCCGAAGGTCCTGTTTCCATGCTGTATGAAGGTATGACTCTATGATTACATAGTTTAGTTTAGAGATACAGTTCGGAAACAGGCTCTTTCGGCCCGCTGGGTCCGCACCGACCAGCGATCCCCGCACATCAACACTATCCTATACCCACTAGGGACAATTTTTTTTACATTTACCAAGCCAATTAACCCACATACCTGTACGCCTGTGGAGTGTGGGAGGAAACCGAAGATCTCGGAGAAAACCCACGCAGGTCACAGAGAGAATGTACAAACACTGTACAGACAGCACCCGTAGTCGGGATCGAACTCGGGTCTCCAGCGCTGCATTTGCTGGAAGGCAGCGACTCTACCACTGCATCACCGTGCCGCCCAAAGGAACAGCAGAACATGTGAGAATTCATACTCAATCCATAATTCTTCTCTTGCAGCCAGTTTAATGTACAGTGGCATCACGGAATTCCAGGAAGATTACTGTAAGGAGGGGAGTATTTGGCCTGACTCTGTGCCTACTCTCTGCAAGAGGAACCCAGCTGGTCTCATTCCCCCACCCTTGGCCCAGTTACATGCAATTCTCATTTCACATACTTGCCCTGCAACCCGTTGAATGCCAGTGCAACCCACATCATATATCGTTCACCCGTGAAGCAAATACAACCGTTTAGATCACCAATCCAAAGAAACGCTGGTCTTAGAGCTACCCATGTGAATAACAATTATAATTCCCTGACAGCTATACTAATAAAGCAACAAGACACACAACTACATAAAAGTTAATATAAACATCCACCACAGCAGATTCCCCATGTTCCTCACTGTGATGGAAGGCAATAAAGTCGAATCCTCCTCTTCTCTCTTTATTCTGCCGTGGTCGGGTGAGTCGAACCATCCGCAGTCGGGACGATCCGAAGCCGGCGATTAAAGCTCACGCGTCGGGGCAATCGATGCTCCCACGTTGGGGCGGTCGAAGCTCCTGCGGCTTGGAGCTCCCAAAGTCGGTCCCTAATCAGGGACCATGAGCTCCGCGATGTTAAGTCTGCAGGCTCCCACTTCCGAGGTCGATAACAGGCAGAGGGATTGCCAGCTCCACGATGTTAGGCCACAGTGCGGACGTAGATGCAATACGTAGATGCATCTCCGTCAAGCTAAGAGATTAAAACCCAAACCCTCCCCCCACCACCCCCCACATAAAAAAATCTAAAGTACACTACAAGATGCATTTGAACACATACTAGAAAACAAAAAACGAAGGAAAAGGACGAGATAGACTGTTGGCGAGGCAGCCATTGCGGGCGCCACCTGATGAAGTCCCTCACTGTCTCTCTATTTTACCCCCTCATAAAACGCCTTCAGTTTACTGTATATAAACTCATTCTGCCTTTAACAAATCGATGCTATGTCCAAGTCATAAAGTCATAGAGAATGGAAATAGGTCCTTTGGGCCAACTTGTCCATGCCTACCAAGATGCTCCATTTACACTAGTTGCACCCAACCACGTTTGGCCCGTATCCCTCTAAATCTCTCCAAATGGACCTGTCCAAATGTTTTTTAAATATTGTTATAGTAACAACAATTATTGTTTCTAGAAATACCGTCATCACTGAGATCAACCTGAATGGTCTGTAGTTGCTGGATTTATCCATGCACCCTTCTTTGAACAAGAGCATTAAAAAATAGGCTCCTTCAGACTCTAGGCAAGACTACCAATACCCCGATCTACCACCCACCACTACGGTATCTACAGATGTTTGCAAAGCTATGGGCAACACCTCTGCAATCACTACTATTTCTCTCAGCAATCTTGGCTGGAGATGTGGCTTAGTAGCTAAATATCAGGTTTGGTTTAGGTTTACCAAGGTACAATGAAAAATTCTTGTTGTGTGCTAACCAGTCAGTGGAATGACAATACATGATTACAATCGAGCCATTCACATTGTACAGATACATGACAAAAGGGAACAACATTTAGTGTAAGATAAAGCCAGTAAAGTCCAAACAAAGATAGTCCCAGGGTCACCAAAGTGGTAGATAGTAGTTCAACACCGCTCTCTTGTTGTGGTAGGATGATTCAGATGCCTGACAACAGCTGAAAAGAAACTGTCCCTGAATCTGGAGGTGTGCATTTTCACACTTCTATACCTTTTGCCCAATGGAAGAGGGGAGAAGAGGTAGTGACCAGGGTATGATTCATCCTTGATTATGCTGCTGGCCTTGCCCGATATGTGCACTATTTTGTGTTCAGATCCCAATGTTCCATCCTATTGACTTCATTGTGAGCAGAAAGTGATTGTCACCGATGGCCAATATGCTCGCAAACATTTAGTGCCTGGAGGCAGAAGCTGTCTTAATTAAAGCGACGAGGCTCTGAAATCAGACTTTCCTTCATTTGCAAAGAAGCTCTCCTTACAATTGATGCAAGTTGACTACGCATTGGCTTGGCGGCATCAGCCGCAGCATATGCTAACAGTTCACGTAATGCCCCTTTCAATCTCACTTCCAAATTAGAAAAGGCAATGGTTTCATTGAACCAAGCTGCTGGTTGAAAACAATTCAAGAAAAGAGGAAATGGCACTCAGTAAATGCCCGTGTGGTAAGCCGCAGGTCTAAGAGTAACACTGAAACATGAAAATGTCTGCTGACACAGCTAGAGTAGACTGTGTGATTCCTCTTGCTGTGAACTTCCAGGAAAGACCATGCCAATTAAATCAGTTGATCAGTCAGGAGGAGGGTTCCCAGCTAATGGAATAGATAGGGTTAATGCAGTCCTTTACACAAGGTGGGGGAATCATGAACCAGAGGGCATAGGTTTAAGGTGAGATGGGCAAGATTTAATGTTAAGGTCTCAACCGGAAACACCAGTCTGAAGAAGGGTCTCGACCCGAAACATCACCCATTCTTTCTCTCCAGAGATGCTGCCTGTCCCGCTGAGTTACTCCAACTTTTGATTTCCCAGTATTTATGGGTGGTTTTAGGTGAATTCTGTGAAAACAAATGCATGTTTTAACACTACTGCCAGTTCCTTATAAGGAAGGAATGCAATTCTCTTGCCAGCCTTTTTCCATTTTAAATCTGTGCCACAAACGATGCAGTTTGCTTTTATGCTCTTCTTATAACCTACTTTCTCTTTTCTTATCAACTTCCTCGTCAACAATTATCTGGTACTGGGAACCGAGCGCGCTATCTGCTTGCACCAAGTTGTTTAACATACGTCGTGGAGCAACAACAGGCTTCCCACAGGAACGGCAGGCATCATGAAATGGTTCAGTTTCCTGCAGATGTTGCATGTTTTACCCAAGGCAGGGCACACATTGAATTGATGAGTGGAAAAGTTGCAATTGGGGCACCGCTGCGGGGTGCCTCCTCCTGGAGCAGTGCCGGACCCCCATTGTCGTGGCGGGGCCGTGTACCGCCGACGGCTAGCAACGCTGGCAAAGTTAATATCGTGATCAGCCGGTGACACCGCCGAGGTGACAGCTTCGGCCAGACGGCAGGCGTGCATAGCCTCGTCAAAAGACAGGTCGGGCTTCCGCAAAAGTTCAGCCCTCAGCTTTTCGTCGCATAGACCATGAACCATAATGTCCCTGGTCAGTTCATCGGGGGTCAGCGTGGCAAGGCGGCAACGCCTGGCCAGGTGTCGCAGCGCAGCAACGTAATTCTCAATAGATTCACCCGAGTCCTGACGCCGACCGAACAGTTTAAAACGCTCTAAGATGCAGTTAAAGGGGATGTCGCACATCGCGGTAAACTTAGCCAATAAACATACTGGCGTGGGGTCGTATCCCACTTCTGACACCATGTAAAGAAGTGTCATCAACACACTGTAACTTTATTTCCTTTATTCATACTGTCACATATGGTAACATTACAACGAGCACTAGCTGTATGTGGTCTGTCACGGGAACTAGAGAGAGAACAGTGGGTGGGGAGGTTGTAATTATACTTGTGATATGGGGAGTAGTTAGTAGTGGTGAGGTAACTATATTAAAGGTACATGCACACATCATCTATACATCATCTACAACAATGTGCTAAAGTGAACTTTGACCTCACAACTCTGGATTTTATACCCTCGATTACGAGTCCACTAACCTATCACAATGCCACCCTGAAAATAATGTCCAAGGAGAATGATTGCAGCATAAATTGACTTGCTTGGAGCTTGAGAGACCATTTTAAGAGTGAAATTGATAAAGAAGAATGTAATTCTACTCCATCAAGATTGTGTAGAAGACGCTTACGTGGTTTTGTTTCCATTACTTGCTTCATTAAAGGTGATGTTTACCTCTTGGAACACAAAACTCCGGAGTCATTATATTTTAAACAGTGAACTCTGGTTAGTACAATTATTCTGATAGTCCCACACAAAGTTTATAATGATCATGATTTTTTAAGACTTTCTAATGAGTGCCAAACTACCCACCATTGACTCCACATACACTTCAAGTTGCCTCGAAAAACCATCAAACATAATCAAAGACTTGTCCCACCCCAGTCATTCCTTCTTCTTCCTGCTCCCATTGGCCAAATATTCTGCAATCTGTATCTTCCCCTTTGCTCCTCTTATTGTACTTGAGTGTGACTTGATTGTATTTATGTATGGTATTATATAATTTGATCAGAAAGCATGCAAAACCTTCACTGTACCTCGGTACATGTGACAAAAGTAAACCAAAACCTAAATCCCTAGTTAGACATAAAGTGCTGTAGTGGGTCAGGGAGCATCTCTCTCCAGAGATACGTTACTCTGGCACTTTGTGTCCATCTTCGGTATGAACCAATTTCTGCAGTTCCTTTCTACACCCTAAACCCTTGGCACCTGATGGCTCTGTAATGAAGACCCACTCCAAGAAATAAGCAAGTTCCAAGCACCTCCGTAATTAATTCTGAAAGGTGATATCTGAAAATGAATAAAACAATGAGACCATACCAGAAGGTTTTGTTTATTTGTACAGAACTGCATCAAATTTATTCAATTGCACAGATTCCAGCCTGGTAGAAAACGTAAAGTCCCCCAAAAACATTGGATATGGAGTTAGATTGGTGAGGTTAGATTGGTTTGAGCCTCGGAATTGGTCACTGTGATTTCTCACCATGGTTTCGCTAGTCAAAACTATACAAACTTCCTACTCATCCCGAGGATGGGCAAACTAATTAGGGCAGAATTTCCAAGGGATTGCTCCTAGTTATTGGGAAAGGACCATTGAACCCCTCGAAAATATGTTGGAGAATCCCAATAATCTTTGCCGCCAACACCCGTAATTAAATCAGATTAAAGTAAATGCTCGGATTAATAACCTAAATAAATGCATTCTGTTTGTATACTCCCACTGCTTCTACAAATGTCCTTATCTTGTACTTCCGCGCAACGTGATCAGTAACCCTAACAATCAAACATATAATAACTGCGACTAGTACTGCACTCCAAATGCTCTTTGATACGCAGTTACAGTCTGGTTCCTCATGCAAAGGCACAAAGACAGAAATCACAGCTATATTGGACACCTCGGCAGACGTATGCTTCTCATGATAAGCACAGATGACAAAGTAGTGGTTTGTACTGTACTTCAGTTCTGTATTTTCAGTGGGAATTGTAAATGTTTCCTTGGAGCCAAATGGCTGTGGTTTCAAATTTGTCAAATTAACTAGTTCAACTACGGAGAAACTGTCCCGTGGCAGCATCAATTTTCCACTCAATCTTATCTCAGAGGAGGATGCTGATAAAGAAAAGAAACAAATGAATGCACTGATATATGACAAATATGCAGATATACCAAAAAAAAATGTTGCTATACCATAACTGTACACTGACTCTAATAATTTTACTATTTTTAAGATGTTCTGTTGTTGCAACATTATTCATAGATCCCAACATTTTCCCCACGGTTGACATTATTATCTTCCTAGGGCGGTACTGTGACACAGCTAGTAAAACAGCACCACAGACCAGAGTTCAATCCCCACCTTGGGTGCTATCTGTGTGAATGGAACGGCCTTTCCCGGAGTCAGGCCCGGAGCTTCAGCAGCGGGTGCAGCATAGAATTTTCCATCCGGCGATCCCTTGCCGGGGATCGCCGGAGAAGAGCCCCGATCGTCCTCCTGCGGCCTATAACATCCTAAAGCCGCAGTCTCCGGTAGGAAAGTGCCGATTCGGGCACTCCAAGCCGCGGAGTGTGTTTGACCGTACCGACGTCAGAGTTTTCTTCCCAACAAGAGGGCCTATACATCGGGCCGTCCGTAGCGGCGATTATGGAGGGTTTATGGCCACGACCACGGATGAACAAAGGATGAGGAGTGACAGAACTTTGTTGCCTTCCACCACAGTGAAGAATGCTATGGTGGATGTTTGTGTTAAATTCTATTGTGTATTGTGTGTTTCTTTAAAGTGTATCGCTGCTGGCAAATTCATTTCACTGCACCTTTGGGTGCATGTGATGAATAAAATTGACTTTGACTGACTTTTTGGAGTGGATCTCTTCCGTAACAGATCATTTAATTTAGATGAGTTCTATAGCAGAACTACGTTTCCTTTAGATTTTACTCAATAGTATTCTCAGGACTAATAATACTGTTTTGGTTGCAAAATTCTGATTATAGAAATTGAACAAAACACAATGGCATAACAGTAGAGTTGTTGCCTCACAGTACCAGAGACCCAGGTTCAATCCTGACCTCGGTTTGGGTGGAGTTTGCACGTTCTCCCTGGGACTGCCTGGGTTTGCTCGGGTTTCTTCCCACATCCCAAAGACGTGCAGGTTTGCAGGTTAATTGGGCTTTGTAAATTGATCCTAGTGTGTAGGATAGACTAGTATATGAGTGACCACTGGTCGATGTGGACGATTCCACGCTGTATCTCTAAACTAAACTAACTTAAATTGAACTAAAGTAACGTAAATTAAACTTGTCAGGCTTTGGCCTGCCCCACCTGTTTTCACCTCTTCCTCTCCCCCTACTACAATCAGTCTGAAGGAGGATCCTGACACTTTCTCTATGCCCTCCTGAGACCGCCTGACCTGCTGAGTTCCTCCAGCACTTTGTGTCTTTTGTTTTCTCCACAGAAACCTTGGGTACTGAGGGATTGTACATTAAATGTTCCATTTTTGACACCACTAATAGCAATAACTCAGGATTAAGTGCAACCACTTAATTTAACAAGATGTACCGGTGAGATTCAAGAAGAATGGTGTAGGTGGACAGGAATGTTGAGCAGCGAACAGAGAGAGGATGTGTCCTCAAGTCTGGTCAATGCGTAGGATTTTGAGAAGCTTTACAGCAAAAAACACGAATAAACTAGCAATAACTGAATGAAGGAGAAATGAATCTGAGACCGAAAGTATGAAGTTTAGTTTAGTCTCGAGATACAGCGCGGAAACAGGCCCTTCGGCACACCGAGCCCGTGCCGACCAATGATCCCCACACACTAGTACTATCCTACACACCAAGGACAATTTACCATTAGTACCGAATCCAAATTAACCTACAATCCTGTATGTCTTTGGAGTGTGGAAGGCACCTGAAGAAAACCCACATGGTCACGGGAAGGTGTTCCAAACTTCGTATAGACAGCACCCATAGTCAGGAACGAACACAGGTCTGTGGCGCTGCAAGGCAACAACTCAACTGCTGCGCCACCATGCCGCCCTAAGTAGATTGGAGGAGATTGGAAAAGAAAATAAACTTGCCTATTGTATATTTAAAACACTAAGGAATATCTTGCCCACTGAGAAATTGTCAGAATTTTGCTTTATAGAGCATAAATCGCTTTTCGATCAAAATAGTCCCCCTGCAACACAATAGTTCACATGCTCAGTTCATAAACACTCCAGCATTGAGAACGGGTAATTATAGCCTGTGGGAGATATTTTTCTGAATTTTGTAATCTAGGTGTGGTCATTGAACATTCATTAATAACATATATGAAAAAGTCCTGGGGGAATTAAGTTACTTCAGCAAAGCAATCAGATGCTTTGCATACTCAAAGGGCCGAATGGCCTACTCCTGCAACTATTGTCTATTGTCTATTGACAGGTTACGGAGGTCTCCAGAAATAACAAGATAGATAGTTTGAAAAGGGAGAAGAGAGTAACACGATGTTGTAGGCATTACGGAGATGTGGCTGCAAGAGTATCAGAGCTGGGAGCCGAATATTTAGGGTTATACGTCCTATCGGAAAGACAGAAAGGTGGGCAGAGTTGGTGGGGTAGCTCTGTGGTTAGTAATGAAATTCAGTCCTTAGCGAAGGGTGATATAGGATCAGAAGATGTAGAGTCATTGTGGATAGAGTTGATTATAAGGGTAAAGGATATTATAAGGTTTAATTATAAGGGTTAAAAAGTCTCTAATGGAAGTTATTTACAGGCCCTAAATTCTAGCGAGTACAAGCAAACATACCATTTAGCAAAATTGCGTAATTCAACATGAATGAACATTAATCAAAAATTAGTGCTGAGCATGTGGTCAGGATCAAACCTGGGTCTCTGGTGCTGTAAGGCAGCAGCTCTACCAGCTGCACCACCGTACTATCCAAGACAATTGGTTTGGTAAAACATTTTTCTAAAGTTAGGCAGAACTTTTGTAAACACACCATTTAGCAAAATTGCATAACTCAATATAAATATTAATCAAAAATTAGTGCTGAGCATAAATGGCTTTACATTGAAAAGAAAATCCTGGAGGATTTTCTCATACAAACACCAGCTGTTTTCTGGACTCTTGCCATGACAATGTCACCAAGCATTAACAATGATTTCACAGTGGCGTGACTGGTAGGGCCACTGCTTTAGTGCTGTGAGGGGCAGCTGCTCCACCAGCTGTGCCACAGTGCCGCCCATTATTTTTACAAACAGTAAGGGCCGCATTGTGGCGTAGCGTTAGAGGTGCTGCCTTACTGTGCCAGAGACCCGGGTTCATTCCTGACCTCAGGTGCTGCCTGTGTGTGAAGTTTATACGTTCTCCCTTTGACTTTGTGGGTTTCTCTGGTTTCCTCTGAAGACCTGCAGGTTTGTAGGTTAATTGGTTTCTTAAATTGTCCCTAGGGTGTAGGTTAGAACTAGTGTTTGGGTGATTGTGATGGGTGGTCAGTGCGGACTTGGTGGGCCAAAGTGCCTGTATCCACACTGTATTTCGTTTATTGTCACGTGTACCGATGTAGAGTGAAAAGCTTTAGTTGCGTGCCAACCAGTCAGCATAAGGACAATACATGATTACAAACGAGCTATCCAAGGTGTGCAGATACATGATAAATGGAATAACGTGAATAATGTTTAGTGCAAGATAAAGTCCAATAAAGTCCAATTAAAGATAGTCCAAGGTTCTCCAATGAGCAAGATAGTTCAGGACTGCCCTCTGTTGGTAGGTTGGTTCAGTTGCCTGATAATAGCTGGGGCGAAAAAACTGAACGAAAAAAGTGGACTCACCCACTATGACAGATGAACAGAGTTTAGTTCAGTTTAGTTTATAGTCAAGTGTACTGAGGTACAGTCAAAAACTATGCATTGACAAGAGCTGAACCAGGGTACAGCACAAGAGCTTATCAGGATAGTCATGGAAAATGCTGTTGATATCCTTGTGTTTATTATTTTTTTATTATTAAAGCTTTATTTCAGACACAGGTCCATATACACATCAAACAGTACAAAGAATTACAAAGATACATTAAGAAATTGCATATTAGCCTAAAATATATATAAGCTATTGCACCAGTGCCATCTTAGCCTAGAAGTGAATCTATAGTAGCTTTTCAGAGGGCTGACTAAGGCTTCAATTATGTGGTTCTCTGACTTGTCCAGGCGACACATAAAACTAAACATCAGCTGTCTTAAGAGTGCCTCACAGGTTGGCACTCTAGTGGACACAAACAACTGACTGGCACTATGCCACCTAGGGACACGAAGTAGGAACCCCATTGCATCATTGTACGCTACCTTAATCCTCTGCATACTCTTTTTCTTATACTTAGACCACAATTGAGCAGTATATAACGGTGTGATGTAGGTTCTGAACAGGGAACACTTCACATGGTCAGAGCACATATAAAACTTCCTTATAAGCATGTTGGCTTGAAGATAAATTTTACAGCGCTGTCGGTAGAGGTCTTTGTCATCCTTCCAGTCATCAGATACGAGATGACCTAAGTATTTAATTTCCTCACACACTGCAAGAGGACTGTCTGACAAATAAAAGGTTGGAAAAGTTGATTCCCTGTCCTCAGCGCTTCTAACTACCATTATGCGGCTTTTCTTAGCGTTATACTTTATGTCATAATCAAGGCCATACTGAGAGCACACCTTCAGCATCTGCTGCAGCCCAGCACTATATGGACAGAGCAGGACCAGGTCGTCTGCATACATCAGATGATTAACAATAGTGTTGCCCACAAGACAGCCAGTTTTTAACCTATTTAACTGATTTGACAATTCGTCCATATAAACATTAAATAAAATAGGAGACAAAATTCCTCCTTGCCGCACTCCGTTACTAACACTGAATGGAGCAGATACAACATTGTCCCATTTAACCTGAAACGTTTGATGGGCATACCAAAACACTAAAATTCTCACTAAGAATTTAGGGGCACCTCTATTTAGCAATTTTACAAACAATTGTTCATGATTAATTCTATCAAATGCCTTGGACGCATCAATAAAACATAAAAATACAGATGAATTCAGGCTCGAGTACCTGAACACAATCTCTTTAAGAGCATAGATACACAGGTCAGTTCCATGCTTTCTTTTGAACCCAAACTGATTGTCATTAGTAAGGACATACATTTCTAGCTTTGTCAACAGTATTCTCTCCAGTACTTTAGATAAGATACTGGCTAATGCAATAGGTCGGTAATTATCAATACTGTTGAGCCTACCAGCCTTATCTTTAATCACAGGCACTAACATTAAAGCACATGGAAAGCAACAGCTTATACATATTTTAGACATAATATCATTTGTTATCCAACATGTTAATGGCATCATAGACATCAACTGCCCCAACTACCATATCTACAGAGAGATTAATATGTTCATGATTGATTCTAACTGGGTTACTTTTAACACAGTTAAAAAGGTTACAGTAGTGCTCACGCCAACTCTCAGCTATTTTTTCTGGGCTACTAACACCTTCAATGTCAGACGGTAGGGGTGTTTTGCTGTTATTCATTACTCTGACCTCTTTCCAGAAGTTAGTAAGGTTGTTATTCTGTAGCTTCCTGGCAAGCGAGTCTGCTCTCATTGTGTTTTCATTTTTCTTAATAAAACGAAGTGCATATTTAGCTCTAGCATTTGTGCGTTTTTTCATATCTAGCAATGCCCCCTGTCTAGGCCTACCTGCCTCTGACCAGAGTCTAAAGGCCTCTCTTGCCTCAGCGTACTGCTCAGCCACAAACTCATTCCACCCAGGTCTGATGTTGGGTACCTTACATCTGCTTTTACAAAAGGGATCACTGGAGGCATTGAGACATTTCACAATAACATCATACATGGCACAGAGTTTTTCAGCATGTTGCACGTCCTTACAATTCATATCTGAGCACATTAGGGCCTCTTGAGGCAATTCAATATTATTAAAAAAAACTGTCCGTTCGCAGTGAATATCCAGCCATAACCTCTCTGCTCAGTTTTGACCAGTCCAGTTTACTTGAGGGAGCAGCATTATTATTACTGGACAGCAGGGGGACATTCTCAACATTTAACCGTGCAGCAATAGGTATGTGATCAGAGGTGGCAAGTTCATAACAAATCTCCACCTTTTCGAGTGTGGCATGAGCATCGGCTGTGCCACGCCTCACTAACATAGGTAAAACTTGTGTCAGGCAACAGAGCTTTACTCAATAGAATTATTCTGTTTATTTTGGCCTGAATCAGTCTTGGGGTTATAGGTGGTGGAGAGCAGAACATGCCCGGCATGTGTGGAGATCTCATCATCCATCATGTGGAGCATTAGGCCGCTGCCAGTGTTGGTGGGACCCCCCTACGGGAACAGAGGGTAGATTCACTAATGGCAGAGGATCGAGTTGAAATTTTGACAACTCAGGGCTCAGCAGACTGTATGTGGATCCAGTCTCCAGACAGTCAAGAGTGTTTTATTCTCATATGTCCCAAAAAGGAACAATGAAATTCTAACTTGCAGAAGTACAACAGATATGTAAACATAGTTATATGTTTGATGGACAGGTAAACATTCTGTAAACAATAGACAATAGACAATAGACAATTGGTGCAGGAGTATGCTATATTAATGATCTGGATGAGGATATTAATGATCTGGATCAGGGAATTGAAGGCAATATCTCCAAGTTTGCGGATGACACTAAGCTGGGGGGCAGTGTTAGGTGTGAGGAGGATGCTAGGAGACTGCAAGGTGACTTGGATAGGCTGGGTGAGTGGGCAAATGTTTGGCAGATGCAGTATAATGTGGATAAATGTGAGGTTATCCATTTTGGTGGCAAAAACGGGAAAGCAGATTATTATCTAAATGGTGGCAGATTGGGAAAGGGGGAGATACAGCGAGACCTGGGTGTCATGGTACACCAGTCATTGAAGGTAGGCATGCAGGTGCAGCAGGCAGTAAAGAAAGCAAATGGTATGTTGGCTTTCATAGCAAGAGGATTTGAGTATAGGAGCAGGGAGGTTCTACTGCAGTTGTACAGGGTCTTGGTGAGACCACACCTGGAGTATTGCGTGCAGTTTTGGTCTCCAAATCTGAGGAAGGACATTATTGCCATAGAGGGAGTGCAGAGAAGGTTCACCAGACTGATTCCTGGGATGTCAGGACTGTCTTATGAAGAAAGACTGGATAGACTTGGTTTATACTCTCTAGAATTTAGGAGATTGAGAGGGGATCTTATAGAAACTTACAAAATTCTTAAGGGGTTGGACAGGCTAGATGCAGGAAGATTGTTCCCGATGTTGGGGAAGTCCAGGACAAGGGGTCACAGCTTAAAGATAAGGGGGAAATCCTTTAGAACCGAGATGAGGAGAACTTTTTTCACACAGAGAGTGGTGAATCTCTGGAACTCTCTGCCACAGAGGGTAGTTGAGGCCAGTTCATTGGCTATATTTAAGAGGGAGTTAGATGTGGCCCTTGTGGCCAAGGGGGATCAGAGGGTATGGAGAGAAGGCAGGTACGGGATACTGAGTTGGATGATCAGCCATGATCATATTGAATGGCGGTGCAGGCTCGAAGGGCCGAATGGCCTACTCCTGCACCTAATTTCTATGTTTCTATGTTTCTATGCCATTCGGCTCTTCGAGCCAGCACCACCATTCAATGTGATTATGGCTGATCATCCACAATGATTAGAGCTCTAGGAGCTAGCGGAATCAAGGGATATGGTGAGAAGGTGAGCATGGGTTACTGATTGTGGATGATCAGCCATGATTACAATGAATGGCGGTGCTGGCTCGGAGGGCCATATGGCCTCCTCCTGCACCTATTTTCTATGTTTCTATGCTGCCTGCCCCGGTGAGTTACTCCAGCATTTGTGTCAATCTTTGGTGTAAACCAGCATCTGTAATTCCTTCCTACACAAAATTTTCTGTTTATCTGTCTAATTAGTTTTTCCAAGTATAATCATAATCATACTTTATTAGCCAAGTATGTTTTGCAACAAACAAGGAATTTCATTTGCCTTACAGTCATCCCAATAAAAAGCACCAGAACACACAAAATACATTTTAACATAAACAACCAACACAGTGACTCCTCAATATTCCTCACTATGATGGAACGCAAAGAAAAGTTCAATCTCTTACCTTCTTTGTTCTCCCGTGGTCGGGGGCCTCGAGCCTTCCGTTGACGGGGTGATCGTGGCTCCCGTAGCCGAAAGTTGGGCCCGCCGCGTTGGGGCAATCATGCTCCTGCATCGGGGGGGGGGGGGGGAGGAGGGGAGGAATCTCAGCTTTCCTGCACCAGGTTGGGGCTGATCGAAACCTTCTGCGTCGTTTGGAGCTTCCCGGCATCGGTCTCTACCCGAGACTGCGAGCTCCTCGATGGTGAAATACACAGACCACAGTTGGAGCTTCGATCCCAGGCAAGGGATGATAAGTCCATGTCCCCGCGGTGGGGCTCAAAGGCAGTCCCGAGCAAGGCCGCCAGCTACATGATGTTGGGCCGCAGAGCGACCGGAGATACGATCCTGAAAACAATCGCGTCAAGATAAGAAATTGAGAGAAGTTTCCCCGACCCCCTCGCCCACTCCCCACGTAAAACAAACCAGAGAACGTTAACACACACTTTTAAAACACACTAAAAATAACAAAAAAAACAGAAAGACAGACAGACTGTTGGCGAGGCTGCCATCGTGTGGCGCCCACTGGATGTAACTCTCTTTTATCTAACTCTCTTTTCAATTCATCCAGTGAATTGGCCTCCACTGCCTTCTGTGACAGAGAATTCCACAAATTCACAACACTCTGGGTGAAAAAGTTTTTTTCTCATCTCAGTTTTAAATGACCTCCCCTTTATTCTTAGACTGTGGTCCCTGGTTCTGAACTCACCCAATATTGGAGCTGGCTTACTCCTGCACCTATTTTCTATATTTTGATGTTTCTATTTCACAGGGAGAACGTACAAACTCCGTAAAGACAGCACCCGTAGTCAGGATTAAAACGGATCTCTGGTGCTGTAAGGCAGCAACTCTACCTCTGCGTCACCGTGCTGCCCATGTCCATTATCTTGCCCATTTATCACCTTCAGTCTTGATTAAAATCACCATCCCCTCTCCCCCACCTGACCCACCTGCCCATCAACCCTTCCTCACCTGAATCCACCAGCCACCTGCCTGGTCTTGCCCCATCCCTTCTCCCCTCCCCTTTCTACCACTATCTTCACTCACCTTCATCAGTCTGTAGAAGGCTCCTGACTCGAAAAGTTGTTTGTCCATTTCCTTCCTAATGCTGCCTGACCTGAGTTACTCCGCCATTTTGTGGCTTTCCTTGGTAAACCAGCATCTGCTGTTCCTTATTTCTCCGGTAATTTGATTTTCTTTTTGTTGAACAGATTCTCTCACCAATGCCCTGTATAATTACAGTAAGACACACTTACTTCCAGTGCAATAATCAATATCAATAATCTTGTAACTGAGACAAGCATACTTCTTGATTTCTTAACTGAATGTCATGCTGGACTTTCAGTGATTAGTATCTATGTTCATCCAAAACCGTAAGAAATCCCAGAGTTGTGGATGTAGCCCGGACCATCACACAAATCAACCTCTTTTCCATAGACTCCATATACACTTCACGCTGCCTCGACAAGGCCAGCAGCATAATCAAGGACGAGTCTCACCCCAGTCACTCCCTCTTCTCCCCTCTCCCATCAGACAAGAGGCATAGAAGTATGAAAAGGAAATCATCCAAATTCAGCGACAGTTTCTTCCCAGCTGTTATCACTGACCTACCATCTACTCATTGGAGACCCTCGGACTATATTTTATCGGACTTCACTGGACTTTATCTTGCATTAAACATTATTCTCTTTATCTCATGTCTGCACACTGTGGATGGCTTGATTATAATCATGTATAGTCTTTTCGCTGACAGTTTAAACAAAACATTTCACCGTAACTTTGTACAAATGACAATAATAAACTAAACTAAACTTAAAAAACACTTTGCATTTCTATTATATGCACCAGCGCATTGTGCCACATTGTATTGCATCTGCCACGTTTTAGACAATAGACAATAGGTGCAGGAGTAGGCCACTCGGCCCTTCGAGCCAGCACCGCCATTCAATGTGATCATGGCTGATCATCCCCAATCAGTACCCCATTCCTGCCTTCTCCCCATATCCCCTGGCTCCGCTATTTTTAAGAGCCCTATCTACCGCTCTCTTGAAAGCATCCAGAGAACCTGCCTCCACCGCCCTCTGAGGCAGAGAATTCCACACTCACCACTCTCTGTGAGAAAAAGTGTTTCCTCGTTCTAAATGGCTTACTCCTTATTCTTAAACTGTGGCCCCTGGTTCTGGACTACCCCAACATTGGGAACATGTTTCCTGCCTCCCTGCCTCTAGCGTGTCCAAACCCTTAACAATCTTATATGTTTCAATGAGCTACCCTCTCATCCTTCTAAACTCCAGAGTATACAAGCCCAGCTGCTCCATTCTCTCAGCATATGACAGTCCCGCCATCATGGGACTTAACCTTGTAAACCTACGCTGCACTCCCTCAATAGCAAGAATGTCCTTCCTCAAATTAGGGGACCAAAACTGCATATACTCCAATACTCCAGGTGCAGTCTCACTAGGGCTCTGTACAACTGCAGAAGGACCTCTTTGCTCCTATGTTCGATTACTCTTGTTTTAAAGGCAGCATGCCATTCGCTTTCTTCTCTGCCTGCTGTACCTGCATGCTTACCTGCATGGACCCCCAGCTCCCATTGCACTTCCCCTTTTCCCAACTTGACGTCATTTAGATAGTAATCTGCCTTTCTGTTTTTGCTACCAAAGTGGATAACCTCACATATATCCGCATTAAACTTCATCTGCCATGCATCTGCTCAATCCCCTAACCTGTCCAAGTCACCCTGCATTCTCATAGCATCCTCCTCACAGTTCACACTGCCACCCAGCTTTGTGTAATCTGCAAATTTGCTAATGTTTCTTTGAATCCCTTCAACCAAATCATTGATGTATATTGTAAATAGCTGCGGTCCCAGCACCGAGCCTTGCGGTACCACACTAGTCACTGCCTGTCATTCTGAAACTGACCCGTTAATCCCTACCCTTTGTTTCCTGTCTACCAACCACTTCTCTATTCATGTCAGCATTCTACCCCCAATACCATGTGCCCTAAGTTTTGCCATGTACTCAATGTCCATTTCCCCTTGAAGTCTCTCTTAATCCTCCTCCCTACTCATAATCTCACCTGGGTTTGTACTGTCAGCACATGTATAAATCTGACAACTGTGGTCCAAGCATTGATCACTGTAGTAGCCAAATAGCTACAGCCTGCTCTCTGGAGAAATGTTGGTTTAATACTGATTGCTCAGCACTTTAACTCCCCCTCCCATTCCCAATCTGACTTTTCTGTTCTGGGCCTCCTCCATTGACTGAGTGAGGCCCAGTGCAAATAGGAACAGCACTTCATATTTTGCTTGGGTAGCTTACACCCCAGCGGCGTGAACATTGACTTCTCTCACTTCAAGTAGCCCTTGCTTTCCCTTTCTCTCCATCCCCTCCCCCTTTCCAGTTCTCTCGCTAGTCTATGTCTCTGACGACATTCTATCTCTGTCCTGCCCACAATTAAACGCTCTTGGCTCTTCTTGATTCTTGACTCATGAGAATTTATCAGTTTCCATGTTCACTCGGATTCTTATTCTGGAAAGACCCATCTGTTTTTGTTATTTCTGGCAGATTTTACGTCATCACACAAGACATGGTTATTTCCTTGTAAATTCCCCCATCTGTGTGGGCATCTGCACATTTGCCTTTCCAACTCTTTTCCTTGTTAAATAATTGCAGAAGGTCTTACAGTTTATTTTCATGTTTCCTGTCTTGTGGGCAACACTTGTTGGGCCACAGTTTGAGGGTTGTGTACAGTTCTGGTAACTGCATTGTAGGAGAGATGCAACTGAGCTGGACACGGGCGGCAAGGTGGCGCAGCGGTAGAGCTGCTGCACAACAGCACCAGAGACCCAGGTTCGAACCCGACTACGGGTGCTCTCTGTACGAAATTTACCCATTCTCTCGATGACCATGTGGGTTTCCTCCGGGTGCTCCTGTTTCCTCTCACATCCCAAAGATGTGCAGGTTTGTAGGTTAATTGGCTTCTGTAAAATTGTCCCTAGTGTGTAGGATAGATGACTAAGTACAGGTCGCTGGTCAGCGGCGACGGTGGGACAAATGACCTGTTTCCATGGTGCATCTCGAAACTAGACTAAACTAAGAAGGACTCTCTAACCCGGCGATGAATCTTCCTGAATGCAACCTTTTCGAAAGCACCTCTACTAGTTTGGTAAAGCGCCTCTGCTCTCTAGGCCTAAGAGCCAGTTTCCACGCTGTATCTCTAAAGTCTAAAAAGCTTAGGAGATTTTCGAAGAAGCTAAAGGGCTTAAACTGCTGGAGTATCTCAGCGTGTCAGACAGTATCCCTGGAGAACATTGATAGGTGACGTTTCAGGTCGAGACACTTCTTTAGACTTCATGAAGATTCATCCAGATCCAGAAAATTGGAGCATTAGGAAATGTTTACAATCTAGAGATGTTTGCCTTGAATCAAATGAGGCTGTGGAGAGATTCATAGAAACATAGAAAATAGGTGCAGGAGGAGGCCATTCGGCCCTTTTAGCCAGCACCGCCATTCATTGCGATCATGGCTGATCGTCCCCAATCAATAACCCGTGCCTGCCTTCTCCCCATATCCCTTGATTCCACTAGCCCCTAGAGCTCTATCTAATTCAAGTGAGGATTATAAACATGAGGAACCCAGTGGAGTAAATAGGCAAGAAATTGTCTTTCTTGGAAGTCCCGCAGCTGTATCCATCTATCACAACAGGCCTTGTCCTTCCTCTCCTCCGCTTTAGCTTTCTCCCCGCAGCTAGCCCCCACTACAATCAGTCTGAGGAAGAGTCCCAGCCCAAAGCATCACCAATCCATGTTCTCCAAAAGATGCTGCCTGACCCGCTGAGTTACTCCAGCACTTTGTATCTTCTGTTTGTAAACCAGCATCTGCAATTTCTTGTGTGTCTGTAAAACAGGCGGCATAGATTCAACTAACTGAAAGGAGGTTTGGAGGGGAAATGTGGAAAAAATATTTTCACTCAGTTTAGTTTAGAGATACAGTGTGGAAACAGGCCCTTCATCCCACTGAGTCCACACCGAACAACGATCACCCGTACACACGTTCTGTGTTATCTCAGTTTCGCAACCTATGCACTCAGGCAATTTATAGAAGGCAATTAACCTACAAACCTGTAAGTATTTGGAGTATGGAAGAGAAAGCCCACACAGTTACAGGGAGAACATACAAATTCCACACAGACAGCACCTTTAGTCTACCCTGGAAGGTTAGATTGCATGAGATTCAGGGAGAGCTGGCCGACTGGATACAGAATTGACTTCATGGAAGGAACAGAGGGTAGTGATGGAAGGTTGGTTTTCAGACTGGAGGTCTGTAACTAGTGGTTTGCTTCTGGAATTGGTGCTGAGCCCTTTGTTGTTTGTAGTTTATATCAACGATTTAACTAATTGATGTAAGATGCATGGGGACTCTTGCCCAGAGTAGGTGAATTAAGGACCAGAGGACATAGGTTTAAGATGAAGGGGAAAAGATTTAACAGGAATTTGAGGGGTAACGTTTTCACACAAAAGGTGGTGGGGTGTAAGGAACAAGCTGCCAGGTGAGGTAGTTGAGACAGGGACTATCCCAACATTTAGAAACAGTTAGACAGGTGCACGGATAGAACAGGTATGGAGGTATATGGGCCTAACGTGGGTAGGTGGGACTAGTGTAGCTGGTACATGTTGGGCGGTGTGGGCAAGTTGGACCAAAGGGCCTATTTCCACATTGTATCACTCTATGACTATGATTTGGATGAGAATGTAATAGGCATGATTAGCAAAAATGACAGCAGGATCTTAATCAGCTGGGAACGTGTGCTGGGGAATGGTTGATGGAGATTAAAGCAGATAAATTCTAGGTGTTGAATCTTCACAGTGAATGGCTGGGCTCTGGGGAGTGTTGTGGAGCAGAGGGATGGACTGGGCAGTGTTCACCAATTGCTGCAATCCTCCCCATTCCAGGCGATAGATTGGTCCTGTTTAGTCCTGCTGTCTCCGTCCCTCCCCCACCCTAGTGGTCCTTCTAGTTTCACTGTCGTCCTGTTTAGTTTCACTGTTGTATCCTCTCATTATCACTTTCACCACAGCCAATAATGGATTATTGTGAGCTCCACCAATCCTTGATCATCTGGGAAGTTTTGATTTGCTCTTTTCATGCCTTTCATTCATTTGTTCTTTATACCTTTTCATATCTTGTTCCCCTCTCCCTTGACTCTCAGTTCGATGAAGGTTCTCGACCCAAAACGACACCTATTCCTTTTCTCCAGAGATGCTGCCTGACCCGCTGAGTTACTCCAGAATTTTGTTGTCTCTACTGATAAGCTTGTATGGTAGAGAATCGGGAGGGGTTAAAGTGTCACAATTTCACAACCTAATTCACGACCTTTTTTACTCGTGGACATTTTTCATCAGGCTAGAAAAAACATCGCAACGTACTTGATGCCACGAGTACCTACGACTAGCATCACAGCCTGCTACGACCTACCTACGACCTCGTGATGACCATGCTGCGAGTATGTCAAGGGCAAACTCGGCAGAGGTCGTGAATCAGTTTGTGAAAGTGGGACAGGCCCTTTAATTCACTGATCAGAACGATGCAGAGCTGAGCAAAGGTTCATAAAGATGGGAAACAGATTGTATAATTGGTCAGAAAATGAGTTTGGAGAAAAGGCAGACAACGTTCACTTATTTCCCTCGCAAGAAACTTGCAGAACCTGGTTCATGGTTTTCTGTTTTACAGTGCATTGTTGGGTAGCCACAAGAACCTGTTTTTACTTACTTCTAACTATCACCACCACTACCTGTAGAAGCTGGTTCCCTTTTTTTGGAAGACATTCAACTACCTTTTGCAAAATTGACACCGCAATCTGAACCCTTTTGACATTTATACCTTTTATACCTGAGATGGGTATAAATGTAATAGACCTGAGTTTGAACGCGTGCAGAGGAGGTTTACCAGAATGATTAGTCTGAAGAAAGGTTCCAACCTGAAACATCACCTGTTCTTTTTCTCCAGAGATGCTGTTTGACCAGCTGAGTTACTCCAGCATTTTATATCTATCTTTACCAGAATGATGCCTGGATTAGGTGGTATTTACAGTGTATAGATACATGACTAGACTAAGTGGGACCCATTGGGTCCCATGTTCACCCGGGAGGGCTGGTCCCCCAACGCAATATTCCACCTCTCCACCAATTCCAATATTGCTGGCCAGTGGGGAGGAGGCTTTCTGGAGCGTTAGTATGGGTGTTGTGGGCCGAAGGGACTGGTTTCCAGAGGGCAAGTATGGACATTGTGGGCCGAATGGATTCTTAGGCTGGCAGCTCAGTCACTCAGGTCTGGTGGGCTGGTAGCACAGTCACTCAGGCCTGGTGGGCTGGCAGCTCAGTCACTCAGGCCTGGTGGGCTGGCAGCTCAGTCACTCAGGCCTGGTTGGCTGGCAGCTCAGAAACTGCCAGAAATTCTGCCCAAAACAGGTGCGAGACTGTGAGAGAGAAGGGGGAGAGGGTGGAGAATCAATTTTAGACATTTTCATCTTTTTCTGCAGATCACAGCGATGAAGGAGGTAAGTCTATCCTCACCTGGATCTCACAGGGAGTAAATGAAGGGAGGGAGAAAAATACCGGGGTGAGGTTTAATACTTGCAGGGGGAATACTTACTGATGGGCCGAAGGAACTCCTGGGCTATTACAGGCCTGTTGGGCCGAAGGGGCACTTTAAAAAAAAATCTGAGTGAAATCTCAGTGAAAGACACTTTTTCTGGACTTTTCCTGGTCTGGCACGGGCCTTTATGGCCAAAATGCTCCTCCTGGGCTAATACTGGCATTTTCAGCAAAAGGGACAAGGCTAATAGGGGCCTTGTGGGCCGAAATTCGTGATTTCAGGCAGGCCAAACAACTCATTTCATTTCATTTCATTTCCAATTGCATTGCAGTTTCAAGCACAGGGCAGGCCAAATAGCTCATTGCATTTTAATTTCACTTCCATTGCCATGGCAATTTCAAGCACAAAGCAGGCCAAGCCAAACAGCTGATTGCATTTTCACTTCATTTCCATTGCCATTGCACTTTCAAGCACAGGACAGGCTCAAGCCAAACAGCCGATTGCATTTTCACTTCAGTTCCATTGCCATTGCAGTTTCAAGCACAGGACAGGCCCAAGCCAAACAGCTCATTGCATTTTCACTTCATTTCCATTGCCATTGCAGTTTCAAGCACAGGGCAGGCCCAAGCCAAACAGCTCATTGCATTTTCACTTCCTTTCCATTACCATTGCAGTTTCAAGCATAGGGCAGACCAAACAACTCATTTCATTTCCATTAAGGGCTAACAAATCATTTATTCAAATACATTGCATACTCAGTGTTCTGTAGATTCCCAGCTCAGACAGAGAGTCGTGGCCTCTCCCTCACCATCTTGCAGACAGACTGAGCCACGTCCACACTTCCGGGTTTTATAGTCCCTCCCCCCTCCCACCGGAAGGGGCGTGGACTTCATGGCGGTGATTGATAGGAGAGAGAACCTCAAGATTTTTTTAACATTAATAAGTCTTTTATTTTTCATCGATGGGAAAAATCATTGGAGGAGGACTCTGAGAAAGATGGCCAAAAAAATCACAGCCATATGTTATAGCGTTTTTTTCTAAAATCAAAGCACAGCGCAAACAGGAAGCGGTCAAGATGAGACTTTTAATAATATAGATAAGGGAATAACGTTTAATGCAAGGTAAAGCCTGCAAAGTCTGACCAATATAAGATTTGAGAAGTTTTCCCTCATGCTACAATCAACAAAACCAAAGAGCTGCATTTTGGACATTTTTTATACGGGACTGGGACTGAGAGAGAGAAAAGCTGTGGTCAGTTTTAACAAGGGATGTCACAATCAGTGGGGCCCAAGATGGCCGCGGGACCTCGTGACCAGCCACAAAAGCGAAACCCCACAGCCCAGTCTCTGGGTTTCTGCAAAGTCACGGCCTGAACAATAGATAGATATTGGCCGTGCAGAAACCCCCGAAACCAGGTCGAAGTCCAGACACTGCGGCGCTGACATCAGCAGGCATCACAATGCCCCAAGCCGTAGTTAATCTCGTTAAGGGAGCACAATAGCCCATAGAAACCTACCTGGCCGGTGATGGGAAAACCAGTTAAACGCATCACCTCTTATCGAGAAACAAATTGACAGACCGTCTAGCCATCACCGGTACTACCGGACATAACGCAGAACAAAGAGAGAGCTCGAAACCCATCTTGTAAGCAAAGATATCCCGAGATCTGGCGGGAGATAGGACGGGTCAGGATTAGAATAACTGGCCACGATTTTTGGGTTTAAAAAAGCAAAAGGAGGGAGGCACAGAAGGAGTCACTGAACGAATCTGGAGACTTGCGGAGGGAGAGAGAAAGGACACAGGAGAGCGCTTAAAAAAGTACACGGTGTCCGGCTGGAGTCCCCGCTACGTGGAAAGAAAAGGAAAGCCGTACGACCCCTGGGCGAGGTGAACCCCCGGGACCACCCGAAAGACCGAGACAACCGCCCACGACCCTTCCACAGGCACCTAATCGGAGGAAGCAGCACGACCAGCCAGTAACCTCAGTAATTGCCCCATGGTGAGCATGTACCCCGATCCTGCACATCCTGGACATAGTTTAGTGTAGAGGAGAGGGGGAGGGGGTTATATTAACGTGGGTGTAGGTGTAATGTGCTGGCAAATTTTACGATGTGCCGTACGTTCCCCATCCCGCACTCGAGTATTGTATCGTAGTTATTGCGTCTATGATCCCGAAACAAGAACTGTAATTATGCATATGCCTTATAGAACTGTGTCAAAGTATTCATGTACCGTAGTCCCAACCGCTAAATAAAAGTTTTTTTCCTGTTTAAATCCTGGTCTTCAAATCTGGTCTGGTTGAATTTTCTGCAATATCAACGCTCCTGCAACTAAGTCCAGTGTCTAGAACCGTAGGGGGTGAGTGGGTCGAGCCACTCACGGGGAACCAGGGTGCGCGGCCTGGTCGAGGGACCAGAGCAAACCACAGGGACCTTAGGTCGGGCGAAAGCTCGACGCAGAAAACCCTTACACCAAGGATAGTCCAAAGGTCACCAATGAGGAAGATAGTAGTTTGGCACTTCTCGCTTGGATGATTCAGTTGCCTGATAACAGGTAAGTAAAGTAAGTAAAGTATCCTTTATTGTCATTCAGACCTTCTGGTCTGAACAAAACTTCGTGCCTTGCAGTCATACATATAATAAAATAACAAAAACACACAATAAACACAAATTTAACATCTACCACAGGGAGTTCACCAGGCACCTCCTCACTGTGATGGAAGGCAAAAGTCTTAAAGTCTTTGTGGGAAGATGGGAAGAAACTGGTGTCTTCGAATCTGGTGGTGTGTGTTTTCACACATCTATACCTTTTGCCTGATGGGAGAGGGGAGAAGAGGGAGTGGCCATCCTTGACTGTGCTGCTGGCCATACCGAGGCAGCATGAGATGTAAATAGAGTCAATGGAATGGAGGATGGTTTTTGTGATGATCTGGGTTGCGTCCACAATACGGTGCAATTTCTTGCGGTCTTGGATGGAGCTGTTCCCAAACCAAGCTGTGATGCATCCTAATAAAATGCTTTCTATGGTGCATCTATAGAAGTTGGTGAGAGTTGTTGGAGACATGTCAAATCTCCTAAACCTTCTAAGGAAGTAGAGGCGTTGGTGTGCTTTCTTAGTCATTGCTTAAATATGGGTGGTCCAGGAAAAATTGTTGGTGACATTGACTACTAAGAATTTGAAGTTTTCAACCGTCTCTACTTCGGCGCCGTCAATGCAAACTGAGGTATGCGCACTGCTTCGCTTCCTGAAGTCGATCACTATCTCCTTTGTCTTGCTGACTTTGAGAGAAAGGTTGTTGTCTCAACACCAGGACACAGGGTCCTCGATCTCCTTCCAGCACTCAGTTTCATCATTATTTTATATCAGGCCTACAATGGTGGCGCTGAAAATTGAATTCGATTTGGACACGGCTGCACAGTGGTGGGTGTACAAGGCGTAAAGAAGGTCGCTACTAACGCATCCTTGCAGGGCACTAGTGTTGAGGATTATCATCGAGGATAATATATCCCCTACCCTCACTGATTGGGATCTGTTGGTCAGGAAGTCGAGGATCCATTTACAGTGAAATGTTGGACAGCCATAGATTGTTTTCTCTGGAGCGCTGGAGGTTGCGGAAAGATCTGATAGAAGTACATAAAATTATGAGATGCATAGATGGAGCAGACAATCAGAATCTTTTCCCGGGATGGAAAAATCAAATACTCGAGGGCATAGGTTAAAGTGAGAGGGGCAAAGTTTAAAGATGTGCGGGGCAATGTTTTAACGCAGTGGAGAGTGCCTAGAACGCGCTGTCTGGGGTGGTGGTTGAGGCAGTTCTGATAACGGCATTTCACAAATTTCTGAACAGGCACTTGGATATGCAGGAAATGGAGGTATATGAATTATGTGCAATTAACTAAGAGATTGTCAGCATCATGTTCGGCACAGACACTGTGGCCAAAAACGTTTTTCTTGTGCTCTATGTTCTATGCTCTTTCCCAAACCTCATTAAAGTATCCCTATCATTACTATAATGCGAGGCGTTCCTTCAATAACAAACACTCTCTTCTATATTTACTTTGACTCTTCCACCATATCCTCAGCATAGACTGGATAAGGGCACATGACTTAATTTCCCCTTATAGGACACCTTACTTTACTAAATGTTCCACGTTTAAAAGAATGATTGTTGATTTGAAGCATTCAGTAGAATTGAAGACAATGAAGTGAATGCACCGTGTCATAAGTGATAGGAGCAGAATTAGGCTATTTGGCCCATCAAGATTACTCCGCCATTCAATTATGGCTGATCTATTTCTCCCTCCTAAACCCATTCTCGTGCCTTCTCTCCATAACACCTGACACCTGTGTCTTGGGTTTAGAGGGATATGGGCCAAACACTGTCAAGTGGAACTCTCGTAAATGGGACATCTTGATTGGCATGGATGAGCCTGTTTCAACTCCATGACTCTCACAATTAAATAAACTACCACTTCTGTATCTTGCTACCAAAATGGATGATGTCACATTTTTCCTCTATATATTTTCTATCATGATCTCACCCAAGCATCTAATGCAGTTTACACTGCTCTGAAGCCTCACGCATCTTCCCAATTTCTCACCCTGCTATTTACCATAAGTAAACTTGGATATATCACTCCTGGTCCCAAATCCAATTTATAGAGGCGTTAGAGATGGTTCAAATTACAATACATAGTTAAAAGATATTTGGATGTGTTCATGGATAGGAAAGGTTTAGAGGGATGCTAGACCAAGTGGGACCCATTGAGTCCCTGTCACAAGGGAGGGCTGGTCCCCAAACACACTATTCCACCACTCGCCCATAGCCCCCAACTGGTCAAACGTGGGCAATTAAGACTAGCTTAGATAGTCCTCTTGGTCGGCACGAACGAGTTGGATTATAGGGCCTGTTTCCCTGTTGTGTAACTATGACTCAAATCACTGGCATAGATATAGTTGGGATGGACAAGTTGGGTCAGAGGGTCAGTTTCCCTGTTGTATAACTCCAATACTCAAATCACTGGCATGAAATGGCCCCAACACTGACCACAACGATGCCACACTAGTCACAACACTCCCAACTCCTGCTTTCCCTAACCTCTCTAATGAACTTTGTTAAATCATTTTTTTCTGTGGCATATTATCTCAAGTTTTATGAAGGTCAAAATCCACCAAGACCACTGCCTGGTTCCCCTTCACCCTTCCACTTAAAACCTCAACAAACTCTAACCAAATTTACTAAACCCTACTTCCCTTTCAACTTCTCAACTATCACTGATTTCCAGATGACCACTTTACAGTTCCTTATTTTCTCTCTTCCTTTTTTGTAAACAGTAGTGTGAAGTTTGCTGCCTTCTATAACCCATTTTATAACCCATGTAATTCTGGATCACCACAACTAGTGCATCCATTTTTCTCTGCGTATCTCTTTCAATCCCTTGAGAAGAAGGCCAACTCTGCAACTAATTTTTCCAAATGTTTCTTTCACAAACTCCATTTTCTTTCTGCTCCACTGTCTCTCCCCACATTGTTTCCCTACTATTTCTGGGGCCTCTTCCATGGAGGCGGCTACAACATATTTATTTAATTTCTCTGCCCTTTCCTTATTCCTCAATATAATATCACACATCTCAGACTAAAAAGGTGCCGCCTTCATTTCCATCCATCTTTTTGTGCTTGCATACTACAGAAGTATTTACAGTCTGTTTTCATGCTTCCCATGGGGTTTGGTAGCTTAAGGATTTATATATTCACTGAAAACCATGTGGTCTTTGCTGGAGGTTGCACCGACGGCACAGTGGTGCAGCAATAGAGCTGCTGCCTCACAGCGCCAGAGACCCAGGTTCGATCATGACTACAGATGTTGTCTGTGCGGAGTTTGTACATTCTCCCTGTGACCTCCCTGTGAGGTTTTCTGCGGGTGCTCCAGGATTCCTCCCACATCCCAAAGACGTGCAGGTTTGTAGGTTAATCAGCTTCTGTAAATTGCCCCTGGTGTGTAGGATGTGCAAGTGGGATAACATAGAACTAGAGAATGGTGATCCATGGCCAGCATGATGGGCCAAAGGACTAACATGTATTATTTACTTAAATGCTAGCAATTATTTCTCTACTGCCATGTCTTATTCCCAGTCTACCACAGCCAATTCATGTCTATTCCAATGTTGATATTGGGAACTGCAGTTGCTGGTCTACAAAAAAATACACAAAGTGCTGGAGTAACTCAGCGGGTCAGGTGGCATCTCTGGAGAACATGGGTAGATGATGTTTTGGATTGCGACTCTTCTTCAGACTCAGTCCTCAATCCTATAGATAGGTATTAGGATGATGGGCAGATGGAACCAGGTGTTGCAGGCCGGTATGTCTAAGCAACAGGTGGGGGGCAGGGAGAGGAAAGTATGGAAAAGGTGAACAAAAGGAGAGACACATCTGTACAGACTGGTGGGGGTGAAAAAGGAATACAGTGGGAATTAACAGAGAACATAGAACAGTACAGTACAGGAATAGGCCTATAGTCCACAAAGAAGGGTCCTGAAGCAAAATGTCACCTATCCATGTTCTCGAGAGATGCTGCCTGACCATTGAGTTTCTCCAGCACTTTGTGTCTTTTACTAATCTAATATTTGTTAAGTTTTAAATTTCAGATTGAACTAAATCACATTACAACTTTGCATTAAATTATTTCAGTTTTATGATTGGAACAATTTTCAAAATCAGTTTAGTCTTCTCAAGGGCAATTGGAGATGATAATAAATAGGTCACAGTGTCATACAGCGGGGAAACAAGCCCCTCAGACCAACTTGCCCACACCGTCCAACATGTCCCGACTATACGAGTCCCACCTGCCTGCATTTGGCCCATATCCCCCCAAACCTGGCCTATCCATGTACCTGTGTAGGAAGGAACTGCAGATGCTGGTTTAAACCGGAGATAGACACAAAGTGCTGGAGTAACTCAGCGGGACATGCAGCACCTTTGGAGAGAAGGAATGGGTGACGTTTCGGGTCGAGACTTCTTCAGACTGATGTCAGGAGAGAGGGAGATACATAGTGTAAAGTGCAAGGTGTGAAAACAGGACAAAGGGAATGGAGATCAAGGAAAATGTAGAAAAGAGCATTGTTAGCTGGGGGAAGGTAACAGCAAAACAAACACACACAGATAATGTAGTCAGAGAGAGTAAAACTGGTCGGAGAACTGGGAAGGAGGAGGGATGGAGAGAGAGGGTATGCAAGGGTTGCCTTATAAATATAGATGAGGTCCTCACTAGGGTCTCCTCGATATCCTGCAGCTCAGCTCTTACTCCCCCTCCCCCCCCAGTCGTGACAGGGACAGTCCACCTATCCTCAACTTCCACCCCATCAGCCGTCGCATACAGCACATAATCCTCCGACATTTTTGCCACCTCCAATGGAATCACACCACTAGCAACATCTTCCCATCTCCACCTCTTTCTGCTTCCCGCAGAGATCATTCCCTCCACAACTCCCAGGTCAACTCATACCTTCTCACCCACACTGTCCCCTCCCCAGGTACTTTCCTCTGCAACCGCAGGAGATTCAACACCTGTCCCTATACCTCCCCCCTCGACTCCTTTCAAAGACCCCAACAGTCTTTTCTAGTGAGGCAGAGGTTCACGTGCACCTCCTCCAACCTCATCTACTGTATCCGCTGTTCCAGGTGTGGATTCCTATATATCGGCGAGACCAAGTGCAGGCTCAGCGATCATTTCATTGATCAGCTTCTGCTCAGTCCGCCAAGACCTACCTGATCTCCCAGTTGCTAAACACTTTAACTCCCCCTCCAATTCCCACACTGACCTTTCTGCCCTGGGCCTCCTCCATTGTCAGTGTGAGGCCCAGCACTAATTGGAAGAACAGCATCACATAATTCGCTTGGGCAGCTTACACCCCAGTGGTATGAACATTGACTTCTCTTACTTCAAGTAACCCTTGCTTTCCCTCTCTCTCCATCCCTCCCCCTTCCCAGTTCTCCCACCAGTCTTATTATCTCTGACTGCATTTTATCTCTGTCCTATCCATGTGCCTGTCTAACAGTTTCATAAGTGTTTGGATAGTTCCTGCCTCAACTACCTCAACTGGCAGCCCGTTCTATACACCCACTACCCTTTGTGTGAAAAAGTTAGCCGATAGATTCCTATTAAGTCTTTTCTCCTTCATCTTAAACCTATGTCCTCTGGTCCTCAATTCCCCAAATCTGGGCAAGATCATCGTAAAATACTGGCCTTGCACATGCTGAACAAAGGAATATAATAAAGAAAATATTTTTTTCACAGAGAGTGGTGAATCTCTGGAATTCTCTGCCACAGAAGGTAGTTGAGGCCAATTCATTGGCTATATTTAAGAGCGAGTTAGATGTGGCCCCTGTGGCTAAAGGGATCAGGGGGTACGGAGAGAAGGCAGGTACAGGATACTGAGTTGGATGATCAGCCATGATCATATTGAATGGCGGTGCCGGCTCGAAGGGCCGAATGGCCTACTCCTGCACCTAATTTCTATGCTTCTATGTTTCTATATTTGCAGTGGACTGGAATTTCTCACTCAGTTCCTCACCGCATCGTACAGCCATCACCAAACTTTTCCGTTCACTCCCAGGAAATGGGTGGCACTAGAGAACCTATTTCTTGCTTTATATGAAGTATCGTTGAGCAGAGTGAGTTTCAGAGCAATGAAAATGTTTCACAGAATCCCAGGCTTCGTGTTGCACTGTCTCCTGAATGTCTGTGTTCTGAACTGCTCCAGAGTTACACTGGTCAACAATGGGTATCGAAACATTGTTATTGCGATAAATCCCAACATCCAATATAACAAAAAGCTCATTGAAAACGTTAAGGTGAGGTGATGTCTGAAGCGATCTAATTTCTGCTGTTTTGTTCATTGTAGGTTATTCATCTTGCGTGTGTTTCGGATTTAATGCAAGTTAATGGCGCATTATCGCGTTCTTACGCTGCCCGCCAGGTGATTAAAAGCCAAGAATTATCTTTTAATCCTGAATTTACTTTGCAGGAGATGATGACTGAAGCCTCGAACTACCTCTCCAAAGCTACAATGCATCAACTTTACTACTCAGATGTAAAAATCGTGCTACCTGCTACCTGGGCACTGAAGTCGAACGTGGTTCAGAGACCAAGTACTGAGTCATACGAGAAGGTAAGTGCACAGGGGTGAGAGATTTAAATGATTATTAGTCGATTTCCACCAGCGGCACCTCCTAAAAAGCCCATTGTAGGTTGTGAGTGTTATGTTGAGTGATGGAGCTGAGGAAATTGAAGATAAATCAGGCCGAATAGCAACTTACCTAGATATTCTTACAGGTACTATCTCCCTATAGTTTATTTTAGTTTAGAGATACCGTGTGGAAACAGACCTGTTGACCCACTGTGTCCACTTCGACGAGCAATCACACTTTCATACTACTTCTATCCTACACACACGGGACAATTTATAGAATCCAATTCACCTATAAAACTTGCACTTTGGAGTGTGGGAGGAAACCAGAGCAACAGGAGAAAACCCATGCAGTCACGGGGAGAACTACAAACTCTAAACTCTAAATTCTTTCCCCTGCACGGGAGACCCGACCTTTTCTTTGTCGGGTCTCCGTTGTCGTTGGGGCTGCTACGTGGAGCGGCCTCCGGCAGGAACGACCTGGGTCTCCAGTCGCGGAACTGCGGACGACCCACCTTCACGGAGCTGGCCGAGTCCGGAGCGGGTGGAGCTGTGGTGGAGCGCTGCTGTGGCCCGACCCCCGGAGATTCGGAAGCTCCTACCGCAGGTCTGTGGACAGAAATACAGGGAGCCCGCGGGTCCCTGGTTGGAGACCGCTTTTCGGGGCTTCCGCAACGGCGACTTCTCCCGCCCGAGTTGCGGGGTTGAAGATTAACTGGAGCGGGGCCTTACATCTCCGCCCCGCGCGACTTGGAATTGCCGCAGGATTTTGTGAGCGCCCGCCGGGGCTCCAACACCAAGAGTCCGCCGGGGCTCCAACACCAAGACCCGGTGCTTGGCCTTGCATCACCCGGCGTGGCTTTAATGGCTGCGGGACATTTAACATCGCCAGCCGGGGGCTTTGACTCTGTCTTTGACTCTGACATGGGGGGAGAGGGGAGTGCAGGGGAGAGATATGTTTTTTTTTGCCTTCCTTCACAGCGAGGAGAAGATGCGCTGTGAAGGATGTTTGTGTAAATTGTGTTGTGTCTTGGGTCTTTTTCGTTTTGTATGTATGACTGCAGAGACGACATTTCATTTGGACCTCAACGGGGTCCAAATGTCAAATAAATTGTATTGTATTGTATTGTATTGTATTGTATTGTACAAATGGAAATCTTGTTTGAGATGTGAGAGGAAACCGGAGCATCCTCAGGAAATCCTTGCGGGAGAACGAGCAAATTCCGAACAGACAGGAAGTCAGGATCGAAGCTTGCAGGAATGAGAACCTGGCCCAAAAGGACAATGGGGAATTGTTCAAGCACAAGGAACATTGACAGAATGGAGTCTGGAAAGTCTTGGAGTATGATGTACTGGGGCAAATAGGTCAGGCAGAGATGAGGCAGATAAGCATGATTGACCCCAGATCTCTCAATACTCTTACACTAATGGCCCTGTCCCACGGTACAAGTTCATTCCAAGAGCTCTCCCGAGTTTGAAAAAAAATCAAACTCGTGGTAAGTGGAGAATGAACGTAGCGGGTATGTCGGAGATCTTAGCTCGTAACGCTAATGGCAGGTACTCGTGAAGACTCGCTAACGGCAGGTAAGCTCGGGAAGACTCGTGAAGATTTTTCAACATGTCGAAAAATGTCCACGAGAGCCCCGAGTGCCGACGAGCGGCCATTACTGTAAATCTCCGAGTTCAAATCAGGGCAAACTCGGAAGAACTCTTGGAATGAACTCGTACCGTGGGACATGGCCATAAGTTCTCAAACATAGCATATTAAAATTCACAATTTACAAGGAGATTACTAACAGTGATGGACACAGCCCATCTTGGGTACTGAGCTGCCCACCATTGAAGATATCTAAGGGAGGTACTGCCTCAAAAAGGTAGCCAGCATTACAAAGATTCACACCTGCCATCGGGAAGAAGGTGTTAGGAGTCTGCAAACTGTGACCTCCAGGTTCAGGAACAGATTCTTCCTAACTACTAGGCTATGGAACAGTACAAACAGCAACTAAATTCCAAACTACGATGTGTCTTGTTTGCTCTTTTGCTTTGTTTTGCACTAATATTGTTTTTGGTTAATTTATGTTTCAGTACATATGACAATTAAATGCTCTTGAATTCCCCTCTTGGCAGTGTTTTCTGTTTGTGCGGAGGGCCTTTCACCTAGGAATGTGCAATTTTCTTTCATAGGCGAGTGTAATCATTGCTGAACCATATCTTAAACAAGGAGATACTCCATACACCCTGCAGTATGGCGGGTGTGGCGAGAAGGGACGGTATATTCACTTCACCCCAAACTTCATTCTAAACGACAAAATGACCACCATTTACTGTCCGAAAGGTAAATTACATTAAATTAATTTGCACTGCTATTTCATGTATTGTATGTACTGCTTAAAACTAAATTGGGGTAACATGATATTTTGTCAAACACCCAAGTGTATCATTTAATAACTTTAGTTTCAGTTTAGTTTAGAGATACAGTGCGGAAGCAGACCCTACAATCCGCGCCGACCAGTAATCCCCATACACTAAAGTTAGCCTACATACACTATCGCTCCATAGATGTGTATGTAGAAGGGTCTCTACCCAAAACGTCACCTATTCCTTCGCCCAATAGATGCTGCCTCACCCGCTGAATTTCTCCAGCATTTTTGTCTATCCACATACACTCGGGACAATTTACTATTTTTCCAAGCCAAACCTGTACGTCTTTGGAGTGTGGGAGGAAACCGGAGATCCTGGAGAAAATCCTCGCAGGTCACGGGGAGAACGTGCAAACTCCGTACAGACAGCACCCGTGGTCAGGATCAAACCCAGGTCTCTGGAGCTGTAAGGCAGCAACTCTACCATAGCTTCATCTTGCCGTCCAACCTATTGTTCCTTCTTTGTATGCTTCTTCCTTCTCCAATGTGTGGCTTCCTGGGCAAATTCAACACGCCGATGTGGGTGCATAACCAGAGTGACTCAGATGCTCTTGGTTGCTATTTGGACCTCTGCGAATGCGAAAGAACTGAATTCACCATTGCAAAAATAATTATTTTCACAGGTAGGGTATTTGTTCATGAATGGGCCCATCTTCGCTGGGGTGTGTTTGACGAATATAATGATGCAGTTCCATTTTACATATCTGACAGCGAAACTGCTGAAGCAACAAGGTACGGCAAGGCTAAGTGCATAATCTGAATTGCTCTTTGCGATTTCTAGCTGAAAGAAAACATGGAGGAATTATATTTCTACAGCAACTTCCAATTATTTAGTGTCCAACCTCCACTAGTATTTGCTGCAACTTAGATTGTTTTCTCTGGAACTCCAGTGATTGAGGGGAGACCTGGCAGAATTATATAAAATGATGAGAGAGTGGACAGTCAACACCTTTTTCCAAGAGTAGAAATATCAAAGTGTAGCTTTAAAATGTGAGGGGCAAAGTTTAAAGGAGAGGTTTGAGGCGAGTTTTTTATACAGAGGGTGGTGTGTTTCTGCAACAAAATGCCAGGGGTTGTTTAATTTAGTTTAGTGACACAGTGAGGAAACAGGCCCTTCGGCCCACCGAGTCCATGCCTACCACCGATCCCCATACACGAGCACTATCCTACCCACACTAGGGGGAATTTACAGGCAACTGATCAGAATTGAAGACTAGGCTGTAAATGAGAGGACCAGTATATTTAAGAAAGAGCTGCAGATGCTGGAAAGATCGAAGGTAGACAAAAATGCTGGAGAAACTCAGCGGGTGAGGCAGCATCTATGGAGCATCTATGGTTCCATAGATGCTGCCTCACCTGCTGAGTTTCTCCAGCATTTTTTTCTGGACCGGTAAATTTGATCACTCCTCATCTGTTCTGATGAAATTGTCAAGTGTACAAATACGTATGAACGCAAGTGCAGATTTCTAATTATTATTTTGACTTGCAGATGTTCTCTCAGCATAAGAGGAAAGACTGCTGAATGTAAGGGCAGTGTGTGTTCTTCATGTACCACTGATGAAAGCACAGGATTACCAAACAAACAATGCCAATTCTTCCCAGAGAAAAATCAGAGGTCATCATCTTCAATAATGTACTTACAGGGATTGCCGAATGTAAGTAAAGCCACAGGAAACTTGTTATTTGCCCAGATTGTTGGTTGTTGTTGCTGGCTCTAAATGGAGCTGCCAAACTTACTAATTAGGACTTAAGTGGACACTGAGAGTCTGGGGACTTACTCATGGATTTGAGAGGCCAACTGTCAATTTTCATTCCACCCACTGGATTATTGTCTATTGGTGGACCTTTGGTCAATGGTCCAACGTTGGGGGCCAGAGGAGGGAGAAGGAAAGGGCGGGAGAGAGAGAGGGAGGAGGAAGAGAGTAATGAGCAGGGAGAGAGAAAGAAGGTGGAGAGAGGGGTAGAGAGTTTGGAGGATGAGAGAGAGAGGGAGAGAGAGTGGGAGAGGGGAGAGAGAGGGGGAGAGAAACAGAGGGTAGGAAGAGAGTTAGCTGAGAGAGAAAAGGGGGAGAGGGAGGAGAGAGGGGGAGAGAGACAGGGGGGTTCTGAGGGAGAGAGTGAGAAAGGTGAAGAGAGAGACGTGGAGAGACTGAGGGTAGGAGAGGGGAGAGGGAGACAGAGAGAGTGGGGGGGAGAGAGGGAAGGAGAGATAGAGAAGGAGGAGGGAGGGGGAGGGAGAGGGAGGAGAGAGGGGGTGAAAGAGGACAAGAGAGAAAAGGTAGAGAGAGTGTGGGGAGTGAGCGAGAGAGAGGGGAGAGTATGGAGAATCCATGGTCTTGACTGGATTCCGGAACAGCATGCTGGGGTACTATTCTCAATATATTGTAGTTTTACATTTATTGGCATATTGTTGAGTGCTTTTGAGCGGTTCTAGCCTCTTTCACCTCAGTTCTGTTTCTGCAAACTTCCAGGTGGATAAATTCTGTGATAACAAGACTCACAATGCTGAAGCGCCCAACATGCAGAACAGAATGTGCAATTACAGGAGCACTTGGGACGTGATCAGCAAGTCGGAAGATTTCAGAAACATTTCCTCGCCCCACACTGGTTCGGTCGAACCAACATTCACGCTCCTTCAGGCCAAAGATCGTGTGCTTTGCTTAGTCCTTGATGTCTCAGGAAGCATGGGGAGGGTAAGGTTTTTACAATATTCCATCATGATGTTTTGCTGAATTCGCTGTTAGTATTGGCAATGCTTTATTATTGTCATATACACCGAGATACAGTAAAAGGTTTTGACTGATGAAGGTTAATGTACTGAAAGCCCGCTTGACCTTCCTATCTACCTGTGATGCCATGTTCAGGGAAATATGTACCTCCACTCCTGGATCCCTCTGCCCTCTATAACGCTCCCCATGGCCCTCCCACGTTTTTTGTGTCTGGACACTAATCGGTGCCTTTTTGATATACAGGAGAATCGCATTGGCAGGCTCCGACAAGCAGCTGAGATATTCTTGCTGCAGATCGCTGAGACCGGATCATATGCGGGAATGGTCACTTTTAACAGTGGTGCAAGCATTCAAACGCGTTTAAAAAGGATCAATAATAATAAAGCGAGAGAGGATCTTGTAAAGCTGTTACCAACATTAGCTAATGGGGGTACAAATATCTGTGAAGGAATTCGGTCTGGCTTTGAGGTAAGGCTGTGAAGTTTGTCCAATTCTATTCATTTTAATTAATACCTGTAAGTTCATATGTACGAGGAGCAGGATTAGGCTATTCGTCCACAGAATCTACTCCATTCAATCATAGCTGACTAATCTTTCCATCTCAACCCCATTTTCCTGCCTCCTCCCCATAACCCCCGATACCTGTACTAATTAAGAATCTGGCAATCTTCACCTTTAAAATAAATTCCACAGATTTACCACCCTCTGACAAAAGAAATTTCTCCTCATCTCCCTTCTAAAGGTACTTCCATTAATTCTGAGGCTATGGCCTCTGGTCCTAGACTCTCCCACTATTGGAAACATCCTCTCCATATCCACTATCTATGCTTTTCAGTATTTGGTAAGTTTCAATGAGGTCCCCCCTCATCTTTCTAAACTCCAGCGAGTACAGGCCCAGTGCCTTCAAACATTCATCATATGTTAACCCAACCATTCCTGGGATCATTCTTGTAAACCTCCTACAGACCCTCTCCAGCACCAGCATTTTCTTCCTCAGATGTGAGGCCCAAAACTGTTCACAATACTCCAAATGTGGTCTGACCAGTGCCTTATAAAGCCTCAGCATTATATCCCTGTTTTTGTATTCTCACCCTTTTATTTAGTTTAAAGATACAGTGCGGAAACTGGCCCTTCGGCCCACCGGGTCTGCACTGACCGCAATCCCCGCGCATTACCGTACATATACTGGGGACAATTTACATTTATACCAAGCCAATTAACCTACAAACCTGGGTTACACAAAAAAGCTGGAGAAACTCAGCGGGTGCAGCAGCATCTATGGAGCGAAGGAAATAGGCAACGTTTCGGGCCGAAACCCTTCTTCAGACTAACCTACAAACCTGTATGCTTTGGGAGTATGGGATGAAACCGAAGATCTCGGAGAAAACTCCGTACAGTCAAGCACTCGTAGTCAGGATCGAACTTGGGTCTCTGGCGCTGTAAGGCAGTAGCTAAACCGCTACGTCACCATGCTAACCTCTCAAAATAAATGCTGGCATTGCATTTACCTTCCTTACTACCAATGCGACTTGCAAATTAAAAGTTGCATTTTTTCCCATGTTGATAATTCATTGTTGCAGGTACTTCGTGGAGATGACAGTGCCACCCAGGGGGATGAAATCATTTTACTGACAGATGGAATAGATCACTCTATGGGTAATTGCTTCCCGGAAGTGGAACAAAGTGGAGCTGTAATCCACACTATTGCATTGGGGCCATCTGCAGCTGAAGAGCTAGAAGAGCTCTCAACTATGACAGGTATCTAGTACTCAAAGGAAGTGGCTGAATATATTGTGTTAGGATAACGATTATCCCACTGACTGACAGAGAAGACTAAAGGGCCTGTCCCACTTAGGCGACTTTTTAGGAGAGTGCAGGAGACTGCGCTCGCCTTATGATCGCCATATGTTTGCTGGTGGTCTCTGGTGAGTCTCCTTCATGGTCGCGAGGAGTTCCCGCATTCTGGGAACTAGTCGCGGCTTCAGTATGGTCGCCGCAAATTTTTCAACATGTTGAAATATTTTCTGCAACAAAAAATTGGTCGCCATGGAGAAAATCGATAATCCTGTAGTCGTAAGTGCAGTTGTAGTGGGGTCGCCATGTAGTTATGGATAGTCGAGGTAGTCGTAGGTAGTTTTAGTTAATATGTGGGTGGCGCGACTCTCGTCAGCAGCGGCCTCTGCAGTCGGTCTGTCTTTTTATTATTTTCTGTTTCGTTTCAATGTAGTTTTTAATTATTTTTGTTGGGGTATGTGTGTGGGGGTGGGGGGGTGGGGAAACTCTAAAATCTTTCCCCTGCACGGGAGACCCGACCTTTTCTTTGTTGGGTCTCCGTTGTCGTTGGGGCTGCTACGTGGAGCGGCCTCCAACAGGAACGACCTGGGGCTCCAGTCGCGGAGCTGCGGACTTACCCACCATCGCGGAGCGGGTGGAACTGTGGTGGTGCGCTGCTGTGGCCCGACCCCCGGAGATTGGGAAGCTCCTACCGCAGGTCTGTGGACAGAAATACCGGAAGCCCGCGGGTCCCTGATGGGGCCTTACATCACCGCCCCGCGCGGCTTGGAATGGCCGCCCGACTTTGTGAGCGCCCGCCGGGGCTCCAACACCAAGAGTCCACTGGGGCTCCAACACCAAGACCCGGTGCTTGGCCTTGCATCACCCGGCGTGGCTTTAATGGCTGCGGGACATTTAACATCGCCCGCCGGGAGCTTTGACTCTGTCTTTGACTCTGACACGGGGGGGAGAGGGGGGTGCAGGGGAGAGATATGGTTTTTTTTGCCTTCCTTCACAGCGAGGAGAAGATGCGCTGTGAAGGATGTTTGTGTAAATTGTGTTGTGTCTTGGGTCTTTTTCGTTTTGTATGTATGACTGCAGAAACGACATTTCGTTTGGACCTCAACGGGGTCTAAATGACAAATAAATTGTATTGTATTGTATTGTATTGTATTGTATTGTATTCATCGCTTTTCCTGTTCGGTCATTTTCATTGGCTCATTGGGGAAAAAAAGCGTAAGCACGAGTTTTCAGAACCAAGGATAACTGACAAATGTTAAATGTCCGCCGAACTTCTCAGCTGTGTATCTCTGGCTTATTAAAAGTTGCCTGGCTTCTTAAAAGTGTCTCCACTCCTTCTCCTCCCTTCCCCCTCCCTTCTCCCCCTTTCTCCCCTCCCCCCCTCTCCCCCCTCTTTTAAAGGACTCACCGTACACTGTGCTAGCCGTCTTAACCTTCCTGTTCATCACGGTGTGTGTCTGTATCACCTTGGCTTTGCACCGTGTGAATTTCAGACAGTGCTCCCCCCTCTTTCCCCAGCCCCCGCCTTTGCGGTGTGTGTGTGTGTGTGTGTGTGTGTGTGTGTGTGTGTGTGTGTGTGTGTGTGTGTGTGTGTGTGTGTGTGTGTGTGTGTGTGTGTGTGTGTGTGTGTGTGTGTGTGTGTGTGTGTGTGTGTGTGTGTGTGTGTGTGTGTGTGTGTGTGTGTGTGTGTGTGTGTGTGTGTTCCACTCTGAGAGTCGCAGTTCAAGCTCCCGGTTTTTCAGGCGACTGCCAGGAACTTGACAGTCGCTGGCAGTCTGCTGGAAAATCGCCTAAGTGGGACAGCCCCTTCTGCTTCATGAGTATAGATCTTAATTGATTTTTCTGGATTTTAGAGATACAACACAGAAACAGGCCCTTCAGCCCACCGAGTCCGCGCTGACAAGCGATCACCCAAACACTAGTTTTATTCTACATATTAGGAGCAATTTACACCATACACCCCACACACTAGCACTATCCTACACACTAGGGACCACATAATTTTACCAAATCCAATTAACCTACAAAGCTATACATCTTTGGAGTGTGGGAGGAAACCGGAGCACCCGGAGAAAACCCATGTGGTCACGGGGAGAATGTACAAACTCTGTACAGACAGCATCCGGATCTCTGGCACTGTAAGGCAGCAACTTTATCTCTGTGCCACTTTGCCGCCCCAGTAAAATTCTGTTCATCTGGATTCTGGGCACAAGCTTGACTCAAAATTTCCCGTTAGGGCTGTGGATAATGCCAACAACGACACATACACCTGTTTGTCATTTTAGATCCAACATCTCATATCTATTCATGTTGGTCGCTTCAGCAGAGCAAGGTTAGTCGGGAATAAAGGGGTGAACAATTTTAGTCCAAGTTGGATGAAGATAGTAGGGCGGTTGTTGCGTTAATGAGTCTTGTTGCATTAATAGTTCATAGAATGGTATAGCATGGAAACTGGCCTTTTAGCTCAATTTGTTGATCTAGATGCCCCATCTAATATTAGTCCCATTTCCTGCATTTGACCCATATCCTTCCAAAGAGGAGAGGAGATGCAGAGGAGGTTTACCTGAAAGCTGCCTGAATTAGAGGGTTTCATCAACAGGGTGACTGGATGGACTTGAATTGTTTTCTCTGAAACATCAGAGCTTGAGGGGAGACCTGATAGAAGTATATCAAATGATGAGAGGCATAGTGAACACTCAGAACCTTTTCCCAGGGTAGAGATGTCCAACACAGGAAGGCATAGCCATCAGGTGAGATGAGGAAAATTTAATGGATATGTGCAGGGCACGTTTGTTACACAGAGGATGGCGGGGGTCTGGAACGCACTCAGGGGTTGCAGCGGAGGCAGATAAAATAGTGGTGTTTAAGAGGCTTTTAGATAGGCACGTGGAAGTGCAGGAAGTGGAGGGATTTGGATCATGTGCAGGCAGATGAGATCAATTCAGGTAGCCATCATGTTCAGCACAATATTGTGGGCTGAAGGGCCTGTTCCTATGCTGTACTCTTCTATATTCTACGTTAAATCTTTCCTATTCATGTACCTGTCCAAGTATCTTTTAAATGCTGTTATAGTACCTGCCTCAACTACCTCCTCTGTTAGCTTGTTCCGCATATACCCACCATCCTCTGAGTGAATAGCCAGCCTCTGAGTGAATGTCTGTAAAACTGCAGCAAGTATTCACATTGTTTTGTTCCCAGTGCATACGGCAATTAAACTCTCTTGGCCTTCTTGGATAGGTCTTGCCACATTGGCTGCATTTCACAGTTTACTTAACTTCTTAATTAGGATAGGTGATGGATATTAGCCAAGTCAATCATAAAATGTACCATTTTCCCTCTGCAGGAGGCTTACAGTTTGCGGCAACTGATGACCTGAGTACCAATGGTTTAATTGATTCATTCACCGGATTAATATCAGGAAGTGGTGACAGCAGCCAGCAGTCCATTCAGGTTTGGTTACCTTCCATAAGTTCATAAGTTGTAGGACCAGAAATAGGCCATTCGGCCCATCAACTCTACTCTGCCATTCAGTCATGACTGATCTATCTCTCCCTCTCAACCCCATTCTCCTGCCTTCTCCTCATAACCCATGACACCCCGTACTAATCAAGAATCGGTCAATCACTGCCTTTAACATGTCAATACACAATAGACAAAAGATGCAGGAGTAGGCCATTTGGCCCTACGAGCCAACATCGCTATTCAATGTGATCATGTCTGATCATCCCCAATCAGTATCCCGTTCCTGCCTTCTCCCCATATCCCCTGACTCCGCTATCTTTAAGAGCCCTATCTAGCTCTCTCTTGAAAGTATCTAGAGAACTGGCCTCCACCGTCCTCTGAGGCAGAGAATTCCACAGACTCACAACTCTCTGTGTGAAAAAATGTTTCCTCATCTCCGTTCTAAATGGCTTACCCCTTATTCTTAAACTGTGGCCCCTGGTTCTGGACTCCCCCAACATCGGAAATCCTGCCTCTAGCATGTCCAAACCCTTAATAAAAAATATATAATTCAATAAGAATCCCTTTCATCCTTCTAAATTCCAGAGTATACAAGCCCAGCCGCTCCATTCTCTCAGCATATGACAGTCCGCCATCCCGGGAATTAACCTTGTAAACCTACGCTGCACCTATCCATTGACTTGGCCTGCAACGGTCATGACTTTACGAAGTTCATCAAATAACTCTGCCGGGGACGTACGACATAAGTCCTTATATTCTCACTAAGTGATTGTATTACAGTAAAATAATGATTCTGTTTTTTTGGTTTCAGCTTGAAAGTTCAGGAACAAGCATTGGGAGCAATAGATGGTTAAATGGCACAGTTGTTATCGACAAGACTATTGGCAATGATACATTTTTCGTGGTGAACTGGGAATCAGTGATTCCGACGATGTCTGTATGTGATCCCAATGGAAACATTTATAATAACGCTTACTTTAAGATAGATCAGTCTGCCAAATCAGCTCGTCTTATGATTAAAGGCACTGCACAGGTATGGAACAAAACATTTGCTATATAGTCTGAAATGTCAACTGTTCCACTCTTCACAGATGCTGCCTAACTTGTTGAGTTTGTTGAAATTTAGAGTCTTTGCTGAGATCAATTCAGTTAGCATAGGCAATAATTAATATTTGGGCAATGCTGGACGACACAGAGCAAGTCTTGAGAAAGCTCTTATACACCTCGCGAATATAAATAACACTGACTCTCTGTTTCCTAGAGTGGAACCTGGTTCTACAGCATCCTGAACGGCGGAGGTAACCAGGTTATAACAATCATCGTCACTTCCCGAGCAGCAGATGCACAAGTTCCGCCAATCAAGGTTAACGGGTACATCAGCAGGAAAGACTCCACTAGCCCAATGATATTCTATGTGGAAGTTAGTCATGGATTTCTACCAGTCCTGAATGCGATCGTGACAGCTATTATTGAACGTCCCAATGATCCTCCAATTCAACTGAAGCTTTCTGATGATGGTTTAGGTAGGATACATTAACCAATCCATTGATTTTAGCTTAGTTTAGGATAGAGATACATCATGGAAACAGGCCCTTCAGCCCACTGGGTCCATATTGACCAATGACTGCCCCTACAGCAGTCCTAACCTACACACTAGGGAGAATTTACAATTTAACCAAATCCAATGCATCTACAAACCTGCATGTCTTTGGAATGTGGGAGGAAACTGGAGCACCCGGGGGAAATCCACGCGGTTACAGGGAGAACATAGAAACTCCGTACAGACAGCACCCGAGGTCAGGATCAAACCCGAGACTCTGGCACTGTCAGGCAGCAGCTTTTCCGCTGCGTCACTGTGCCATCCATGATCCATCCAGGTCACTAATGATCAGCAGGCAAGGACATCCTTACTTGGTCTAATCCATCGATGTTGTGATTCCAGATTGCAAGCCGGATGTTAGCTTTGGCTGTGATGACCACATTCTGAGAAAAATAATAAATGAAAGATTACAAGAGCTTGTCGAAGCATTAATATCAAAGCCAATGTATCACACCCAAAGAAAGTTATGAAGCTTAGTCTTGGTTTGCAAATATTACTTAGTCATTAATGAATATCCATATGGTGAGGTTATCAACCTCCATTATACCATTTAGCATGTAAATGCTAAAGTTAGTGCATTATTAATATTCCTTTCATCGTTCGTCAACAATCATTTATTTAGATTTTTAGTTTAGTTTAATTTATTATTGTCACGTGCACCGAGGTGCAGTGAAAAGCTTTTGTTTGCGTGTTATCCTGTCAAAGAAAAGACTGCACATGAATACAATCAAGCCTATTGTCAGAACACATTTCTTTGATTTTCATTTACCTTTCCTTGCCCTCAGGTGCTGATATTGTTAAGAATGACGGTGTTTACTCAAAGTATTTCATCGACTTCCGCGGAAAGGGGAGATACAGCGTTAAAGTGCGCGTGCTGGGAATCGAAGGCACCACAAGTGTAACGTTCAGAAGAGGAGGACAGGCCCTGTGCCTGCCAGGATACGTGGAGAATGGTAATGAAGATTCAGCAAAATAGAGGTGGAATCGCTAATACAGTCATGGAGCTACACAGCAGAGAAACAGGCTCTTTGGCCCTACTCGCCCATGCTGAACCGGTTGCTTAACAGAGCTAGTCGCCCTTGACTGCCCTTGGACCACATACCTCCAAATCCATCTGTACACTTGTCCAAATGCTTTTCAAATGTAGTAACTGTACCGGCCTCTACCACTTCCCCAGACAGCTCATTTCATGTACGCACCATCCTATGTGTGAGTAAATTGCCCCTCAGATCACTTTTTAATCTTTCCCCCTCATCTTAAACCTATGCCTCTATTTTTAATCTTCCCTCCTCTGGGGAAAAAACCAGTGACTTTTCACATCATCTATACACCTCACACCTCAAGTGTGACTTATCACCTCATCATCACCTCACCTCATCTGTGGAATTTTCTGCCTCAGATGGCGGTGGAGGCCAGTTCTCTGGATACGTTCAAGAGAGAGTTAGATAGGGCTCTGAAAGATAACGGAGTCAGAGGATATGGGGAGAAGGCAGGAATGGGGTACTGATTGGGGATGATCAGCCATGATTACATTGAATGGTGGTGCTGGCTCAAAGGGCCGAATGGCCTGTTCCTGCACCTATTGTCGATTGTCTGTTGTATACCGTTCAGGATCTTATTAGCCTCTATAAGTTCACACTTCAGCCGCCAATGTTCCTGGAATCAAAGACACAGTTTATCAAACATCTCCTCACAACTCAAACCTCCAAGTCCTGATAACATCCTTGAAAATCCTTTCTGCACCCTTTCCAGTTTAATAACATCCTTCCTGTAGCAGGGTGACCAGAACTGTCCACAGCCCTCCAATGATAGACACAAAATGCTGGGGCCTGAAGAAGGGCCTCGACCCGAAATGTCACCTATTCCTTCGCTCCATAGATGCTGCTTTACCCGCTGAGTTACTCCAGCATTTTGTGTAGACAAATCACCGGGCCAGGCAGCATCTCTGGAGAAAAGGAATAGGTGACATTTCAGGTTGAGACTCTTCTTAACCCGACCCTAACCGTCATCTATTCCTTTTCTCCAGAGACGCTGCCTGACCTGCTGAGTTACTCCAACATTTTGTGTTTATCTTCGGTGTAAACCAGCATCTGCAGTTCCTTCCTACCCACAATCCTCCAAACGTAGCCTTATCAACATTCTATGCAACTGTAACATAAGATCCCAATTTGTGTACTCAATACCCTGACCAATGAAGGCAAGAATGTCTGAAGTATTCATACATATGGGAGAATAAGTTGATCTAATTGTCATTAGGAGTGACCTGAACGTCACCTAACCATGTACTCCAGAGATGATGCCTGACCCTGAGTTACTTTAGCACTTTGTGTCCTTCTGTGCATTCACCCTATCCAATCCGTGATTTTATACACCTCTATAAGATCACCCTCAGCCACCTGCTATTCAAGCCTGCTCATTCTCACTGTAGTTTAGCTCCTCGAGTCCTGGCAACATTCTTCTAAATATCCTTTGCACTGGTTATGGAGGCAGGATCTAAGCAGTGCATTACTTTCTTTCCTTTTAGGAAATATTGAGGTAAATCCATTGAAATCCGACATTAGTGAGGAAGATCTACACAATGAATTAGGAGACTTCACCAGGGTTCAAGCAGGAGGGTCGATCTCACTGCCATCGGCGACACCCCTTATTAACTTTCCACCATCTACAATCACAGATCTGCTGGCAACAATAGTTAAAAATAAAATTAAACTGGAATGGACCGCACCAGGAGGAAACTATGATAAAGGATCAGGTAATTCTGACTGTGATTATAAATTACCTATGAGGAATTATTTTTTCGAGGTGTGAATTGATCCAATGACTGACGAGTTCTTATTACAGCAGGGATATAGATGTCCCATATACATGAATTTAGTGTTAATCCATTTTAGTGGTTTAAATTAAGTCAAATACAAAGAGCAGCACAATGGAGAAATAGTTTAAAAAAATTATTACAAGTATAAAGACAATGGTTATTATTATATAAAACATTACAATTGATATAAAATATTGCACAAAACGAAAGGACTTATAGTTTAGTCTAGCTTAGCCTACTTGGTTTATTTTTGTCACGTGTGCCAAAGTCTAATGAAATGCTTTTTTTTGTTGCGTTCTATCCAGTCAGCGGAAAGACTATACATTGTATAGATAGAGGATAAAGGGAATAATGTTTAATGCAAGATAAAGTGCAGTCAATTCCGCTAAAGATAGTCCGAGCATCTAGAAAGAGGTAGATGATAAGTCTTTACCACTCTACAGTTGATGATAAGATGGTTCAGCTATTTGTATAAAATTAAATGATCCAAAATGCCATATGCATATTATGGCATTTAAGAGATCTTTCAATAGGTACATGGGTATGCTGGGAATGTAGGGATATGGATTATGTAGAGGTAGATAAGAGTTGGTCTTGGCATCAATTTCACTTTGCGACAATTAAATTGAATCTTGAATCTTGATGACTGAAGAAGGGTTCCTGAAATAATGACTGAAATGTTGCCTATCCATGTCTTTCAGAGATGCTAACTGATCTGCTGTGTTACTGCAGCACTGTGTTTATTTTTATAAACCAACACCTGCAGTTCCTTGGTGTCTCTATATTTATTGAAGGTTGCGCACAACCTGTCTACTTTCTTGACCTCTTTTCATAAAGCCATAGTAACTGTCTGCTTTATCCAATAGTCAATAGTCAATAGTCAATAGTCAATAGTCAATAGTCTATTTAATTGTCATTTGGACCCCTGCAGGTCCAAACGAAATGCCGTTTCTGCAGCCATACATTACACACAAATAGACCCCAGACACAACATAATTTACATTTTACATAAACATCCATCACATAGCTGTGATGGAAGGCCAAAAAAAACCTTATCTCTCCACTGCACTCTCCCCCCCCCCCCCCCCCCCGATGTCAAAGTCAATTGTCCCGCGGCCATTAAAGCCACGCCGGGTAGTGCGAGGTCGCACACCGGGTCTTGGTGTTAGAGACTCCGGCGTGCGCTCGCAGAGTCCCGCGGCCATTCCAAGCCCCACGGGGCAGTGATGTAGGCCCCGCTCCAGGAGCTCTTCAACCCCGCAACTCGGGCGGGAGAAGTCGCCGTTGCAGGAGCCCTGAAAAGCGGTCTCCCTCCAGGGATCCGCGGGCTCCCGGTGCCGCCGTCCGCAGACCCGCAGTAGCAGCCTCAGCAGCAGCAGCGGCAGCGGCAGCAGCAGCAGCAGCAGCGGCAGCGGCAGCGGCAGCGCTCCTCCACCGCTCCACCCGCTCCGGACTCGGCCAGCTCCGCGACGGTGAGGTGAGTCGGCACCAGAGTCCCCGGCTTCTTCTGTTGGAGGCCGCTCCTCGTTGCAGCCCCAACGACAACTGAGACCCGACGAGAAAAGGTCGGGTCTCCAGTGCAGGGAGAGATTTAAAAGTTTCCCCCTCCCTCCCCACCTCACCCCCCCACCCCCCCCACACGCACACCCCAACATAAAAATAACAAAACTACATATAAACATAGACAAAAATAATAAAAACGCGGACAAACAATTGTGTATTAAAAAAATTTGCATCCAATCTCCTCTATGCCTTTTTTTTTAGCATCTCGCTACGAAATGAGAATGAGTGACAAACTTCTGCAACTAAGAGACCATTTTTTCAGAGCTCTGTTGATTAATACGACTACCATATATCCACAACCCTATGGTTCCAAGGAAACGGTGATGATTTACTCCGAGCATCCAAACATGCAAAATGGTGCAGCGATCTACTTTGCTGTGCGTGCGTATGATAAAAGCAATCTTACCTCTAAACTGTCAAACATAGCCAGGGCATCTTTCTTTGAGCCTTTGTCTAAGTCCAAGTGGTGGATTTGTGAAAACCAGAAGATGTGGTTCCCAATATTGATCGTAGTTATTGGGTGTCTTATTGTTGGGATCACTGTTTATATTGTGTGCCAAAAAAAAAAAAAGTGGGCTCCTGAGAGTGTACCATTGTAATAAATGGATAGTTAATAATGAACTTCCAGCCATTTAGCTGCCTTTCAATTTTACAGAATAGGTTAGAAAGGGAGAGATAATGTGAAGATCCTTTGGGAATTTTGCAATTTTTGCTCCATCTTCCAAGATTTACTCATCCTAAGATTACCACAATTGGGGAGATTTCCCGTCCAATGTTATCCATGGCTATTCTTTCATTCTCCTGCGTATAAACTGACTTGAAAAACACAAAGTGCTGGAGGAACTCAATGGGTCAGACGGAATCTCCTGTTGGATAGGGATAGGTGATGATTTGGGTCGGGACCCTTCTTCAGACGGTGAGGTCCTGAACCAAATCAGGACCATGTTGTCCAGAGATGCTGCCTGACCCACTGAGTTAATCCAGAACTATATTTTTTGTAACTCAGGGTCTGCAGTTCCTTGTGTTTCCATAACCTGAAGATCTGGTTTCACTTCAGGATGCTGCAGTCCAGACTTGCACCAACACGTCTCACTTATTTGCATTTGAGCAAATTTATTTCTCTTTACAAGTGTGGAATTTATAAAACTGATTAATTTTGTTGCTATTTCCATTGCTGTACACTGATAAAAAATATCCTTGCAATGAAACTATTGTCTCCTTTTTGTGACAGTCATACAGTACGGGAATGGGCCCTTTTGCCCAACTCGTCCGTTGACCAAGATGCTCCATCTAAGCTAGTCTCATTTAGCTGAGGGGTGATCTTACAGAGGTGTGTAAAATCATGATGGGAATAGATATGGTGAATGCACAGTCCTTTATCCAGGGTAGGTGAATCAACAAACAAAGGACATGGGTTTAAGGTGAGAGAGTCAAGATTTAATATGAACCTGAGGGACAACGTTTTCACACAGAGGGCGGTGGGGAGGAACGAGCTGCAGAGGAATTAGTTGAGGCAGGTACCATAACATTTAAAATATATTTGGACAAGTACACGGATAAGAAAAGCTTAGAGGGATATGGGGCAAATGCAGGCAAATGGGACATGTAGATGGGGCATCTTGGTTGGGATGGACTAGTTGGGCCGAAGGTCCTGTTTCCATGCTGTATGAAGGTATGACTCTATGATTACATAGTTTAGTTTAGAGATACAGTTCGGAAACAGGCCCTTTCGGCCCACTGGGTCCGCACCGACCAGCGATCCCCGCACATTAACACTATCCTATACCCACTAGGGACAATCTTTTTTACATTTACCAAGCCAATTAACCCACATACCTGTACGCCTGTGGAGTGTGGGAGGAAACCGAAGATCTCGGAGAAAACCCACGCAGGTCACAGAGAGAATGTACAAACACTGTACAGACAGCACCCGTAGTCGGGATCGAACTCGGGTCTCCGGCGCTGCATTTGCTGGAAGGCAGCAACTCTACCACTGCATCACCGTGCCGCCCAAAGAAACAGCAGAACCTGTGAGAATTCATACTCAATCCATAATTCTTCTCTTGCAGCCAGTTTAATGTACAGTGGCATCACGGAATTCCAGGAAGATTACTGTAAGGAGGTGAGTATTTGGCCTGACTCTGTGCCTACTCTCTGCAAGAGGAACCCAGCTGGTCTCATTCCCCCACCCTTGTCCCAGTTACATGCAATTCTCATTTCACATACTTGCCCTGCAACCCGTTGAATGCCAGTGCAACCCACATCATATATCGTTCACCCGTGAAGCAAATACAACCGTTTAGATCACCAATCCAAAGAAACGCTAGTCTTAGAGCTACCCATGTGAATAACAATTATAATTCCCTGACAGCCATACTAATAAAGCAACAAGACACACAACTACATAAAGGTTAATATAAACATCCACCACAGCAGATTCCCCATGTTCCTCACTGTGATGGAAGACAATAAAGTCGAATCCTCCACTTCTCTCTTTATTCTGCCGTGGTCGGATGAGTCGAACCATCCGCAGTCGGGACGATCCGAAGCCGGCGATTAAAGCTCACGCGTCGGGGCAATCGATGCTCCCACGTTGGGGCGGTCGAAGCTCCTGCAGCTTGGAGCTCCCAAAGTCGGTCCCTAATCAGGGACCATGAGCTCCGTGATGTTAAGTCTGCAGGCTCCCACTTCCGAGGTCGATACCAGGCAGAGGGATTGCCAGCTCCACGATGTTAGGCCACAGTGCGGACGTAGATGCAATACGTAGATGCATCTCCGTCAAGCTAAGAGATTAAAACCCAAACCCTCCCCCCACCACCCCCCACATAAAAAAATCTAAAGTACACTACAAGATGCATTTGAACACATACTAGAAAACAAAAAACGACGGAAAAGGACGAGATAGACTGTTGGCGAGGCAGCCATTGCGGGCGCCACCTGATGAAGTCCCTCACTGTCTCTCTATTTTACCCCCTCATAAAACGCCTTCAGTTTACTGTATATAAACTCATTCTGCCTTTAACACATCGATGCTATGTCCAAGTCATTAAGTCATAGAGAATGGAAATAGGTCCTTTGGGCCAACTTGTCCATGCCTACCAAGATGCTCTATTTACACTAGTTGCACCCAACCACGTTTGGCCCATATCCCTCTAAATCTCTCCAAATGGACCTGTCCAAATGTTTTTTAAATATTGTTATAGTAACAACAATTATTGTTTCTAGAAATACCGTCATCACTGAGATCAACCTGAATGGTCTGTAGTTGCTGGATTTATCCATGCACCCTTCTTTGAACAAGAGCATTAAAAAATAGGCTCCTTCAGACTCTAGGCAAGACTACCAATACCCCGATCTACCACCCACCACTACGGTATCTACAGATGTTTGCAAAGCTATGGGCAACACCTCTGCAATCACTACTATTTCTCTCAGCAATCTTGGCTGGAGATGTGGCTTAGTAGCTAAATATCAGGTTTGGTTTAGGTTTACCAAGGTACAATGAAAAATTCTTGTTGTGTGCTAACCAGTCAGTGGAATGACAATACATGATTACAATCGAGCCATTCACATTGTACAGATACATGACAAAAGGGAACAACATTTAGTGTAAGATAAAGCCAATAAAGTCCAAACAAAGATAGTCCCAGGGTCACCAAAGTGGTAGATAGTAGTTCAACACCGCTCTCTTGTTGTGGTAGGATGATTCAGATGCCTGACAACAGCTGAAAAGAAACTGTCCCTGAATCTGGAGGTGTGCATTTTCACACTTCTATACCTTTTGCCCAATGAAAGAGGGGAGAAGAGGTAGTGACCAGGGTATGATTCATCCTTGATTATGCTGCTGGCCTTGCCCGATATGTGCACTATTTTGTGTTCAGATCCCAATGTTCCATCCTATTGACTTCATTGTGAGCAGAAAGTGATTGTCACCGATGGCCAATATGCTCGCAAACATTTAGTGCCTGGAGGCAGAATCTGTCTTAATTAAAGCAACGAGGCTCTGAAATCAGACTTTCCTTCATTTGCAAAGAAGCTCTCCTTACAATTGATGCAAGTTGACTACGCATTGGCTTGGCGGCATCAGCCGCAGCATATGCTAACAGTTCACGTAATGCCCCTTTCAATCTCACTTCCAAATTAGAAAAGGCAATGGTTTCATTGAACCAAGCTGCTGGTTGAAAACAATTCAAGAAAAGAGGAAATGGCACTCAGTAAATGCCCGTGTGGTAAGCCGCAGGTCTAAGAGTAACACTGAAACATGAAAATGTCTGCTGACACAGCTAGAATAGACTGTGTGGTTCCTCTTGCTGTGAACTTCCAGGAAAGACCATGCCAATTAAATCAGTTGATCAGTCAGGGGGAGGGTTCCCAGCTAATGGAATAGATAGGGTTAATGCAGTCCTTTACACAAGTTGGGGGAATCATGAACCAGAGGGCATAGGTTTAAGGTGAGATGGGCAAGATTTAATGTTAAGGTCTCAACCGGAAACACCAGTCTGAAGAAGGGTCTCGACCCGAAACATCACCCATTCCTTCTCTCCAGAGATGCTGCCTGTCCCGCTGAGTTACTCCAACTTTTGATTTCCCAGTATTTCTGGGTGGTTTTAAGTGAATTCTGTGAAAACAAATGCATGTTTTAACACTACTGCCAGTTCCTTATAAGGAAGGAATGCAATTCTCTTGCCAGCCTTTTTCCATTTTACATCTGTGCCACAAACGATGCAGTTTGCTTTCATGCTCTTCTTATATCCTACTTTCTCTTTTCTTATCAACTTCCTCGTCAACAATTAGCTGGTACTGGGAACCTAGCGCGCTATCAGCTTGCACCAAGTTGTTTAACATACGTCGTGGAGCAACAACAGGCTTCCCACGGGAATGGCAGGCAGCATGAAATGGTTCAGTTTCCTGCAGATGTTGCATGTTTTACCCAAGGCAGGGCACACATTGAATTGATGAGTGGAAAAGTTGCAATTGGGGCACCGCTGCGGGGTGCCTCCTCCTGGAGCAGTGCCGGACCCCCATTGTCGTGGCGGGGCCGTGTACCGCCGACGGCTAGCAACGCTGGCAAAGTTAATATCGTGATCAGCCGGTGACACCGCCGAGGTGACAGCTTCAGCCAGACGGCAGGCGTGCATAGCCTCGTCAAAAGGCAGGTCGGGCTTCCGCAAAAGTTCAGCCCTCAGCTTTTCGTCGCGTAGACCATGAACCATAATGTTCCTGGTCAGTTCATCGGGGGTCAGCGTGGCAAGGCGGCAACGCCTGGCCAGGTGTCGCAGCGCAGCAACGTAATTCTCAATAGATTCACCTTAGTCCTGACGCCGACCGAACAGTTTAAAACGCTCTAAGATGCAGTTAGAGGGGATGTCGCACATCGCGGTAAACTTAGCCAATAAACATACTGGCGTGGGGTCGTATCCCACTTCTGACACCATGTAAAGAAGTGTCATCAACACACTGTAACTTTATTTCCTTTATTCATACTGTCACATATGGTAACATTACAACGAGCACTAGCTGTGTGTGGTCTGTCACGGGAACTAGAGAGAGAACAGTGGGTGGGGAGGTTGTAATTATACTTGTGATATGGGGAGTAGTTAGTAGTGGTGAGGTAACTATATTAAAGGTACATGCACACATCATCTATACATCATCTACAACAATGTGCTAAAGTGAACTTTGACCTCACAACTCTGGATTTTATACCCTCGATTACGAGTCCACTAACCTATCACAATGCCACCCTGAAAAATAATGTCCAAGGAGAATGATTTGCAGCATAAATTGACTTGCTTGGAGCTTGAGAGACATTTTTTAGAGAGTGAAATTGATAAAGAAGAATGTAATGCTACTCCATCAAGATTGTGTAGAAGACGCTTACGTGGTTTTGTTTCCATTACTTGCTTCATTAAAGGTGATGTTTACCTCTTGGAACACAAAACTCCGGAGTCATTATATTTTAAACAGTGAACTCTGGTTAGTATAATTTTTCTGATAGTCCCACACAAAGTTTATAATGATCATGATTTTTTAAGACTTTCTAATGAGTGCCAAACTACCCACCATTGACTCCACATACACTTCAAGTTGCCTCGAAAAACCATCAAACATAATCAAAGACTTGTCCCACCCCAGTCATTCCTTCTTCTTCCTGCTCCCATTGGCCAAATATTCTGCAATCTGTATCTTCCCCTTTGCTCCTCTTATTGTACTTGAGTGTGACTTGATTGTATTTATGTATGGTATTATATAATTTGATCAGAAAGCATGCAAAACCTTCACTGTACCTCGGTACATGTGACAAAAGTAAACCAAAACATAAATCCCTAGTTAGACATAAAGTGCTGTAGTGGGTCAGGGAGCATCTCTCTCCAGAGATACGTTGCTCTGGCACTTTGTGTCCATCTTCGGTATGAACCAATTTCTGCAGTTCCTTTCTACACCCTAAATCCTTGGCACCTGATGTCTCTGTAATGAAGACCCACTCCAAGAAATAAGCAAGTTCCAAGCACCTCCGTAATTAATTCTGAAAGGTGATATCTGAAAATGAATAAAACAATGAGACCATACCAGAAGGTTTTGTTTATTTGTACAGAACTGCATCAAATTTATTCAATTGCACAGATTCCAGCCTGGTAGAAAACGTAAAGTCCCCCAAAAACATTGGATATAGAGTTAGATTGGTGGGGTTAGATTGGTTTGAGCCTCGGAATTGGTCACTGTGATTTCTCACCATGGTTTCGCTAGTCAAAACTATACAAACTTCCTACTCATCCGGAGGATGGGCAAACTAATTAGGGCAGAATTTCCAAGGGATTTCTCCTAGTTATTGGGAAAGGACCATTGAACCCCTCGAAAATATGTTGGAGAATCCCAATAATCTTTGCCGCCAACACCCGTAATTAAATCAGATTAAAGTAAATGCTCGGATTAATAACCTAAATAAATGCATTCCGTTTGTATACTCCCACTGCTTCTACAAATGTCCTTATCTTGTACTTCCGCGCAACGTGATCAGTAATCCTAACAATCAAACATATAATAACTGCGACTAGTACTGCACTCCAAATGCTCTTTGATACGCAGTTACAGTCTGGTTCCTCATGCAAAGGCACAAAGACAGAAATCACAGCTATATTGGACACCTCGGCAGACGTATGCTTCTCATGATAAGCACAGATGACAAAGTAGTGGTTTGTACTGTTCTTCAGTTCTGTATTTTCAGTGAGAATTGTAAATGTTTCCTTGGAGCCAAATGGCTGTGGTTTCAAATTTGTCAAATTAACTAGTTCAACTACGGAGAAACTGTCCCGTGGCAGCATCAATTTGCCACTCAATCTTATCTCCGAGTAGGATGCTGATAAAGAAAATAAACAAATGAATGCACTGATATATAACAAATATGCAGATATACCCCAAAAAAATGCTGCTATACCATAACTGTACACTGACTCTAATAATTTTACTATTTTTAAGATGTTCTGTTGTTGCAACATTATTCATAGATCCCAACATTTTCCCCACGGTTGACATTATTATCTTCCTAGGGCGGTACTGTGACACAGCTAGTAAAACAGCACCACAGACCAGAGTTCAATCCCCACCTTGGGTGCTATCTGTGTGAATTTTGCTCATTCTATTCTTTGGTCACCTTGGCTTCCTCCTGGCATTCCAGTTTTCTCCCACATCCCAAAGATATGCAGGTTGATAGCTTAATTCGCTACTGCATATTACCCTTATTGTTTTGGAGATTGATAGAATCCAGGGGAAATACAAGAGAATGTTGGGAGAAAAAATTAAATAGGATTTTCGTAGGGCTAGTGTGAAACAAGCGTTGATGTTTGGTGCAGCCTCAATGGGCTAAAGAGCCTGACCATAATGTCAAGTGTTGGAAACAGTCATCTGGGTTAGCATTTTATGTAATACTGAGAGAGTGCTGAGGTTATCTGCAATCAATCACATTGTTTGTGGTAGACACAAAATGCTGGAGTAACTCAACGGGACAGGTAGCATCTCTGGGGAGCAGGAATGGGTGACGCTTCGGGTCGAGACCCTTCTTGTCTGAAGAAGGGTCTCGACCCGAAATGTCGTCCATTCCTTCTCTCCAGAGATGTTGCCTGTCCCGCTGAGTTACTCCAGCATTTTGTGTCTGTCTTCGAATTAAACCAGCACCTGCAGTTCTTTCCTACACACAATGTTTATGGTGCTTCTTGTGCATACGTTAAATGCTGCCATTCTCACATTGACAAACTTTCTTCCCCATCAGGATTTTGCAATCTTTTCAGTTCAGTTCAGTTTAGTTTAGTTCATTGTCAAGTTTACTATCCGGTCAGCTGAAAGACAGTACATGATTAGAATCGAACCGTTCACAGTGTATAGATGCATGATAATGGAATAACGTTTAGTGCGAGGTAAAGCCAGCAAAGTCTGATCAAGGGTAGTCAGAGGGTCACCAAGGAGATAGATAGTAGTTCAGCACTGCTCTCTGGTTGTGATAGGATGAGTCAGTTGCCTGATAACAGCTGAATCAGAAGATGTGCGTTTCCACACTCCTATATCTTAGCCTGATCGGAAAGAGGAGAAGAGGTAGCGGCCAGGATGCGACGTCCTTAATTATGCTGCTGGCCTTGCCAAGGCAGCGTGAAGGGTTTCTAATTAGAAGTTAACTGTCTAGACATGTCAAGTTAAGTCAAGTTGAGTTTACTGTCATATGCATCGAACTGTAGTTTACCATGCACTTTGATCAAAATCAAAGTTGCTTGGGAAATTTGGGTGTAGGAATAAATAATACCAGGACCAATGGTCCCACTGCTCACAAACATAAATTCTAACATAGAAACATAGTCATAGAAAATAGGTGCACTGCCATTCAATATGATCATGGCTGATCATCCAACTCAGTATCCTATACCTGCCTTCTCTCCATACCCCCTGATCCCTTTACCCACAAGGGGCACATCTAACTCCTTCTTAAAAATAGCCAATGAACTGGCCTCAACTACCTTCTATGGCAGAGAATTCCACAGATTCACCACTCTCTGTGAAAAATGTTTTTCTCATCTCAGTCCTAAAAGATTTCCCCCTTATCCTTAAAACCTGTGACCCCTTGTTCTGGACTTCCCCAACATCGGGAACAATCTTCCTGCATCTAGCCTGTCCAACCCCTTAAGAATGTTGTAAGTTTCTATAAGATTCCCCCTCAATCTTCTAAATTCTACCGAGTACAAGCCGACTCTATCCAATCTTTCTTCATATGAAAGTCCCGACATCCCAGGTAACATTTGATTTCCTTTCAATTGATTTGATTTGATAACCCTAATAGAAACATAGAAACATCGAAATTAGGTGCAGGAGTAGGCCATTCGGCCCTTCGAGCCTGGACCGCCATTACATATGATCATGGCTGATCATGCAACTCAGTATCCCGTACCTGCCTTCTCTCCATACCCTCTGATCCCCTTGGCCACAAGGGCCACATCTAACTCCCTCTTAAATATAGCCAATGAACTGGCCTCAACTACCCTCTGCGGCAGAGAGTTCCAGAGATTCACCACTCTCTGTGTGAAAAAAGTTCTTCTCATCTCGGTTTTAAAGGATTTTCCCCTTATCCTTAAGCTGTGACCCCTTGTCCTGGACTTCCCCAACATCGGGAACAATCTTCCTGCATCTAGCCTGTCCAACCCCTTAAGAATTTTGTAAGTTTCTATAAGATCCCCTCTCAATCTTCTAAATTCTAGAGAGTATAAACCAAGTCTACCCATTCTTTCTCCATAAGACGGCCCTGACATCCCAGGAATCAGTCTGGTGAACCTTTCCCTGCACTTCCCTCTATGGCAATAATGTCCTTCCTCAGATTTGGAGACCAAAACTGTACGCAATACTCCAGGTGTGGTCTCACCAAGACCCTGTACAACTGCAGTAGAACCTCTGCTCCTATACTCAAATCCTTTTGCAATGAAAGCTAACATACCATTTGCTTTCTTTACTGCCTGCTGCACCTGCATGCCTACCTTCAATGACTGGTGTACCATGACACCCATGTCTCGCTGCATCTCCCCCTTTCCCAATTGGCCACCCTTTAGATAATAGTCCTGCTTTTCCCCGTTTTTTGCCACAAACATGGGATAAACCTCCACATTTAATCCACATTATCGAATGATAGCCTCATCATCCATAACAATCTACATAAAGTGTCTGAGATAAGAAAACTCATAGCGCAGCTGACAATGTCAATGTGATATTTGCTCATTCATTTGTCCTTGCTATCACTGGAGAATTGCTT